>NC_083871.1:11925703-12528709 GCF_032452875.1 Bos javanicus | reverse complement strand
TAATTTTCCTTTTCATCATTTTGCAGGGCTGCCCACCTGCCCTGTATGGGATTAGTACTTGATACTATTTCTGTAGCTTTTATTAATTAGTTCATTTGGCAAATAATTATGAGGTATTATTCTAGGAGCTGCGGATACCATAGGGAGTAAAATAAAAAACTTGTCCTCGAAAGAGTATGTTCTAAGGAGGGGCGAGATGGAAGCTGAAAAGCATAGGTGTGTAAAAAGAGTAAGTATGGCAGACCTACAAAGAAAAAAGCTGACTAGTACCATAATTCAAGAAAGAGCCAGCGGACTTCTGGAACAGAGTGATCACATTGGAGATGCTGAAAAGTGGTTGAGTTACTGAATTATGGATCTATTTTGAAGATGAAAATGACAAGATTTACTAAAGTATAAAACAAAAAGTATAAGAGTCAAAGTTTTTTGAACAACTGAACAATGTAGTTGCCATTTACTGAGAAAAAGACAGTGGGTGTTTTTGTGCTTGCCGCAACTATTGAAGCCCGTACAACTAGAGACTATGCTCTGCAATAAGAGAAGCCACTACAGTGAGAAGCCCAGGCACTGCAACTAGAGGAAGCCCACATGCAGCCATGAAGACCCAGCACAGCAGAAAAGGAAAAAAAGCTAGGCCTCTTAAAAAAATAAAAAAGACTATAGGTGTTTTTGTTTGTGGCCAGTAGTGGAGAAGCCTAGTTTTAGACCTGTTAAGTTTGAGATGTCTTTTGAATATTCAAATAGAGATATTCAGGTATCTAGATTTGAATTTCAGGGAAGAAGTTCAGACTAAAGACATAAATTTGGCTGGTAGACATCAAAATACATCCAAATATAATGTTTAAAGCCATTTGACTATTTGTACTCACTCCTTAAGTAATATCGCCTGAAGTTCTGAGGACTGAGTTCAGAGACTGATAGAATGAGGAGGGTCTAGTTTCTAGGACTGTGACGGAATGGCTGCTGAGGCGGTGAGAAAGCAGGAAGTGGTGACGTCCTGAAATCACAGTGGAAGAGATGGCAGTGAATCGACTGTGTCGAACATAGGTTAAGTAGGGTGGAAACTAAGAGAGTTGATCAATAGATTAAGCAATATGGAGGCACTTGTTGATCTTGACAAGAGGCAATTCAGGTCTGTAGGAGAAGATAAATGAAGCAGTAGCTTTGGGAATGCTAGAGATAGAGGAATTTTGTTTTTAAGAGAGCAGAAGTAAAACCAGAACTCCTTAACTGATGGCCAAGCATTTCTAGACCTACTTTGTGTATAGCACATGACTATATCCATCTTGACACCGGAGTTGCAACCTTACTGAAGGAGTGGAAAAAAAGGACAATATAATGGAACCAGGTAATTAATGCTAGAACAGTTGAAAAGAATATAAACTGTTAGTTTCACAGAGGATGTGGAGTTTAAATTCTATGTTAAAAAAGTTGGATTTAGCTGTATGAAAGAGTGGGAACTAAAGAATAGTACATTTGGGGAACAGTAAGACTGGTCTCTGTTAGTCTTTGCCCTGCTTCATTCCATATTCCAAGACCAAATTTGCCTGTTACTCCAGGTGTTTCTTGACTTCCTACTTTTGCATTCCAGTCCCCTATAATGAAAAGGACATCTTTTTTGGGTGTTAGTTCTAAAAGGTCTTGTAGGTCTTAATAGAACCGTTCAACTTCAGATTCTTCAGCGTTACTGGTTGGGGCATAGACTTGGATTACTGTGATATTGAATGGTTTGCCTTGGAAATGAACAGAGATCATTCTGTCGTTTTTGAGGTTACATCCAAGTACTGCATTTCAGACTCTTTTGTTGACCATGATGGCCACTCCATTTCTTCTGAGGGATTCCTGCCCGCAGTAGTAGATATAATGGTCATCTGAGTTAAATTCACCCATTCCAGTCCATTTCAGTTCGCTGATTCCTAGAACGTCAACATTCACTCTTGCCATCTCTTGTTTGACCACTTCCAATTTGCCTTGATTCATGGACCTGACATTCCAGGTTCCTACACAATATTGCTCTTTACAGCATCGAACCTTGCTTCTATCACCAGTCACATCCACAGCTGGGTATTCTTTTTGCTTTGGCTCCATCCCTTCATTCTTTCTGGAGTTATTTTTCCACTGATCTCCAGTAGCATATTGGGCACCTACTGACCTGGGGAGTTTCTCTTTCAGTATCCTATCATTTTGCCTTTTCATACTGTTCATGGTGTTCTCAAGGCAAGAATATTGAAGTGGTTTGCCATTCCCTTCTCCAGTGGACCACATTCTGTCAGATCTCTCCACCATGACCCGCCCATCTTGGGTTGCCCCACGGGCATGGCTTGGTTTCACTGAGTTAGACAAGGCTGTGGTCCTAGTGTGATCAGATTGAGTAGTTTTCTGTGAGTATGGTTTCAGTGTGTTTGCCCTCTGATGCCCTCTTGCAATACCTACCATCTTACTTGGGTTTCTCTTACCTTGGGCATGGAGTATCTCTTCACGGCTGCTCCAGCAAAGCACAGCCATTGCTCCTTATCTTGGACGAGGGGTATCTCCTCACCTCCGCCCTTTCTGACCTTCAACATGGGATAGCTCCTCTAGGCCCTCCTGTGCCCGCGCAGCCACGGCTCCTTGGACATGGGGTGGTCACCCCTTGGCAAACATTCTGCACTGTCATCTTAAGGAGTCTACTTCCTCGGGAATGGCGGGGTTTTAGAAAAGGCAGAGGAACCAGAGATCAAATTGCCAACATCTGCTGGATCATGGAAAAAGCAAGAGAGTTCCAGAAAAACATCTATTTCTGCTTTATTGACTATGCCAAAGCCTTTGACTGTGTGGATCACAATAAACTGTGGAAAATTCTGAAAGAGATGGGAATACCAGACCACCTGATCTGCCTCTCGAGAAATTTGTATGCAGGTCAGGAAGCAACAGTTAGAACTGGACATGGAACAACAGACTGGTTCCAAATAGGAGGAGTTCGTCAAGGCTGTATATTGTCACCCTGTTTATTTAACTTATATGCAGAGTACATCATGAGAAACGCTGGACTGGAAGAAACACAAGCTGGAATCAAGATTGCCGGGAGAAATATCAATAACCTCAGATATGCAGATGACACCACCCTTATGGCAGAAAGTGAAGAGGAACTAAAAAGCCTCTTGATGAAAGTGAAAGTGGAGAGTGAAAAAGTTGGCTTAAAGCTCAACATTCAGAAAACGAAGATCATGGCATCTGGTCCCATCACCTCATGGGAAATAGATGGGGAAACAGTGGAAACAGTGTCAGACTTTATTTTTCTGGGCTCCAAAATCACTACAGATGGTGACTGCAGCCATGAAATTAAAAGACACTTACTCCTTGGAAGGAAAGTTATGACCAACCTAGATAGCATATTCAAAAGCAGAGACATTACTTTGGCAACAAAGGTTCGTCTAGTCAAGGCTATGGTTTTTCCTGTGGTCATGTATGGATGTGAGAGTTGGACTGTGAAGAAGGCTGAGCGCCGAAGAATTGATGCTTTTGAACTGTGGTGTTGGAGAAGACTCTTCAAAGTCCCTTGGACTGCAAGGAGATCCAACCAGTCCATTCTGAAGGAGCTCAGCCCTGGGATTTCTTTGGAAGGAATGATGCTAAAGCTGAAACTCCAGTACTCTGGCCACCTCATGCAAAGAGTTGACTCATTGGAAAAGACTCTGATGCCGGGAGGGATTGGGGGCAAGTGGAGAAGGGGATGACAGAGGATGAGATGGCTGGATGGCATCACTGACTCGATGGACGTGAGTCTCCGTGAACTCTTGGAATTGGTGATGGACAGGGAGACCTGGCGTGCTGCGATTCATGGGGTCGCAAAGAGTCGGACACGACTGAGCGACTGATCTGATCTGATCTGATCTGAAGACTGGTCTGGCTGGAACTCATATTAAGAGATAAACATGGAGAACTTTCACCATCAGCTAAGTTCTGGTTTATTATTTTGGCAGTGGAGATTAAAAAAATTAAATAATCCATCTGAGGTAGCTTCAGAATTAAGAAAAAATTCTTAATACTTTTATGATCCTTTTAAGCAATTTTCATTATTAAAAAATTCTCTCAAGGGACTTCCTTGGTGGTCCAGTGCTTAGGAATCCGTGAGCCAATTCAAGGGACTTGGGTTCAACACCTGGTCTGGGAAGATTTTGCATGCCGTGGAGCAACTAAGCCTGTGTGCCCCAACTACTGAGTCTGGGAGGCACAGTAAGAGAAGCCAACCATAATGAGAAGTCCACACACTGCAGGGAGAGTAGTCCCCACTCACCACAGCTAGAGAAAAGCCCCAGTGAAGCACTGAAGACCCAGCATAGCCAAAAAGAAAGAAAATTAAAAAACAGTTCTCTCAAATATCTTCTATGGAATAGGACCACTAGGTATTAGGGCGTGCATGCTAAGTCACTTCAGTCTTGTCCAACTCTTTGTGACCCTATGGACTGCAGCCCACCAGGAGCCTCTGTCCATGGGATTCTCCAAGCAAGAATGGGTTGCCATACCCTCCTCCAGGGGTCTCCCTGCACCTCCAGGGATCGAACCTGGACCCCCTGCATTGGTCAGTGGATACTTCACCACTAGTGTCACCTGGGAAGCCCAGGTATCAGTGAAGTAAATGATAATACAATCAGCTGAATTTTAAAATATGATTACTTTTAAGGATGAAGATTTTGCCTGCACATGACAACCACTTCCAGGCAAGCATTTCCTTTTAAAATGTTGATCTACTTCATTTTTATACTTTAGAATGGTATTTTAAAGTGTTTCACAAATAATTTTGTATAAAATTTTGTATAAAAATATATATTTTGTATAAAAAGTGAGAGTTTTAAAATTTGGATCCATTTTGTCTTTCTTCTTGAATGGCTGTTGCTAAAACTTCTAAAATATGTTGAAAAAAAGTGGCAGGGAATGGACATCCTTGTCTTGTTCCTGGTCTTAGAGGGAATGCTTTCAGCTTTTCACCACTGAGAATGATGCTAGCTTTGGGTTTGTTGTATATGGTCTTTATTATATTAAGTTCCCTTTATGCCCACTTTCTGGAGAGTTTTTATCATGAGTATTGAGTTTTGTCAAAGTTTTTTCTGCATCTATTGAGATGATCATATGGTTTTTATTCTTCAACTTGTTAATATGGTGTATCACACTGATTGATTTGCAGATATTGAAGAATCCTTGCATTCCTGGGGTAAATCCTACTTGATCATGGTGTATGTTCCTTTTAATGTGTTGGTGGATTTGGCTTGCTAGGATTTCGTTGAGGATTTTTGTCTATATGTTGATCAGTGATACTGGCCTGTAATTTTCTTTCTTTGGTGGTATCTTTGTTAAGTTTTGGTATCAGGGTGTTAATGCTTTTCTAAATGTTTCATACAATTCACCTGTGAAGCCATCTGGTCCTGGACTTTTGTTTGGAAGTATTTTTAATCACAGAAATTTAAATCTTATTTCTTAATCTATTAGATAATTTATACCTCATAATATATTCAACTCTACTCTTAGAAAATAGTCTCTTATACTACCTTATCAATCTAACTTTTAAGCAAGTTTTATCATTCTAATGTGTAGCATATAAGACACTAGAAGTGACTTCACTAAAATATCAGAATGGATTTAAAGATGCTTTTCAAGCATGAGTATTTAGAATTTTTGGTGTCAAAATCAATTCTGGAGGTAACTATCCAAGTTGTTTTAATCAAGAGAAGCTGTTGAGTCCCGTTTTGTAGGTCAAAATGACAGTGTATTAATGATTTAATACTGCTCAACAAAAAAAATTCCAATTTGGCTCTCAGGCTTACTAGATTGTCCTTCCCATTTTTATCCATCTGAAGCAGAAGAGGCATTCTCCTAGAAGTTCTATGTTCCTTGACAAACTGTCTTTTATTAAGTCTGTTTTATGAAGGTTCTACCCTAGGTCCTATGGTCTATTTCATAGGCTTAATAGTTTACACATGTATTGAATATTTTTTACAATCTAGTTAAAAAATATAATAATCAAGCATATATATGCTTATTGTTAAAGTTAATTTTACAATGCTTAAAAGCCTTCTAACATTTGAAATAATATTCACCCATTTAAAAAATTTTAACTGGCAACTTGTCTTACAAGGGAATGGTAGGATAGAAATGTTGTTTTATACCAGCACCTAGAGTAATAGGATTCATTTCATAGGTACAGTGAATGGTTTTATGTGAAGGCTCTGAATTTTTTTAATAATTTGTTTTTTTATTGAATGATAATTGCTTTACCGAATTTTGTTTTCTGTCAAACCTTAACATGAATCAGCCACAGGTATACATATATCCCCTCCTTTTGAATCTTCCTCCCATCCCACCCCTCTAGGTTGACACAGAGCTCCTGTTTGAGTTTCCTGAGCCACACAGCAAATTTCCATTGGCTATCTATTTTACATATGATAATGTAAGTTTCCATGTTACTCTTTCCATACATCTCACCCTCTCCTCCCCTCTCCCCACGTCCATAAGTCTATTCTCTGTTTCTCCATTGCTGTTCTGTAAATAAATTCTTCAGTACCATTTTTCTAGATTCCGTATATATGCATTAGAATACGATATTTCTCTTTCTGGCTTACTTCACTCTGTATAATAGGTTCTAGGTTCATCCACCTCATAAGAACTGACTCAAATGCGTTCCTTTTTATGGCTAATACTCCATTGTGTATATGTACCAGGACTTCTTTATCCATTCAACTGTTGATGGACATCTACGTTGCTTCCATGTTCTATTGTCAATAGTGCTGCAGTGAACAATGGGATACATGAGTCTTTTAAATTTTTGGTTTCTTCAGGGTATATGCCTAAGAGTGGGATGGGTCATATGGTGGTTTTATTCCTAGCTTTTAAAGGAATCTCCATACCATCTTCAATAGTGGCTATATCAATTTATATTCCCACCAACAGTGCAAGAGCAGTCCCTTTTCCCCACACCCTCTCCAGCATTTATTGCTTGTTGACTTTTTGATGATGGCCATTCTAACTGGTGTGAGGTGATATCTCATTGTAGTTTTGATTTGCATTTCTCTAATGAGTGATGTTGAGTGTCTTTTCATGTGTTTGTTAACCACCTGTATGTCTTCTTTGGAGAAATGTGTTTGTTTTTCTGATAGAGTTCTATGAGCTGCTTGTATATTTTGGAAATTAATCCTGTGTCAGTTGTTTCATTTGGTATCATTTTCTCCCATTCTGAGGGTTGTCTTTTCACCTCACTTATAGCTTCCTTTTCTGTGCAAAAGCTTTTAAGTTTAACCAGGTCCCACTTGTTTACTTTTGTTTCTATTTCTTTTACTCTAGGAGATGGGTCATAGAGGATCATGCTTTATGTTGAGTGTTCTGCCTATGTTTTCCTCTAAGAATTTTACAGTTTCTGGTCTTACATTTAGGTCTTTAATCCATTTTGAGTTTATCTTTGTGTTTGGTGTTAGGAAGTGTTCAAATTTTTTTTACATGTAGCTGTCCAGTTTTCCAGCACCATTTATTGAAGAGGCTTTCTCTGCCCCATTGTATATTCTTGCCTCCTTTGTAAGAAATAAGGTGCCCATAGGTGCATGAGTTTATTTCTTGGCTTTCTATCTTGTTCGATTGTTCTATGTTTCTGTTTCTGTGCCAGTACCATACTGTCTTCATGACTGTAGCTTTGTAGTGTGATCTAAAGTCAGGAAGCTTGATTCCTCCAGTTCCATTCTTCTTTCTGAAGACTGCTTTGGCTATTCGAGGTCTTTTGTGTTCCCGTATGAATTGTTAAATTTTTTGTTCTAGTTCTGTGAAAAATGTCATTGGTAGTCTGATAGGCATCACATTGAATCTGCAGATTGCATTTGGTAGTATAATCATTTTCACAATATTGATTCTTACTACCCAGGAACATGGGTTATCTCTCCATCTGTTTATGTTGTCTTTGATTTCTTTCATTCATGTCTTATAATTTTCTGTGTACAGTTTTTTCTCCTTAGGTAAGTTTATCCCTAGATATTTCTTTTTGTTGCAATGGTGAATGGGATTGATTCATTAATTTCTCTGATTTTTCATTGTTAGTATATAGAAATGCAAGTGATTTCTGTGTATTGATTTTGTATCCTGAAACTTTTCTAAATTCACTGATTAGCTCTAGTAATTTTCTGATACTGTCTTTCAGGCTTTCTATGTACAGAATCATGTCATCTGTAAACAGTGAGAGCTGTACTTCTTTTCCAATCTGGATTCCTTTTTTCTTCCCTGACTGCTTTAACTAGGACTTTCAGAACGATGTTGAATAATAGTGGGGAAGGTGGACACCCTTGTCTTGTCCCTGATCTTAGGGAAAATACTTTCAGTTTTTCACCATTGAGAATAATGTTTGCTGTAGGCTTATCACATATGGTCTTTACTATGTTGAGGTAGGGTCCTTCTATGCCCATGTTTTGAAGAGCTTTAATCATAAATGGGTGCTGAATTTTGTCAAAGGCTTTTTCTGCATATATTGAGATTATCACATGGTTTTTATCTTTCAATTTGTTAATATGGTGTATCACAAGGCTCTGAATTTACAAATGGGAAGGTTTGACAAAGGCAACAGGGGAAGACTTGGGTAGACTGAGTAAGACAAGTGCCTTCTGAGGCCAGAGGACAGATTTTTCAATGTGATGTAATTTATAGAAACTCTGAGTTTCAGAGAACCTGTGATTTTCTTTAAATTTTAGCATATCTAAATATTCTGTTAAACATCTTTCTCTGAAGAATGGTATGACTGAGTAATGCAGATAATCATTATGTGAGTCAATGCAGAAAAAAATATTAAAACATACCATACATAGATGCTAACATTGTGGCAACTTAGAGCACAACAACCTCTTATCTGTAAAGACTCATTAAAAAAATCAAATACAAATAGAATATTTTAATTACAAATGTAATATTATTTTAATTTTTATCTGTCACTGTGTTATTTTATATCTACATTAAATGAAAACTTGTGAAGAAGAAATACGGCTCACCAGTTAAGTTTTAGGCTTGAGTTCAAATAGGGAAGAAAACTTATATTCACTTGGGTATCACTATTAGAAGATATAAATGCTTCTAAAAAACAAATACTGGTCATCTTTTTTTTTCAGTTGTTTCATCAGGAAGAATCTTTCTCAGGTGATAAAACTTACAAGCTAAATTAAAATGCACTCTACTCATTGGCAAGCCACACTAGCAAGAATAATGTGATCAGAGTACTTGGAAGTTTTTGATTTATAACTATACTATTCTCTACTTATAAGCCTAAGCAGAGCAATGAATCATTACAATTGTCTATCTGGGAAATGTCAAAAGACTAAGTAAGGGCAGAAGAAGAGAGAAAAAGAGCACACATCTGTTTGAAAGGCACTCCTCAATTAATGGAAATATATCACTAGCACACAAATCCAGTGCTAAAGAAATACTCCAATTTTTTAAATCTTCAAGTAACATTACTAATAAAACAATGTTTTAACTCATGAGCAGAAAGGACAGATTATCCTCTAAAGCACTGATAACTAAATTATTCTTTAACTATTACTGTGACTTACCCATATATGCTGAGGTTAAAAAAGTAAATTTAAACTGAGGAAATGAATTAGACATTTGAACCAATCATTAATGGATCCAGCTTTTAAAAAAAACCACATAGTTTAATTGATACTTTACAATACAAAAATAAGCATCCACAGAATGTTTATTTACTGTTTAAATTATTCCATATTTTCATATACCATGAACAAAAAATATTTTACCCCATACACAGTAACAGCAAACAAGTGCAATTTTTAAAACATTAAAATCTGTAATCAAATCTGTACAACAGATAAATAAATTTATACCTCTACCAGTTAAGCCTATAACAGAACCAAAAACAAACACTGCCCAAGGTGACCAGTTTACTTAAAATTCTACTTATACATCTCAAATATACCTTGAATCTTTACTACACTGCACACATTTAGATTGATAAATATATATATTTTTTTAAAATAGGAGGGAGTAATAGGAAATACCAAAATGGTTATAAAGAGCTTCCAAACATTGGAAATAATATACAAAAACTAATTAGATTGGGGAAAGCGTATGTGATGAATCCACAGGGTAACTGGTATTACACTGGTGTAGCTCAAGGAAAGGAAACAGGTAAATGTTTGGACTGGAAAGAAAATTTGGCCTTTTTATAAAAAGCTACAATAGCATCAATGACAAAACCCTGTCATGGAGCATAGAACAACTCTGGGACAAAGTATACAAAGATTTTAGGCTTATATACCTGAAAACCACCGTTAGGAAGAAAAATCATATCAGGGAACATAATATCAGAACATGAACAATAAAAGACATACCGTTTGTCATTCCACATCATTGCACGTATAAGGAAACAACACTGCAATCTTTCTTGAGTAAGAAAGTTTTTGATGAAGTAGGAAGTTCCATGATGAATACAGGTGCATACAATTTTTATTACCATAAATTTAGTAAATATCAAAACACTCAGTGGTGTTACTAAGCTAATTAAATTATCTGTATTTTTTACTGGAAAGGTAATTATTTCCCTGCCTTCATATGTTAACTTAAAATCACTTATAAATGGAAATGTAGATCCAGTAGAAAAGACTTTTCACATGCAATCCTATATGATGCACTCTGCTTCAATTTTTTTCAGTATTTCACATTGTATATGTACATTTCCAAAATATACAACCACACATGTTCAACAGATGTCACTGAGCTATCTTCTTGCCACACACATTTTTATTTACATATACATTTACAATACATCTCCAGATAGATGCTGTTCTCCTCTAGGTAGGTTCAAAGTTAACCTGAAGAGTTTTAAGTTTTTAGAATCCTAATGTCTTGATTTATCTTGAATGGATGATAAGATGAGGAGTCCACAAAAAAATGCAGCTATACATGCCAATCTTTTCAACAGAGATGAGTTATCTTTAGGAATAATAATCTGTGCAAGATCATTAGTGATCTGAGAAATTTCATGTGCCACACAAACAAATATGAAAGTGCTGACAATAATGTTGAGCATAGGATTTCCAGGTATGAGGACCAAGATACCCCTTGTGTCTGCTGCCAGCCATATGTGATATTGGCAAATAAACAGCTGGAAGGAAAAATATTTCAAGTTAGGTATTTTCAGAAAGTCCATAAATGTATTATAGGTTTTCCTAATTAAAACATATGATAGCATAATTGTTTCACTACTGGCCTTGAAAAGTCTATTGTCAAAATGCCTACACCACAAAATGAACTACAGATTCAATGCAATACCTGTCAAGTTACCAATGCCATTTTTTTTTTGCAGATCTAGAACAACAACAACAAAAAATCTGAAAAATTGTATGGAAACACAAAAGACCCCAAACAGACACAGTAATCTTAAGAAAAATGGAACTGGGGAATCAGGCTCCCTGATTCCAGACTATACTACAAAGATACAATAATCAAAACAGCATGACACTGGCACAAAAATAAAATGGCAGTGGCACAAAAATAAAATGGCAGTGGCACAAAAACAGAAGTATGCATCCGTGGGACAAGACAGAAAGCCCAGAGGCAAACCCACACCCACTGTCACCTAACCTATGACAGAGGAGGCAAGAACTCATGATGGGGAGAAGAAAGCCTCTTCAGTAAGTGGTGCTAGGAGATCTGGACAGCTCCATGTAAAAGGATGAAATTAGAACACAAAAATGAACTCAAAATGGATTAAAGGCCTAAATGTAAGACCAGACACTATAAAGTTCTTGTAGGAAAACACCACAAAAACACTTTGACATAAACCACAGCAAGATCTTTTTCAATCCACCTCCTATAGTAATGAAAATAGAAACAAAAATAAACAAATATGACCTAATTAAACTTAAAAGCTGTTGCACAGCAAAGGAAACCATAAACAAAATGAAAAGACAACCTACAGAACTGGAGAAAATATTTGCAAATGAAGCAACTGATGAGGGATTAATCTCCAAAATATACAAACAGCTCATGCAGCTCAGTATCAAAAAGCAACCCAATCAAAACACAGGCAGAAGATCTAAACAGACATTTCTCCAAAAAAGATATACAGCTGGCTAAAAAACACATGAAAAGATGTTCAACATCACTAATTATTAGAGAAATGCAAATCAAAACTACCATGAGGTATCACCTCACAACAGTCAGAATGGCCATCATCAAAAAAATCTATAAACAATAAGTGCTGGAGAGAGTATGGAGAAAAGTGAGCTCCCCTACACTTGGTGGAAATGTGAACTGGGTACAGCCACTATGGAGGAAGCACGAAGGTTTCTTAAAAACTAAAATCAGAGCTGCCATATGATCCAGCAATCCCACTCCTGAGCATACATCCAGAGAAAACCACAATTTGAAAAGAGACATGCACGCCAATATTCAGCAGTATTTACAATAGCCAGGACATGGAAGCAACCGAAACGTTCAACAGAGGAATGGATACAGAAGATGTGGTACATATTTATAATGGAACATTACTCAGCCATATAAAAGAATGAAATAACACCATTTGCTGCAACATGGACGGACACAAGATGGATTGATACTGAGTGAAGGAAAAGGTCAAAGAACTTCATTATGTATAATGAACGTATATATAAAACGGAAACAGAGTTACAGATGTAGAAAACAAACTTGTGGTTACCAGCGGGTAAACAGGGTGTAGGGATAAACTGGAAGACTGCGACTGACATATATATGCTACTCTATATAAAACAGAAAACAAATAACTACTATACCATGGAACTCTACTCAGCACTCTATCTGACCTATGTGGGAAAAGAATCTGCTCTAGAAGAGTGTATACCTGATTCATTTTGCTGTATACCTGAAACTAACACAACATGGGAAATCAACTGTATTCCAATACAATTAAAAAAAATCCCACAAACAACTCAGTCAAAAATGGCAGAAGCTCTAATAGATGTTTCTCCAAAGAGGACATACAGAGGGCCAAAATGTATATGAGAAGATGTTGAACATCACTAATTACCAGAAAAATGCAAATCAAAACTACTCTAAGGCAGACCTGGGGAAAAGACTGGTGCTGAACGCATGGAGACAGCCTGAAGAGCTGGAGTGTGGTGTGGCTGCAACGGTTGGCGTCTGCAGAAGCGTGGGCTTGCCACAGACATGAAGGGCCATTGTTAAGTGGTGTGTGAAGGGTGGGCCTCCACAGCAGCCTCTTGCTCCATGTGCAGGCCCATGCCTTGCCTCCTCCGCCTCCAGGAGAGTGTGCCCCAGCTGCCACTGCTTCAGGAGACTCTGGTGTCAACCACCACCTCGGCAGGCCCCAGGAGCAGATGCCAGTGGGTTGCCCATATGCAGAAGCGGGGCTGAAACCACAGCTGAGCCCCAGGGGCCAAGCAACTTAGGAAGCAGGACTGAATTCTCTCCCCATGGCTGTGTGAGCCATGGAACACCTCCACTGGCAGCTTTGTAATTCAGCACCTGTGGGACATACAAATAGACAACAGGTGCTTCTGCCGCTGGGAGGGCTCTGACCTCAGCAGCTGTGGGCTCTGTGGGTACACGCGCATGAGGGCTGGGCTAGGCCAGGGTATGAGATGTCTCCACAGCTCCCCCTGGATTCAGAGGCGTGAGTACTGCGGTCCTGGGACCTGACTGGACCCAGATCCTGCACTGGTGGCCTTGTGAAGACAACACCCCAGGGACACCAGGGCCATGGCTGGCATTCCCATTACTGAGGCAGAGCCAAGGACAGTGCCAACAACAACGCATTCTGTGAGCCCTGACAAGTGAAAGGTGACACGACAGAGCACACTCACTGGTGAACAGCTCCTGCAAGGAAAACTCAGTGGCTCCTCTCCCGGCGGGAGAGCTCCAATCCCACCTGCCTCACACTGTAGCTCTGAAATGCAGCTCAGAAAAGCATCTGGGCGCCTCTACACCAACAACTAGGGAGCAGACCCTGCCCCTGATAGGGCAGTGACAACTACAGAGCCAGGAGGAGGCCCAGGTCAATATCCAGTGCAGGCTCTGGCCATCACGAGTCACACCTCCTATCAGAAGGATAACGACCAGTATAACTGAGCAAAGAGGTGGCAGGCTCCATACTAAAAAGAGCACTTGCACCAAAAAATACTAAACCCACGCAGACTACACAGGGATGCACCTACAGAAAAATAGACCTCTAAGACCATAGAGGATGACTGTTCCTCCTAAACTTAGACAGCAAGAGAAATATGCAAAATGAAGAAGCAGAGGAACCACTCCCAATTAAAAGTATGAAAAGAATTCCCCTGAAAGAACAAGCAATAAAAGAGCCCTCTTCAGTCTAACAGAAACTGAGTTTAAAAAGGAGACAGTGAAAATACTGAAGGAATGAAGAGAGGTTATGGACAGAAATGCAAATTATTGTAAAAAGCGACTAGAAACTATGAGGAGGAGCCAAGAAAAATTAGAAAACTCATTTGCATAACTGCTGCAATGAAGAGCAGAATGGATAATGCAGAAGAAAGAATAAGTGATCTAGAAGATAGAATAATGGAAATCACCCAATTAGAATAGTGGAGAGAAAGCCAAATGAAAAAAAAAAATGAAAGCAATGTAACAGACTTATAGGATAAGATAAAGCATGCTGATCCACAAGTAGGGATCCCAGAAGGAGCAGAGACAGAAAAGGGGATTGAAAATGTATTTGAAGAAATTATTGCTGAAAATTGCCCAAACCTAAAGAAGGAAGCAGAGATATCTCAGGTACAGGAAGTACACAGGGTCCCAAACAAGATGAACCCAAACAGACCTGTTTCAAGACATAATTAAAATGGCAAAAGTCAAAGAGAAGATTCTAAAGGCTTGTAACAGAAAAGCAGAGAATTAATGACAAGGGAACCCCTATAAGGTTATCAGGTAATTTCTCTACAGAAATGCTGCAGGTTAGAAGGGAGTGGCAAGGTATATTAAAAGTCTTGTAAGGCAAAATCCTGTAATGTAGGATACTTTACCCAGCAAGATTATAATTTAGAATAAAAGGAGAGAGAAATAATTTCTCAGATAAGCAAAAACTAAAAAAATACAGCAACATTAAACCTATCCTAAAGGAAATATTGAAAGGTCATCTCTAAATAGAAAAGAGGAATCTATAGGGAAGAAAAATATCACAATTGAAAAGTACATCTCTTAAATAAGCCAGTAGAAAGATTAAAAAAAATTTAAAAATTCTGTGAAAGCAATGATGACCACAATGGACAGCAACAGGCTGAACATGAAAATGTAAATAAGGACATTATAAAATGTGGGGGAGGAGAGTAAGAAAATATAGACTTTTTTTTTAGAAAGTGTGTGAGCCTATATGACTACCAGTCTAAACCAAATAGATATAGAAAGAAGTTAACATACTTGAAAACAGAGCAATAGCAAATCAAAACACAACAGATCATGAAAACCAAGAAGAGAACATAAGTATAATACAAAAGAAAACCATCAAACCACAAAAGGAAAAACAAAAAGAGACAAGAAATATAAAACCAACAAGAAGACAAGGTTTAAAATGGCAATAACTAACATATCTATCAATAATTACTTTAAATGTTAGTGGACTAAATGCTCCAATCAAAAGACACACAGTGGCAGACTGGATTAAAAAAACAAAAGCCTAAAATATGCTGCCTTCAGAAGACCCACTTTAGGGCAAAGGACACTTAAAGATTAAAAGGGAGGGGATGTAAAAAGATATTTCATGCAAACAGAAATGACTAGAGTCACAATACTCATATGAGAGAAGACAGACTTTAAAACAAAGGATATACAGAAAGATAAAGGAGGATACTGTATAATGATAAAAGGACCACTGCAAAGAGATGCTAACAAACATGAAGGGAGAAACTGACAGGAATACAATAATTAGAAGCCTTTAACACCCCAGGCACATCAATGGACAGATCTTTGAGAGAGAAAATCAATAAGGCAACAGAAATGCTAAATGATACAACAGAATAGTCCGACTTAAATGATACCTTCAGGACATTACACTCAAAAAAAAAAAACAAAACAGAATACACATTCAAGTGTCCATATGATTCAATAATTCCACTTTGGCATATAGCTGGAGAAAATGATAATTCAAAAATATCTAGTCTTCTTTGCAGTACTATTTACAATCACCAAGACACAGAAGCAACCTAAATGTCCATGGGCGGGTGAAAGGATAAAGAAGATGGGGGGGGTGTGTGTGTGTGTATATGGAACATCAGGCATAAAAAAGAATGAAATAATGCCATTTGCAGCAACATAGACAGACCTAGAAAATACTAAGTGAAGTAAGCCAGACAAAGACAAGTATCATATGATACCACTTATATGTAGAATCTTACAAACAAAACAAAACGAATGAACTTAATTCCAAGAACTTAATTCACAGATATAGAAAACAAACTTATGGTTAGTTACCAATGGGAAAATGGGGAGGTGATAAATTAGCAGGTTGGGATTAACACACTATTATATGTAAAATAGATAGCCAACAAGAACCTAATAAATAGCACTGGAACTATACTCAATATCTTGTAATAACTTATAAGGGAAGAGAATCTGAAAAAGAATGTGTAATTGAATCACACAGAAGTCTTTCCCATTTTAAAAACAACTTAATACATATTATAACTCTAAAATGTATCTTTTATGATTAAATGAATTCTACTATTTTAAAATGTTCTATTTCAATAATAAAACTCAGAATACACTGAATGTATTTCATACCTACTTTAAACTGATTTTGAGGATAAATTCATATTAGTTACTGCACACAAAATAATGAGTTTAAAAATTTTCCCCAAACTTTCAGTAAGAGTGAATTTTATTATGATAAGCATCAATAAACTAAATTCCAACAATATAATATTTAATTATGAATGAACAACAAATCAAAATCCTCTCAGCTTGATTTCATTTATGTCTATTTACAAATTTCATTTGCATCTATTTCATTTTTTTTCTCTTCCTATTTCTGCATCTTGGCTGTACTTGAAAGTTTAAGACAAAGTAAATATGTGAAAGTCATTTGTATCTAGCCATTTAAATAAGACTTTAAAAGCATTCTACAATACTGCTGTTGAAGTTCAAAGTTTCTTGCCTATAATTTCATAAACATAGCTTTGGTTTAAAAAAAAAATCAGTTACACACCTATATATACATTTATATACACAGCTCCATAAAACTCTGGGTAGTGTAAGACAGATCAAAATATTAATGCACCAACCTCTAATGAAATTTTTCCAAACCAAGCAAAAAATGAACTGTAAACTGAACGAGCATACCCAGGGATATTCCTTATTAGGATGAAGGCTAAAATCTAAAGAAAAAACACACAGGAAATATTAATAATCTGCTTATTAAAAGAATTTTGCTTTCTTTCAAGTGATAATTTTATTCTTCATGTTACTGAACTTAATACATACTGTTTTTTTTTCCTCAATAGATGAAGTATCTGCAGGTTATCTTTGATCTAGAGTCTACTCAAACTGGATTTCTGAGCAGGTGGTCTATATAGTGCAAACAAGGGCAGGTTTTATATGGCTGGACGGTTTTATTTTTTATGTATATGTTTTTATTTTATTTTATATTTTATAGAAAAAATATAAACTCATCTTGAGGACCTTTGTGTAGAAAAAAATGCTATATTTCTGTATCAAAATTAATAAAATTCCATGACATGATTTTGCTTCTTCTAAAAAGTATTCACTCTGTTGGGAGCTACCCACCCCCATCTTTTCGCTCTCTTCAAGGCTCCTTCTACTGACAGCAATGTAAATGTGGGAAAAAGTAACTAAGGAAAGATGAATATGTGGCATATAGTGGCCAGGAGTAAAAGTGATGTGGCTCAGCAGGGTTTATGTTAGCCTTATTCTATGTCCAGTCACTTTCTCCCTTAGCTACTCTTACATTGTTCTGTATTGGTGTCATGTTAGTGGAACAGCCCCCTTCCTTTCATGTTGCTATAGAAATGACATCAGATACAAAATACAAAGTGTTACTTGTAACCGTGACTTCTGCAGAAGTCCTGAAAATGCTATATTAATATAGTACAATTTTTAAAATGTCACTGTCAACTGTGTTTGGAGAGTTGCTCATATGCTTAGTTCTACTGACTGTACAGAGGTTTAAGATGGATGAAATAGTTTCTTCATTGAAGAGAACTTAAAACCTAAAAGAAGATCCTCCAGAAACCCTCCCTGTTCCTTTCTGTTGAACCACACAGTTTTTAGGCTTTGGCTTAGACATAACTTTGTCCAAGAACCCTGCTCTGATATCAAGATGGATTAGGAAGAAACCCCAAATGTTCTAAAGTACCCTGTAGTTAACCATCACCACACTAATCACAACGCCCTATGATTACCTGCAACCACAGGTATCTCTGTAAAATGCAAATGTGATTTGGGCTGCTGAGCAGCCTCTGCCCACCTCCCAGTCACTACACATACTTCTTTAGACTCTGGCTCTCTGAGTTCCAGCCCCAATGGCTTTCTTCAAGTTCCCTGAATGGGAATATACTCTTTTCTACCCACATGGCCTAAGTTCTCACTGCCTGCCTTCATTCCTCCAATCTTAGCTTAATTTTTCCACCCCTCTTTGGCTGTACCTTATGGCATTCAGAACTTCCCAGACCAGGGATCAAACTTGCACCCCCTGCAGTGGAATCACAGAGTCTTAACTGCTGGACCACCAGGGAAGCTCCTCTCAGCTTAATTTTATCAGGGAAACCGTCTCTGAACCCTATCCACCTTCACTCCAACTCCAACTAGGTCATATACCTTTATTGTATTCCCTTGTAGCATCATGAACTTCTGTTCATGATTACTTGGTGATTATACGATTACTATCTGTAACCGAAGAATACAGGCTCTGTGAGGGTAGGGACCACATCTGCTTTGGTCATCACTACATCCCTCAGCATAATATCTAGCACATAGAAAGAAGTATCAAAGACTTGTTAAATGAATTAAAAAAAAAACTGTTTAATGAATAAATGTTCAACCATATTTCTGTTGGACTGTAAGTTCTGAGGGCAGGAACTACATGCACTTCTGACCTGTAGCATGGTTCTTAACACACGGAAGGCCATTAATAAGTAAGGCCAAAAACAAGTAAATGAAGAAATCTGAATAAATAAATGATGAAAAAGCAAACAGGAGAAATGAATTAACATTTTCTAAGTGCTTATCAAGTGCTAAACACCGATCATTTTTATACATTTAATAATAACCTTTAATAATCACCCTTTAAAAGAGATTTTAGTATCTCTATTACAGTAGAGGAAGGTAGGGCTTAGAAAGATATACTACATTTAATAGATTCCGATTTAAAAGTTGTCTCTAAAGACTCCTGTTCTAATCAAAAACTTAGAAAACTTTCTCTAAATAAAGATAATTACCTGCACCACAGAGACGGATGGGTGGAGTTCATTGCACTGTGCTTTGTTTTTACAACTGCTAGCCCAGATGGAATAGGTCTAAAACAAAACATTTATGGGTCACTTCACAAACATAGCTATGCCTTAAAAAGGCAGCACTCAATTTTAAGAAGTTTCTTTATAACATACTTCATAATTTTTTTAAAGATTTCTTTTTTTTTTTGGATGTGGACCATTTTAAAAGCCTTTATTGAATTTGTTACAATATTGCTTTTGTTTCATGTTTTGACTTTTTTGGCCAGGAGCCATGTGGTATCTTAGCTGCCTGACCAAGGATCAAACCCACACCTCCTGCATTGGAAGGCAAAGTTCTAACCACTGGACTGCCAGGGAAGTCCGACATGATACTTCATTATGCTATTAAAGTTCAGTAAAAACTGTACACAGGTTTGCTCCTCTCTCATTTTGGCAAGCTCAAATATAACAAAGTAGAGAGAAAGGAGCATAAGTCTGTTTTTCCAGAAATAGTGATCATAATGCAGTGATGGCTCCTTCTGTTAAATATCTTATATTTTTTCCCAAACTTACTACAACTTTTAAAATTCCTATATCATTGAGATCTCAAGTTATTCTTCATATTTAACACATATATGTTTATATTCTCTTTAGAATTTATGTTCAATTTAAAATGAGAAAAAGATATTTCAAAAGTAAAAGATTTTATTCATTAAAAATAAATGATTAAATTCTTAATTTTCTGCACCATTTGGGATTTGGGAAATTTAGAAGATTACATGTGAAACTTACCAAGAAAGAAACTACTGAAATAAATAATAGAAAATTTGAAATTTTGCTTGAAAAAAGAGGTTCACCCTTTCCTTCAGAAAGTATTTGGCGCTTCTGTAAAGCCAGATAAATGAAAGCAAACAACATTCCATGAAAGACTACCTGAAAAATAAGGGGGGAAAACCTGTTTTAAATAGCTACTTTTCAATAAATAGCAAATGTACTTGGTAAAGGAGCACAATATGTATAGAAGTATATAGGTTAAAAGCTTAAAGATCCAAAGTTTCTGTGAAGAACCTAAAATCAAGAAATGAGGTCAAGTCAATGATCATTGGAAACAATCTGCAATGGACAAGCAAACATCTCTTGCAATGACAAGATAAGCTGGTTTACTTCAAGTAGTCTCAGCAGCAAGTAAAGAAATAAAGACATTTTATATATCTAGATAAAACCATAATTTGAAAAGATACATGCACCCCAATGTTCACTGAAGCACTATTTACAATGGCCAGGACGTGGAAGCAACCTAAATATCCATCAGTGGGTGAATGGACAAAGATGTGGTACATATATACAATGGAACATTACTCAGCCATAAAAAAGAATGAAAAAATGCCACTTGCAGTAATAGTAATTCTTGCCTGGGAAATCCCATGGACAGAGGAGCCTGGTGGGCTACAGTCCATGGGATCTCAAAAGAGTCAGACATGACTTAGAGACTAAACAACCACAAGCCCTGGGCACATGTTGCCAAACTGCTATGATACTCCTGACTTTAAACCCTTCCCAACATTTAAGAATTTTCATTTAAAAACTGACACATTGTAAATCAAGTATATTTCAGTTAAAAAATAATAATCTTTAAAAGACCAGATTAATCAAAACAATAACAATAAATGTTAAGATAAACTGTTTAGAAATAAAAAGTATTTTGCCCACTGCAAAAAAGAAAAGAAAACCAAGGGGTGGGCTGGACTGCTTTGATTTACCAAATCAACATGTTTCCTTATTCCAAAACCAAATAAAAACAAATTACATTTTTCCAAATAAGTTTTAAAAGTATAATTTGAAATGGCAAAAGAGCAGAAGGTAAATACATACATAACGGTCTAACCTCCATCTGAACCACCATTCATATACATTTCCTTTCAGTTCAAAACACTTGGACAATGGCCAAAGAGAAAAGATCTTCTCAAATGCACCCTGAGAAGAGGAATTCAGAAAATTAAGATGGTATAAGTCAATACTGGCTTTTGCAATTCTATTATAAACTGTAATTTTCTAAAGTTAAGATTATATTAAGGTCATTTGTAATTTTAAAATTATATTTATTTCATATCAAAATGTCATTTCATTTGAAAAGAAACTTATTTTACTAATGGGTAGTAAAGATAACAAAACATTTTTGTTAACTTACTTTCATAGCACATGAAAGGCTATTGAGACTGCAAAATCAAAAAAAAAAAAACAAAAACAGAACAAAACAAACCCCAAGTTGGTAATTGGAAAGTTATTCCATTTAATCTAGTGTACAAAAGAGCTACTATTTAATGATCAAAACACAAAACTACAAATTACTTCAGCCAATATGGTATCAATAACCTAAAGGATGATGGTTAAAGTTATAGTTTTTCTTTATGTAATGTCCTTAATAATCAATCTATAATGAACCATATAAATTAAAAGAATCCTCTGAATTAGTCACCTTACGCAATCAAGTATACCCAAATACCATTATTAGACTTTGAAACAAAGCTTACAACTTTACTCTGGTCATTAGTGAATGTACCTTCTTATTGATCTGACAGTCTGGAAAATCTGGGAATGAAGGGGCAGAAGTCTTGGGTACATTTCTGAACATTAATGAAGTCTTTCAAAAAAGAGAACAAAACACTCAATTTCCAGACTAAAGAATGACAACAAACTCTATTATGGAAACTCCATTATTACACATGATGCCATGGCATTTAAAAAAAATGTGTAACTTCAGTTTTTTAAAAGGCTAATAAAAAATCAAAGTAAAACATGAAAATAGTATTATGTTTTAGGTAATACCAAATCTTTAGGTCAGAAGAACTTTATTATTTTAATAAAATGCAATATTCTCCATTTAGTCACAGAATTTAAAATGCTAGTCACTTATAAAAATAGGTTCTATCAAGGTCTATGCCTCAGGATGATTATTACCAAGACCTGCAATATGAAGTGTATACATATTGTATCACATTTCTCTATTACACCAACATGTATTAGAGATACAGGATTCCACAGATCATGTATCAAGTTTATTTCTCATCAAAATTTATTTTTTATGTAATCAATAAGCAAGTATTTAATGAGCACCCATTTGCGCAAGGCACTGGGCTGTACTGGGCTATTTCTGTTTTTTTTTTTCCTTAGCCAGTAGTCAATACTGATTCAAAGTTAAATCTTAATTCTTTTTATGAACTCCTGGTCTGTCTTCGTCTCCCTCCCTCAGATGAACCAGGGAGTCTTGGGAATTTTAATGACTAATTGTCAAGTGGCACTGGCACCCCACTCCAGTACTCTTGCCTGGAAAATCCCATGGACAGAGGAGCCTGGTGGGCTGCAGTCCATGGGGTCGCTAAGAGTCGGACACGACTGCGCGACTTCACTTTCACTCTTCACTTTCATGCACTGGAGAAGGAAATGGCAACCCACTCCAGTGTTCTTGCCTGGAGAATCCCAGGGATGGCGGAGCCTGGTGGGCTGCTGTCTATGGGGTCGCACAGAGTTGAACACAACTGAAGCGACTTAGCAGCGGCAGCAGCAGTGTGACACTCAACTGGCTATTTCTTTAACATTTGCCTATTGTTTCCTTATTACTTTACATATTTCCTGCAAAAAACCTTAGAAGTCAGGAAGATATAAGATACTTTATTTCTAAGAATGAAAATAAACAGGAAAGCCTATAGAAAAAAAAAAAAAGAAAAGCCCTCTATAGGAGTTTACAGACACACACACACACACACAATGCTCATATGGCATTTTCATCTGGTAGAGTCGGATACAAGACAGTGTTGGAGATGGCAGTAAACTACAGAATATGTCACAACTAAATGCATTTAAATTAAAATATTGTTATAAATATCATGCTGCCCAAATAATAAGTCTGTTTGATGGACTGACCAGCAGGTAGCAGTTTGCCACCTTGAGAAAATAGTTAAGAAAATCTCAACCATCAAAATAGGGGGATAAAAGGTTAGAGATACATACTACATATAAACAAGTCCCTCTGCCCCTAAGTTGGCTTTATTAACAGCCAAATTTTTGCTCTATGAATTTATGGGAAAAGTCAAGTAACACTTTGATGCCATGAATAATGCACAAACCAAGTTGCAAATTCTGTCAAGAGAATTTTGATCTTCACTTAGAGTAGTGTCTTATAAGAGGCGTTCAATAAAAGTTTGATTGATCAAAGTCAAGTAAAATGGATTCTGAACAATTGCCAGAGGAACAGCTTTAAATTGCTCTTACAACAAAAACAGAGGTAACAAAAGTAGATAGGTCTCAAAAGAACTCCACTGAGTAGTCAACTACAGAGTGACACTTTTATTATAGTCATTAAAAAATGAAGCTTCAAAAAAAGCTCTGATTCTTCTCTCATACTTTAACAGATTTTAACTTTAGAATAAAATACAACAAAATGTAAACCAAAAAGGACAATACAAACCTGAGAATATGCCAAAAAACATATACATAACAGCAAGAAGGCTAGTTTCAACAGTAAGCCAAAATGCCACAAACAATTTCCTAAGAGAGAAAATATTTAATTTACTAAGAAATGTAAACTTACATTAGAAAACATGTTAAATACTCTCTATTTAACATATTAATACCCTGCATAGTTCTTTATAATAATTTAAGGCTGCCTACAGGATACACAAAATATATCTAAGTAGAATAAATTACAAGTGGGACACAAAGGAAGAAAAGGTGGAGCGTCCTTACTAGGAATGAGGCTACAACATTAATCTGATACCCCATATACTTGATATTTAGCCACTCTAAATGCATTTGAAAATACATCCCAGATTAAATTATACTATTCATTATTGAAAGTTACAACAAAACTTGGAACAGGTTCAATGTAATTCTAACAAACACTCATGTTTAATAACTTAGGTAATACTGCTGAAACATTACAGTTTTAAGGAGGGAGCTTAAGAACTTCCCAGTGGACTAGTTTAATCATAAGATGTATTTCAACATATGCATATTTTAAAGTTATGTGTTCACAGTTTATACATATTGATTATCATTTTATAAATATGCAGGGTTTGTGTTGAGGAATTGAACCACAGACTCTCCAAGACACAAATGGACTTTACTGAAGGCTGGAGCTTAACTCTTTCCTGAAAAATTGTTTTGTATTATAATAGAAGTCAACAGAAAATATTTTTTTGATATATAATATTTGATTGAAAGACCTAAAAGACATTATTAAAGATTAAAAAAAAATTCTTTTTCCAAAAAAAAAAACAAACAAGCTTTAATTTTAATGACATGATCTTGATGGAGAAAAGCATTAGGATCAATGACTGTGACCTTACTTTGAACATTCATCAGACCTAGCTGTGTAAAATTTGAAGATGACACCTTGTGGGCACTTACGTTTCCTTAAACATAAAACAGGTTGATAATAACTGCTTAAAGGGTTGTTTAGAAGATAAGCTATACTAGTGATTTTTAAGCTTGTTTGACACAAAAAGCCTTTTTGCAAATGAATGTCCACTCAAAATCTACACACGCGCGCGCACACACACACACACACAGACACAGGGTCAAGTAAACCAGAGCTGCCGAGACTGAAGCAGGATGTGTGGCCCTCTGGCACGCTCCATGCTGGCTCCACACAAGAGAGTTTGAAAACGGCTGCACTAGCCGATACGTAAAATGGCTTTGAAAGTTTAACTTTAAAAAGAGAAAACATAATATAAATGCAAACTATTGTTCCTCACTGTTAATACTACTTGAACCATGTAACTAACATTCTAGAAACATAATTTAAGAACAAATTTTCAAAATATCAATGCTACATATAAATTTAAACTGTCAATACATCTCAATAAAAATAATAGCTTTTAGCAACTAAAAAGAAACTTGCACTGGAAGAATATATTTATTAACATTAGTAAGAAAATATATTTACCGTTTGCTTTTTTTTGGGTTATTTGTGGCCATAGTGCTAAAGTAACATATATGACCATGAACCATACAGTGACCAAGGGGACAAAGTAATAGAATTGATAAGGCCGATCCATTACTATGCATAACACCACTACCAGGAAATTGAGACGAAATAAGACCTATTAAAAAGGAGAAGAAAACGGTTTTCACTTTGAAAAGTAGATTCTCTCTGACAGAGTATAAACGTTTAAGACTAAAATAATAACTGTACAAGTACCATTTACTAATCCCTAAAAAATCATATTTGTTCTAAAATCATTGTAAAGAGTTGAACATAAAATATTTATGCATCATTTTATTAACTGGATCCCAGAAAAACACCAACCTCTGGCTACAAGTGTCATCTTGTTAAATGCAGGAAAAGAATCATAAACTTCCTTCCTAGAGCTACAGTTTATAAACAAAAGATTAGATTATCTCAATGAAAGAATGTCCATTTGATCTCCGTTTGATGTTGATTCATCCCATGTGGTATTAAGTTGAAAGTTTTAATAGATACAAAATAATATTCTCAAATTAAAAAGGGTCTTTGAAAAACAAAAGTATCTTTGGGACTTCTGTAACAGTCATTTCAGATGGTGTGATGTCAAAGAACACAGAATTTGAGCAGATTAGTATTAGAGCTTTATCACTTACTATGTGACTAAGTGAAAGTCGCTCAGTCATGTCTGACTCTTTGAGACACCAGGGACTGTACAGTGCATGGAGTTCTCCAGGCTAGAGTACTGGATTGGGTAGTCATTCCCTTCTCCAGGGGATCTTTTGAATCAGGGATCGAACCTAGGGATCCCACATTGCAGGCGGATTCTTTACCAGCTGAACCACAAGAGAGGCCAAGAATACTGGAGTAGGTCGCCTATCCCTTCTCCAGCGGATCTTCCTGACCCAGGAGCTGAACCAGGGTCTCCTGCATTGCAGGAGGATTCTTTACCAACTGAGCCATCAGGGAAGCTTAGGCAAATTATTTAACCCCTCTGAGCCTCAGTGTCCTTGTCTGTAAACATAAAGATC
Source organism: Bos javanicus (assembly GCF_032452875.1). Lineage (NCBI taxonomy): Eukaryota > Metazoa > Chordata > Mammalia > Artiodactyla > Bovidae > Bos > Bos javanicus. The sequence goes on along the minus strand of NC_083871.1, from coordinate 12,502,298 downwards.
ATAACTCAGGGTTGTAATGAAGGGTAAATAGAATAATGTTTACAAACTGCCTAGCACAATGTAGAAACTTAATAAATCTTAATCCTCTTCTTAGAGACAGAAAACATAGCATATTATAACAATCCCAGGTAACTGCACATTTCTACAAAACTAAACAGGGAGGCCTGGCGTGCTGCGATTCATGGGGTCACAAAGAGCCAAACACGACTGAGCAACGGAACTGAACTGAAAGTGATTCAGCAATGTTTTCCCTTGTGTGCATCTATTATACATTCATCTAAATTCTGTTTTTCCATCCCTCAGTAATAAATTACTTATTTTGAATTATTAACCATAGAACATGGAAATAATACAACTTTAAAGTGCCATTTCACAAATTCAAATTACTTCAAATTATTCATGGCCATATTTATATTTTCTCAACAGTCAGGCACAAAAGCACGTTGAAATGAAAGAAAAAGAAAAACAATGCATTCCTACCTGACATACTCTATGGATTCCAAAGTCTCCTTTGACCCAAAAGTATGAGAAATGCCCATACCCTGTCTGAAATAGATACGCGGCAACCAGAACCCGAATGTGCATGTACACAGGCAAAAACTGTGGACAAAAATAAACAGGTCAAATACCTAACTAATCAGAACCAGTACATTTAACCAAGACAATGGAGCATTATCATCATTCGGTGTTAGCTCAATGAATAGATTTATTCTCAAAAATTAGGCATTATAGCAGGGGTTAAAATTAAAAAAGTAGACTCTGGAATCTGATGGACCTAGATTCAAATTCTGGCTCTAACACTTAGTTATGTGACTTTAGAGTTTTCTAAACTGCAAAATGGAAGTATCTTCTCCTTTCTCAAAGGGTTTTGTGAGAAATGAATGATTTGATAAATGTGAAGCACTTTATACACTTCATTCAACTTGAATTAAATATATGATATCCATAATTATTAATCATCATATATGCTGAACATGAGGTCACTCTGGAGTTCACATTTTCTCAATAAGAAGATTAAAAAAACAAACAAAATCCTACATTTTTGGCCCCCTTAAACATATAGAATTTAGACTTGTAAATAAAATTGTCACAATTACTTATTACTTAGCAAAAATTACACATTTAAAAAATATGCAAGCATAATTCAGAAATATTATTTCCCTCCTAATCTTTTATAAAACAATTTTATTTTTCCCTCCTTCTTCGATGTTTCATCTTTACCATGATTTTTCAAAGCATCACATCTTCACTTCTGTCTAAGCTGAAATACATTTCTCATCTATATCTTATGGGAGTCACTGGAAACATTATTTCCTTTACAAGTCCTAATTCTCTTAACCTTAAACCACTGTCATTGCACCTCTCCACCACGTATTAGTCCCTTGGTTGTCTATTCACTATTTCACAACACAGGTAGTGTGCTGCCTTTTAAAATGATCTTTAAAAGACTTGTTCAGTGACATCCAACATTTGTAATAAAAGGCTATCTTTTATGAATAATTACTAAATCTATGTAAACATTTTTTTTTTTTTTTGCTTCTATTTGATTGACTCATCTGATCATCTCTAATTATCCAGCATTAACACTGGTTATGGCCACTTTAGCTAAGTGTTTCTTCCCCAAGTGATACTTTGCAGGATAAAATAACTGAGCAGATGCCTTAAACAGATTTAATAAGGCCTTGAACATATGCATCTTTTGTATGTATCCTTGAACATTTCTTCTATCTTTTCTGAGGGATAACTTTTTTCTGGAAGGAAACCCCCGATTATAATAAATTATAAGTTCTTCAATATAGCCTCCACTTTAGCCAAACCGTTAGATTCTCTGTCTCCTAAACTGGCCCTTCTTGTGTTTTCCTGCTGCCTCTCCTTTGTTTACCTGCTCATTCTACCCTGGAATGTTCTCCTAATCACATGTCATTTATACATATCCTATTCTTCTCGAGAGCCCTGGTGACATTTTCCAATCTTTTACTCTCAGATGAAAGTCATTTCTTCTTCCTTTGACGTCTTTTAGTACAAACATCTACATATCAGATTTTTTATTTATTGCTCTTCATCATTAGTTCTTTCTAAATGTCTTATCATTAGATGGGAAATTTTCAGTGCAGGTATAACATATTAGAATCAAGGGGATGAAGGTGGGAACACAGGATTGAAAGAGACTTGAAACTGTTCTAATCCAAACCTGTATCTTTACTTTATTCTTGATTGCACTTTAAAATATTTCCTTCAAGTATTTGAGCACCTTTTAATAGTGGAAAACATACAAATTCTCAAGGCAATCCATTCCATTTTCAGATGGTCATTAATTGCTATAAAGTTCCTTGTCATGAAAAACTGAAATCAAACTATGTAAAAGCTACCAATTTAAGCTCCCTAGGGCAGTGTTCTGCAATGAAATAAAATGCGAGCCGTGTGGCAAATCTTTCATGTGGCTGCCAGACATTTAAACAGTTAAAAGAAATAAGTGAAATTAATTTTAATAAACAAATTTTATTTAACTCAATATACCCAAAATATTATACCATCCCAACATATATGAGACATTTCATATTTTTTCATACTAGGTTTGTGAACTTTGTATACATTTATCAAAATGAATCATACTTAATCTTATACATATTTCACATTTCAGAACATCTCAATTCTGACTGCACTTCAAGTGCTCAGTGGCCACCAAAATGGACAGCTTAGCTCTAGACCCATCTGCATGCCCTTTATCACTTTTACATCTGAGTGTTCTGTAAGTATTTATAAACAGAGGTCAAACAGGCTAATCATTCCCAAGTACGTAAACCATTCTCCATGAAACATGCTTTTGAGCCCCTTCAAGAATGGGTCTGGGCCTACAATGTTGAGACTTAAGTCATATTTAAACAGGAAATGCAACCATTTAAATGGAATTAAACACTATCACAATTTGCCAAGTTTCTACCAATGCTGCATTATTGCAAATGTTGTATGAAACTTTTGACTTTTTAAAGATAAAGCCAACAGAAGAGTTGCAAGAACAGTGCAACACACGCCTGTTTACTGTGCTGAACTACTTAAAAAGTGTGTTGCTGCCACATGACACCATCTCTAGAAATTTCAGCAACTACCAGTATCACCGAAGAAAGAACAGTTTCTTACATGACTGTAATACCATTATAACACCCAATAAATTTAATATGAATATAACAGCATCCACTGTACAATCCATATACAAATTTCTTTGATTGTCCCAGTGATATCCTTTATTATTAATTTTTTTTTAAAATTTAGGAACCTTAAGAATCATACACTGCATTTATTTTTTATTCCTCTTTAGCCTCCTTTAATCTGAACTGTTTTCCTTTTTTGTCTTTCAGGAGTCAAATAGTACAACAAAATGTTAGTATTAAAAATGTATTTAGTATCCAACTTCATTAGAATTAATAACGAGGCTGACTTCTGGTTCTGTTCTTTTTCTAGCCTCACAAATTTTCCCTTAAGACCTTCAGGGAAGTTATTTACAAACTCTCAAAGAAGAAAAAGCCACAATGGAACACAAAGTCATCTACTGTATATACCTAACTTGCTGTACACTCTATATCTGATATAAGTTATGTTTTAAAGGAATTTTTACACCAACAATTGCAATCTGCCAGTCCACCTAGATTATTTTAATAATTCTCTGTAATTTTTTACATAGTTTCTATTTTACTATAAAAACACGGCACAACTAATGCTTGACATATTTTACTCAAAATATAAAACATTAATAAGGTAATTAAGATAATCATGACAATTAAAAAGTTTTTAATGAGGGTAATTCCACAAATATCCAAGAATCAAGTCCCAAATATGTTATAACCCATGCTGATAATGCTTTGCCAAATGTAGATACAGGTAATTTTTAACCACAAAATTCTATATAAAAGAACAGGGATATGTGAATCATCACAAATGATCTTTGTATCTTTCCAGAATATAGTCATTATAAAATTGTAATTTAGAATGAATTGGGATGTAGTTTAAGACGTATTAGAATGTTAACTTGGCAAATGATTATAATAGAATGCCAAGCTGCTTTCATCCCTTTACGATCCAAATGCTTTCTGCAATCACTGAATTTGTTTTTTGTTTTTTTTTTTAACAGTACTATTACTCTTTAGTATGTCAGCAATTAATTATGTCTTTAAGTGGCATTTTCTTAAAACAAAACCCTTTCCACATCCTCTCAAATCTTTCCCCATCCCCACCCCAAATTAATCTAATCTTTCTTCACGTGTCAGAGCTATTTCCATGACTCAATATTCATCTTTACTTACTTTCTAGAGAACTTGCTAAATTTATCCTACAAATTCTGAATCGGGCTTATAAACTAACCCTTACTATCTTCATGTCTTCTTGCTTTGGATCTCTTTTACGGTCTTGGCTCTTCCACAATTGCTTGAACTTACTAGGTCCCCTCCAGCTGCAGTGCCACAGGAATTTCACTGCTGTCACAAATATACATATTATAGCTGTGCAACTTCAGTTTTAAAAGTTATACTTCTCCCTCTGCCTTTTACCCTTTTAACAAGTCATTCATAAAATTACCAGCAATTTTTGAAAATAAACAGACTTAATGAAGAATAACATTAGTACTAATTGTTAAGAGATATCTGATGAACCCCAGTATTATTTAACTGTTGCTATGGAAATTTCAAAACACTCCTTTCTGGCAAATCTCCCCTGTTATCTCAATATGATATTGATTCTATGTTAAATTACTGTTTATAGATATGTGCTTTATATAAGCAAATAAAATAAAAACCAGTTCATGTTCAATAGTTCCCAAATTATGAAACAATCTGTTAAATTTTTAAAACATATTTTTTAGAAATAAAATAAAATTTTATTTCTTTAAAAACAAATTTTATAGAAATCAATTTGTACCTTTACTTAAAAAGTGTGAAAAGCGGTTATTAGATACCTAGGTTCACTCTTAAAATCTTGTTTTAACTGTAGCTCTAATGTTACAATTCTGAATACATTTTTTTCTACCCCTACCAAATCTGGTGTCCCCAGTTAATGAGAACCCTAAGTCTAAAAGACTTAAAAAGACACCTACTTGAGGGAAAAATGATTTTGGCCAGGTACAGAGGGCACCAGGTGAGCTAAGGAAGAGTCCTCCATCTCATGGAAGCGGTAATACTTAGGAGGTATGGAACATAATATATGGTCAACAACAGAAGACCATCAGTATCTGAGGATTCTCAATACTGAGGCAAGAGAGTTCTACATTTTTAAACTTTAGAAGTATAAAAATGGTTGGTCAAACTTGCTAAAATACAATGAAGGGTAGAATATAAAATATAATCATCTAATCTGATTTCTTTTAATAGTAACTTGCCTATTCTAAGTCCTTTGCAACTAAGTATCATCTAGAAAGTCTCTTAATAACTTAAATTAGTTTTCTAACAGTATGACATGAAACAATACCTTTGGATGATTGTTCCTACTACATCAAAATTAATGTCAGGTAAATACAAACAAATTATTGCCTTATCTTTTAAAAAATAATTATTTTGCTTTTATGTGTATACATTCTCAGATCAGGTGGTAGAAGAGAAATGGGAAGACAGAAAGATTGGGTGGGAAATAAGATGGGTCTCTAAATGGTAGAGAATATTAAACACAAAGAGTTGGTGTCCTAAAGGAAACATTAAGGTGACATTATTTCCTATATTTTCTGAACTTAAATTTTAAATACTTACTGTACTTGCTCCAGAGATATGATAAATCAAAATCACAAGTTGCATCCAGCCTTTCCATTCATCTGTTTGTTCTCTATTTAATACTTTAGTCTGTGCAAAATAATTAATATTTGTTTTAAAAATCATCAAAAAGCTATTATTTAGACAGAATATATTAAATATGTTAAAATTTTTCTTATAGGATATAAATTAATCCTTCTTTCAAAAGAACCTTGGGGGGAAAACAGTTAAAGACTGTCATTTAGTTTCTTGATAAAAGAGATAATAAACTATTTAAGTATAATATGAATTAAAAAATGAACATAAAAGAGATTTTAAATATTTAAGTTGAATCATATGGTTTAATATTATTTTTTAAACTGTGACAGATGTGTTTATAAATCTAAAAAGTGGTATTTTATAATTTTCTTTAAGAAAATCTTAAATTTCAGTTAGAAAAAATTAAAATTTCAGTTAGAAAAAAATCTCATAGTTCTCCTACACTGTACTGTGAAGAAAAAAGCTCCATTATCATACTTTATTTTCTCCAGAATATTCCCACTGGGGATGAAGAACTGATTAATCATCCTCATATGAAAGTTATTTCTTACAAAAGAATTTATTAATTCAAATAAATCATGACTTATAAAGGAGTTACATTTATATTCTGAGCAATTACAGCAAAGCTAAAATAGGCATTCAGAACACTTTTAACAGTGCCCACATTATTATGTAAGTTCTAATATGTGTGTGCATGCCTGAGCGTATAAATATATAAATAGAAAAAGTGCTTATTAGTGTAATTATATACTTTTAACTTATAAAAGATAATGGTATCTCATGTTTGTGGACCATCAGAAAGTGGGGAGCATCTCTACTTTCTCCATCCTCAGGCAGCCAAAATAACACCAAGTCACGATATCTTTTTCACAGTCATTATTTTCCAACTTTTCAACAATCTTTATGAAACTGAGCTTTCTCCAAACTGTTTCACAAAAGCAACAGTTAAGAGTCCACCAAGTGACATACAACTGCAATATTCCTTCATCCTCTTCTATATATGTAAATGTTTGTATATGATGGCATGATAAATGGTATTAATTCTTTAATCCAGACTTTATAATGAGATGAGAAGGATAACATGAACTAAAAAGAAATGATTCTTACCTCCTTGGTATTTTCATTGTAAAATACTCCCAAAACCAAGATGTAGATAATAGGAATAAAGAAAGTTGAATGTGTATAAAATTTGTTTTCCTTCATAAATAGATTTGCCCGGTCACACATATAGAAATAAGCCATAATCAGGCCAAGTTTGCAGAAAGACTGTAAAAATATTTCTAATGGAGACACAGGGGGATTGATAATATTTTTCTTTTCTTCTCCACTTTCCAAGTCAGTACAAGGCTTATTCTTCCGATGAGCATTACGATGAATTATATAAAAAATTAAATATCCAACAATAGATAAAGTGAAAAAGCAAGCAGCTAGCTTCTGTATCAGAGTAAGAGGAGGCCGAGGTTGACAACAGGAACCATCTACAGGCTTCAAAATCTTATTGCAATACACGTTCATAAGAATCATTGCACTCTGTGAACAAATCAAGTGATTTCGTTATTATCTTGTCAGTAATGTATTTCCCATTAGATTTTCTCCTGTGAATACAACTGACTTTTTAGCACTGAAACCAAAATGCTTTTGTACTTTTTACTATCATTTCCCAAACAATCATGTAAATAATGATAGTCCTTCAATCTGTAAGTAACTAGTTCAGGGTTTTTCAAACTTCTTGGGTTATGATCCATAGTGAAAAGTTCATTTTATAATGTGACTCAGAATATATATACATACATATAAGAAACAATACCCATCCTTACTACTTGGAATGCATCTGAGTTTTTTCCATTCTATTCTTTAAAAAAAGAAAAAAATACGGATTTCATGACTGTTAATGGGCCGTGACTTTTGGTTACAAAAACACTGACAGATGTCAAGGACCAAAGTATTGTAATTAACAGATATTCAATACAGAAGATACCAAGATACTTAAGATACACTTCCAGTCTTTACATATGAAAAAAGAATGTAGAGTAATTGCCACCAAAAATGATTAACTCTTAGCTAACAATATTTATGTCTTTCATTTGGTTTACAAGTTTATGGACCACTTGGGACTCAAGAGTTTTAGTGTTTCTAACTTCAAGTGGAATCTTCGACATAGTTTTATCATCATAAAATATTCTAGGCAAGCTATCAGGAGCCTTTCTAGATGAAGGTTCAGTCAAATTTAGTTTTATTAAAATTTCATGGTTCTAAAAACCTTTAGAACTGTAAAGCATTCAAAGTATTCAGCCATTTAGAAAATCTCATTCTCTCAGCTTTAAGACTAGAAGATTCTGAGCCTGGAACTCTTGCAGATACTAGTCTACAAAGTTCATTCCAAGGTTCATAACCAGTTCTAGGGAGTCCACAAAGCCCTTGAAAAAATATGGAGAAGTGTTGTGTGTGTGTGTATGCAAATATGCATTTTTCTACAGGAGAGGAATGGAACAATTACTTTTTATCAGATACAAGGGTTATGTGATACTCAAAAAGATTCAGGACCACTACTTTATCTGTTGCACTGTGTGTGAAAATGTATAATTATCCAGTTCTCTCTTGTATTTAAACTAAAATCCCTTTCCACCCATCAATCTGGAGTTGTTCAGTATCTACTCTGTACCGTGACTAATGCTTAGGGTATCAGAATTAGAAGGAAATTAAAAAAAAAAAATGTTCTCCATATTAAAATATTCCCTTCGTGGAAGCTTAATTTTATTTTAAGGTTTAAGGCAAAGAGAACATGGAGCAGTAGTTTTCAAAAATGAATGTAATGAGGACTTAAAAGCTTTTTAAGAGTATCTAGCACTGACTAAATGAAGTTGCATTTCCTTCCTTCCATAACCTTCTTCCTTAGAGTATATGAAAACTCTTACATATTCAGCTAGGTGATGAAAGTCAACTTATTTCTAGATCTATGTCTAGACAGAAAAACTGAAAATAACTGACTGCAATTCAGTTCAGTTTGGTTCAGTCGCTCAGTAGTGTCCGACTCTTTGCGACGCCATGAACTGCAGCACACCAGGCCTCCCTGTCTATCACCAACTCCCAGAGTTCACCCAAACCCACGTCCATCGAGTCGGTGATGCCATCCAGCCATCTCATCCTCTGTCATCCCCTTTTCATCCTGCCCCTAATCCCTCCCAGCATCAGAGTCTTTTCCAATGAGTCAACTCTTCGCATGAGGTGGCCAAAGTACTGGAACAGTGATATATAGCTATCAGTTAGATATTACGGTCCCTACTGACAGATACAAGAATTCTTACAGTTTCTCTGCTTGATTCAGGAAGATGTAAGCCATCCAAAGATTCCATGATAGTTTCTTGAGCAATCAATTTGGAAACACTGAACACCTTAACATGTGATTTAGAATTTCTGGTGCTGCTATTCAAAATACTGACTGCAGCTTCATTGTAGGCATCTATCTTCTCATTAGTGATCATTTTCCTATTTTCACTTAATAGATCTTCATAAACAGGATCTGCACATGAAACATATTTTTTAAAATACACTTAGAAGTCCCTACTGGTAGAAATTATAATAATGCAAGTAAGTTAACTGCATTTCATATTTTGTTGTTAAAGTTGAGAATTCCAAGCACCTAATAATTCATTTTTTTAAAAATAGTTGACCAAGATTTTGTAATAGATTTCCTAGCTTATAGTCAAATTTTGAATCTATACCTCTCTTCAAATTAAAAGAATTTTATACCTCGTCTCTCTTAAGTACACAACTTTTAGGAAACATTTTTATGTTCTAGCACGTCTTAAGAGTTTGAAAATTTTGGATGCTGGATTATATCAGGTAATGGGAATTCAAAACTGGATTATGGAAGATCACCTAATTAAGAATAGCAATCAATCTTTTCTTTTTCCTCCTGTTGCTGCTTAATTTTTGCAAACTTTATTCCCACAATTAGGAGGTAATATGACTAATGATCAAAGCTTTTTACCACTTAGCATAATCATTTAAATGTAACTTTTTCTCACTTTAGAAAGAGAAAGGTTAATGAGTCTGTAAATGAAATAGTGATTTTGGAAGAGATTATTACTATCCTTGTTATTTCTCTCAGTTTGAGATTAAATTTGGAAATAATTATAATAGTTTCTGACAAACAACTTAAATTGCTAAAATACCCAAGGCATTTCATATTGTGCAGGGCATTAAATAATGGACATTCAATAAACTGAAGTGAGTTGATCTAATGTTAACTTTTTCTTAAAGAATTTCATTGCCAAGTATAAACTAGATGGTTTGAATTTAAATATATTCTGTCAATTCCAAAGAATGTTTACTTCCAATGAGTCTAATATTATGAACCAGATAACTTTTTCTATATTTCCCAATCACAATAAAAACTTGTTAAGAAATAAAATCAAAGGCAAGCATCTAATTTGCCTTTAGGACTTACTCTCTTTGTTATGTTCTATTCTAACTGCTGAGACTCTTGGAGCATTTATTTATTATTAATTTTTTACTTATTATATTTATTAGTCTGTCTGTTCCTTAAGTTCAAAACAGGAAACCAAATAGCTCAAGTTTACTCTAATTTTGCAAATATTTATTCTCATAAAGTAGTAATTTTGCTTCTTGAAATAGATAATAGAAACCCAAGCCTCAAAACACATAAAAATGACATTTTTTCATTACTTTTACCTTGTAAGACCCAATAAACATCACTAGTCTTTGCCAGTTTTTCTAAAAGTGGTGCTATGGAGGTAATATTCATTTTATATTGGGAAAGCGCTTCATTGCTGCCATTGTGAATCTTGATAGACCACTGAGAGGAAGTAAAAATTAAGCATTAATTCAGTATTTATCACAGGAAAATGAAAGTATAGCATTTCCTCTATTGTAAAAAAGGTTCTCATTTTAAGAGAATTCCCATTTTTATTTAATATTAGAATAAAATATGGTCAATTATTTCATGAAATACATGAAGGCAGTTACAAAGAGCTGATAAAAAATTAGACTTTCAATGTATAACATTCAAGAAAAAATAATGTAATTTTAGATATAAAAATAATATTGACATTTACCATCAAATTTCCTAAGTTCATTCAGAACTTTTTAATTAAAATTATCAGTCTAATTAATTGTAAGAGAAATAAGAATTAAAATATAAGTATAATCAAGAATTCTATTTAGCATAAGTTAATTCTTTCTTAGCATGTTCTTAAGTATATGAAACAAAAATCATTTATGTAAGAATACAGATAATAACTTACTGTGGCAGCTCCTGCTACAATCACATGGGGCTTTGCAACAGAATCCTGAAGAAAGAAAAATCTTTATAATAATGTTATAGTTAGTTCAGGAGATTAATACAAGTAATATTACTTAACTTTTTCCCCTTAAGTTCTTCTTCCATTTTAATTTTCTAGGGTTCCTATTCAGATTCTTGTTACAACAAGATGGATCTCCTTTGCTTAAAACCTTACGTGGTTGTAAGACTACACAGGATGGCATGAAGTTTGTATGGCTAATTCTTTGGTGTTCTTTAAGATAAAACTCAACATTCAGAAAACTTAAGATCATGGCATCTGGTCCCATCACTTTATGGCAAATAGATGGGGAAACAGTGAGATTTTATTTTTGGGGGCTCCAAAATCAGTGCAGATGGTGACTGCAGCCATGAAATTAAAAGACACATACTCCTTGAAAGAAAAGTTATGACCAATCTAGACACCATATTAAAAAGCAGAGACATTACTTTGCCAATAAAGGTCTGTCTAGTCAAAGCTTTGGCTTTTCCAGTAGTCATGTATGGATGTGAGAGTTGGACTATAAAGAAAGCTGGGCACTGAAGAATTGATGCTTTTGAACTGTGGTGTTGGAGAAGACTCTTGAGAGTCCCTTGGACTGCAAGGAGATCCAACCAGTCCATCTTAAAGGAATTCAGTCATGAATATTCATTGGAAAGACTTATGCTGAAGCTGAAACTCCAATACTTTGGCCACTTAATGCGAAGAACTGACCCACTGGAAAAAGACCCTGATGCTGGGAAAGGTTGAAGGTGGGAAGAGAAGGGGACAACAGAGGATGAGATGATTGGATGGCATCACCAACTCAATGGACATGAGTCTGAGTAGGCTCTGGGAGTTGGTGATGGACAGAGAGGCCTGGCGTGCGGCAGTCCGTGGTATTGCAAAGAGTCGGACATGACTGTGTGACTGAACTGAAGATGAAACCCAAACCATAAAAAACACTACCAAAATCTAATATGGCCTAATATTATTCTGAATTCTGAGTAAATCGTGTAAAGCTCTAGTATATTATGTCAGCCAATTAAAAAGTATCTTTGGAAGCCTACAGTGGACACAGTTACAGTGTTAAATAAAAGTAGGGCTCTAAGGAGACAAGATCTTTTGGGTCTGGTATGTATTAACCATAGACCATAATGTGGGAAAAAAACAAGGAGAAAATTTGGTAGAAATCCTCACCTAATGCAAATTATATTACTTATAATACTACCAATTATATAGAGGCTTCCCAGTTGGTTCAGTGGTAAAGAATCCATCTGCCAAAGGAGATCCCTGGATTAGGAAGATCCTCTGAAGGAGGAAATGACAATACAGTCCAGCATTCTTGCTAAGAAAATCCCATGGACAGAGAAGCCTGGCGGGCTATGGTCCTAGGGTTGCAAAGACAAAACTGAGCGCACACACACCAATTGCATACTACTTGGTAATTTACTAACTATTTCTCTTAAATTAGCTCATTTTAATATAGATTCTTGCCACTTGTGAGATAGGCAGGGAGATTACATATGTATACATACACATATGTATATATTGTTTTTTAAAAAAGGCTATAGACTCAGGTTTATAGGTATTGCTGAGGCCTGGCAGAGATAGAACCAGAAATTAAGTCTCTGACTACTGAGTTCAATGCACTTTTCACAACACAGAAGACCTGATATTACGATCATGTGCACAAGAAACGATTAAAATTAAGAAATCAGAAAACGTCCAAGCCATATTCAAAAAGAGAAGTGACAGTTACTGCCTCATTATGAAGGTAAAACATGCTAAGTGTAGAGAAGTATGAAAGCAGAGAAATGTAATAACAAAATTAGTCTATTTCCAGGCTAGCATGCCCCATTTTATATTGCTATTTTACTGAAACTTTTTCCTGATCTGTAGGTGGCTCCCTTCCTCACTCTTCACAGCAGCTATCCCAAATCATACTAAATATTTTTCTTACACAGGTCCCACCTGCCCTCCTCCTCACTTTTGGCATAAAGCCTAATCCTCAAGCTTAGAGAAAAATAGAACTCATGTGGTCTGTGTGCTCTTGCCTTCCTTGCTCCATTCTCACAACTTTATCCATACACCCAGTCTATCATCTTCTGATAGATGAAGAGTAAACCAAATATGTCCCTATTCTACTTAATGGCTAACCTGTTACTCTTGAGTCTGTATCTCTTCCCTTTTTAGATCTGGAGCTATGTCTGTAAGTTATCTTCTCAAACTCTGGAATTATCCCTTTCATCCTCTTCTCTTCATCCTTCTCTCAATCCACAAAATGTCAAATCATCTTTATCCTCAAAAAATGTTGCTTCAATTCTGTCTCACCCTCAAATGTTTCTCATTCACTCTTGACCAACGGATTACTCAGAAGGGCATTCGGCTTTCACTGTGCTAATTTTAATTTCTGTCTCATTTATGCCTCAATTTATCATGCTTTGATTTTGAGTTAATAATCCATTAAAACCTCCCTCAGAGCCCATTAATGAATTCTGAATTGCAGGTCCTGTAGTTTCAGTCTGTCCTATCTAGTTCCTAAAGTGACACTATCCACTTTTAAAACTCCTTCCTTCCCTGTGTGTTATATTACCGTTATTCTTCTGCTTTTGTTGCCTTACCTCTTTTACTGCCTTCTCTCAGAATCTTTTCTGTTTCATTCCTACATTCCCTTCTTTAATCTACACTTGCTGTCTATTGAATTATTTCCATTCAAGTCACTTCAAATATCACCTTACTTCATACCAAGACTCCCCAAACTGGTCTAAGTAACTCAGACCTAATGCTTACCATTCATCTGTAGAAATAAATCTAAATTGCTGGTTTCCCTAATTACCTATATCTGCCAGTCATCTAGAAGCTCTCTGAGGAGAGGAACTCTGTTATGTTAATCAAAGTATCAGCAGTGTTTAGCCTGAGGCCTAAAATATGACATGATTTATAAATATCTGTTGGATAACAGTGGAGTTATTTAAATTCAACTTTGCTTATATACCTATAGGTATCTGTAAGGTTATTTCAGTCATATCTTTCTAATCCAGTGTTCTTCTCATCTCCTCTGTAAAGCTTTCTTAGATCTTCACCTATACTCTAAACAACTCTCATCCTAGGTGCCTCTGACATGGTGCTTTCACAGTTCTCTGTGGCCAAGTCTACTGTTACCCTTCGTATTATCATGTCATCATTCATAAGAAAGTCTAGTCTACCTTCTAGATTGCTTACTCCTTGAGGGCTGAGACTGGGGCTAATTTCCAGCCACATTCCTAATACCGAGAACAAAGCTAGTTATAGTACAGACATAATAAAAATATGTATTCTCAGGATTCAGCAGCTTACTATGGAAACAGTAAAAAAAAAATACATGAATATATGCATACAAACATACTCCTTGAATAATTAAAACAAGTCAACTAATCAATCTCAGGTAATTACATGACCATTTATTCAATAAGAAAAATATTTCCTCTCCCCCAAGAATCAAAAGGAGTTTTACAATAGAACCTAAAGCTCCAAAATCAAGTTTTAGCAAATTATAAGAACAGAAGATCTGAATATGCAATATATCTTCAGCTTAGTCATAACAAAGGTTTTTGTGATCTTGCCTGAATTCTAAATTATATCACACTAATGTTGCTTAACTGTGAATTTCTACAACTTTGATGGATATACTTTCAGGTTCAGCATAAATATAAATCACATGTTTAAATCATCTGAAATACACACATAACATTATTCTTATTTCTGGACATTTAAAAACATATTAATAAAAACAAAACAAAACTATGTGAGATCCAAATTTTCCAGAAAGTTGAATTCTAAAAGTTGTCTGTATGTTTGTTTTTTGAAAACTTTTTCTCAAAGAAACAAAGTTAAAAATATTGACTAGGTTCTCACTGAATCCTAGAAAATTCTATTTAATGTGTTACAGTTGCTGTATTAAAATACTTATTGTGAAAAGAAGCAAAGAAAAATACCATTGCAACCCAAGTAATTAAGCAAAACAAGGCCAACAAAGTCGAGTATTGTTTTATCCATCCCTAATGCAAATACCTCTGGGAAAGGATACAGGTTTAATTAAAGGACTGATAAGGAGATGTATGCAGACTTTGTGGGAATTCTAAAGTGGACTTGTGAGAAGTTAGGGGTTTTCTGAGGTTAACAGCACTCTTGTCTTCTATCTAATTTATCTCCAAACATTATGAGCCAAAACACACTAGGCTTGACTTTTAGGTCACAAGTGTAATAATAAAAGGGTATAAGGATATTAAAAATAAATTTTTTTTCAGAAGTATCAGGACATAAGTTTGAAGAACAAAGTAGAAAAATGCTCAAGAAAATGTGTATTGTGATAGAAAGATTATCTGAGTTTGAATTAACTGAGCTATGGCAACCTACTCCAGTATTTTTTCCCTGGAAAATTCCACAGATAGCGGAACCGAGCAGGCTACGGTCCATAGGGTTGCAAAGACTTGACCATGACTGAGCACGCAAACATGCATAACAGTAACAGAAAGCTTTAAATCAAGAAAGCTTTAAATCAGTAAAGTGTGGTATAAGCCTAATCACCACAGGGTTAGAATGGTAATGCCCAGAGACACTGGATCAAAACTCTGCTTTCTCTGTAGAGTGACAATCAATCCAGCATGGTCAAAATTAAGAAGGCTGGTATAAAGTAGAGGCGAGTAGGATAGGCGAGTGTAGGAGAATGGACTTCCAAAATCTGACTGCTCAAAACCAGCAAGGCCATATTTTCAAATACAGACCTCAGTCCACACTTTGATACACTGTTTCATAGAACCATTAACCTCTGGATGCCACAGAAAATCCTAAGAGAGAAATGTAAGAAAAGAAGTCAAAGAAAATACTATGTCCACCATTCAAAACAAACTTGAACACATCTCTTACAGAGTAGTTAAAAGTAAAACACTACCTTATCTACAATATCTTCATCTCTCATCCCAATTTGGCAAGTCTCACAATAGTTCCCTGTATGTCCACTTTTGCTATTTTCTAGAATATTTCCGCATATTTTCAACAGAGTAATGTTTTAAAATTTAAAATCTGATCTTGCCACATCCCCACTTAAGTATTTAAGAATTTTCAATCAATTGCCCTGAGGATAAGTTTCAAAGTCCTTAAAATTCCAAGAAGTTGCAGTCTGGCCTCTGCCCAGATAGTCTGCCTTTTTTCTGCTACTTTCCCGCTTGTTCTAAGTATACTTTTGGTTCTCCTTTGGATCTTGGAATGCTCTACATGTTCCTTTTTCTCCAGGGCTTTGTTCCTGTTCCTTCCACCTATAATGCTCATAAGCTCTCTCCCTCAGTCTACCTAGCTCCTACTTACCCTTGAGGCCTCCGGTAAAGCATCACTTCCTCATGGAGGAAAATGCTTTTTAATGCTACTTTTAATTCCCCGTTCTACACATTTATAATGTCCTACTTTTTCCTTTTTGCCATCCTTAGCTTCCCTGGTGGCTCAGACAGTAAAGAATCTGCCGGCAATGCAGGAGACCTGGGTTCGATCCCTGGGTTGGGAAGATCCCCTGGAGAAGGGAATGGCAACCCACTCCAGCATTCTTTCCTTGAGAATTCCATGGACAGAGGAGCCTGGTGAGCTGAACAGTCCATGGGGTCACAAAGAGTCAGACACAACTGAGCGACTAACACTTTAACACTTAATCCCATGATTAAATGCACACAGAAAACCATAATGACTTGCAAGCTCCATTAGATAGATCTAGGACACTGCTGTCTTGATCTCCATCTGTATTCTCAGGACCTAGAAGGCACTGGAAATTCAGAAAATTCATATAATGTTCTCTTATGAAGAGTAATCCTGAATACACACTGGTTTCAAATTGACATACTTTTTCCTGGATAAAAATCTAAGAGACCAAATTTTCTATTACACAAAACAGTGTATGTATTACATGATCTTACTCTACCTGTCTTCTCTCAATACACTTCATGTACATGTAAATTAACCAACGAATAGTTTCAACATCATAACACTGAGCTTACTATTATATGAACTTACCACTTTAATTGATGCAATCTTGTCTTCAAAAGGAATGTTTTCATGCTACCATAATGAGGGAGAGATGACAGAAAAATATTAATGTATAGATTAATTTTATGTAAATAATTCCTCCTTCAGCCGCTTTTGTTGATTCATTTATACACCATATCCCAATTATCTACCTTCAACCCCAAGGGGAAAAGATCTGCATAGACTACCCCAAAATAAGTGATAATATTAAAAAAAAACTTTTTATTTGTGATCTTCAACATCTTAGAGGTAGGTTAAAGATGATAAAACTCCCACTATGAATAAGCAGGTAGGAGAACACACCTACATAAATTATCTTTTTGTCAAGCTTCCCATGGTTCCAATTTAGTCCTAGTATTATCATCTATGGCAGAGACCAGTTGCTGCCCTGTGTCTCCCAGATCCCTTCCAGTTAGACAGGACCGCATGACTAGTTCTGGCCAATGTACCATGACTAGATGTAATGCGGGTCACTTCCAGGCTGAAGTTCCCAGGGCGATTCTGCTCATCTGGTTTAACCTGATACAGAGACTGAGGAGGCTGAATGTCCCAAATGGAACAACTAGAAAACAGTAAAAATTCCAACAGCAAAGATCCCTGAATGACTGTAGGGAACAAAGCCCTTTGTCCCAGGTGGTTAGGACAAGAAGTGCTAAGTAGTAAGACTGTGATATGGGTTTATTGCTGTAGCAACAGCTGGTCCATCCTCACCCCTATACTAATGAAGGCCCTGCCTAAACATGAATGGACACACAGGACTCTAGGTTATTAAAGATTTCACTCTGAAGATGGTACATAGTCTAGTTGTAGAAAAAAACTAAAATCCAAAGACTATAACTTCTTGTAACTGTTTCATAAAAAGAAAAAAAATCATTTCATAATTAAATATTCAGGATGGAACAGGGGTGGTTAATAAGAAGCTAATTGTCTTCCTAAAATCAAGGTTGAAACATTTTCATTAACTAAACAGATAGTATTTATATTAAGAAATAAAGTTTGTTTCTATCAACAGGCTAAATTTTAAAATTCTTGTTAGTCCTGTTTAAGCATCTTTTCCCAAAAGGGCTTAAAAAAAAAAAATCGAGTTGACTTACAGTGTTGTTAGTTTCAGGTGTATGGCAAAGTGAATCAGTTATACATATACATTCATCCACTCTTTTTTTAGTTAATACTTTGTATATATAGTAGTATGTATATGCTAATCCCCCCCCCACTCCAGTACTCCTGCCTGGAAAATCCCAGGGACGGGGAGCCTGGTGGGCTGCCGTTTATGGGGTCGCACAGAGTTGGACACGACTGAAGTGACTTAGCATATGCTAATCCCAATATTCCAATTTATCCCTTCTCCCTCTTATTCCCTGGTAACCATAAGTTTGTTTTCTACATCTGCGACTCTACTTCTGTTTTTTAAATAAGTTCATTTGTGTTCTTTTTTTCCCAAAAGGACTCTTGAGACCATTAATTCAATAGTACTTGTGGTGATTGAATCGCTAAGTCATGGACAGCAGCCCACCAGGCTCCTCTGTCCGTGGGATTTTTCCAGGCAAGAATACTGGACTGGGTTGCCATTTCCTTTTCCAGTACTTCAAGGTATGTTATATGAAAAGAGTTTCCTTGGTCAAATAAGTCTGGGACATAGGGTCAGAGAAAATCACACAGGTGTTCTCTTCCTATCCCTTTAAAAAATTCTCCCTCCAAGATACAGTGTGTCATGAAATATTTCTCCTTTTTGCATGGCACAGTTAATTCAGTCAACTCAATCTCTTCATTTTAATATAACATCTGCTGTATACAAAATAACATATCACATATATGTAAGTCACAAGTCATAGTAAAAACAAATAAGCACTCATGAATCCATGGCACAAATCAGTGTTACCAACACACGACATGAGCTATGTTGGCTTCTAAATTCCTTCTCTAAATTCCTTTCTTCACCCAAAAAGAACAATCATCTTAAATCTTATTTTCCTTTCTATTTTACTATACAGCTTGTCACACATATATGCATCTGTAAATGATACGCTGTTCAATGTTGTTGGCTTTCACGCCATTTTAATTTTGAAAAATCTCAGACTCACAGCAAAATCGACATCCTTTACCAATTGTTAGTATTTTCTACACTAATTCCATGTGTCTCTATGCACCACATATACATAGTTTTTCTTCTTTGCTGAGCCATGTAAAAGTAAACTGCAGACATAATAACATTTCACCCTTAAATATTTCAACACATATCTTTGAAGAATATGGACGTTCTCTTGCATATCTGTAATACTATAGTCCCAAAGAATCTGACATTGATAAAATATTATCAAATCTAATAATACAGTGCATGTTCAACTGTCCCTAATAAAGTCTTTGCTACAGTTCTTATATTTTAACCTAGAATTCAATAAAAACCAGGTATTATGTATGTGACTGAAGACAAGATGGTGGAGGAAACAGACCTTGAGCCCATCTCCTCTCACAAGAACACCAAAATCACAACTAATTGCTAAACAACCATGGATAATAAGATTGGAACCTTTCAAAAAAGATATTCTATACCCAAAGACAAAAAGAAGGCCAACAAAATGGTAGGAGAGTCACACTTGTGATATAATCAAATTACATATCCTGACCCACAAACTGGAGAATAATTTTATCACAGAAGTTCTCACACAGGAGAGAGTGTTCCGAGCCCCATGCCAGGCTCCCCAGCGTAGAGGTCTGGTATTGAGAGGAGGAGCCTCCAGAGCATTTGGCTTTCCCAGCAAAGGGGATGATTATAGGAGATCCATAGGACTGGGGGACAGACTCCACACATCGAGGGGTGCACACAAGGTCCTATGAGAACAGTGACCCAGAGCAAAAGCAAGGACTTCAAAGGGGACTGGGCTGGACCTACCTGCTGGTCTTGGAGGGTGTCCTGTGGAGGCATGGGGCAGCTATGAGTCTCTCTAGTGTCCTAAAAGCTGGCAGTGGTAATATTGGGGAGTGTTCCTCTACTTGAACTCTTGTTATAGGCAGACATCTTACATGGGTAATTAGCAGCAAGACCATGCCCTGCCCAACAGTCTGTAGGCTCCAAAGTTGGAGCGCCTCAGGCCAAACAATCCACAGGGCAGGAACACAGCCCCACTCATTAGCAGTCCCAGTTCAGTTCAGTTGCTCAGTCGTGTCCGACTCTTTGCAACACCATGGACTGCAACATGCCAGGCTTCCCTGTCCATCACCAACTCCCAGAGCTTACTCAAACTCATGTCCATCAAGTTGGTGATGCCATCCAACCATCTCCTCCTCTGTCGTCCCCTTCTCCCGCCTTCAATCTTTCCCAGCATCAGGGTCTTTTCCAATGAGTCAGTTCTTCACATAAGGTGGCCAAAGTATTGGCCACTCATTAGCAGACGGGCTGCCTAAAGACTTTCTGAGCCCATGGACACCTGTAGACATGGCCCTTGACACAGCCCTGCCCACCAGAGAACCAAGAGCCAGCTCCATTCACCAGTGGGCAAGCAACAGCCTCTCCTACCAGGAAGCCTTCACAAGCCTCTAGAACAGGCTCACCCACCAGGGGGCAGACACTGGCCTCTCACCAGAAAGCCTGTACAAGACTCTAGACCAGATTCACCCACCAGAGGGCAGACACCAGAAGCAAGAAAACAACCATACAGCACCCTACGGAACTGAGTCTGCAAACTCAGGTCAGAACCGACCCTGGGACCAGCTGGTCACCGGACCTTGGGTAAAAGAGGGAAATGCACTGCTTGGACACCTAGGGCATCCCCTATTGGAGGAAACTTCTCCAAAACTTCCACATACATAAAAACACAAATGGAAATTTAGACAAAATGTGGTGGCAGAGGAATATGTTCCAGAGGAAGGAAAAAGAAAGACACCCAAAATGACAACTAACGGCATGAAGACAGGCAATCTATCCGAGGAAAGAGTTAAGAGTAATGGATGCACAGAGCAGGAAGGTACAAGAAGTTTATACAAGAGTCAGAAAATACCAAGAACAACCAAAGAGATGAAGAATACAACAACTGAGCTGAAAATACACGAGAAAAACTCAACAGCAAAATAAATGAGGCAGATGAATGGGTAAGTAAGCTTGAAGACAGTGCTGGAAACTACTGCTATAGAAGAGAATAAGAAAACAGAATGAAAAGAAAAAAGGACAATTTAAGAGACTTCTGGAGCTCTGTCAAATACACCAACAGTAACATAATAAGGGTCCCAGAAGGAGGAGAGAAGGGGCCTAAAAATATTTGAAGGGACAATAGCTGAAAACGTGCCTAACATGGGAAAAGAAACAGTCAACAAAGTCCAGGGAGCACAAAGTCCCATATAGGATTAACCAACCCAAGGAGGTACAGGCCCAGAAAGACAGTAATAAAACCAATAAAAATTAAAGACCAAAGCGAAAACATTAAAAGCAATGAAGGAAAAGCAACAAATAACCAACAAGGGAATCCCTATAAGACTATCAGCTGATTTTTCAGGAGAAATTGTACTGGCCAGAATTGAGTGGCATGATATATTTAAAGTGATGAAAGGGAAGAAACTACAATGAAAATATACCCTACCCAGCAAAGGCCTTGTTCAGATTGGTTTGAGAAATCAAAACTTTACAGATAAGCAAAAACCAAAAGAATTCAGCACCACCAAATCAAATGCTAAACAAACTGCTCTACATGAAAAAGAGAAGCCAACAATTAGAAACACTAAAATTACAAGATGGGAAAGCTCACTGGATAAAGCAAACATATAGTAAAGGAAACTACCCTCACACAAATATAATACATAAACCAGTAACTGTGAGAGGTGGAAAGTACAAATTCAGGATATTTGAAATGTATTTGAAATTAAGAGATCAGCAACTTAATCGTATATATATATGTGTGTGTGTGCGTGTGTGTGTGTGTACAGAGAGAGACTGCTATATCAAAACCTCATGGTAACCACGAGCCAAAAAACTATAAAAAATCCAAGTACAGCACTAAACATAGTCATTAAATCAGAAGAGAACAAAAGAAGGAAGAAGAAAATGACCCTACAAAACCAAATCCAAAAAACGGCAGCTTCAGCTGCATGCAACAAATTCTGATACAGTCTTTTTTTATTTTTCTTCTGTTACAAATATTTTCTAATTTTCCTTGTTACAGCTTCTTAGATACACCCATCATTTAAAAGGGGTCACTTAATTTCCAAATACATGGGCTTTTTAAAAGTATCTTTGATATTAATTTCTTATTTTGATATTAATTTCTCATTTAAATCCTTTCTTCTCTGCAATCACCCTCTGTGTTTTTTGTCTTGACTTTATTGAGGCTTTCAATGACTAAGCCAAATATCTCTCTTGGTGAATGTCACAATGCACTTGAAAATATGTGGGTTATTTTCAAATATTTTTTTTGATATTGATTTCTAACATAATTTCACAGTGGTAAGAGAACAGTCTGTATGATCTCAATACCTTTAGACCATGAAATTTTTTTCATCACAGTCCTTAGTATTTGTATTTTTCTTTCTGACTTACTTCACTTAATATAATAAACTCTAGTTGCATCCATGTTGCTGCAAATGGCATTATTTTGTTCCTTTCTCTAGCTAAGTACTATGCCATTGTATCTATGTGCCACATCTTTACGCAGTGCATTCCTCTGTCGATGGACACTTAGGTTGTTTCCATGTTTTGGTTATTGTGAACAGTGCGGCTTGACAGATGCATGTATCTTTTTGAATTATATTTTTGTCTGATAGAACATGCCCTCACACCTTGCACAAAAATAAACTCAAAATGGCTTAAAGACTTAAACATAATGATACCATAAAACTCCTAGAAAAGAACATAGGCAAAACGTTCTCTGACACAAATCTTATCAATATTTCCTTAGCTCAGTCTCCCAAGGAAATAGAAATAAAAACAAAAATATATAAATAGGACCTAATCAAACTTGGGGCTTCCCAGGTAGCTCAGCT
Source organism: Bos javanicus (assembly GCF_032452875.1). NCBI lineage: Eukaryota > Metazoa > Chordata > Mammalia > Artiodactyla > Bovidae > Bos > Bos javanicus. The sequence goes on along the minus strand of NC_083871.1, from coordinate 12,479,230 downwards.
GGTAAAGAATCCACCTGCAATGCAGGATACCCTGGTTCAATTCCTGGGTCGGGAACTTCCTCTGGAGAAAGGTTAGTTACCCACTCCAGTATTCTTGGGCTTTTGCTGGTGACTCAGCTGGTAAAGAATCCACCTGCAATGCAGGAGCCCTGGGTTTGATCCCTGGGTTGGGAAGAGCCCCTGGAGGAGGGCATGGCAACCCATTTCAGTATTCTTGCCTGGAGAATCCCAATGGACAGTGAAACCTAATGAGATATAGTCCATGGGGTTGCAAAGAGTTGGACAGGACTGAGCCACTAAGCACAGCACAGCACAATCAAACTTAGAAGCTTTTGCACAGTAAAGGAAACCATAAAACATGAAAGACAGTGCTACAGAATGGGAGGAAATGATGCTACAGACAAGGGCTTAAGCTCCAAAATACACACATAACTCATACAACTCAGCAACAACAACAAAACACCAAATAATCCAATCAAAAAATGGGCAGAAGACCTTAACAGACATCTCTCCAAAGAAGACAAACAGATGGCCAGTAGGCACATGAAAAGATGCTCAGTGTCATTAATTATCAGAGACATGCAAATCAAAACTACAATGAGGTCCCAGCCTACAGATAGTCATAATTAAAAAGTCTACAAATAACAAATGCTGGAGAGGATGTGGAGAAAAGGGAACCCTCCTACATTGTTTATGGGAATGTAAGTTGGTACAGCCACTATGGAGAACAGTATGGAGGTTCCTCAGAAAACTAAATTGTCTTTTAATAAAATTTTGTGAGCTTTCTGCATACAGATGTAGGCTTATTTACTAGATTTATTCCTATGTACTGTGTTTTTTAAATTATTATTATTATTTCACAGAGTATATTTTAAATAACATTTTTGAACTCTCTATTCCTGACAAGTAGATATGCAATTAATTTTTAACAGCTTTATTGAGTCACTGCAATTTTCATATATTTATCTTATAATTAGCTATATTGTTAAAAATTTTATTGTATCTAGTAAATCTTCTATAGGTTCTTTGGGATTTTCTATGTAGACAACTGTATTATAAAATATCAAGTTATTTCTTTACAATCCTTACATTTTCAAAGTACCACCTTTCTTTGGCTGAGAGAGAAAGAGTTAGTTGCTCAGTCATATCTGACTCTTTGCTATCCCATGGACTGTAGCCCACCAGGCTCCTCTATCTATGGGATTCTCCAGGCAAGAATACTGGCATGGGTTGCCATTTCCTCTTCCAGGGGATCTTCCCAACCCAGGGATTGAACCTGGGTCTCCCTAAGGATCTCTAATACAATACTAAGTAGAAGCAGCAATAATGAACATCCTGAGTTTAATGGAAATATGTCTATCATCTTATCACTGGAACATTTATTGTAGGCTTTTAGAATTTTTATCAGAATAAGAATATAAAGGAACTTACTTAAAAGAGAGAGATGATACCAATTCCCTGATACTGTTAGGACTTGTTTAATGGACCAAAATGTGATCAAAATAAGGATTCCATGTGTGCTTTGAAAGATATTCTCTGATATCTTAGCGTATTAAGTACTGAGTTATAAGTTTATAAAATCAGCATACTAACAGCCCATATTTACTTATTTGCTTAAACTATCATTAATTACATGAGCAGTGAGTAATTCTCCCACTATGGTAGACAGTCAGTCTGAAATCAGTCTGAAAAATCTGTGTTTAGCTGACAAGTTTAGACAACTTATATTTATTTTGATAATAAATGTTTCCATCTTAATTTTTGATTTCTAGCTCCCTCACACTTTTATATAAACATAAAATTAAACAGATTTTTAACACGTAATATGTTTACATATGTATGTATGTATTCACAGGTGTGTATCAGAGTACACACATACATGTGTGCTTATGTATGTATGTTTATATATTATATTTGATACTAGATGAATTTGGTTTACTTTTTTCTTCTTCTGGTTTGGAACTACCCACCCTAATTCTATCCTTCCAGTCCTTGCCCTTGGAATAAAGGGCATCTTAAGTTCTAAGTTAAGATGACAACTTAAAGTGTAAAGAGGACATCAGAACACTTTAATTGTGGTCATCTCTCTCCGGAGAAGGCAGTGGCACCCCACTCCAGTTCTCTTGCCTGGAAAATCCCATGGACGGAGGAGCCTGGTAGGCTGCAGTCCACGGGGTCGCTAGGAGTTGGACACGACTGAGCAACTTCACTTTCACTTTTCCCTTTCATGCATTGGAGAAGGAAATGGCGACCCACTCCAGTGTTCTTGCCTGGAGAATCCCAGGGACGGGGGAGCCTGGTGGGCTGCCGTCTATGGGGTCGCACAGAGTCGGACATGACTGAAGCGACTTAGCAGCAGCTCTCTGACTTATATGCTACGTCAGTTCTTTAGTACTGTGTTTTCGTAAAGTGTAAAAAGACGTTATTTGACATAGTTTGTTTAGATTCATACACATGTTTCCTATTTTCTTTAACCATTAATTCAGATCATTTTTTTTCTGAATCATTTCCCTCCTTCTCGAAGTTTATTCTTTGGAAAACTCTTTAGTATAAGTTTATATGGCAGTAAGCCCTCATAGTTGTTGTTTATTTAAAAATGTCCTATAATTCAAGAATAGAGGAATTTGTATGTTAGGGATACAATTCTAGGTTAAAGCCTACTTTCTATCAGAACATTAAAGCTATTAGTCTACTGTCCTCTGGCTATCAATATTACTGTTGAGAAATATGCTGGCTCAGAGCTTTGTTTGCTACATACAGGGCATTGTAGCTACAGGCATCCATCTTAAGGGCAACCCAAATCTCTATTGCATACCGACTGTTATTGTTCCCATTACTGGACTGGCCTCACAGTTTGTTCCTTTTTTGTGGGGGATGTGTCCCCTATTTCAAAGTCTAGAAATACATCAACAAGTATTTTTTAATCTAGGATCTAGTTGGTTTGAGGTGGAAGGGGCCCCCAGAGTATCTAGCTTGCCCTCTGGCTGGAAGTAACACAAACAGCTTTCTTCATTGCAAGACTTCTCAAGTTTTTAATATCCTAGCCTAAACTAAAACTATCTAAGAGGAGGATATGATATCCACCTCTGCCCAAACTTATTTGACCAGAGCTTCTTACAGAACTAGTCTTCCACAAAATATAATTTGAAAAAAATAAATCCTGCTCTAAAGCTTCTTTTTAAAAATTTTTCCTCAGTACAGAAAAGAAATTAAAAAAAATTATCTTCAACACTCCTATTCCACTTAAAGAATCCCATTACCAAGGCTAAAATAAAATTAATCAACTTTCACAACATGCCAGGCTATGTTGTGAAATATGTAAGAAATATATTTAAAAAATAATGATAATCCACAATCTCTGTCCTCAAGGTGTTCAGAGAGAAGAGAATAAGTAAAATACAACTTAGCAAATGCTCCACCAGTAGTTTGAACTAGTTTCACAATAACTGTCTCTTTAAAACTATAAAAAACTTTCTTTGCAAAATGTATATAAAATAAAATGCATCTTGTTTGACTATTGTGGGATAACTAGGAACCTCTAGAAAATAAAAATTGGAAACCTAGTGCCCAGGAACACCATACCATATTGTAGCTACTTCTGGCCATGGACTAAAACCATTATAGATTTTTTTCAACTAACTGTTGCCAAATGCATTATTCCAATTTTCAAATCCTCTAGTCTAAGCCTAGAAATAGTAAAACTATTTTTTTTTTAATTCAGACATCTATTTTTTAAATGTTTACTGAGGTTTTTTTACTTTAAGCTGTAAGAATCTCAAGTCATTAAATAGTTTTAAATCTTCTGTATAGTTTTGTATTTATAAATACAAATGCGAAATACATTTATAGATATCAAATAAAATGAAAAGTTGACTTTGTTATCTTCTATTATTCAGCTTTAAAATCTATACTGGCTTTTCCTAGTAGACAAAATCGCTACTGGACTCTTTTTAGAAGAGTTCCTAAGGACTCAGTATCCATTACCATCATCATGATGAGACTAGTTAGTTAGCTGTGAAGTCCCCAATTTTTCAGTTTCCTACCACTGGACAAGGTGATGTGTACAGGCAGATTTTTATCATAAATTAACGAGCTACTATCCCTACAATTCTGAACTTTCTTGTACTTTACTTTTTTCTTATTATTCCCCACTCTCAACCATATGCAATTAAAGACAGAAATGAGAACTTCAGATCACTTAAAAATGTATTAAACAGAAAGATATGATGAAATAGTTCACAAAAATTAACTAATTAACAAATTAACATTTAGAAAGATGTTCACCCTTGTTAGTTTTTTTTTAAAGATACATTTTTAAAATTAGAAATTAAAAAGAGCAGAAATTTGTCACACTGTCATTTTAATTATATAGCATGAATGTCCAGTGCCAGAAAGGTTACAGAAAATTAGGTTCCAATGTACATTGCTAATTACAGTATAGATTGAAAGAATTCAATAATATAATCAATAATTTTTAAAGTACTATATTCTTTAACCTAATATTTGCACTGTAAAGATTCTATCCTAAGGAAATAATTTAAAAAGCAAAGTTTTCACACAAAAATGTAATAAAAATGTCCTTATTAAAAATTAGAAAACTACAAAAAGTTAAGAAAAGGGACGATTATATAAGATCACATTATATCCACTCACTAGTATGTTGTCATTATGAAGATACTTACATTGATTTATAATAATATGGTAAATTATGATAAGTGGTGGCAAAGAAGATATCAAATTGTACATGCTAATCTATTACAATTTTGTCTTTTAAAAAAGAGACTGAAAAGAAATATAGCAAAATATTAAAAGGAGGATAAGGGATATTTCTTCTTCATTCTTTCTAAAAAAAATTTTTTTTAAGTTTTTCCATGGAAAGAATTTTAATATTTCTGAAAACAAAAAGTTTAAGTCAATAAAAGGTTTGCCAATACTTTACCCACCACTTCTTTTTCTTATGGCTCCGTAATGGCAAATTATCCCCTGTTACCTTCCCCAAAAACCAAACTAAAAATTTTATAGTTTCTTTTGTTCATGTGAAAGGGCACACTCCTCCTGTAACTATTCAGTTGCCTAACTTCTAAAACAACACCCTAATGAAACGAATAGACAGGATTTTACCTTATTTCCTTCTTCTTTGAATTGAGGATTAATTATTTTCACAAAAGAATAAAATAACTGACGAATTCTGGAATCTCCAATAAATGCAATATGTTTATCTACGAGGCAGTTCTTTGCTTCACTGAAATCAACAAGGAAACATCAATTAGAATACAGAAAATTAGCCCAGGCATCTTCAAAGCACATGATTTGTGAAGAAGTAGTAAGGATTATTATATAGTTATGTTGTCATTTTAGAAACAGGTGGCCAGGTTTGTTTAACCTACCAGTTCGTGTATGATTGATTAATTCGATTAAGTGTTTCATATGTACTCGAACCACAGTTAAGTGCTTAATACCCACTCTCTCAGAAAAACTGCACGAGGTAGCTATCCAAGTCCCAAAGCAAAAGTCCTTCCTTCGCAGGCTATTGCCCTTGGCCCCTGGTTGTCTCTCACCTGAGATAAGGCAGATTGGTCCAAAGCTCTCCCTAATGCTTTAGAGAATACTCCCTTGGACTCACCCCCACTCCTGCCCTGTCAGCACTTCTCTACTGTCACACGGAGAAGTACCATCTGCCACTTTCTTTGCTCTATTAACACTTCTCTACCAGATACTAAGACCCATCTTAGACAAGAAGAAAAAATAAATAAATAGATGAAGAAACTTTACCTGATTTTGTACTTATGCATCATACAGCTGTGAGGCTGCCAAACTTTCTCTCCAAGAAATCTGCCACTTGAGAGAAGGTATTCACATGAGTCATTGCCTGTAATAATTAAACACAATAATGTTGCTAACAATAGTTATATTTTTATACGTTGGTTGTCTATCCCATTTTACCTTTGGAGATGAGAGAGTACAGAGTTTTCCACACTTCACTGTACCTTCTAGGTACATACGACTCATCCATGAGAAGCATAGCAACTATTAATATATTAATATTGAAGACAATGAGAGACACTAGGACAGATAATTCACCTAGAGTATTCTTCATCCCCAGTGCTACGTTAATGCTTTGGCAGTTCCTTCTACTGCAAGTTTCCCCTCCAGGGACATCTTGCCTCAAAATAGCCTTTATATCTGTTTATAACCAACCTAGATAGCATGTTCAAAAGCAGAGACATTACTTTGCCAACAAAGGTTCATCTAGTCAAGGCTATGGTTTTTCCTGTGGTCATGTATGGATGTGAGAGTTGGACTGTGAAGAAGGCTGAGCGCCGAAGAACTGATGCTTTTGAACTGTGGTGTTGGAGAAGACTCTCGAGAGTCCCTTGGACTGCAAGGAGATCCAACCAGTCCATTCTGAAGGAGATCAGCCCTGGGATTTCTTTGGAAGGAATGATGCTAAAGCTGAAACTCCAGTATTTTGGCCACCTCATGCCAAGAGTTGACTCATTGGAAAAGACTGTGATGCTGGGAGGGATTGGGGGCAGGAGGAGAAGGGGACGACAGAGGATGAGATGGCTGGATGGCATCACTGACTCGATGGACGTGAGTCTGAGTGAACTCCGGGAGTTGGTGATGGACAGGGAGGCCTGGTGTGCTGCGATTCATGGGGTCGCAAAGAGTCGGACACAACTGAGCGACAGATCTCTGATCTGATAACTTCTACTTCTAGTTGGAAAACAAAAGTTTAAGGGATAAAAGAGAAGATTTTGGAAATGACTTTATATTCAACTATTACAGTACTTCGTGCATTAGTACATCAGAAACCTGGTACATGTTGAAGTATTTTATAAATCTATGCCCTAATTTTCACAACTTCTCTGGAAGGAAGAGGGCTATATCCCTACTCTGTAAATGTGCAAACAGAGAAAGACTTATTAAAAACTTCTTAAAATGCATAATAAAATGTCATACTTCTACAATCTCACAAAGACTTGAAACACTGTTAGTCAAAAGATGGCTGAAGATACACATGATCAATTACCAGTAATAAATGCTATTATTAATATCCATCCTCTACTTCTCTCGATTGTCTCTTGCCTCCACCATCAGGATGACAGCAAACTCCTCCCACTGTGGTTGGGAGAAGTTTCAAACAGAAAATCCCATATAAGCAACCCCCCCCACTCCTGTGTAGACTGGGACAGATGGTTACCCTACTTCTTTTGGCCATTTTACTGTACATTAGCTTAATGCACATGACCAATGTATGTGGTCAAAAGCGGGGTTGGAGGCATTAGAAAAGCTCAAATATGTCAAAAGGACGAGGGAGAAATGAGATGTGTACATTAACTATAGGGTTACAGTTAATGTGCTTCTAAATTTGATCTCCAATTCTTTAACAGTCAATAGCAATCTCTATTTGTTTTACAAATAGTTAAGGTCAGGACGGAGAATCTGGTAAAAAAGAATACTACAGAACCAAATGGTGGAGATAGGAAAGAGCCAAAGATACTTTAAGTAGAACACATCTCTTTTTTCCATCCAGTCATCCATTTATCTGGACAACACACAGATAAAAGGTGATACAAACACAAGGCAACTAAGCATAAACAATGAAAATGTTGATACCACAGTGTCATAAATTCTAAAACAGAATATCGAGCAAAGTGAAAATAGTACACTGTTCTGTTGGTGAAAACTGGATAAGGAAAGGTATTATATTTTTGTAATTACAGATGTAGCCTAAGCAGTTTTTTCTGTATTTTAAAGATTTTTTAATAACATCTCTCTAAGGAAACTATAAATAATCAGTTCTTAATTCTTTTCAATTATCAAAAACTAATGCTAGTTCTAAAAAACAAAATTAAGTTACATAAACAATCACGGAGGAGTAAAGAAAGGACTATAGAAACACACAATTATTTCCTAAAATCAGCACTGCTGCTGCATTTTTTAATAATGGCCATATAGTAAAATCCTATTAAAAATCCAGTAAATGTTTAAAATTAGGATGAAAATTCCATATTTACAGCACTTCTACCTCTTCAAATACATCCATTAAACCAAGCACCAAGTTAGTAACACATTTATTTTATTAAAAAGTTATATAAGAAGTTTTAAACAACTGGCATCCTGTAAAGTTTTCCTTTCTTCATCCCTTCTTGTTGTTGCTGTTACTTGACTTCCGTTTCTTAGTAGAAGCTGGGTCAATCTTCAGTGTGCGAGATGATGCTGTTTGCCTAACCATCTCTACAGGTGATTTTGTGGAGATGGAAGTGCCACACCAGCGTCTTAAAAGAACCAATTTTCTCCACCAGAAAATGCGTGTTAAAACGCCAAATTCTTCTTTCCCTCTTCAATATTACTACTCAGACATTATTTTTCAGTAGTTCAGCTGGTAGAAAACAAAAGCTCTAATCTCAAGACCCCACATTAGAAAAACCTCATACCAACACAGATTTTAAAGTTGCCACTAGCCAAAAGACATTATGAACACTGCATTTTAAAAACTAGCTGGTTCAAAAAAAAAAAAAAAAAACTAGCTGGTCTTTCTGGGGAAAATATTCAACTACCATATTAAGGTAGTTGAATAAATGCTAGTTAATGGTGACTCTTCATAATATATGATGCAAATTAAAATTTTAAAAAAAAATTGTATCTGAAACAGTCTCTGTATCTTATCGTTAAAGTGAAAATTGCTCAGTCGTGTCCGACTCTTCGGGACCCCATGGACTGAGGTCTGCCAGGCTCCTCTGTCCATGGACTTTTCCAGGCCAGAATATTGGAGTGGGTAGCCATTCCCTTCTCTAGGGGATCTTCCTGACTCAGGGATCAAACCCAGGCCTCCCGAATTGCAGGTGGATTCTTTACCGTCTGAGCCACCATGGAAGCCAGTTAAGGTCTACTCAAAACACAGAAACTACACCAGCTATTTTAGTAGAGAGAATGTAGTATGAAGAACTGTTAGGAAAGTAAAAGAATGGCTAAGTAGATAACTGAAAAGGTTAGGAGCACACAGACTTTTACATATTTGTCAGCAAAATAATAAAAATAGTAGCGCTAGTAAATACTATAATACCTAATTAAAAATAAATTAGTCCTAAAAAAAAAAAACTCTACAAAATTCTATACTCTAAAACTAGTTCTTTTCCTGGGAAGGAAACAGTTTTAAAATCAAATCACTAAATGTAAATCTAAATGTTCAATTAATGTGACACATTTATATTATGTATGCGGTGGGCTGCCGTCTATGGGGTTGCACAGAGTCGGACACGACTGAAGCGACTTAGCAGCAGCAGCAGCTACATGGTAACATACGCTGGCACATTATTTTCCTTTCAAAATTTACCCAGAAGAACCCCAAACAAAAGAAAACAAAATACTGCAGTCATTATTTTCAATTGCTTCATATAATTTTGACAGCTACCTTAATACAACCAGTGAGATGAAAGTTACCAAGTGCTCAGATAAATCAAGTTAGGAACAGAATTTAAAAAAAGAAAAAAAAAAAAGCAACTAATGGGATAGAATTATCTACTTCAGCTATCTCTAATACAAAGATTATCTAGATGAATGGCTGTTTTCCCTTCATTCTGTTATCTTAAGCATAAGCATTCTGGTTTGTCAATCTAAAGTCTCAGGTTTTTATGTATGATTTTTCTATAACAGAAAGATACTAAGAGCAGACAAAGTAAGTAAACAAGTTAAAAAAAAAACCCTGAAAAACAAAACAACTAAAGAAAACACCTGACCTGCTAAATAAACTGAGGCTTATATTTTTCATTGAATAGAATACCTCTGGCACACTGCACCTTTAGACTGAATCATCTTGACAAAGCTGTGTTTCTTACTATCAACCATGAAAATACCAGACCATAAAGTTTACAATGTGATCTGCAGAATATTTTATTTTCCCCCAAGCTTAGCAAGTTATACTTGTCTGTGTTGAAAAATCACCATTTACAATTTTCTTTAGATAAGCTAGGAGTGCCTCTTTACAAGCGGTGTCATGTAGATCAGGATTTTTCTAGCAGCCAAAGAAGGGAAAGCCTGAGAGACCTAACGCTGCTTCTTGTTTTAATTTCTGAAGCTTTGAACTCATATTCCAAACCATGCAGTATTATTTCATATTTGCATTAAATATGCCTATGACAGAAAGGAATTAGAATTCAACAAAACTAAGACATTTGAAGCAAGTTAACTTTATCAATTAGAAAATCTAAATTTAACCAGATTGGAACTATTCTTAAGGCTACTGATACTGGCTTCTTATCCTAGAAATGGTGTCTTTAGTCTGTAATCATAATATTAATATCTTGTGATTCCATAATGGTAAAATTTACAAAAAATGTAACTAAAAGAATAACTACATTTTAAAACGTCATTTTTATGTGAAATAATAATGAAAAAAAACACAAAACACTACTTTCTAAAGTTAAGATCAGAACATGCTCTTAGAACATGAAATTCAATTAAAACCAAAAGAAGCACATGCAGGGAGGCAAAGAGAAGGAAATAAGGACTTCAAAAATCTGTTTATCCAATAATTGTTACAGAGTTCCTACTATGTGTTAAGCTCTGATGATTTAAGGATGAATAAAATACCACCCTTGGAAGCTCAAAGTTTGTGTGGGAAAGTCAGATACAAATTATTATAATACAAGATGGTAAGTCTATACTATTTACTGTAGAAACACTGAATTCCTAATTTCTACTTCTACGCTGGTGACATCTGAACCAGGATTTGAAGGAACAAGTAAACAGGTCAGATTTTGAAGTTTTAGACATGTAACTTCTAGAAAATCACCATTTATTGGAAAATGAATAAGACAATTCTTGGCTGGCACTGTGAGGTTGAATTAGTATTTCTAAATAACCCATGTTCTGACGGAAAACACTTTCTCACTCCTTTTATACTTTACTACTGTCTAAGAGGCTCCAGAAAGGCAGAATATAACATAATAGTATGAGACAGGACTAACTGGGTTTTAAATCCTAGCTCAGTCAGATAAATTGTGTGTCTTTAGGCAACTTAACCTCTCATGCCTCATCTTTAAAATGTAAATAATACTGCAATTCTCTGAATCTAAGACCACTGATTATAAAATACACCATTATTTTATATAACAGTAGGAAAAATGTTATCAATTAAACTTTGACATGCAATCAAAGTTTTAAAAACTCATCTTGATTACAGATATTAAAAATGGTGGAAGCAGGAAGTGGGAAGTTTGAAATCTAGTAATTGTATCTACCCATAGGCTGGTTGTAAAGACAAAATGAGTTAAGATTTAAAACCCTTAGTAGAACAGCACCTGGCATATGATAGGTGCTCAATGATAGTATGTAGTTTTGCCAAGCTTTGCTTTCTGTAGTGTGCAATTTTTTACTTTCATTAGTTTGTAAAACAAGAGATACTGAATCTGTGTATTTCAACTGCATTCCCTCTCCTGGCCTGAGGCAAACCCATACTCACGCACTGGAGATTTTCATACACAGCCTAAACCTCTATATGTAACATAAAGTCCTTTTGTATTCTAAAGATTTATGATGCTGTGATTCAAGTGTTTGATTATCCTTGTGTGAAAAGCATTGCATCTGACTGTTTCACACTGCTAAAGCATGAGGCTGGCTAAAAAAAGTTCCTGGTAAGATCATATCACCTGCCCCCCACCACACACCCCGTCTCAAGTTCCTGACATTCCACGTGGGCATGTACACACACCAGGTGTACTGCTTCACACTCAAGACACGGAAGCACCTACAGAAGCTGCTGATGAGCTTCTGGAGGAGGCTTTATAAACAATCCCAGATTGCTACACTGACTCACAAGGTTCCATCTGACATTCTATTTTCCCTGCGGAGGACAGATCTTGAAAGGATGAAATTTATAATGTAAATATAGCAATTAGGATCCATGATTATCAAAAGACAAAAGCACAATTAAAAAAGGGAGGTGGGGGGGACTAGATGTTTAACTTATAGGAGGACCATAGAACACAGTTATAAAAGTTATCTCCACTATCACACACATAAAATTGAGTTAGATTACTATCATCTTATAACAAAATAGCATAAAATGTCAGTGGTCAGAAAATCTTCTTTAAAATGACAATAAATGAATGCATCAAATCGTTGGCTTTATTTTGTATATGCAAGTGTTGGACTTCTCTTACAGCAAATGAACCAAAGTCTTGCCAGGTCACGTGAATGGGATCTATGGGAACCTGGAGGAGAAAGGCCAAGAGGGTATAAGCGATTTACCTTTTTCAATCGATTTCGTGTATTTATATAAAGGGCTATTCATCCAGTACAGCACTAGAGTATAAGATTTTTAACTCTCAAGCACTGGAGAAAACAAAGGGGCACAACTGATCAAAACATCCTTTACTTTTAAAGATTTCCTAAAATGAGAAGCGAGTTCAGATTCCAGTGCCCCCTTTACTGGATATTTTGCCAAAGTATGTGTGACGCTAAAAGGTAAACACCTTAAATGTGCACCTATTACACATTACCTCTTGACCAGTTATGTCACAATCACCAAGAGCTGTCCCGATAATGGCTTCAAAACTACAAGAACCACAAACAAGAGATCCTATCTTTGTTAATTTCCCTCAGCCTGTCAGACTCTATCCTAGTGACATTCTTACAGAGAAAATCAAGGGGAAAAAAAAAAATCAATCAAGAAGGACAAGTAAATATCCCTTGATTACTGAAAAATAACACGTTCTGAAATAATGAGGTCATATTTCCTTGCTCTTTGCACCAATTTCAAAACCCACAGCAAAGGCCTCCTCTCAGACTGCTTCCAACTTGTTTTCATTGCCCACCTCAACTCCTGTCAACCCACAAGTTCTTTTCTAATATTGGCAGCAGCTTCACTTTGTAAAAAGTGTGCAACCAGACCCCTTTAAACGTTTCTGAATCACAAAGCCTGGGTGACACCTCCTCCATTTGGCCAAGAGCATCTTCTGCCAGCTGTCAACTCGGCCCCAAGAGAAAATGGGGCGGCCCCTGCCGCTGTCCAACAGCTTGGCCCCGCTGTTCCAGGGGCAGAAACGGGATAAAACAAAGGCTAAAAAGCCGGGCACCTAAGGCGCAGAATTGGGCGACCCCACTTGGAGACGAGGTGCCCCTGTGCCGGGCGGCCTTGGCCTTCAGGCGCCCTGGGCTGGCCCCCCGAGGGCCGCCTGCTCGCCTCCTGCACGCGAGCCCCGGGCCTGCCCCGTCTCCCCCGGGCCAGCCCGCGGAGAAGCCGGGACCCCCGCTACCCGCTGGGCCCGGCCGGGCGGGCGCCCCCGACTCCAGCAGTGGCGGCTCGGGGTGGGGGGGCGGTGCCCAGGACCACGGGCCCTCGACCCGTGGCCGCCTGAACTGGGGTCCACTCGGTCGGTCGGGGGCGCCTGGCCCGCCGCCCGGGCCACCTGGGGGCACGTGGGGGTACCGCCTGCCCCGCCCGCTGGGCGCGCCGGCGGGCGGCCGCGTGAGCGTGGGCGTGTGTCGGGCGAGGGGGGCGGCCTCCAGCCTCCGCGTCGCCTCCTCCCGCCCCGGCCGGCCCGGGCAGGGGGAGGGCCCGCTCACCTCGGTAGCGGCGGGAGGCGAGGTGGCACACCGCGAGCAGCAGTACGGCCACCAGCGCCAATACCTTGGCGCTCCTCACGCTGAAGTAGTGGTTGATCTCCCGCTTGCCCAGGTTGTAGGCCAGAGCCGCCATCTTGGTTCCTCCATGACAACAGTGCGCGGCGGAGCGGGGAAGGGGCGCCGCACAGGGGCAGCACTGGGGCTGCCGCCGCCGCAGCCAGGCGAGGAGCCGCCGCCAGCCCTCGCGGCCGCCACCCGCGGCTCCCGCCGGGGAGGCTGACCCCGCGGCGCCCCCGGCGTCCACCTGCCCTTCCTCGGCCGCGGCCGCCTCGGCGGCCTCCCCCCAGCCCCGCCGCCGCTGTTCCGCCGTGCCTTTCCCCCAGGCGCCCTGGACGCCTGTCTCCTCCCCTTCCTCCTCCTTCCCTTTAGCCTCCTGTCTTAAGAGAGGCTGCGCTTGCAAGGGGGGTCCGGTTGCCCAGTCCTCCGGGGTCACGGACCCCAGACTGTCCTCAGGGGTCACCGGGTCACCTGCGGCAGGCGGCGGCGGTGGCGGCAGAGACATGGGGATGTGAGGAGAGGGGACCAGGCTTCCAACCCTGGCCCGAACGCGACTCCTGGGCTTTTAATTAGCTTACTGGCTGCAACCTGAGCCCAGGTTGGGGCAATAGAAGTACAGTTCCGGAAGAAAAGCACACACCGTTCCCCTCCTTCCTTCCGCAACACACCCTTTAACGAGCTTTCTACTCCCTAAACCTGCCTAGCAGGGTGCGAAGGCCACCCTAAAGTCACCGGGGCTTTTCGTCAGGCTCTCTGGTCAGTCTGGATGGCCCCCTGATGCAAGCCAGGTGAAGACACTGCGGACAGCCTTAGCACCAACCCACCTGTATGATGACCAGTCTTAACTCTTAACTCACTGCTCGGAAGCCCATTTCTCTTGAAAACTTGGGGGCGGGGTGGGGAAGCCCTGGGTTTACCCAGTTCCAGTGAGCGAAAGTATATCAAAAGTACAGAGTGCTTCCTTGCTCAGTCGCTTCAGTCAAGTCCGACTCGTTGAGACCCCATGAACTTACAGCCCACCAGCTTCCTCTGTCCATGGGATTCACCAGGCAAGAACACTGGAATTCGCTCCCTTCTGGAATGAACAGAGTAGAAGGTACAAAACGAGCCTCGCTTGATGTAGGTGTTAGTGAGAAAAGAACTCCACTTTTTTTGTGTTTACTCGAGCGTTGGCTAGGTGGTTGGGCCAGACGTCAAAGTGTGTTCTCGGGACCATCATTCATGCTCCTGAAGTTGGTTAATGTGGTTATCAAAAAAGGGAGCACTCTTTTGCCTTTGTTAAACCCTCCTTAGTCCTCCATTTTATTTATTCCGTTAGTTTTCTGGGTTCCCCTGTGCTGCCTTCCATGTGGGAATGGTTATTTACATTTGCTTCCTTTTCTGCTCGAGTGAGTTCCTGATTAGTTAGGGTGTTTTCAGGCTTTCTTTGCAACTTTCCCGTTTAGCCATTCCTGAACTTGTACTTATAGGTCCCTCTTAAAGTGATAGAATGTTCGATATGATGGGACTGTAGAGATCTTGTCATCCCAATTCTTTTCATCCAAGGAGTCTTTTTATTATATTTTTATCTATGGACCCCATATCTTGAAAGATTTTTGACACTTAAATGAAATCACATATATCACTGTCATGGATGTAATGCTAATAAGCAGCAAAGCTAAATAAGTGTACAAACACTAGGCACTGTTCCCTGGAAATGGTTGCTTAATTTTGGCTGTCGTTCTTCTGATCCAAGGTTGATCACATGCTGGGAGAATTAAATCAGATATTGCAAAAAAAACAAAAAAAAACAAACAAAAAAAAACAGATAAATAACTCTGCTAACAGTATACAGTCTACCAAATTACATCTTGGAAATTTCTATGATGTCATCAACAGCAAATTAGAATTTCTGATCAACACGTGATAACCAGTGTTAGCCTGCAGGGTTGATTTAATGCCTGCCAAAAGTAAAGAAACTTGACATTTTATTTAATTGCAATTTCCAGAAGGCTTTCTGAAATGTTGTGAATAGCTTGTGCCCCCCCTTCCTTCCCTCCAGTTCAGTTAAGCCACTCAGTTGTGTCCAACTCTTTGTGACCCCATGGACTGCAGCACGCCAGGCCTCCCTGTCCATCACCAACTCCCGGAGCTTACTCAAACTCCTGTCCATCGAGTCAGTGATGCCATCCAACCATCTCATCCTCTGTCATCCCCTTCTCCCACATTCAATCTTTCCCAGCATCAGGGTCTTTTCTAATGAGTCAGTTCTTCGCATCAGGTGGCCTAAGTATTGGAGTTTCAGCTTCAACATCAGTCCTTCCAATGAATATTAAGGAATGATTTCCTTTAGGATGGACTGGTTGGATCTCCTTGCAGTCCAAGGGACTCTCAAGAGTCTTCTCCACACCCCAGTTCAAAAGCATCTATTCTTTGGTGCTCAGCTTTCTTTATAGTAGGCTTCCCTGGTGGTTCAGAGGTTAAAGCGTCTGCCTGCAATGCAGGAGACCTGGGTTCGATCCCTGGGTCAGGAAGATGCCCTGGAGAAGGAAATGGCATGAAGAGCCTGGTGGGCTACAGTCCATGGGGTTGCAAAGAGTCGGACACGACTGAGCGATTTCACTTTCACTTTCTTTACAGTCCAGCTCTCACATCCATACATGACTCTGAAAAACCATAGCTTTGACTAGACGGGACTTTTTCGGCAAAGTAACGTCTCTGCTTTTTAATACGCTGTGTAGGTTGCTCATAACTTTCCTTTCAAGGAGCAAGCGTCTTTTAATTTCATGGCTGCAATCACCATCTGCAGTGATTTTGGAGTCCCCCAAAAATAAAGTCTCTCACAAAGTTTCCATTGTTTCCCCATCTATTTGCTATGAAGTGATGGGACCAGATGCCATGATCTTAGTTTTCTGAATGTTGAGCTTTAAGCCAACTTTTCCACTCTCACTTTCATCAAGAGGCTCTTTAGTTCTTTACTTTCTGCCATAAGTGTGGGGTCATTTGAATAGCTTTCCCTCCAGTTTAAAGCTAATCCTTCTCTGCTCTGAATCTCTTCCTGTCCCCCTTTCTTGGGAGTGTTGATGACCCCATCAGTTATCCCTATGTCAGTCATTCTCTTTCTGTGTCTTCTTTAAACTCTTCATCTCTCCTGGACATTTCCCTTCTGCTAATAACTTTATTTTGTTAGTGAAGCCCATCCGTGGACTGTGTTTCTTTGTGTTTAACTCTCCATCTAGTTCCTTCTCTGACAAGCTCTAGGAAGAATAGTGTTGACTTTTCAGTCTTCACTTGCTCTACTCCCATTCTCTCTTCTAAATAACTCAAATATGTTGCCTCCTCTCCATTCCCTTGTTGTTGCCTTGCTTAAGGCATGATATCTTGCTGGAACTTTTTATCCTTTAAACTTTTCTCCCTCATGTCTGGCTCAAAAATTCAATCTTACAGCTTCCTGCCATTCCTCTAACCAGACTGAAATTTCTTAAATATAAAATGCTAAAAACTAGTTAGTGGCTCCACGTTTATTTGCCAGAATGTTAACTAATGCTCAGCAGATTATCTCAATGCTAATATTATATATAAAAAAAAAGAAACGATCTAATAGGAGACAAAATGAAAAATACTGACCACACTTTACTCCTGCCCTTCTATTTTTTTTTTTTTTCCTTTTTAACCAAATATCTATTTCCTGTTGTAGCACAGGAGGTCATGAGGATAAAGAAGAGAGGAAACAGGTTCAAAAAGGACCAGCACCATAGGAGAAGCACAGTTCTGAGGTGAGAATATTTTGATATAAACTGTTCCTGCTCTACTGTGTCCATTTTGTTGGGATTTTAAAATTTGGGTATAATTGACATTTGGCATTGTATTAGTTTCTAGCATACAATGTGATTTGATATTTGTATATAGTGCAAAATCATAACTGGTTAACATTTGTCACCATGCATACATACATAAAGAATCTGCCTGCAATATAAGAGACGTGGAGATGTGAGTTCTATACCTGGGTTGGGAAGGTTCTCTGGAGAAGGAAATGGCAACCCACTTCAGTATTCTTGCCCAGAAAATCCCAGCAGAAGAGCCTGGCAGGCTGCAGTTCATGGGGTCGCAGAAGAGTTGGACGTGACTGAGTAACTAAACAACAACAACATACGGACATGGTTACAGGATTTTTTTCTTATGATTAGAACTTTTAAGATCTACTCTTTTAGCAACTTGCAAATATGCAATACGGTGTAATTAACTATACTTCCATTCTGACTTGAGAAATTCTTTCTCTTCTTTTCCCAATTTTTTTTCTCTTCTTTCTTCTTTGTCCTTGATTGTATCAGTAAAATTTCATTTGAGAATCTTGGTATCATAAGTTTCCCTTCTTTAATTTTACCTATAAACTGCTCCCTCTTCGCTGTTTACCCAGCGTGTAATCTCAATTACTTCCTATTTAAAGCATCTTCCTTAATTCACCACACAATCTCTTCTCCCTTAACTGTCAAACTTCTGGCCTGATCTTTTCTCAACTGTTTATTCGTTCTTTAAATACTTGAAAACTGACTTCTACTCCTATTACTTTACCTACACTACTTTCTTTAGCTCTCATATTATCCAGCCATACCAAAGTACAAGCCAAAAAACATTATGTATCTGTTGCTTTTTTCTTACTATTAATATCATTCACTTAGCTTGAATACTTTTTCTCCTGTACCTCATATGCTACTTATTTAAAACCTTTCTTCTTCCCCCCTTCCCACCCCCCCACCCCCGCCTTCAGCCTTAGTAAGGTATAATTGACAAATAAAATTGTTTAGAGGGTACAAAGTAATGATTTGATATAACCATCCTTTGTGAAATGATTAGCACAATCAGAAGAACTTTCTCCTGTAAAGACCTGCAACACTGTGCCTCTTGGCCAAGGCTCCTTGTGGGAATATGGCTCTTTCCCCGCACGGGGTTTGTCATGGTACTTTTGTTTCTGGGTATGCTTCAGTGTGCATGCAGCAACAGACAGCACCCAATCAGAGTAGGTATTATGTCTCCTTTCCTTGTGCATGTTGTGTTTATTGGGAAACCACCAGTTCTTTTGGGCTATATCCCACTGTGCCTTGTAATCTGCTCAGTTAATGTGTCTATCTCCCTCTTCTTCATTCCTTTCCCCTCCAGATTTTGTGCAGTGGGGCACAGGGAATTAGTACGTTTTGTTTTATTTGTAGGGAAAACTTGTGAAAGACTTAGAAATAGACCCAGATATTAGGGTTGTCTTCAATGGGAAATTGGGCATTGTCCAGCTTATCTGCTTCTGTCCGGTTTCTGAGTCTTTTATTGTCTTTGAATTATTTTGCATTGCTGTAAGTTATATAATACTTATAGTAATGCAAATGATTCTTGTCCATAGAAATGCAAATTGTATCTCATTGGGATTCAGTTGATTATTGCTGTGTGGATATTGAGCAGTTTTGAAGTTTTACATTTGTTAAGCAAATTTATTTCACCATTCCTAATGCCCAGATATATGAGATTCTTTGAATTCTCTTTTGAACCAATTGTAATGTCTTTCTGGTTCATTCATTAATTAGTGAATTAAATTAAAGCTTTGACACATGTTAATTTTATGTTATGAAAGTCATGCTATATTCTCTTCTAAAAATTATCTTTTAATACATGAATATGCCTTGAACTTAATAAATATTAATATTTCTTAAGTTCAGATCAAAGATCATTTTAATGAAGAACATTGGAAAAAATTGAGACACCTTTCTTAGAATTTTTAAGACTATAGGATACAGATGTATTTTCCAAAGTGAATTTGGCTTGTTTGAACAAATGAACAATTTCCTATGCAAGACTGAGAAACTTGCTTTTATCACAATGAATTTCAATATTGGCCTTTTGATTTTTTGACTGAGTGTACCCCAAACAAAACAAAAGCCAAATATCTGATTTGTGTGTATTTAAATGTCAAAAAAACTAATACAAAATAGTAAGAAATTATGAAGTATTACACCATTATTTTATTACATGCTTTTAGTTTTTTTTTTTTAATCTGGAAGATCTCACCTTAAAAATTATACAGATCTCAGTAATCATTTGGAAATTGTATAAAGTAAAAGTTTATACACAATACTGTAGTCTTCACTATCATGTATAAGAAACATATCCTGATGGGGAAACAGCTCGAAGTCAACTTTAAAGTCTCAGGTCCTTTCTGTCTAAATTCTCTGTTTATCCCCATTATATTCTGGTTCTCACACTGTTTCAGAGGCTCTTTGAACTTTTCTTCTGCTACCAGTTGCGGTGTTTTCCACAGTTATCTGCACTATTGAGAAAGCTCTTCATTCCCTGCCTTGATAGAATCATTCACTTCGCTGTTTGCACAAAGGTGAAAGCAGAAGAGATAGGGGGGAAATGTGGACAGATCAGAGAGGTTTTAGCAGTAAAACCTGACAGAACATGCCATGGATTGCCTGTGGGAAGATAAGGGAGGAAGAGAATCAGGGGTGATTTCTGTTTCTGCTTGAGCAACTGGTGGCTTCAGGGATCACTTATCTACGTGGGAAAGATTGTCAGAACAGTTCTCCAGTTTCTTCTTACTTACATCAAAGCCCAGACAATCCAATACATATTAAATTTTCACATGTGAAATTCTGCCCTACGCCTCTGCCATCTTCAGTATCCTTTCTCCAGGACAGAAACATGTATCATCCACTTTATTCCCAAATTACACAGGTTTTTCTTAGGTGAAATCAATGTTTCCTATCAACAG
Organism: Bos javanicus; assembly: GCF_032452875.1. NCBI lineage: Eukaryota > Metazoa > Chordata > Mammalia > Artiodactyla > Bovidae > Bos > Bos javanicus. Next base: position 12,458,865 of record NC_083871.1, on the reverse strand, counting down.
TTAACAAATAAAGGGAGACAAGGATGATAGTATAACAATAATTTTGCCCTGAGTCTTACTCAGTGGCTGAGACAAATTCTCCTTTCTGTAGAGTAGTTGTATTAAATTAGCTGGAAATTCACAGTTCGCTGCTTTGAAAAAATCCCTTAGGGAAGGCAAATATGAGTATCTCCCCTTTGTTTCTAAGGAGCAGGATGTTAACCATTGATCAGATCAGAGTCCGGCAACTTAAAGAGAAGAAAAAAATTCTAAATGACCTGCCTGGTTTCACACAGCCTTCTGGCCCAAGTGGTACTGACATTTTCATTAAACAGGTTAAGGAAAACAGTAGAGGTTAATTGACTTAGTGGTGTCTCAGCTGAAACAGACAAAACTGCCCAAGGCCTCAGGTAAGTCTAATGTTGTTAGCAGTGTTCTGGCCTTCCACTTTACACACTCTCACCTTTGAACATCCATAAACAAATTAGGATCGCTTCATGTATAATGCTGTGGAGCTCACAGAGTTGTGTGAAAATGTATTAGGTAATGTCTGTAAAGCACTTTAAATGATTTATTCTTTAGCCAGTTTTTCCTAAGGGATACTTTGTCTCACAGGCTTCTAATTGCCATCTAGCTAGATGATAAAGAGCAGTCTTCAACTAAATACTTAGTGGGTTGCAGGAGATGACTCATAGGTCTTTTACTCTGTGCACACAGAATATAAACTTACATTTCCCATCATGAAATTCTGCTTTTCTAACTAGCATATTTTTTGAGGTGACATTTAGATATCATTTTTGGTTTGCAGAAGTGGCAGGTATAACCTTGTGGTTGTTAGTGGAAAGTTTTTACTATGGGAGTAGAATAATGTAGAAAAAAAAAAAGGAAAGAAAGCGTAGGCTTTGAAAGAACATTCGGGGTTTGACACCTGGATCCACCACTTACTAGCTAAACACTGTGGCAAATTGTTTTACCTGTTGAACTTCAACTTTCTTCCTTGTAAAAAGAGGATAATAAGACCTATCACTCAAGGTTGTTTTTATGACTAAACGAGTAATGTATAGTTTTTGACACTTAGGTGATGCTTAATAAAAGATTCGTTCTTCCTTCAAAGTTCCCTGTCACTGGTAAATTTGCCAGAAGTTTTCTTAAATTTGTTCTCTACTGGCTAGCATATGTGTCATGGAGACTGAGTGTTTAATTAATGGAAAATAGCCCAGTCAAACATAGATACAGTCCTTTAGATAATTAAATAATCTTTGGTTTAGTCTGTTAAATAATACTCCAGTATGATAATGAGAGGTCCTATCACCCACCTTTTGCCTTGTTTAGAAATTTTTAATAATTTCTGCTTAACAGTCTGTTCTTTTGATCATAAATAACCTTTAGAGATCTATTTTTGATCGCACACACGAAAGGCTGGATTCATTATGCTTTGGAGTGGTTGTTTACGTAATTCAGCCAAAGGTATTAACTGTCTGTGTATGCCTACTTGAGTGTTCAGTGCTGAGCAACCGTAGAGCCAAAGAATTACATTCTGCTGAGTTTTTTCATTAAGAAATGTAAGATTCAAATAATTTAAAATTATTTTCTTCTATCCTAAGATTAGGAAACCAAGCCCAAGAAAACCTATCCACCCAAGCCCAAGAAAACCTATTTCACTCATGGCTTATAGATTCTGGTGAACTCTTTTCTACTTTATGTTCCAAGTATGCTGAGGTTCCTGGCCAGCAGTAAGTCTGTTGCTTCTGACTTCTGGGGCTTTAACCATAAAATAGGTACCAGCCTAGTTTTTTTAGGTGGGATTGTAGGCATTGCATACACATATAAAATACAACACTTGCTTGTTAATGATGAGATTTCCATATCTGATTGTAATTTATTTTCAAATATGACTCCCAGGTATGACTTTGTATGATGATGTCAAAATCTTCAGTGTTGGGGTGCAAGACATAATCTTTTAATAAGAATTTGATACCTGGTGAAAGGAAGAGGAACCAGAGATCAAATTGCCAACATCCACTGGATCATTGAAAAAGCAAGAGAGTTCCAGAAAAACATCTATTTCTGCTTTATTGACTATGCCAAAGCCTTTGACTGTGTGGATCACAATAAACTGTGGAAAATTCTTCAAGAAATGGGAATACCAGACCACCTGACTGCCTCTTGAGAAATCTGTATGCAGGTCAAGAAGCAACAGTTAGAACTGGACATGGAACAACAGACTGGTTTCAAATAGGAAAAGGAGTACGTCAAGGCTGTATATTGTCACCCTAATGGTTTAACTTATATGCAGAGTACATCATGAGAAATGCTGGAAGAAGCACAAGCTGGAATCAAGATTGCTGGTAGAAATATCAATAACCTCAGCTATGCAGATGACATCACCATTATGGCAGAAAGTGAAGAAGAACTAAAGAGCCTCTTGATGAAAGTGAAAGAGGAGAATGAAAAAGTTGGCTTAAAGCTCGACATTCAGAAAACTAAGATCATGGCATCTGGTCCCATCACTTCATGGGAAATCGATAGGGAAACAGTGGAAACAGTGTCAGACTTTATTTTTTTAGGCTCCAAAATTACTGCAGATGGTGATTGCAGCCGTGAAATTAAAAGATGCTTACTCCTTGGAAGAAAAGTTATGACCAACCTAGATAGCATATTAAAAAGCAGAGACATTATTTTGCCAACAAAGATCCATCTAGTTAAGGCTATGGTTTTTCCGGTAATCATGTATGGATGTAAGAGCTGGACTATAAAGAAAGCTGAGTGCTGAAGAATTGATGCTTTTGAACTGTGGTGTTGGAGAAGACTCTTGAGAGTCCCTTGGACTGCAAGGAGATCCATCCAGTCCATTCTAAAGGAAATCAGTCCTGAATATTCATTGGAAGGACTGATGCTGAAGCTGAAACTCCAATACTTTGGCCATCTGATGTGAAGAGCTGACTCACTGGAAAAGACCCTGATGCTGGTAAAGATTGAAGGTGGCAAAAGAAGGGGATGACAGAGGATGAGATGGTTTGATGGCATCACTGACTCAGTTGACATGAGTTTGAGTAAACTCTGGGAATTGGTGATGGACAGGGAGGCCTGGTGTGCTGCACTCCATGGGGTTGCAAAGAGTCGGACAGGACTGAGCCACTGAACTGAACTGAAAGGAAGACAGCTGCTTTTTGACCTATGCAAGTAACTTTGGAGACTCAGTAAAGATATTTGGTTCTAAATTCTGAAGGAGGCACTGAAAGCTAGCAGCCATTTTTTTAAATGTTTCATTTGATGTTGAAAGTTACATTTGATGTTGAGAGTTAGAGAGCTAGACATAAATTGTTAATGCCAAGTAAAGTACTTCTTCACAAAAGCATCAGAAAATAGACAGTTAACAAATAAATGCTGTCAGTATTCCAAACCAAATAACTCTAGTTAAACTTCCTGTATCAATTCATTTAGCTTTATGTACATATTTCTTGTTCTGCTGTATCTTGGGTCATCAGTCTGCTTTCATGAAGTCATCTCACTCTGAAAAAAGAAAAGAGTCTTGAAAATCTCAACTCATTCCCAAATATATCTGACAGTTGTGCAAGCAATGTCATCTTTGTGCTCGAAAGTTGTTACTCATGAGCCTATTCATTGAACTATCATCAATTAAGAGTACAAAGTGTATTCTTTCCCATGAGATTCTGAGATTGTCCTTTGTTGAATATTAAAATTTTAACCTGTGAGCCTTTTGACAAGCATCAGAAGATAATAGGAGTCATCTGTCAATGAGACTAAATGATTATGGTTAATATATCGTGGTAACTAACAATGTCAAAGCTGAAGACAGTAAAATTCTTTACTAAATGTAGTACGTAATTTTTTGTAAGAATTTGATCAGTGTTTTTCCTGGGAGTAAGAACATATTATAGACAATGACAGCACTGATAAATCTCCAGGACCTTCCAATTCATTTTATAATGCATACAGTCTCCGAAACATATATGTGAATAATATTTTGTCTATATAAAAATTTACCCTTTAACCTGACCACTCTTTCGATTGGTTCTTACAGTATAGTTGAGCTAATCTAGAAATACAGAACATGTCAAGAAAACAATTTGGGGGCATCACCTCTTTTTATAAAGCAAAAGAATAAATCGTCATGAATTTCCAGGGATCTTATGGAGAATTTCAAAGAAGTTTTATTTGTAATGAAAATCCTGAAAATTTTATTTTTCTGAATATAAGATATTGTGGGAAAGCAAAATCAAGAGAGTTATCAGAGGACATTAGATAATTTATTAAGACAGGATCAGATGTGCCTGAGAAACAGTAAGTTGGCTGACTGTTAAGCAAACTGACAATACAATACAATATTCTAAATAAGAAGAAAGCAACACAATTGAAAGGAATCCTAGCTTTTTCAGAAGTGAGGAATATTATGTTTTTGTTGCCAAATAATAAAGTCCTTGACAAAGTCTTCAGAAAACTCTTCTGTTAGGATGTGGGATTTCCAAAATGCAGACATATCACACAGAATGTAAAAGAGTAGCTACTTACTACCCCTTGTAAAGAGAAGACTAAAGAGTTCGAGATAAACTTGAACTTTTAATATATAGAAAATAAAATTCTATATTTACATTAGAATTCTATTATTAGAATTCTATTATTTACAATAATATTATGTTTAGCAGTAAAGGATTCATGAACTCCCTGCCCTACTTTTTAAATTTTCTTATAAATAAATCTATCAAGACTCAGTGAACTTTGTCAAAATTTGAATCCATTTCATAATTTCTAATTTGAGACAAATACAGTTTTTTCCTGCCAATGTATGTACTTTTCTATATTCAAAAATTTTCTTACACAATCCTTTTTTGTATTAAGGAAAAACCAGAGTTTCAAAGACAAGACTAGTCTCCTTTTCTTGAAAACAAAAACACATATCACTATCTTACATTCAGTTGTAATTTTCTGCTACTATTGCTTTAGCAGTCTTTGACTACCTATGTGGTTCATGACTCTCAGTCAAATTAACTGACTTCTGTTTCACAGAGAAAACTGGAAAGGAGTGTCAAAGAATCTCATACACATCAAATTAACAAAACTCATAAATACACACATAAAACCCTCTACAATCCCCTACATCCATTTTCACCTTTATGAATTAGAAAAATAAATATAATCACTATCATGGCCAACACATTTAGCCACTATAAGAAACAAAAACATATATATATATATATATATATATACACACACACACACACGTATATATACGTATATATATATATATATATATATGTTGGGTGACCACATTTCAGTTTAATATTTCACTCACTTAGACATTTTCTATGTGTCCAAGGTTATTCATTAAAGAACTTGATTTAAGAATGTGTTGTGTGCTCCAATCGTGTCCGACTCTGTGACTCCGTGGACCATAGCCCACCAGGCTCGTCTGTCCGTGGGACTCTCCAGGCAAGAATACTGGAATGGGTTGCCATTTCCTTTTCCGTGATATAAGAATAGTCCAGGTTCTACTTTTAGAGCTAACCAATGAATTTGGTAAAGTTGCAGGATTCAAAGTTAATACATAGAAATCTTTTTCATACAAAAGATCAGAAAGAAATTAAGGAAACAACCCCATTTACCATTGCAACAACAAAAAAATGAAATGCCTAGGAATAAATCTACCTAGGGAGACAAAAGACCTGTATGCAGAAAACTATAAGATACTGATGAAAGAAACCAAAGATGACACAAACAGATGGAAAGACATATCATATTCTTGGACTGGAAGATCCAATATTGTGAAAAAACTGACTGTGCTACCCCCCAAAATACACAGATTCAGTGCAATCCCTGTCAAATTACCAATGGCACTTTTCACAGAATTAAGACAAAAAAATCTTATAATTTTCATGGAAATGCAAAATTCTCTGGGTAACCAAAGCAATCTTGAGACAGAAAAACAGAGTGGGAGGAATCAGGCTCCGTGACTTCAGACTATACTACAAAGCTACAGTTATCAAGATAGTATGATACTGGCACAAAAACAGAAATATAGATCAATGGAGCAAGATAACAAGAGAAAGCCCAGAGATAAACCCATGCACCTATGGCCACCTAATCTATGCCAAAGAAGGCAAGAATATACAATGGAGAAAAGACAGTCTCTTCACTAAGTGGTGCTAGGAAAACTAGATAGCTACATCTAGATTCTAAAAGAATGCAATCAGAATATTCTCCTAACACCATACACAAGAATAAACTCAAAGCAGAGCAAAGGAAACTACAAACAAGATGAAAGACAAGAATGGGAGAAAACATTTGCAAGTGAAGCAACTAACAAGGGGTTAATCTCCAAAATATACAAACAGCTCAATATAAAAAAATAAAAATAAAAAAATGGGTGGAAGAACTAAATAGACTTTTCTCCAAAAAAGACATACAGATGGCCAACAAAACACATGAAAAAATGTTCAGCATTACTAATTATTAGAAAATTGCAAATTGAAACTACACTGAAGTATCACCTCACCCTGGTCAGAACGCCCATCATCAAAAAAATATACAAACAATAAATGTTGGAGAGGTGTGGAGAAAAGGGAACCCTTTTATACTGTCCATGGAAATATAAATTGATCCAACCACTATGGAGAACAGTATGAAGATTCATTAAAATACAAAAAATAGAACAATCATATGACCCAGCAATCCCATTCCTGGGCATAAACTTGGAGAAAAACCATAATTCAGAAAGGTACTTGTATCCCAGTGTTCATTGCAGCACTATTTACAATAGCCAGGATGTGAAAGGAACGCCCATGTCCATCAACACAGGAATAAATAAGATGTGGTACGGTAGAATATACAGTGGAATATTACTAAACCATAAAAAGGAATGAAATTGTGCAATTTGCAGAGATGTGTCTAGACCTAGAGACAGTCATACAGAGTGAAGTAAGTCAGAGAGAGAAAAGCAAATCACTTACATGTGGAATCTAGAAAAATGATATTTTTGCAAAGCAGGAACAGAGACACAGGATATAGAAAATAAATGTATGGATATTAAGGAGGGAAGTAGGGGTAAGATAAACTGGGAGATTGGGATTGACATATATACACTTCTGTGTATAAAATGGTCTTCCCAGGTGGCTTAGTGGTAAAGAATCCACCTGCCAAAGCAGGAGACACAGGAGTTGCAGATTCAATCCCTGGGTCAGGAAGATCCCTGGAAGAGGAAATGGCAACCCACTCCAGTATTCTTGCCTGGAAAATTCCATAGGCAGAGAAGCCTGGCAAGCTGCAGTCCATGGGGTCGCAAAGAATCGGATGTGACTGAGCATGCAAATTTATAAAATAGATAACTAGTGAGAACCTGTTGTATAGCACAAAGAACTCAGTGCTCTGTGGGGACCTAAGTGGGAAGGAAATCATAATGTAAGGTTTTAGGGTTAAATAAGGATCTTAAGTTGGCTTGTAACTATTTAGAAAATCACTTATCAGAATTATAATTTAAGAATTTATATAGACCATTTGTATTTACATAGCTTAATGATTGGGACTGAGAACTGAGATCCTCTGTATCAGTTTTACCTAATATTTGTTCTAGGACATTCTTGTTCAGGAATATAAAAGCTGTAGCCAATTAACAGTTTGACCACTTGCTTCAGGAAATTCCTGAAAAGTGATTTATCTCTATAGTTTGTCCATCTGGCCAGACAGCTCTATCTCCTGTCAGGATAATAGACTGCTCACTTGGCCAAATAGGTAGCTTATAAAAAACATTGTTAAGACTCATGTCAAGAAGCTGACTTTCTTTGTCTCTCAATCCTAAACTGTTATGTCAAGGACTGTCCTGCCTTCAACCATTTAAGCCCAGATCCCCAAGTCCTTCCCCAGTCTCCCCATTTGAGACGTCCTTAGAATCTCTCAAGGTAGTGTTCTCCCTTACTGCAGTGGGCCTAATAAAATTAACTTTGATTGATAAACAGAAACCGTGAGTTTAATAAACGTACATTACTTTAAGCTGAGAAGTTTGTGCTAATATTGTTATGCAGCAATAAACTCATAAGACCACATTGATAAAACCAAGAGAGCATCATTGCTGTTTTCAACCCCAAAGTTATTAAACCAGCCTTGTTTATAAAAGATTAAACCTTATTACATGAACTTAAGTTTTTATATTGACCTGCTTCTGATTTTGAGCTTTCTGTAAGATTCATTTTAAAACCAGTTTTACAAGTTTGATTTCTTTATTTCCTGAGAAATATGGGAATAATAAAGTTATTTAAGTGCTTATTTTTCTTTATGAGCCAATTCAGATCAGATCAGATCAGATCAGTCACTCAGTCATGTCTGACTCTTTGCGACCCCATGAATCACAGCACGCCAGGCCTCCCTGTCCATTACCAACTCCCAGAGTTCACTGAGACTCACGTCCATTGAGTCAGTGATGCCATCCAGCCATCTCATCCTCTGTCGTCCCCTTCTCCTCTTGCCCCCAATCCCTCCCAGCATTAGAGTCTTTTCCAGTGAGTCAACTCTTTGCATGAGGTAGCCAAAGTACTGGAGTTTCAGCTTTAGCATCATTCCTTCCAAAGAAATCCCAGGGCTGATCTCCTTCAGAATGAACTGGTTGGATCTCCTTGCAGCCCAAGGGACTCTCAAGAGTCTTCTCCAACACCACAGTTCAAAAGCATCAATTCTTCGGCACTCAGCCTTCTTCACAGTCCAACTCTCACATCCATACATGACCACAAGAAAAACCATAGCCTTGACTAGATGAACCTTTGTTGGCAAAGTAATGTCTCTGCTTTTGAATATGCTATCTAGGTTGGTCATAACTTTCCTTCCAAGGAGTAAGCGTCTTTTAATTTCATGGCTGCAGTTACCATCTGCAGTGGTTTTGGAGCCCCCAAAAATAAAGTCTAACACTGTTTCCACTGTTTCTCCATCTATTTCCCATGAAGTGATGGGACCGGATGCCATGATCTTCATTTTCTGAATGTTGAGCTTTAAGCCAACTTTTTCATTCTCCTCTTTCACTTTCATCAAGAGGCTTTTTAGTTCCTCTTCACTTTCTGCCATAAGGGTGGTGTCATCTGCATATCTGAGGTTATTGATATTTCTCCCGGCAACCTTGATTCCAGCTTATGTTTCTTCCAGTCCAGTGTTTCTCATGATGTACTCTGCATATAAGTTAAATAAACAGGGTGACAATATACAGCCTTGACGAACTCCTTTTCCTATTTGGAACCAGTCTGTTGTTCCATGTCCAGTTCTAACTGTTGCTTCCTGACCTGCATACAAATTTCTCGAGAGGCAGATCAGGTGGTCTGGTATTCCCATCTCTTTCAGAATTTTCCACAGTTTATTGTGATCCGCACAGTCAAAGGCTTTGGCGTAGTCAATAAAGCAGGAATAGATGTTTTTCTGGAACTCTCTTGCTTTTTCCATGATCCAGCGGATGTTGGCAATTTGATCTCTGGTTCCTCTGCCTTTTGTAAAACCAGCTTGAACATCAGGAAGTTCACGGTTCACATATTGCTGAAGCCTGGCTTGGAGAATTTTGAGCATTACTAATTTTGAGCCAATTAGAACGGCACTATTTGTATTTGAGAGACTTTATAGTTTATATATTCTAGAGACAGGAAAACATCAAAAATGATGAGAGGCAAAGGTCTTTCTCAGTGACATACGCAGACTTGCTGAGAGATTGCAGCTTGAGTTCTACAGCTTCAATCATAGATTAACATTAAATGCAGAACCATAAATACTCATTAAAGCAGATCTCAAGGGATCTTCTACTTTCAGAGAGCATAAAATGTTTTCTTGACTGAGTACAGTTCACATATACTCCTCAACAAACAAATGCTGGCAAACCAGACTCTTTATCATCTCTTGCCTGTTTGTTCCCCATTATATTCTGAGCGTGATCACCTAATGATGAGATCATAAAAGCAGATTCCCAAATACCATTGTTACAATGAGGAAAAAATTGTTGACTGTGCATAAATGAACACAAGATGCTTTCTTGACTATGAAATCAAGACTGTCCCGGTGGTCCAGTGTATCGACTTGGCCCATGGGTGCAGCTGTAAAGTTAGACAAGACTTGACTAGATGAACAGACTTGGCCAAGAACCAGAAAAAAGAGACAAAAAGTGTCTATGGTTTACTCAGGAACAATGATTTCGGCTGTTTTGATATCAAAGAATTTACATGGGGAGTAGGATGGGCAGAGGGGCCATGTTAACTGATAACCCCGAACCTTGTCAAAAAGTACAAGTGTATCTTTGCTGAATGTGTTAAACTATGCTTCTTTTTTTAAAAGGTAAAATTACAGCTTTCACACAGATCTAAAAATGAGTTGATGTTAAAGATTTAATTAGGGCTTCCCTGGTAGCTCAGCTGGTAAAGAATCCGCCGGCTTCAGAATCAGACTTCCTCACCTAACTGTTCCCCATTATATTCTGAGCGAGATCACCTAATGATGAGATCATAAAAGCAGATTCCCAAATACTGTTGTTACAATGAGGAAAAAATTGTTGACTGTGCATAAATCTACACAAGATGCCTTCTTGACTATGAAATAAAGACTGTCCCAGTGGTCCAGTGTATCCATGGGTGCAGCTGTGGAGTTAGACAAGACATGAACAGATGAATAGACTTGGCCAAGAACCAGAACAAAGAAACAAAGAGTTTCTATGGTTTACTCAGAAACAATGATTTAGGCTATTTTGATATCAAACAATTTACATGGGGAGTAGGATGGGCAGAGGGGCCATGTTAACTGATAAACTTGAGTGTTAAAAAGTGTTAAACTTTGCTGAATGAGTTAAACTATACTTCTTTTTTAAAAGGTAAAACTACAGCTTTCACACAGATATAAGAATAAGTAGATGTCAAAATTTTAACTCATTAATGGGAAACTGTTGAGGTATTATAAGTTCAAGGTAGGATTTAAGAAAAAGATATTTGCAAATCAGGAATAGTGAAATAAATATGCAAATCAAAGTAATATTGGCCTCAAGGGGGCAGGTGGGAAGGGAGGAAAGTTAGTTGACTCTCCACCAGGTAGAACTTGCACAATTATGGACAATAATTATTGTGCATTGTTACCAGTTATCTACAACTTACAGAGCTGTAAGATAACTTAAGAATAATGAAAGGCTAGAATCAGAAACCTGGAAAGATGTGATCTAAATAGTATATACTCTTTTACACTGAAGTATAATTTTTTCCCTACTGTGAGCTTGACTGGCTTAATAATGGGAAAAGGAGGCAAGGCAGACTTGAGATCTGCTTTGGGAGTAGAAACTATGCAACTGGTAGTTGCTCAGATGTAGTAGTGAGTGGGAAGGAGACGTCAAAGATCATTCATTACATGTGTGGTGCTTGCCACAGTGCTCAGTGGTTGATTCACAGGGACTAGGATAGTAACCTGTAGGGTGTGGGGTCAATGAAAGGAAAATCGAGGGAACTGTTTTAAGAAGGGGTCATTTTAGAAACTCACGTTTTGTGATCGTAAAGAGGTCTTTTGGTAGTGATGAGGAGCATTGCATTATCCGTAGACCCACCCTTTTTAAGGCCACATGACATAATCACACAGCCTAAGTGAAAATGGTGTGCTTACTCTGCCTGGAAGCTCCTGGGTAAATCCTTTAGCTTCCTTTTCTGGAATTGACTCAGAGTATATCGCCCTTTTTGGTGCACTTGGTCAGGAATCACTTGTGGACCTACAAAAATTTAAGTGGGAATTTAGGAAATTCCTAAAGGGAATCACAGGAGTCAATGCTCATTACTTTTCTTTTTCCCCAGTGTGAATTTGATAAGAGAATATTCTAAGGGAGAAAAAAAGTAGGGGGAACTGAAGATATATTATCCTTTCTTCTAAAAGTTTGAGAGAAAAGGCAATTATATGACCAGGAACCTTTATCATATTTAAAATATGAAGAACTCTAGGTTCCTTGTTTATAATAAACCATATTACTGTTTGCTTAGCTTAAGGTCCTTTGAAACTCAGTTTTAAAACCAACGTCTGCTCTAAACTTGCTGTTCTGGTTTCCCAACATTCCGCAATTTCACCTTAAATTAATATATATTTTCTGTTTATCCAGTATATGAATATGAGGTACCATATATCTTTGTTCCTTAAGGAAGGAAGGGTGAAAGGAAAGGAACAAGGACAGTAGTGGAGAAAGAGAAAAATAGGAAAAATGTGTGTGTTGGGGGGGTGCGACACTGATTCTAGTTGCAGTTTGATCACTCACTTGCTACAACAGAGTTAGTCTGGTCGCTACTGTAGATCCAGGATCTCCGTGTTTTGAGCACTGAGCAGCACCAAACCACAACTTTCCTTAAGCTTCATTGTTGTTTCTTTCATACCATAGTTGGTCAGTATTATTCAGTGCCTCATATGTGCCAAGTCATGTACAGGAGGCTAGTAAATTAAGGCATCTTTGCCCTGTTTAGAGATTTGCTCTTATGGGAAGTACTGAAAAATAAACATGCATAAGTAAAAGAAAGTTTAATATAGGATGCCAAGTAAAGGAGACCTTTCTTGTTACTCCTGTACTCATGATTTAGAAGCCAAGTGAAAGTGACTCAGTTGTGTCTGACTGTTTGTGACCCCATGGACTATACAGTCCATGGAATTCTCCATGTCAGAATGCTGGAATGGTTAATCTTTCCCTTCTCCAGGGGATCTTCCCAACCCAGGGATGGAACCCAGGTCTCCCGCATTGCAGGCAGATTCTTTACCAGCTGAGCCACAAGGGAAGCCCAAGAATTCTGGACTGGGTAGATTATCCTTTCTCCAGTGAATCTTCCCAACCCAGGAATCGAACCAGGGTCTCCTGCATTGCAGAGGGATTCTTTACCAATTGAGCTATCAGGAAGACAAATCTGAGGTTAAAAAATGTATTGAGTGCTTCAGATTCTAAAGACAACAGCAGAGAACTGGGGACAGATGTCCCATCGGGGCTTGGTCTGCTCCCCTTTCAGTCTCTCTTAGAGGGTATTAAAGAGGAAAGGAGAGAGAAAGAGAGAAGCAGCTGTCTAAAGTGAGAGTGATTGGCAATTTCTTCTCTTCTACTTGGTGGAGTTGAGGAGATATCTCCTAAAAGTCAAGTGAGTGTTTGTTAACTCCAAGACCCAGGTAAGAGGAGCTGCACAAAAGCTGCCTGTAGAGGTTGGGGGCATCTGCAGGAAAGTGAGACTGCATCTTGTTTTGTATTGGATCATCGGCTTATGCATGTTGTTGACCAGCCTCTGTGTCATTTTAACATAGAAGGGAAAAAATTGGAAACAAATGACAGAACAGAGAGAGGAAGCAGGCTGTCCTTGAACCTTTGCATGGCAAGGATATGAGAGGTCTGCAGTTCAAGAAGACACACTAAACTGTACATGGACTCAGGCTGACCTTCTGGTACCTCACCTGATGAGTAGGTTTTGACACCAGGAGCTTTGTGATATACCACTAGAACAGCTGCTGTGGGAAGGTTGGAAGACGTGAGCTGGAGGGGGACTAAGTGAAGGATCTCTGTGGGTTTTCTGAACCCACAGAGTTGGAAACTGTTTGTAAAGAGAGCATGAAGGCTAGTGGTTCTTACCCAGAGACACCTCAGTGACCAAGAGAGAACCATTGACAAGCAGCCTGTTCCCCAAGATCTTGGCCATCTTTCCTGGTTTTCTTCCCCTTTCACTCCCAATTCCAGAAGCCCTAATATTGGTAGAAATGGAGAGGAACTGTGAAGGAACATCCTGAGAAGGAGAATGAGACTTAAAAATGAACTAGACTGAGTTGTAATAACTAGAAGCAACCCAGCATCTTTGAGAGCTGCCTGAGTTATTGTTAAGAGGCAGGAAAGGAAAATTGAACAACGCAAGGTTGAAGCCAATGATTGGAAAAAAAAATAAAACTTCTTTCATGCTTATTCCTCTGTAGAGTTCAGACTGTAAATAAACCACTTACAAAGAAGGGGGACAGTTATATTTGGTGTTTATGCTGTGGAGAAAATAGAGTAATGAGTAGAAAGTAACTATGAAGATGAGTTTGGGTAGGAGGCCACTTTAGCTATGATGATCTAGGAAGCCTCTTTGGGTTGAGAATTTCCATGATGAGAAAGAGCCGTTTATTCCAAACTCAGGGGCAAAAGTGTAAAATGACCCAAGGTAAGATTAAAAAAAAAATCAATATGGCTAGAGTTTAGATAGTTAGGCACTGATAGAAAATACTTCTGGTAAAACGGGCAGAAAGCCAAGTAACAGAAGGCCTTGTAGGCCACGGTAAAATATTTTGATAGCAATTTTGCTTTCCTCAAAAAATTTTCAAACATTTTCTTGGACTTAGCTTCTTTGTATTATAGAAGACTCTGAATTTGTTAACATAGTTATATTTGATGGGTCACACATACCATATAGTTCTAAATACTTCTGCTCTCAGAAGTAAGAAAATATAAATATATCTTACATTTGTTCTCTTATGACCATAATGCTGCTCCTTTATATTGTTATAAAAATTTCTGCTATTCGATCTTTCATCTCATTCAACTCTTTCTTGTTGAATTCTTGGCTATCATAGGGGTGTACATACTTAAGTAGTTATAACTGGTAACTAGCTTCCCTTGTAGTTCAGATGGTAAAGAGTCTACCTGCAATGTAGGAGACCCAGTTTGATCCCTGGATTGGGAAGATCCTCTGGAGAAGGCAATGGAAACCCACTCCAGTACTCTTGCCTGGAGAATCCAATGGACGGAGGAGCCTGGCAGTCTACAGTCCATGGGGTCACATAGAGTGGGACACGTCTGAGCGACTCCACTTTCTTTCTTTTCTAGAGGACTGAAATGATGGGTCCAGGCTTTGTAAATAATTCATATTAATCATACCCAAAGAAAAAAAAGAACAAACTATTAATTTGGTAGCAAATGGAAAATGTGTGGAAAATAATGAAATCATGGCAGCTTAAAAGTTCTCCTCTTTGATGGGTATGATTTAACTCCCAGAAGAGTAAACCTTTTCCTCTTGGACTTATCTATAAACTCCAGAGATGGAGTCTCTCCCAAGAGCAGTGCCTGTTGTCTCTCGTTAGAGCCAGTTCTTCCATAACCACATTAAAGAATGCACAGACTGTACAGAGCTGTGCTCATCCTTCTAGCAGCGATGTTCTGGGCTTCTTCTCTAATATGAACTGAATGTATGGCAAAAACCACCACAATATTGTAAAGTAAGTAGCCTCCAATTAAAAAAAAAACAAAAGCAAAACAACTTCTTTCTGCTACACTTATGCAAATAGTCACTCTGAATCCAACATGATACTTTTTAGGTAATCCTGGAACATTAACTATCACAGCTGTCTCATGGAAGAAACAGAGAAAAATTTCTGTCAGTATGGAAATAACTGTAAAACTCATGATAAACGAAGACTTGTGAATAGTATATCAGTTATTGCAGTCATCATTATAGCAGTATATTTCCTTGAGTTCTTATGGGAAATTACTTTCTTTGGCACATTCTTGGGAATTATTTCCTATGTTCCATTAGCTCTGCGGGATGACACCCTAAACTGACAGATTCAGTTCTGTTGTTTTGTTAGCTTGCTCCATAACTGCTCTTAGGGCTCCTTGTTTGAATGCATATTGCATTCTCTTTGAATATCACCTGAGAATATGATTCATGGTTTAGCCTTAATGTTTTCCAAAAAGCACCTGATGAATATGAAAGAAGCTGGTTCTGGTGGAAAAAGTAATAAACAGCAGAGCTGGTGATCCTTGTTCTAGTTTGTGATCCCACTGTTAAATATATGACCTGTGGCAAGTTACTTTATACAGCATTTGTTTCTTTTACCTGTAGCTTATTTTTTTAAATCCCCTTCAGTTTAGGTTTTCTATTACCCTAAGATTCTTCAGCATTTAGTAAATATTAACTCTGTAACTAAAAATCCTGTTGGGGAGACAAAATTGAAGTACAGAAATTATGGAAAATATATAATCAATTACTCACAAATAGTATGTTAATGAGGGATATTGATTGCACACAACAGGAGTCCACTGATTAAGCAAAAACTGAGGTTGTTGCAAAAGCTATCAGGGACTCTCACAATCAGTTGGAGGCTAGGTCAGGGACCAGGCTTGGGGAAAGGGAGAATTCCAGGGAACTCTGTAGAGCAGAGAAGTGGGAAGTGCAGTCTTGTCAGGATTCTGCTATTAGGTTGTCACCCCAAATATACCTATCAACCATTTGTTTTATTCTTCCATTACTTGTTCATAATATAGGATGAAAGCATTCAGTGGGCTGATGTTAGGTCGTGAGCCCACCCTCAGGGTGTATTTAGAGATAGGAGCCTGACAGATGGCACAGTTATTCTCTAACTGTGATAAATACACAAAGAAGAGAACTTATTTGCTAAAAGGATATTAGAGTGCTATTAAGAAGTAGGATGTGCTTAGTTGTATCTGACTCTTTGCCACCCCATAGCCTGTAGCCCATCAGGCTCCTCTGTCCATGGGGATTCTCCAGGCAAGAATACTGCAGTGGGTTGTCATGCCCTCCTCAAAGGGATCTTCCAAACCCAGGGATCAAACCCAGATCTTCCACATTGCAGGTGGCTTCTTTTACTGTCTGAGCCACCAGGGAAGCTTAAGAATACTGGAGTGGGTAGCCTTTCCCTTCTCCAGGGGATCTTTCCAACCAAGAAATCGAACCAGGGTCTCTTGCATTGCAGGCAGATTCTTTACCAGCTGAGCTACCAGGGAAGCCCAAGAAGTAGGATGGCTAATGACAAATGTCCACTGTGTATTAAATTGCTGAGGCTAGAGAAGCTAGTTCAGTTTATACTGGAGTTATTGAGAGACTTTATAGAAAAGGTTGGATAAATAGATGTTGAGATGAAGTCCATGAAGGGAGATTTAAAATGCTTCACCGAAGAATCAAACACAAAGAAAAACATACAGAAGCCATAAAAATTCAGTCTGTGGGATTTTCAGTATTGTATCTAGTCCACTGCTGCTGCTGCTGCTAAGTCGCTTCAGTCGTGTCCGACTCTGTGGGACCCCATAGACGGCAGCCCACCAGGCTCCGCCGTCCCTGGGATTCTCCAGGCAAGAACACTGGAGTGGGTTGCCATTTCCTTCTCCAATGCATGAAAGTGAAAAGTGAAAGTGAAGTCGCTCAGTTGTGTCCGACTCTTAGCGACCTCATGGACTGCAGCCTACCAGGCTCCTCCACCCATGGGATTTTCCAGGCAAGAGTACTGGAGTGGGTTGCCATGCCTTCTCCATCTAGTCTACTACATTGCATCTTTTAGTTCTCAGAAGGGCTTTATGGTCCCTTGTGGGAAAAGGAACAGTGTAACTCTTGACACAATCTATTCTCTAAACCTAGTAACAATGTATCTTCTCATCAGAGATCACTTGTTTTCCAAAGCTCTGCTAAGAATGCAGTTACATTTCCCTGGGCACTGAGGAATTTATGGTTCCTCAGTTTCCCCATCCATTCAGAAGACATATCATCCCCTATGTTATAAAAATAATAAGCACAAAATATATGTAAAAAGAGCTAATGCTGGTGCATTTAGTTGCTAACTCTTGTCCGACTGTTCATGACCCCATGGACTGTAGCATGCCAGTTACTCTGTCCGTGGGATTTCCCAGGCAAGAATACTGGAGTGGGTTGTCATTTCCTCCTCCAGAGAATCTTCCTGACTAAGGGATTGAAACTGTATCTTCTGCTTGGCAGGCAGATTCTTTATCACTGAGCCACCTGGGAAGCCCTAAAAGAGCTAATAGAAGAGAGAAGAAATCATACACATTTATTGTGGTTATCATTTATTATTGTGTAACATTTTTTTCTTCTCCCTTTTAACCAAGATTTTGCTGATTAATTGGAATAGGGTGGTTTACATGGTAATATTGCTCACGTTTCTAGTGACAGAAGCATACATACTCTTCCCACAAGATTCTATGGCTGTGCATGGCAGCCATAGATTCCTTTGATTAACCAGTCTCAAAGGCTATTGATGACCAGTGGGCCTACATCTCAGACTTCTGTAGCTAAGACTGTTTGTGTTTAAATTTTTAACTCTCCTTTGATGGTTAGATCTTATTTCATTTTTCATAAATAAAAGTTAAACCTTTTGTGACAGCAACTCGAGAACAAGCAATGACCCTGATTGTCTGTCTCAACACAATTTCAAATAGACACCTAAAACATACTTCACATATAACATTTTCATGACTGAACTTGGGGATTCCTCTGTGCTGAGCACACATATTAGGAACTCAGTAAATATTGGTTGATTTAATTCAGTATACACCTGGAAACTGATAAAGAAGTGCTTCTTCGTGTTGGCCGTCATGAAATTACATTATGGTTGGTTGTGGTAGTCCTGTGAAGCAGAGCTTTCACTTTCCCCTAGAAATAGTTGGAAAAGCAAACAACTGTCTAGATAACAGGGGTAAACATGAATAAAATACATTTACAGTATCCTACCTTGATGACAGATTTGCAAATCTGTCTGCTTAAATGTTCAAGAAACAGAAAAATTGCACAGGAAATAAAAACCTGTGTATTTTCCTATCAAAACTGGTGAAGGTAAGCATGTATGGTAAATTGGAAAAAGCGTGTAAAAGTCTGGGATTTTGTTTCTTTTTTTTGGAATGTTATCTTTTATGTATTAGCTTGCTGTTCTTGGTGGCAAAATAGGGGCAAAGATTATTGACTATCCCTTTTTTAATTTTGTTTTTCTTGCTGAAAGTGACAGTTGGCAACTGACACAAGTGGGATGAGGAAACCATGAAGGTGCATTTTCCCCCAGCTAGATGTGAAGAATGTGTTCTGTTTGTAATGCATGTCTGCCCATAAGGCCCACTAGGATGCCAGTAGTTGTGGGCTGCCCTGGGATTTCTTTGGAAGGAATGGTGCTAAAGCTGAAA
Source organism: Bos javanicus (assembly GCF_032452875.1). Classification (NCBI taxonomy): domain Eukaryota; kingdom Metazoa; phylum Chordata; class Mammalia; order Artiodactyla; family Bovidae; genus Bos; species Bos javanicus. The sequence continues at coordinate 12,439,976 of NC_083871.1, read as the reverse complement.
CTCCAGTACTTTGGCCACCTCATGAGAAGAGTTGACTCATTGGAAAAGACTCTGATGCTCGAAGGGATTGAGGGCAGGAGGAGAAGGGGACGACAGAGGATGAGATGGCTAGATGGCATCACTGACTCGCTGGACGTGAGTCTGAGTGAACTCCGGGAGTTGGTGATGGACAGGGAGGCCTGGCGTGCTGCGATTCATGGGGTCGCAAAGAGTCAGACACGACTGAGCGACTGAACTGAACTGAACTGAAGGTTAACTCGGATGCACAGGAGGCATAGCAACGTGAAGACAGGTCCAGGCTGTGAGAGGTGTGTTGTCAGGGCCAAGCCAGCAGCTGGCTCTGCAGACACCTCACAGAACCCTGTGAGGGGGCTTTATTTTGGTGAATTTATCACAGTAAGTGATCTGACTCTGACTTGTCTAGGCTTGAAGCCCTGAAGCTTTAGTCATTTCATGAAATGGATGCATTTCTTTGTGATGGTTTCATGTAAACCATGTTCACAAGGTTGAGATCCAAAATGTAGTGCCAATGTACTAATTTTTAATGGGAAGTGGCGTTGTCATACTAGTTAGAAAGCTATAGTCTCTGATCTTTCTTTAGATAATTGAACATGAGATGTAAGATTATAACCTGAAGCTTATTTGATGAATATGAAATCAGTACAAAGGGAATTGGTTAAATAAACCATTCCTTAACTGTTAATGCATTCAGAACACAGTCAACTTAACTGGCCTGAGAGCTTTTCTTCTCTCTTTTATATCTCTTCTTGTTAGTCATTGTGTTCTAAGCTTGCTTAGCCATTTAAGGTTCATAGTCCCTCATTTCGCAGTCTCAGGGAAAACTGTAATCCTTCATGTACTGACTTCAAGAGAATTTTACTTTTAACTTTCACTGGTTATCATTTGAGCTTCCCTGGTGCCTCAGACAGTAAAGAATCCACCTGCAACGTGGGAGACCTGGGTTTGATTGCTGGAATGGGAAGATCCCCTGGAGGAGGGAAAGGCTAAAATGTAGTGTTAGTCGCTCAGTCATGTCTGACTCTTTGTGACCCCATGGACCATAGCCTGCCAGAGAATCCTCTGTCCATGGGATTTTCCAGGCTAGAATACTGGAGTGGGTAGTTATTCCCTTCTCCAGGGGATCTTCCCAAACCAGGGATTGAACCTGGGTCTCCCACATTGCAGGCAGATTCTCGACTGTCTGAGGAACCAGGGAATATCATTTATAAACTAAAATATAAATTAAGATTACAAGTACAGTTTTTAAAACTTATATATAGGTAGCACATAGAAGTCACAAGTATTCTCTGAATACCTGCAAGTTAAGCAAATTAAGTAATACTGAACTTCTGAAAAAACGAGTGGACTATTCTCCACTATTAAAGAAAACTAGGAAGTGATTCATCTAATCTCAGTTTTTGTTAAGTGGGATTTCCTGAGGGTGTTCAAGGTAAAACGGTTGGTTGCAGAGGAGTCTGTGTTTGAGGGGAGGCAAGCATGGTCCAGTTTGAAGGAGAATCCTTTGCTCAGGTAAAGGGGAGAGGAGTGAGCTTATATTTCTGAGAAGAGAAGCAAGAAAGAGGGAACCTGTTTGTTGGGAGGGAAGGTTTTCCAAATGCAGTGGGAAGGATACATGCTTTGAAGTCATACAAACTTGTGCTTGAATCCCATCTTATCACTTACCAATAGGGTAATGGTCGACATTTGCACAGCTTCTCTGCTTGAGTCTTATCAGTATAATGAGGGAAGAAGACATCTAGGTTACAGCATTTATTATAACATCAAAGGAAGTCACATGGACTAAGTGCCTAAACCGCTGTGGTGTTCAAATGCTGCTTTCCTTCTCTTCCTAACCCATGACGTTTAATTGTAACCAGATTAGAAAAGAGGACTTCCAGGGTAAGACCTTTTTATTCTAGTTGATTGAAAGTTTCTCTTCTCTTAATGTGATCACCCTGGTAAAAAAAAACTAGAGAAGAGCTCTTTCACGCCTTGTCTGCAGACATCCCTGCCGGCAGTCTCTTTCCCTGATTCGCTTAGTGTACTTACCCTTGCTGTGATCACTGATAAGAGAGGAGATTGGTTCAATTTGGTGATGAGGAGGATATTTCACTGTCCTACAGTGGCAGTAATGCCCCTTCTGCCCTTGGGGAGAGAGATTATAAGGGTTACTGAGTTGGTTGAAAATTTCATCTATGTGGTTTTGTCCTTTTCCACTTGTATCCATTTAATATAAAGCTTTTTCTTTTTTTAAATTCCTTCTTTTTTAAAATACTCAATGGCATTCAAGGCTGGGGTCTGGAAGTAGTTCATTTCATACATTGTTATATTCTCATTTGTTTTTCAGATCTTTCAAAATTGGTCTGGTTATCTTAGCTTTTCTTTCTTTCTTTCTTTTTTTTTTTTAAGAATTAAGTAACTTGTGGAGCCTTTGGTTCTTAGACTTCTTTATCTTCTGAATGTTCTCTGAATGCCATAAATACAATATTATAGTGAATCAACATTTTTTTCACCATAGAGAATCAAATCTAATCTCACTAAAGTCGTTTTTCAAATGTAAGAGCCAATGCTGCGGGCCGAGGGCATGAAATGAGAGTAGGAAAACAAGGGTATAAAATAAGGCAGATTGTTTTCTAACAGGGATATAGACATATAATTAAAATGCTTTTCAAGTTGCAGGCACAGCCTAGATTTGACTGTATCCAGGAGGGCAAGGGACACAATGAATGCCTTGTTTCTTTGGCTAATAGTGAAAACATCTCATTAAAAAAGTACGTTTTCAACAGTAATGTCCTAAACTGCAAAGCCAATCACCCAAACAGAAGATATCTGGGCAAAATGTGGTTACTAGATACCTGTAAAGAAATCTAATTTGGAAAAAAAAAGCTAATTTCTTGATTTTCTGCAGTTACTAAAGAGACCTCAAAGAATATACATTTGTAGTTGAATTTAAGTTGTAGAAACTCTGGGAAAGTTTTTCAAGTTGTTTTTATATAATACGCTGAGTGAATCAGAGGCGAGAAATGTTCTAAATCAATAACCAGCATTCGAATGTGACTTTTATATAATTTCTCAAGAGGAGATCTGGAGGCCCAGTGCATTGTAACTTCTAGTCAAGCCCAGACACTTGTCACCTTGTTCTCTCAAGAGAAGGGCTTGAACACATGGGGATGACAAAAGGCTACCCACTTGGGAGTTTATTGATTTTCACATGTTATTTTCCCTTCTGCTTGCCTCTCCCACTAATTTCTCACTCCCTGCTATTTCTTTCACTGCCAGCATGGCAGAGAAAAAAAATGTGGTTATTGGCACATATTGGTGGGTATTGTACCTATTGGAACTTTGAACAAGTTCCTATTTCTGTTCACAGTGCGGGAGTGCACACAGAGCGCAGAAGTGCTTCTATGGTCCTAATGGTCTCTTGGTCAGAAAATGACTGGTATCCAGCTGAATTTTGAAATTGTTATTTAGAATGACCTTTAAACGCATTTGCTTTACAGATAATTAGAATTTAAATTAGATTTCAGAAAGCCAGCAAAACGAGGTGGTTAAGGCATAAGCCCTGGAACAGAATCTTGATTCTACGTCTTACTAAGTATGTAACATTGGGTAAATGACTTACCCTCTTTGTGTCTTCCTTTCTTGATTTGTATAATGAGGATAATCCTGGTGTCTACCCGATAGGCTTGCTGTGGGTCAAATATATGGATATGTAGAGTATTTAGAGTATGCTTGGATCATGATACATACAATCTAAGTGTTTACTCTCACAGGACCACAATCCCTTATTTGCAAACTTAAAAAAAACCAACGCCTATTGCAGTGAACTCATTAAGTGGTAAGATCCGACTGGAAATGACCTGTGGCAATTTACAGGTGCACTTTCCCCTCCTTTGTGTAAATACAGTTGTCCCTTGGTGTCTGCAGGTACTAGTTTCAGGCCCTGCTGTGAATACCAAAATTCTTGGATGCTTAAGTCTCTAATATAAAATGGGGTGCTGCTGCTGCTGCTAAGTCGCTTCAGTCGTGTCCGACTCTGTGCGACCCCATAGACAGCAGCCCACCAGGCTCCCCCGTCCCTGGGATTCTCCAGGCAAGAACACTGGAGTGGGTTGCCATTTCCTTCTCCAATGCGTGAAAGTGAAGTTGCTCAGTCGTGTCCGACTCTTCGACTCTTCGCGACCCCATGGACTACAGCCTACCAGGCTCCTCCGTCCATGGGATTTTCCAGGCAAGAGTACTGGAGTGGGTGCCATTGCCTTCTCCGTAAAATGGGGTAGTACTTGCATATAACCTATACATATCCTCCCATATACTTAAAAGCATCACTAGATTACTTACAGTAGCTAACCTAATGTAAATACTTTGCATATAGTTTACCAGCCTGTGGCAAATTCAAGTTTTTATTTTTATAACTTTCTAGGTTTTTTTAAAAAGGATATTGTTAGTCTGTGGTTGATTGGATCCCAGATGCAGAACCCATGGATACAGAGGGCTTATATATTAATGACTGAAGAATTATTAATATGTTTGATTAAAAGCACCTGACAGCCTCCATTAAAGTTGTTACATAAGATAGCCATGATTTTCTTAAACCTGAGACATTCTGAATTCCAAAAAATATCAAGTCCCAAAGGTTTTGCAGGGGGATAGTAGATCTGTGTAGCTATTATTTCAAGTGGTAGAGTAGTAGATGCAATCTTGTTTTTGATTTGTTGGGCAGAAAACAAATGATTTGAAAATGTAGAAACTTTCTTTTTTAAAAAATGTATTTGTTGAAGTGTGGTTGATTTACAGTGTTATGTTAATACCTGCTGTACAGCAAAGTGATCAGTTGTGCATGTATGTACATTCTTGTTCATATTCTTTAACATTGTGGTTTATCTCAGGATATGAATATATTGATAGTTCCCTGTGCTGTGCACTGGGCCCTTGCTGTCTGTCATTCTATACGGAAGCTTGCACCTGCTAATCCCAGACTCCCAGCCCATCCCTCCCCTATGTCCCTTCCCCTTGGCAACCGTAAGTCTGTTCTTTATGTCTGTGAGTCTGTTTCTTTTTCGTAGATAAGTTCATTTGTGTCACATTTTAGACTGAATGTGGACGTTTTCGTAACTCAGTAGAGTTACGTGACACATGAGATATCAATAGTAATACATGAGATTGGGGAATGGGTATTCTGGTTCATCAGATATTCTAATTAGTGTAGAGTTGCTATATATATACATATAATATCCATGGATAGTATAAATTAAAAAAATATTTATTTGCTTATTTGACTGCATCCGGTATTAGTTGTAGCATCTGGACTCCAGAGCGTGGGCTTCAGTAATTGTGGCATACGGGCTCTCTAGCTTTGGGCACATGAGCTTTGTTGCTCCATGATATATGGAATCTTAGTTCCTGGACTAAGGATCGAACCCATGTCTCCTGCGTTGCCAGATGAATTTTTAACCACTGGACCACCAGGAAAGTCCCTGGATTATAAATATTTAAAGTTTGTATTGGGTGTTCAGTAAGTGCAGCCTGTGTTTATTGAGTACTTTCTTGTGCCAAATACTGTATTAAGCAATTTACATTGATTTTTATTTACTCTTCTCAACAGCTCTATAAAGCAAGTTTGATCACCATCTCACTTTAGACAAAAATTAAGAGGTCACACAGGTGGTTAGTAAAACTCTAACCTAAGTTTGGGCACTCTAGAACCTGTGCCCTTATCTATGAATTGATTATTCTTTGGTGATTTAAAATTTGTCACCCATGATATTCTTGTGTTCCAAAGACATCATTAGGAACACTAATAATAGCATTTATTATGCCTTTACTACATCCAGTTGTGCTAAAAGTAGAATCATGACTCAGCTGTGAATGAGTGCCAGTTTAAAGTGTTGATTCAAAACATCTCAACAAACATTGTTTCATTATATTTATTTAGTCATTAGATTCATTACTCTGTGATTTATGATTCAGGATGAAAGACGAATAAAATAGGTCATCTTTTTAAGAGATTATAATTCCAGGGTAAGTGGTTCCCCACAGGTTAATAGATATACTTAACTTTTTATTTCAATTTAGAGTTAATAATGAGCTAGTTCACATAAAATGTAAAAATCTTACAGCTGTATAGGTCTATTATTCCCCAACAAATCTTTATGTAATAATTTTCATATGTATTACCTCACAAGAAAATCTCATAATTTTTGACCTAAACACCTAGGTATATTCTAACACATATAATTTTAGAGAAATTAGGTGAGGAAATAATATTTTATATTAGCTCAGATATTTAATTTATACCCAAGTATTTTTATTCCTTTTTGAAGATCTGAATTTTTCATTTCCCTTCAGCCTGAAGAATTTTATTTAGCATTTCGGCATATCTGTTAGGTGACAAATGTTCTTAGTTTTCTTTTATTTGAAAACATTATTTCACCTTAGTTTTTGAAAGATGTGTTTGCTGCATATGGAATTCTGGACTGACAATTTCTTCTTTCAACACCTGGAAGATACTTTTATGAAATTCTGGCCTCTGTAGTTCAGATTGAAAAGTCTGTAATCATTGGGATTATTTTCTCCCGTGTAACTGTGTCATTTTTTTTCTGACTGCTTGCAAGACTTTTCTTTTTCTTTGATTTTCAGCAGTTAGATTATGATGTTTCTACATATAGCTTTTTAAATATTTATCATGTTCAGGGTTCACCAACCTTTTATTTTTAGGCATTTCACCAAATTTGGAAAAATTTTGGTTATTCTTTCAAATACTTTTTGGCCATACTTCTTCTCATCCTGGGCTTCCAATACATATGTGTTAGATCTTTTGACATTGAGGCTCTATTAATTTTCTTCTAAATTTTTTGGGTTATTTTTCAGATTGGATAATTTCTATTGTATCATCAAGCTGTTTTCTCTGTCATCTCTATTATTCAAGCCTATCCAAGGATATTTTTTAATTTGAGATTTCATTTTCAGTTTTAGAATTTATTAGTTTCTTTTGCATAATTTCTATATCTTCAATGAGATTCCCTAACTTTTCATTCATTCAGTTCAGTTCAGTTCAGTTGCTCAGTCATGTCCGACTCTTTGCTACCCCTTGAATCACAGCATGCCAGGCCTCCCTGTCTATCACCAACTCCCAGAGTTCACTCATGTCCATCCAGTTGATGGACATGTCCATCTAGTTGATGATGCCATCCAGCCATCTCATCCTCTGTCATCTCCTTCTCCTCCTGACCCCAATACCTCCCAGCATTAGGGTCTTTTCCAATGAGTTAACTCTTCACATGAGGTGGCCTAAGTATTGGAGTTTCAGCTTCAGCATCAGTCCTTCCAATGAATACCTAGGACTAATCTCCTTTAGGATGGACTGGTTGGATCTCCTTGCAGTCCAAGGGACTCTCAAGAGTCTTCTCCAACACCACAGTTCAAAAGCATCAATTCTTTGGTGCTCAGCTTTCTTCACAGTCCAACTCTCACATCCATACATGACCACAGGAAAAACCATAGCCTTGACCAGACGGAGCTTTGTTGGCAAAGTAATATCTCTGCTTTTGAATATGCTATCTAGGTTGGTCATAACTTTCCTTCCAAGGAGTAAGCGTCTTTTAATTTAATGGCTGCAGTCACCATCTGCAGTGATTTTGGAGCCCAAAAAATAAAGTCTGACACTGTTCCCATTGTTTCCCCATCTATTTCCCACGAAGTGATGGGACTAGATGCCATGATCTTAGTTTTCTGAATGCTGAGCTTTAAGCCAACTTTTTCACTCTCCTCTTTCACTTTCATCAAGAGGCTTTTTAGTCCTCCTCACTTTATGCCATAAGGGTGGTGTCATCTACATATCTGAGGTTATTGATATTTCTCCTGGCAGTCTTGATTCCAGCTTGTGCTTCTTCCAGCCCAGCGTTTCTCATGATGTACTCTGCATATAAGTTAAACCATCAGGGTGACAATATACAGCCTTGACGTACTCCTTTTCCTATTTGAAACCAGTCTGTTTTTCCATGTCCAGTTCTAACTGTTGCTTCCTGACCTGCATATCATTTCAAATCAGATCAGTAGCTCAGTCGTGTCCGACTCTTTGCGACCCCATGAATCGCAGCACGCCAGGCCTCCCTGTCTGTTACCAACTCCCAGAGTTCACTCAGACTCACGTCCATTGAGTCAGTGATGCCATCCAGCCATCTCATCCTCTGTCGTCCCCTTTTCCTCCTGCCCCCAATCCCTCCCAGCATCAGAGTCTTTTCCAATGAGTCAACTCTTCTCATGAGGTGGCCAAAGTACTGGAGTTTCAGCTTTAGCATCATTCCTTCCAAAGAAATCCCAGGGCTGATCTCCCTCAGAATGGACTGGTTGGATCTCCTTGCAGTCCAAGGGACTCTCAAGAGTCTTCTCCAACACCACAGTTCAAAAGCATCAATTCTTCAGCGCTCAGCCTTCTTCACAGTCCAACTCTCAGCCTTCTTCACAGTCCAACTCTCACATCCATACATGACCACAGGAAAAACCATAACCTTGACTAGACAAACCTTTGTTGGCAAAGTAATGTCTCTGCTTTTGAATATGCTATCTAGGTTGGTCATAACTTTCCTTCCAAGGAGTAAGCGTCTTTTAATTTCATGGCTGCAGTCACCATCTGCAGTGATTTTGGAGCCCAAAAAATAAAGTCTGACACTGCTTCCACTGTTTCCCCATCTATTTGCCATGAAGTGATGGGACCGGATGCCATGATCTTCGTTTTCTGAATGCTGAGCTTTTTTCACTCTCCTCTTTCACTTTCATCAAGAGGCTTTTTAGTTCCTCTTCACTTTCTTCCATAAGGCTGGTATCATCTGCATATCTGAAGTTATTGATATTTCTCCTGGCCATCTTGATTCCAGCTTGTGTTTCTTCCAGTCCAGCGTTTCTCATGATGTACTCTGTATATAAGTTAAATAAACTTATCATTTACCATACTATTTTTCTTTGCCTCAATGAGTATAGTTACAATAGCTGTTCTAAAAATCCTTGCCTGTGTTAAAATTAAGTACAAAATTGAACCCAGACTTGATAATTTCCTGAGCAGACAAGACCAATTAAATCCTGTAAGTGTAACTTGATTTAGACTATTTTGCAAAGCAAGTAAAATTTAACTTGATTAGCTTCTTGTAAATGCTTCTGACAATTATAAAAGAAACGTTAAGTTGTCTTCCTAAAACTGATATCAGATAATCCTTTTAACAAATTTCCTGTGTTATGGAAACTCCCATTGTAATAATTATCAATCATTTTTACATTATAAGCTGCCCTATAATGTCATACCCTGAGCTTCATATTAGTTTTAAATTTGAAAACTCCCAGTTCACAAACTATTCTTAAATGCACAATAAACTCTGACTAAATACTATTTTTTGGTTTGGTGGTTTTAATTTTGTTATTTCTAGATTTTTGACATCTACTAATTTCAATGTTTGGATCATCCGGGGTTGATGTTTACATTGTCTCTTCTCTTTTGTTTATACTTTTTGGCTATTTTGAATAAGCTTCGCTGAACATTCTTATATTAATACAATTCTTTGTGTGGGCATACATTTTTTATTACATGTATCAAAGATACATGGGATAGAATTTCTTGGACATATGATAGGTTTCCACATCCAAAAATCTGCCAGACCACTTTTATCTTTCACTCTCCAGCAGCATAAAAGTGTTTTAGTGTCTCCACATCTTCAATCATACTTGATGTTGATAAGTCTTTCCAATTTCAATCATTCTAGCAGATGTAGTAGTATCTCATTGTAGCTTAATTTGCCTTTCTCCTGTGACTAGTAATGTTGACCATCTTTTGTTGTGCCATCAAATCTTTTGCTCATTTAAAAAACTGAGTTGTATGTCTTCTTATTCTAGAGTTTTAATTGTTCTTTATATGTTTTAGATATTAGTCCTTTATCAGATATATGTTTTGTAAATATTTTCTCCTAGTCTGTGCTTTGTCTTTTTATTTCCATAAACAGTGTTCTTTGAAGAATAAAGTTTAAAAGATACTAATAAAATTCAATTTATAGTTTTTTCTTATTGATTGTGCTTTGGTATCATATCTAAACATTCTTTACCTAATCCAGGTCACAAAGATCTTCTCCTACATCTTCTCTTAAAATATTATAGTTTTATATCTTGTATTTAGGATTGTGATCCATTTTGAGTTAATTTTTGTATGTGATATAAGATATCTAAGTTTATTTTTAACATGTGGATATTTTTTCTGTTTTTTGAAAACATTATTCTTTCCCATCAAAGTATCTTGGTGTCTTTGTCAAAAATCTGTTGGCCATAGGGTCTGTTTAGAAATTTGTTACTTAGTTTTTAAAGATTTGTGGATTTTCAAAGTACCTTTGTATTATTAACACATATTTTGCATGACTTGAAAAAAAATCAGTTGGCTGTAATATAAGTTCATTTCTGGACGGTCTGTTCTGTATGTCTATCCTTATTCCAAGATCACATTGTCCAGACTATTGTAGCTTTATAGTATATTTTGAAATCAGGTAGTATAAACTCTCTAACTTTTTTCTTATTGCTTGAAAATTTTCTAGCTACTATAGATTATTTGCAATTCTATATAAATTTTAGAATCACTTGTTAATTTTTAAAATAAAACTACTGGGATTTTATCGTTATTTTGTTGATTCTGTAATTCAGACTTCGAATGTTAGCTCAAACTTGAATTTGTAACTCAATTTACTGTTAAATTTTAATGTTACTGTGATTGTGATTGTTTTCTTCATTTTGTTTTTGGATTGTTTTGCTAATATAGAGAAATACTATTAACTTTTTATATTAATCTTATATCTTATGACATTGGAAAACTTCTCTATTAGTTCTATTAATTTCTAAAGCATATTCCTTGGGGTTTTCTACATAGAATATTTTAATGTCTGCAAGTAAAGACTTCTTACTTTTCAACTTGTATGCTTATAGTTTCTTTCTCTTGCCTTGCTATATCCTTTTGATATCTTTGTCTGCTCTGATCATTACTAAAATTTTATTAATATCTTCAGCCAGAATTGTGTATTAACTATCCTTTTAACTGTCAGTAATTGCTTTACATATTTTGACATTTCATTACTAGGTACATACAAATATAGATTATTATAAAATACTTTTGAATTGACTGTTTTTAAAATCATACCACATCTCTCTTTATTTCTAGTTATTGATTTTTGCATTAAAGTTTTCTTTATCTTATCTATCTATAGTTTCAACATCTCCCTTTTGGTTAGTGTTTGCATATAATCTCTTTTTCCATACATTTCTTTCAACTTTTGTTTCCTTACATTTAAGGTAAGGTCTTAAATAAAATACCTTAATTTAAGGTTCTGTAAGCAGTATACAGATTTTTAAAAATCTATTTGAATAATTTTGTCCTTCAATTGGAGGATATGATCCATTTATATTTGATATAATTACTATTATTTATGTTTAAATGTACTATATTAGGCTTGATTTCATTTTATTTCTTGTCTTTTTTCCTTTTTACTAAATTATTTTGAATTAATAAGTATATTATTCTTTTCTATTTTTTCTTGATAATAATACATCTGAAAATATTCCAGATGATAAGATATTACAGTTAATAAAGAGATTACAACATGCATTCTTGAATTATTACTATCTTCATTAAATTAGAATCCAGCTTAAATTAGTGCTTTTACTGCTTTCTGGACAATGCAAGGATCTCATAAACATTCTCACCAGAGTAACTGTCGTTTTTTGTGCTGCTGTTGTTATATGTCTTAGTTTCCATATGTTTTAAATCCCATAAGTCACTTTAAAAAATAAACTAATATTAATTTAGATTTACTTACATTCTAAACTTTTGATCCTTTTCCTTAATTCCTATATCACAAGATTTACAGCTTCATCATTTTCCTAACGGAAAAACCCTTGCTAGTATGTCTTTTAGCATATACTTGCATTGAATTCTCTCAGTCTTGGTTTTGAATTTTAGTTTACAACAGCTGGATTCATATTAATAATTTACAGAGCATAGAATGCATCCTTTTAAAGATTTCCAATTCATTATTTTTTGTTATATTTGTAGCGCTCTAAACATTCTGTCTTTATTTGTCACATTACTTTGCCAACAAAGGTCCCTCTAGGCAAGGCTATGGTTTTTCCAGCAGTCGTGTATGATGTGAGAATTGGACTATAAAGAAAGCTGAGCACCAAAGAATTGATGCTTTTGAACTGTGGTGTTGGAGAAGACTCTTAAGAGTCCCTTGGACTGCAAGGAGATCCAGCCAGTCCATCCTAAAGGAAATCAGTCCTGAATTTTCATTGGAAGGACTGATGTTGAAGCTGAACCTCCAATACTTTGGCCACCTGATGCAAAGAACTGACTCATTTGAAAAGACCCTGATGCTGGGAAAGATTGAAGGCAGGAGGAGAAGGGGACCACAGAGGATGAGATGGTTGGATTTCATCACTGACTCAATGGACATGAGTTTGAGTAAACTCTGGGAGTTGGTGATGGACAGGGAGGCCTCACGTGCTGCAGTCCATGGGGTTGCAAAGAGTCGAACATGACTGAGCAACTGAACTGAACTGAAATATAATGTCTAATTTATATTTATACAGTCGTAAATGCTGTCTAATTTCATCATCCCTGAAGAAACCTTGTACTCATTATCAATTCATATTCCATTTTCTCCCTGCCCTTGGCAACTGATAATCTCCTTTTTGTCTCTATAAATTTGCATATTTTGGACATTTCATAAAAAGAGAATCACAAAACTATCACCTTTGTCTGGCTTCTCTCACTTAGCAAAATATTTTCAAGCTTTATCTATATGAGCATATATATGTACTTCATTCTTTCTTATACTTCTTTTTATATTCTGTTTGTATCTCTTATCAAATACATAATTTGCTGATATTTTTCCCATTATTTAAGGGTGTTTTTTTTTTTTCATTTTCTTGGTGATGTCCTTTGACGTGCAGATGTTTTAATTTATTGAAATCCAATTTGTGCATTTTTTAATTTCTGTCACTTGTGCTTTTGGCGGCATATCTAAGAAACCATTGCTAAAGCTAGAGTCCTGGAGATGTTTTATGACTTCAGCTTTACATTTATGGATATAACCTATTTTGAGTTCATTTTGTATGTGGTTCAGCTTTATTCTGTTGCATGTGTATTTGAGGCTGTCCCCGGGCCACTTTTAAAAAGACTGTTCTTTTCCCTTTGAACTGTCCCTGTTGAATATTCTTTCTGCCTTTTCTCATGTATGTTTCCTAGTTATTCTCTTTCGGTTTTCTAATCTTTGCCTTTTCTGCTATTAAACATATGTTTTGGATTCTTGATTTCAATTATTATCAGTTTTCATTCATACAATTTATACTTGATTCTTTTTAGTAGATCCCTGTTTTCTTATAAAATTTCCACCCTTCTCTCTGTTATAAAGAATACATTAAGTATTGTTATTTTAAAATCTAATGATAACTCCAACAGCTGAATCATCTTTAGTTCTATATCTGTTCTCTATTTTTTCCTATTTTTTTTCTATATGTTCCAATTTCTTATTTTCTCTAGTAATATTTGATGAAGTATTGATATTCTGAATGAAAAATCATAGAGATCATAGGTGATGGTGTCTTTCCCCAAGATAGTTTAATTTCATTTGACAGGAAGAGAGACCATGGCAGATCACCTTGATCTAGTGGAAAATGGATTCTCTACTCTGATGGCATTGGTCTTATTCTAAATTGCCTTCATTCTTAGGACAAAGTCCTTCCTTCTAAGGGATAGTTTTTCTGTGGTCTCAGTCATGAGGGTGTTTCCTGTGTCACCTCTACTTTCTGAGCCCTGAATGATAACCTACATGTCCTCAGCACTACCATACTGCCAGGATCTTTGCTTCGCTGTCATACTACTATTTTTGGCTAGGTTTCTGCGAGTCTTGCTCTGTGCATATGTGGTTTCAAAGATGGAAAACCCTTTGCAGGGAAATTGCATGCAGAATTTCAGGTACACTTTTTATGTGTTTTCTCATTTTCTTCAAGTCTACCCTATTGTTTAGCCTCTAAGCCATGTCTAACTCTTCTGCAACACCATGGAATTTAGGCCACCAGGCTCATCTGTCCATGGGATCTTCCAGGCAAGAATGTGGGAGTGGGCTGCCATTTCCTTCTCCAGTCTACCCTGTTGGATGCCTTCAACTCTGAATCCTGTCTCTTCAGCCCAGTGAGAATGTTGCAGCCAGGTTTGTCTTTGTGTTTAGCCTCTGTTTCTCTCTGTGGCAGATCTGCGGGTGTCTTGAGGAAGATCACAGAGCAGAGAGGCTCATCTCCGCGTGCTTGCCTTCTCTCCAGGACGGCTGCTTCTCATGTTCTCCCTGCTGTCAGCATTCGCTAATGTGTCAAGCTATTGTTTCATGCATTTTATAATTAGTTTTGACAAGATAATTACTCTGATATTTAACTTTGCTGTATTAACTGGAAGCAGAGTCTTCCCAGCTTTCTTTTAAGAAATATACAAGGAGAATTCCTACTTTTTACTATAGTATAGTTCAGTTGAGTCAGCAAGTAATACTTTTTAGAAAATAAGATACTTTCTTGGTGTTATAATTTGTGGGTTTTATCTGTGATTGGAAGACTTGGCTTTAAATCGTAAGGAGAGTGCCCTAAAATTATGTGTCAGTGCTATAACATTTACACAGAGATATGATGATTCAAAATTTATAAAAGCAGGCTGGGTTTCTTTGGGCTATATATGAGACCTCAAGATACGTGATGTATAATATGTTAAAGAAAACCTGTTGTACCAATATTTTGATCCATACTTAATGTGTCAGTTATCCTTAGCATTTAATTCACTGTATTTTTGTTGTTTTAGACTGTAAAACATATTTCAAAAATAAACAATTTGAGTGGCCCAAGTCTCTTTAAAATGTCTCTAAAAAACTTTGAGCAACTTGCTAAATATTCTCTCAGTAACCCCTTTTTTGATTTGATTTGATTTGATTTGATCTGATAGAATGCCTGATGAACTATGGATGGAGGTTCATGACATTGTACAGGAGAGAGGGATCAATACCATCCCCAAGAAAAAGAAATGCAAAACAGCAAAATGGCTGTCTGAGGAAGCCTTACAGATAGCTGTGAAAAGAAGAGAAGCTAGAGGCAAAGGAGAAAAAGAAAGATATACCCATTTGAATGCAGAGTTCCAAAGAACAGCAAGGTGAGATAAGAAAGCCTTCCTCAGTGACCAGAGCAAAGAAATAGAGGAAAACAACAGAATGGGAAAGACTAGAGATCTCTTCAAGAAAATTAGAGATACCAAGGGAACATTTCATGCAAAGATGGGCTCGATAAAGGACAGAAATGGTATGGACCTAACAGAAGCAAAAGATATTAAGAAGAGGTGGCGAGAATACATAGAAGAACTATACAAAAAAGATCTTCATGACCCAGATAATCACGATGGTGTGATCACTCACCTAGAGCCAGACATCCTGGAATGTGAGGTCAAGTGAGCCTTAGGAAGCATCACTATAAACAAAGCTAGTGGAGGTGATGGAATTCCAGTTGAGCTAGTTCAAATCTTAAAAGATGATGCTGTGAAAGGGCTGCACTCAGTATGCCAGGAAATGTGGAAAACGTAGCAGTAGTCACAGGACTGGAAAAGGTCAATTTTCATTCCAATCCCCAAAAAATGCAGTGCCAAAGATGCTCAAACTATTGCACAATTGCACTCATCTCACATACTAGTAAAGTAATGCTCAAAATTCTCCAAGCCAGGCTTCATCAGTACATGAAGTGTGAACTTGCAGATGTTCAAGCTGGTTTTAGAAAAGGCAGAGGAACCAGAGATCAACTTGCCAACATCTGCTGGATCATCAAAAAAGCAAGAGAGTTCCAGAAAAACATCTATTTCTGCTTTATTGATTATGCCAAAGCCTTTGACTGTGTGGATCACAATAAACTGTGGAAAATTCTGAAAGAGATGGGAATACCAGACCACCTGACCTGCCTCTTGAGAAACCTATATGCAGGTCAGGAAGCAACAGTTAGAACTGGACATGGAACAACAGACTGTTTCCAAATCGGGAAAGGAGTATCAAGGCTGTATGTTGTCACCCTGCTTATTTAGCTTATACGCAGAGGACATCATGAGAAACGCTGGGCTGGAAGAAGCACAAGCTGGAATCAAGATTGCCGGGAGAAATATCAATAACCTCAGATATGCAGATGACACCGCTCTTATGGCAGAAAGTGAAGAAGAACTAAAGAGCCTCTTGATAAAAGTGAAAGAGGAGAGTAAAAAAGTTGGCTTAAAGCTCAACATCCAGAAAACTAAGATCATGGCATCTGGTCCCATCACTTCGTGGCAAATAGATGGGGAAACAATGGAAACAGTGACAGACTTTATTTTTGGGGCTCCAAAATCACTGCAGATAGTGACTGCAGCCATGAAATTAAAAGACGCTTACTCCTTGGAAGAAAAGTTATGACCAACCTAGATAGCATATTAAAAAGCAGAGACATTACTTTTCCAACAAAGGTCCATCTAGTCAAGACTATGGTTTTTCCAGTAGTCATGTATGGATGTGAGAGTTGGACTCTAAAGAAAGCTGGGCACCAAAGAATTGATGCTTTTGAACTGTGGTGTTGGAGAAGACTCTCGAGAGTCTCTTGGACTGCAAGGTGATCCAACCAGTTCATCCTAAAGGAAATCAGTCCTAAATATTCACTGGAAGGACTGATGCTGAAGCTGAAACTCCAGTACTTGAACACCTGATGCAAAGAACTGACTCGTTGGAAAAGAACCTGATGCTGGGAAAAATTGAAGGTGGGAGAAGAAGGGGACGACAGAGGATGAGATGGTTGGATGGCCTCACTGAATCAACTCACTGAATCAATGGACATGAGTTTGAGTAAACTGGAAGTTGGTGATGGACAGGGAGGCCTGGCCTGCTACAGTCCATGGGGTCGCAAAGAGTTAGACACAACTGAGCGACTGAACTTAACTGAACTGAAGCCTTTTTTGAGAATTAACAAATTCCTTCTATTTATCTTAGTTCTACCCAGAAATATTATAGTACATATAAACATATTTATTGATATTGCTGTTGATGACTATCAAGATGTTTCTTCTACTGATATTGTTTTTAAAGTAACAGTTGACAAAATATTTTTCTCTTTATCCTTGCCTAAGTGTCTGCAAACTCTAAGTATATCTACTAAGTGTCAGAACAAGAACTAATTATTTCTGCCTACTCACTATCATTGATACTTTGACAACTATCAAAAGTCTTGACATTTCATTATAATCCACATAAGTGATAAGCATTTCCTTTAAAACAGAACCTTCAGCTTTACTTGGAGAATTATGGAAATAGCTGTGAGATTTAAAAAATTGTTTTCAATAATATTTGTAATGGGGAAATTTACGACTGCAAGACAAACAAAGGAGTGACTCTATATTTTCAATGCAATTTTAGAGCCTTTGGAGATTATCTGAACCTATAGGGATATGCAACTTTGTCTCTAACTAAGCTGTTTTACAACTTTGTACAAAGTTGTATAAAATGGACGCGTGCGGGTGCTAAGTCGCTTTAGTTGTGTCCGACTCTTTGTGACCCCATGGACTGTAGCCCGCCAGGCTCCTCTGTCCATGGGATTCTCCAGGAGAGAATACTGGAGTGGGTTGCCATGTCCTCCTGCAGGGGATCTTCCTGACCCAGGGATTGAACCCGCATCTCTTAAGTCTCCTGTACTGGCAGGCGAGTTCTGTACCAGTAGCACCATAATGCAAATAATTCTTGTCTGTAGACATGTAAAAATATTTTTCTGGTAGAAGGAAAACATTTTCCTCCTGTGGGAAAGCCAGTTTTGCAAATTCATCTCAGTATTACAGATTCAGCAGTATGTCTTCTTTGCGATCCCCCTTTGAACCCATTGAAATGGGTCCCTCATTTAATTAATGAGTTAAGTAACATCTTTGACATGTGTTAATTTTACATTTGTATGAATGACATTTGATCTTCTTTTGAAAATTATCATCTAACCTAATGCTCCCTTGGGCTTGTCATTTATGGAAACTCTTAATGGAAAGTGAATTCATGTGTGGATGGAATTTAGGTAGATTTGAATGAGTATAATAATGGTCAATGAAAGTATGAAAGACAAGAGCTTGTTTCTTCCCCCAGGCTTGAGATAAAGACCCACTCAGCACAGGAAATACGTCCTTAAGATGACAAAGATTTCTCAGGTTTTGTTGTTGCTTTAGTTTGTGTGCCTTAGTAGTACCTACAGAGAAATCTTTTCGCATTAAATCTGTTACACACACTGCAATTATTTTTAATATGATTTTTGTTGTACTCTTTATTTCAAAGCCTGGTTTGTTTCTTTATTTCAAAGATTGGTTTAGTAACTAAACTGCCCACACTTCTGATAACAATTACCAATAAAGAGGAACATGTATTATTATATATTTACAAATCATTCAGAATTTGAAGAGTCTCTTAAGCCACTTACAAAATAAAATCTTTCTCAGTTCTGTACCCCTTCATCGGCACCAGAAATGCAAGGAGTAATTTCCCCATCATCAATACTACCCTAGTTGTCCAGGATTTCATCTCTCCTATCGTTGGTTTTCCCAGGGGGTTCAGTGGTAAAGAATCTGCCTGCCAGTGCAGGAGATGCAAGAGATGTATATTCGATTGTTGGGTCAGGAAGATCCCTGGAGGAGGAAATGGCAAGCCACTCCCGTATTCTCGCCTGGGAAATTCCATGGACAGAGGTGTCTGGCAGGCTACAGTCCATGGGGTCACAAAAAGTTGGACGCTACTGAGCAACTAAGCACACATGCATGCATCTTGAATTTAAGAGGGTCTGTGTAGTCAAGGCTATGGATTTTCCAGTGGTCATGTATGGATGTGAGAGTTGGACTGTGAAGAAGGCTGAGCGCCGAAGAATTGATGCTTTTGAACTGTGGTGTTGGAGAAGACTCTTGAGAATCCCTTGGACTGCAAGGAGATCCAACCAGTCCATTCTGAGGGAGACCAGCCCTGGGATTTCTTTGGAAGGAATGATGCTAAAGCTGAAACTCCAGTACTTTGGCCACCTCATGCGAAGAGTTGACTCATCGGAAAACACTCTGATGCTGGGAGGGGTTGGGGGCAGGAGGAGAAGGGGACGACAGAGGATGAGATGGCTGGATGCCATCACCGACTCGATGGACATGAGTCTGGGTGAACTCCGGGAGTTGGTGATGGACAGGGAGGCCTGGCGTGCTGCGATGCATGGGGTCACAAAGAGTCGGACACGACTGAGCGACTGAACTGAACTGACTGAACTGAAACATTATAATTAGGAGGAAGATTTTGGGTTATTCAAACAATAAAATCCTATAGTCCAGAAGACATCATCAAGGCTCAAAATCAGTAGATGGACCACTGGGTTCTAAAGTCCTTTCTTGTTGCTAAGGAGAGCATCACCTGGAGTTGTGTGACATTCTCACTCAAGTGAAGGCTCCAGCTTATTCAGCTTGCATTCACCATCTGGGCACTTGATTGGTGCTCTTGGCAGTGGTTCTTAATTAGATCTACCTACTGGTTTCTTCCCAGGTTGCAAGCTCTCTTCTTGGGCTCCAAATTTCCCAGGGCTCCTTTTTGTTACCCCCTCTCGTTTCCTCACCTCTTTCCAACTTCCTTTTTGTCAGGAATAATGGGTGGAGAGGGGCAGATCTGTTCCTCTCTATTTGGACTTTCCTTACAGGCAGTTTTTCTTTGCTAGTTTAGTTCTTTTGTTTTTTCCTCACAGTAAACTTTGATGGCTCATTACCTTTAGAGGTTGAATCATTAACAAGCAAAATATTAGTTCTCTTTCTTAATATTCAAACCCTGCCTCTAGGCAAGCAAAAATATTTGCATTCCATTATTCTCTGCATGAAAGGGAAAAAATTAAAAAGTTTAAGTTTGTATATTATAATAGTCATAAAATTGGAGTCTTGCCACAGAAAAGTATTTGATTAGGATGCTTTTAGGAGGTAGAAAAATTGATATTGGAGCTGGTAAGCTCCCTTCATTGTGCTTTCTCTTAGGTTCAGAATATAGAAGAAATACTGTACCAGTCTACAATCCCTTTAGAAACCACTTGAGTTTAATATCTGTTTGGAGTTGAAAAATTCTTAGATTTTTAGAATGGTAACATAATTCATATAAATTTATTATGTAACTTCTTCCAGAGGGGCCTGGGACAGCACTGGTTACTCAGAAAATTTTTTTTTTTGCCATCAATGAATGGCAAAAAATGAATATTCACACTCCATAGGATTAAGTCTTTAAATGGTCTCTTGTCACTTCAGAATATCTTTTCCTACTAAAAATTTCAGATCAGATTATGTTTTGATGCCAAATAAATTAAAAACTTACCTCAGACTTTTCAGAGCTTTCTGGATTTTGCAATTTTGAATAGAAAATGTAGGCTTATATTTCTTCAATTTTAAGATGTTATCAATTTCAAATGATAGTTTTGAAAGCCCCAAAATAATTTACCATTATTCCATGTGTTTTTACTGTTTTTTCCACTATCTTTTAGTTATATACACCTGATTTTATTATATTTGGGGCAGTGAACATGGTGTGCATAATATTTTTTTTTGGTTTTGTGTTTGTATTTGTTGAAACTTCCCTTGTGGGTAGCGTGTGGTTATTTATCATAAATTTCTTACTTATATTAAAAACGTGTTTATTCTCTGAGTGTGTGTATGTATTCATGTATATACTGGTATCTCTCTCTATATATACATATGTTTGTGTATGTATAGAAATATCTAAGTAGACACACATGTACATATTTATATATATTAGCAAATGTTGTTATATCATTCAGACGTTGTCCACCACACTTATTTTGAATCTGCTTGATCTATTCTGCTATCTGAAATAGGTATCTTAAAAGTTCCTGCTATTTCTGTAAGCCTGTTAGTTTATCTTTCCAGTTCTGAGTTTTTTCTTTTCATTCTGATACATTTTATGTTGTTTGATGACTATGTATTTTATGGCTTTTATGTGAATGAAGCCATTCCTTCATTTCTTAATGACTTTTGCCTTCAATTCTTTTATTAATCAGACACTATCAGGTTTCTTTTGATTATAACTAGCCTGGCATGTTGTTGTTGTTAAATAGAGCTTGAATAGTTTAAATCTGTTTTGGATAATTTAATCCATTCATATTTATTATGATTACTGATATGTTTAGAATTATTTCTGCTCTCTTGTATGAATTTTCAAATTATTATAATTCTTGTTTCTCTCCCCACCCATTTCCTCTTATTTTACATATATTTCTCTCGATTAGGGCTTGGTAAACTACAGCCTGCAGGCAAATCCAGTGCAGTATGAGTCAAGTTCAGTCATTAATTTGTATATGGGGGATGTCTGTGGCTCCTTTTGTGTGACAGCAACAGGGTTGAGTCGTTGTGATGGACACCCTGTGGCTTGCAAGATCAAGAATATATGCTCTTCAGTACGTTACTGATAAAAACTGCAGAACTCTGCCTTAAGTAATTGTTGGGTAGATCTTTGCTCTTTAATGACATTAAAAGATGTGCTGCCTTATTTCCAAGTTCTAGGTAATATTTTTGCCTAAATTAACAATTTTTTTCATTTTTGATTACTTACAAATAAGCAGTTTATAAATCTTTGACGTGTGATCTTTCTGAATTTCTATAAAAGTCATGTTTTTAACTTCTTTTTGATGTTGACCCTGATCATATTGGTTTCTTCTACTTCATTATGAAGGCTTCATTTTCCTTTTTGTAATTGATAGCCATTTTGGAGGGAGACATTGGATTATATCAATATCCATTCTTCATCAAACCCAGAAACCTTAGCATCTATTGACTACTTCCACCTGAATCAACTACCATATGGCTGTTGCCGGATGGTAATTTTCTATTTCTGTTTTTTCCCACTTTTGTCTACTTGTTAATAGGAATTCTACTAAGAAAGTAGTAGAATTATCACCCCTTTTATGTATGTGTATATGTATGTATCAACTCAGGGATTTCTGTTTTATTCACTGAGTTTTAATCAATTCCTATTTGGATTTCCCAGGTGGTGCTAGTGGTAAAGAGTCTGCTGCCAATGCAGGAGACACAAGAGACACAGGTTTGATCCCTGGGTCAGGAAGATCCCCCGGAGAAGGGAATGGCTACACACTCCAGTATTCTTGCCTGGGAAATCTCAGGGACAGAGGAGCCTAGCAGGCTACAGTCCATGGGGTTGCAAAGAGTCAGACACGACTGAGTGACGAACATTACCACTACTACTAGCATTATTTTAATGCTCAAATTGTTTAATTTGGCCAGTATGAACCTCTTCAAAGCTGGCTCTTATGTCCTTTTAACATGCCCAATTATTCTTCTGATCTGTAACCAGATATATTACCCATTATGTAACCGGCCCACACCCTGCCCAGTTATTCTTCAAGTACTTTCTTATATTCTGGCACACCAAGATATTCCAGGACCATCTATCTTATACTTTTCTTGCCTCCATCCTGGAATCAGTTATTTCCCCAAGGATTTTAGGTTCCTTTAGAGGAAGATGGAATTTTGAAACTAATATCTGGGCACTCACTTATGTTCATTGTTAGTTACTAAAGTGTCATTGCTTCTAGATGGTCTCCAAAGAAGGTACAAAATATATATGTGCGTATGGACATATGTACACACATATTAAGACACATACATATCTATGTCTATTCATATATCTATCCATAGAAAGGTATAAAGTATGTTCAAACATGAGTTCGCACTGATATCTCCAATTCCAATTTAACAGCTCAAGCTTCTTTCTAGCCGTCCTCCTTTTCTTATTTGTAACTCACTTCTCCAACACTGAAAACTGGCTCACAGTATCACTAGTCATCTTATAGTGTCGTTTATTTATTTATTTAGGCCCTGCCACATGGCTTGTGGGATCTTAGTTCCTTGCCCGGGGATCGAACCCAGGCCCATAGCAGTAAAAGCACAAGTCCTAACCACTGGCCCACCAGGGAATTCCCCTAATGTCTTTAATATAGTTACTTCTTTTCTCAGTCTTTCTGCACGTAACTGATCTCCGGACCACAGGAGCCGTGTGTTTGGCCTTTGCTCCGTCATCAGCCCTTGCTCACCCCCTTCCCACCCTCCCCACCTCGTGTCTGCCCGGCCTTGGTCCCTACTGCCACCCCCTTGAATCGGTTGCTTGCTGTGTGGCCCAACGCCTCGTCAGCTCCAGACTCACTGCTGTCTCCTGTGCTTTCAGAAAGTGGAAGAAGCCTATTACGTAGAGGAAGAAAAGGAGAAACAAAGGGTTTTTCTTTTTACCTTCATGATTTTTTTTTTTTTCTGAATTATTTTTTTCTGGTAGCAGTGATGAACTCTTTGGACAAAAGAATCCTGTCACTTAGTTCTTAGAAATTCTTTGTCTCTATTTCTCCAACCATAGCTCTTCCTTTTTGTCTTTCTTCTCCTCTTAGGAAGATTCATTGTCAGACATTAGAACTTCTGAATCTGTTTTCTGTGTCTTTTAAAATTTTCTCCAGAGTTTACATCTCATTACCTCTGTATTATGTCCTGGAGGAATTGGTAAAATTCCAGTTTACCAACTTACTTGGAAGTAGATCCAGTATATTAGTGTGTTTATTAAGTTGTATATGGCTTCTCTAGGGGCTCATTGGTAAAGTATCCGCCTACCAATGCAACAGAGACAGGTTCAATCCCTGGGTCAGGAAGATCCCCTGGAGAAGGAAATGTCAACCCACTCCAGGATCCTTGCCTGGGAAATCCCATGGACAGAGTAGCCCGGTGGGCTACAGTCCATGGGGCCGCAAAAGTGTCAGACATGAGTTAGCGACTAAACAACAATGGAATTTACTAATGAGTACATTTTTCATTGACAGACCTTTAACTGATTCTTTTATTACTATTATTTTTGCTTCATAATCACTTTTTCTTGTTTTTATGTATTTTATTGAATTTCCTGTTTTGTCTCTCCTATAGTATTAAACATTCTTTGAAGACCTTTCCATTAATTCGTCTCCTTAAGTCAAAGTTCTTTGTTGTGAGTTGAATGACTGATCTTGATGACAGTCTTTCATGGTGTTGCCATGGGATTAGTAAATCTTATTTGGATATTTATCTCCAGTGACAGAATTCTTCTGCATGTGTGCCAAGTACTGACAGTTGCCTGCGTGTCCAAAATGACTTCCAGTGGTGATGATGTAGTTCTCCTAATACCACATAACATGGCTACAGCAAGGGCAGTATTTTCTTTCAGGATGGCTGTCTTGACTTCTTAGCTCAGCAGCTGTGGCGTGCACCAGATATAAAGGTCCCAAAGATTTCCTGCCTATAATACTTCCAGTTGTGATGGCTTCCCACACAATGGATGCCTCTTATAATTATTCTTGTGATTTTGGCTCACTATGACTGCCGGTCTTTCTTTTAACAATACTCCACAAGTTCATCAGTTCAGTTCAGTTCAGTCACTCAGTCGGGTCTGACTCTTTGCGACCCCATGGACTGCAGCACACCAGGCTTCCCTGTCCATCACCAACTCTTGGAGCTTGGTCAAACTCATGTCCATCGAGTCGGTGATTCCATCCAACCATCCTCTGTCGTCCCCTTTTCCTCCTGCCTTCAGTCTTTCCTGGCATCAGGCTCTTTTCTAATGAGTTAGCTCTTTGCATCAGGTGGCCAAGGGGCTTCAGCTTCAGGTGGCCAGGGAGCTTCAGCTTCAGCATTAGTTCTTCCAATGAAAATTCAGGACTGATTTCCTTTAGGATGGACTGGTTTTATCTCCTTGTTGTCCATGGGACTCTCAAGAGTCTTCTCCAACACCACAGTTCAACAGCATCAATTCTTCAGCACTCAACTTTCTTTATGGTCCAACTCTCACATCCATACATGACTACTGGAAAAACCATAGCTTTGATTAGGTGGACCTTTGTCAGTAAAGTAATGTCTCTGCTTTTTAATATGCTGTCTATATTTGTCATAGATTTTCTTCCAAGGAGCAAGTGTCTTTTAATTTCATGGCTGCAGTCACCATTTGCAGTGATTTTGAAGCCCAATAAAATAAAGTCTGTCACTGTTTCCATTGTTTCCACAAGTTCATGCCCACCAAGAATTCCTTTCCTTGTTAAGAATTAATTTCTTATAAAATAAAGTAAATTAAAAAAATAAATAATTTGAATAAAAAAAAGAATTAATTTCTTTCTTTTCTCTCCCTTTCCTTCCTTCCTTCCTGTCTTCATTCCTTCTCCCCTCCCTCCCTCTTTTCTGCCCTTCTTCCTCCTCCTCCTTCTCCTCTCTCTTCCTTCCTTTTTCTTTATTCTCTGGTGTTGTGTGTTAGTCTGCATCTTAGAACCAAAATCTATAAATGAAATTTAGTACCTTTTTGTTAATGAATTTACATAAACAATGGCATTTTGTGTCTTATCCTTCATAAAGATAGAGTTATAATGCTTCTTTGTATTTGGAGTTTAAAAGACTTTTCTGAGTCATTCTCAATGGTCACTCAAATGTAGCACTATGTGAAAAACACACTTCCTAGCATAGTGACTTCTTTAGTATGTTTAGACTTGAAACAGTGACACTATAATGTGGAACAGCACTGGGATTCTGTCTGTATTTCCTATTTGATTAAGTTCGTGTTTTCTTTTCATCTTTAAATGACTTAAGTATTTCTGGAAGTTTAATAGCTTTTCTTGAAAGTCAGCCAAAGATTTTAATAGATAACTATTTGGAGGCCTGACTGTGGTTCTTTGTAATCATGTGTTGTTTGTAGCAGTCTTTCCCCACTTTGAGAATTTGATGATCTATTAAAAAGATCTGGCAATTTCCAGGGCCTTTAATTGTATCACCTGACTTCTGCCAGGTATCCTCTCTCACAATACTGTTTCATTTCAGTGGTTTTATAATGTACTCATTTTGAGAGCATGTTAAATGAACATTTGAAATCTGAATTTCAGTCTGTGAGTAACAGTATAGCATGTGACACCACTGCTGAAAACAGGCTCACGACTCAATGACAAACTCCTTAACTGGGATGTCTGTGTACGGACGTTGGCATCACAACTTATCCATCAAAGTTCTTGGGACACAAAGTATGAAAAAGTTTTGCTTTAGTCAAAAGATATGGTATTCTTGTTATTAGTAAATATCTAACACACTGAGTTAGAGAATAGAAACAAAAAGGGTATAATAGGGTAAAAGCAACTAAGTTGGTCTCTGTGTCGG
The DNA here is from genome assembly GCF_032452875.1 of Bos javanicus. Lineage (NCBI taxonomy): Eukaryota > Metazoa > Chordata > Mammalia > Artiodactyla > Bovidae > Bos > Bos javanicus. The sequence continues at coordinate 12,413,710 of NC_083871.1, read as the reverse complement.
GTAGGTCTTCTCTGACAACATGGAAAAGGAGAAATAATTCCAAATAGCTTAAGAAAAAGAATATGTTGACTCGTGTAACAGAAAATCCAGAGGTTTGATACAGGACTTAAAATACTATCATTAGGACCTGGTTTTGCCATCGCTCTTCATTCAGCTATGCTGTGTGTTGGCTTCATTCTCAGGCTGGCTAAGCCTAACCTCTCCAGTGTTCAAGTCCAGAGGAAATGGGAGAAAGCGTCCTCTGGAAATTTCCATGTAAATTTCCTGGGATCCACTGTAATGGGACCAATTTGGATCATATGGGCTCTGACCCAATCTCCTGGGGGATCTTTTGCTCTGATTGACTAGGCATCAGGATGGCATGCCACCCAAAATACACAGATTGAGACTCAGAGGGAAGATAAATAGTTTGCCAAGGAAAACTGAAATTTAACTTTAAGCAGCGTGACATGATATTGGATAGTCAACAACATGTCTTATAGATATGGTTGAATATTGAAGACAGAGAAAATAGATAAATAGGCAAAAAACTCCCAATTGTAGTAAGTAAAGGTGGCTGTGAGTTTCTATTTGATTACAATTTATTAAATTATAAAGGTTTTTAAAGGTCTCTAATTAGTGCTCTGTCATCAGTCTTACATATTATTTCTGTTCTTATATATAGACTAATTTACTTATTTAAAATTTATTTAGAATTAAACTAAACAGAAGAAAGAAAGAAATAGAAATATATAGGAGTAAATTAGAAAAAGTAAATGTTTTATTAAATTATCCAAGTATACCTTAAGGCTCTTTTTATTTATTATGAGGACCTGGAACACTTTAATTGCATTGCTCCACTTGGCTCTAGTGTATAGGTAAATAGTGGTTAAAAAAAAAAATCTGTTTGCTAGCAACCTAGGGGTAAACCAAACTGTGTTTGCTGTTCCCATAAATCCCAGATACAGTGCTCTAGGTTCTGGTCAGAACTCAATTTTTCTTGTTTACTGACTCACCCAGTAGTATAAATATATGTAAAATATGATTGTAGTATGGAATTCTAGCCTCAAGACTGATTTATTACACCTTCCTCTGAGATCTTAACACAGATAAAAATAGAACAGCGAGAAAATAAGCAGCTACTCCCCCTCTTAACCAGCGACAGGGTTACCCTTTCTGCCTCCTGGATCCACACCAGTGGGACCAGATAAACACATAGAAGTGAATTGTTCTCCGCTTGGGTCATAATGTCATAACTGTGCTTGAACGTTATCTGTCTTTCAGCTTCACAAAGGCTTTTGCAATGATGAATGTAAGGTGTGGTCTGTCTTAAAGCTATTTGTAGTATGGAAGGAAATTCTTGAGGGCTCTAGAGAAGCCCTAGGAGCAGTAACTGGAATTGTGGGAACAGGAATTCTTTGAGAGTGAGGGGAAATGTCCTATCCCCACATTTTTGGTGGAGCAGAAAACGTAAAGCAGGTGCTTTTTTCAGTGTTTCTGCTTCTAGATTAACTTAGCTGTCTCCAAGTGCATCCTGGGCATGTGTGTGTGTGTGTGTGTGTGTGTGAGAGAGAGAGAGAGAGAGAGAGAGAGAGACCTAAAGATACTAGAGCCCTTCCCTCTTCCAGTTCACGAGAAGTGAATAAATAAAGGCTTGGCAGCCATCTCACAGAGGCTGCTGACACCTGCTCCGGACAAATCCCAGGGCAATGTGCTTTCTATCTTCACTCCATGTTCTGCACGAAGGACTGAACTTTGTTTATCCTTATCTTCCATCCAGCTAAAGAGATTGTATTTCATGGCCAGCTGGTTCCCTTTGAGGGTGACTTTGGCTCCTTAAATATGATACTTATCTAGATAAATGTTTAAGTTATTTAACAAAGGACATAAAACCCCACCTTTTCCTGATAGTTTTTTTCCACTTTTCATTACTCTAATAGAGATCATTTGTGTTTGTTGACAAAATTATTTGGTTTTGTTCCCCCAGGAACAGTATTAAAAAGACTAAATATTTTATTACTGTAGAAGGAATTCTTTCTACTTCATTAGTATTTGTAGCACTGTCCTCTTGCAGCTGTGAATATGATCACAGTAGGTCTAGAGTTATTGGCGTTTATTTAATATAAGTATTCTCAACTAATTTTTCTTTTTGGGGGGGTTTCCTTTTGGTGTATTTCCCCTTATTGGTATGTAGTACTTTCCACACTCAACTTACCTACTAAGATGAGAGTGCTTAGAATTAAAACCTTAAGTTGTAATAAAAAATATTAAGTACACTTGTTTCTGAAGAGGTGCAGAGGTTTTCCAAACCCTGCAGTGAATACCCATAATGTCTATTGCAGGGCCTTGCACATAATTTGCATTCTGCCTTGCTTGTTGTTTGAGTGAAAAAGATGTAAATAGTTTGAGTTATCTGTGTAACTATCCTCAAATCATAATATCAGTGCTCTTCATAAATCTTCTATTATGGGTTATTTTGATGCTTTCGCTGCTCATTTTCAGAGCCCTAACCCATCGGCATGGGCTAGATTCTCATGAATGCAGCGGACTCAGATGTGACAAAGCTTCAGACTGTTTCATTACAGCCAGTTTGCCTGGTTTCACATTAAAAAGGGAGCCTAGAAGTGTAAGTCCCTGAAGATCAGAAAGCAGTCACCATGAACTAAGCTAAATGAGACACCTCTGATTTTTTTGGGCATGACTGTAAAACCAGAGATACCACCGTTTTGTAGGGAGAATGTTCAGCAGAATGGAGTCAGGTTATCTAGGTTTAAGAACCAGGTCTTCCCAATTACCACTGTGTACTTTTGGATAAATTCTTTAACGTCTCTAGGCCTTAGTTTCCTTGCTTGTAAAATGGAGATAATAGTAGTATTTAACTCATAGGGTTGATATGAGGATTAAATGAAATCATGCTACTAAAGGACACAGAACAGAGTCTGGCACTAAATGAATACTCAACAAATGTTAGCTGTTAAGTCCTGTCTGCCGCAACTACTCCTTGACTCTGAAATACTAAAGGTCTTGGAATCTGCAGTGCTCGTTTTGGCACTTGATCATGCATTAATTCATCCATCACCATCTAGTGAGTGGTTTTAATCCCCCTTAGATTGCTGAACATGGCTCACAGTGTTCAAGATAGCAGATTGCCTAGTGGTGCTGCTCAGGTTAAACTAATCTCTGACAAATATTTACTTGCAGCTCTGGGTCAATCCTAGATGAGGATGGGATGGTTGGATGGCATCACTGAGTCAATGGACATGAACTTGGGCAAAATCTGAGAGAGAGTGAGGGACAGGGAGGTCTGGTGTGCTGCATTCCATGGGGTTGCAAAGAGTCGGACATGACTTAGTGACCGAACAACAACAAGGTCAATAGTAAAAAAGCTAAAGGAACGTGGCACCCTGTTCACGAAGAAGACGTGTCTAGCTTATGGAAGCCCTGCTTTCTTCCTCATTACTAGAATATCTGGCTTAATTATGGGAACCTGCACCCTGAGAATGACACAGATAACAGAAAGTAAGTATAGAAGAGTCTGGAAACCTTACGCATTGTGAGAAATTGTGGCGAGGACTGGGTGGTACAGCAGGTAAGAATTTTTCTTTGATGTTAGGCACTATTGGAGAGCTTTGCTCTTTTTAGATTTCTGTTCATAGTCAAGTTTTAATCCTTGAGCTCCCGAGGCTGGTCTGGGGTTAGTTACCATCAAGAGTTACCCATTTTCGAAGCCCTTACTCTCGCAGCTCCTGTGGCTTTTTTCCTAAGTCAGTTTTACCGTCCTTGCCATTTTTTCCCCCTCAAAGAGTTCTCCCTAGAGGTTCCTAAGTTTTTATGAGCTTCTTGAGAGTGCCGACCAGTTTGCCAGAGGGCTTCAGTGTTGCTAAATCCTGAGTCAAACTCTCTGCCCTTTCCCCCAGGCTTACTAGGCTCTAGCAGTGGAATAGAAACAAGCAGGAAATGGGAACTAACTGTAGAGAGACAAGGGGCCCCGTCTGGAGCATGAACTTGGTTTGAAGACCAACTCTACAGCTGTACTGCTAACCCTGCCCTCAATTTTAGACTGCCCTGGACGTTGAGGATTCACTCTGGCTATCTCTCAAGTGATTTTTAAAATTCAAATTACTTTAACTTACCAGTGGGAAAGACTGTGGTTTTTCCGTAAAATAAAAAACTGCCACATTTATACTATATTTGGTTTGGAGACTGAGTGTATAAATACGTGGATCAAAACTGTCCATGAAAGCACCCCAAACTGCTTTTTCTCATGATCTGATGTTGGGCATTACTGAATTTTGCACGTAGAAAGCAATTACTTTGATTTTCTGTTCATTTTGGTTTAAGGGAGGAGGGTTCAGGATGGGGAACACATGTATACCTGTGGCAGACTCATTTTTATATTTGGCAAAACTAATACAATTATGTAAAGTTTAAAAATAAAATTAAATTAAAATAAAATAAAATAAGATCAGAGATAGGTGCCATTTCAGACTGTTGTTGGCAAGCATTTCCCCCCAGTTTTCTTGGCCCTGCAAGCTTTCTACTGTCCTGACTGACTGTGACTATGATGGTGGCTCAGCTCTGTTTTGGATGTTTTGCTAACAATTCAAACTTGTTGTTTTCCCATCACAATTATATTCTCCATTATTTTTCATTTTGTCTTGTTTTTTAGCAATAGTTGTAACTCATGTAATTGTAGGATATTTGTTAGATGTAAACTCTTAGTCCTGCCTTGAAATATCAAATATTTAAAACACTGTATTCTTTGGAAGCACACGAGGAATAATATTTTAACACATCGCTTTTATTCACTGAGCTGACATTAAGCTAAGGTAATTTTTTTCCATGTTGTGTAACGTTCTCACTTGTGATTATTCCTGCAGTTTTCTCATTTTGTTTTTTTAATCACAACAACTAAAGGGCAACAAACAGCTGCTGGAGTTAGGGTTGTCAGACATTTTAAGTAGTTTTTCCTTTTGCATGAAACAGTTCTGTTGAAAATACTAAATTGTGTATATGTTGAGATTGCCACCCGCTGGTGAAAATAGAGAATTTCCATTTTAATGAGTAATTTAGGAAAACATATTTGTTTTCTGTTTCTGGAGTATGAATTTATATGTTTAGGTTTAAAAATATATATTTTAAACTTTTCTAGAAGAATAAAGATTTTTATTATTCTGGAACACTTTAAAGATCTACTGGAAAAAATTAAAAACTCTATCATTTGCAACCATTTAAAAATCTTTATTTATATCTCTTGTGGCCCCTACGAAAGGGAGAAGAGAGAAAAAAAAAAAACTCAGAATATGCCTAAGCGTTATCAGTGGTTGCTGTTGACTACTAAGATTGAGGGAATAAAATAAATTTTATTGCTTCTTTACATTTGTATGGAGTTATATTTTCTCCCCCTATGCAAACCTTATATTGCTTTAAAAGAAAAATATAAATCTGAAGAAGAAAAATAGCTATATGCTAGTGTACATAAATCTAAATGTAAGTTTCACAAGGGCACTTGATAGAGTGTTTAAAAAAAAAAAGCGCCACCCTAAATCAATGCCACGTTTAACTAAAAAGATACAAAAGGAACAAAAGCCTGGAGGTTGAACTGCAGCTTTCATCACTCCACTAGCACAAATTTTAAATTCAAATGCATACATAAGAATTTATTATGTGATAAAGATGCCATTTCAAATTCATGTGCAAGGGTACCTCACATCATTTACCGAATATATTCCAGATGTGAAAAATTAAAAATATGCAATGAAATAAATTAAAAAATATAAATTAATATTTAGGCTAAGCAAAAAACAAAGGACAAATTATAAAGGAGAATGTTGAAAATGTTTGTGTATAAGTATCACCAGAAAAACAAATGATAAAATATTTAGGAAAAATATTTAGAGCTTATAGAACTGACAAGTGAAATAAGACTTTTAAAAAAAGGCCTGTGAGCATTTGAAAAGAATATTAACCTCATTACTAATCAAAGGATTACATATGTTTTGAAAACTGAAAAATTTAACTATAAAATTGGCCAAGATTTAAAAAATGTTATTATACTTAGTGTTTTCTGATAAATGTTTTCCTTTTCTGATAAAGCTTTCAAATATCTGACATGTTGAAAGTGTGTTGCTTGGTAGATGAAAGATGATACAGACAAAAGTACTCCATATTATAAAACTCTACTGCTGTTTAAAATTATTCCTTAAAATATATTTAATAATATGGAAAAACACTCATCTAGAATTTAGATTACAAATAGGGTTTAAGTAATAACACAGTTTTATTTATATCTATCTCTCCATAAGGATATTATTTCAGAGTTTTAATAGTGATTATCATACTACCAGAGTTATTGGTGATAATTTCCTTCTTTATTTATTCTGTATTAAAAAATTTTTTTGAAAACAGTAAAATTGCAAATACATAAAATGCTTAGTAAAGTTCCTTTAAAATTAGGGTGTGAAATAATACATGTACTTTGATTACTAGTTTAATAAAAATATATGTTATATGTACCTATGTACATTCATAACTATAGATTAAAATTATTTGAGAGTTTAATAGTGGTTATTTGTATGGTTATTTGTATAATTATATTCCTAGTTAGAGGTGATTATTTTATCATTCATTTTGTAAATATTTTACTTCTGATAAACAAAGATGTGCGTTTATATATATATATATATATATATATATATATATATATATATAATCTTTGATCTTCCCAGGTGGAGCAATGGTAAAGAATCCACCTGGCAATGCAGGAGATGCAAGAGATGTGAGTCCAATCCCTGGGTCGGGAAGATCTCTTGGAGAAGGAAATGGCAACCCACTCCAATAATCTTGCTTGGGAAATCTGATAGACAATGGAACATGGTGGACTACAGTCCATGGGGTTGCAAGAGTCAGACATGATTTAGCGACTAAACCACCATTATACCTCAGTAAAACTGTTAAAAAAAGAATACATACAACTCTTGTTCTTTCTTTCTAAAAAGAAAATTTAACATTTAAAACATTCAGTGTTTACCTTTTACTAGCTCAATATTTATTTCATCCATTTATTGATATATAGAATACTCAAGATATTTAAAATATCCCCTCATTGGCATTTGGCACTGCAATGAATCAGCATTTTAAACCAGTCTACACAGATTTGGATCTGTACATTATTTTCTATAGTGGGATGGTGGGGGGAGTAGAGTAGAATATTTCCATTTATCAAGATAGGTTAGTCCCTAAAAGGAAATTAGCATCATGTACAAGGAGCTGACTGCTTTGTGGAAATATTCAACTATTATTTCATCAAAAAAAAAGTAGTTTCTTATGATTAACAAACTTAAGCAAGCAAATATGATATGACTTTTCAGAAGCAAACTTCTTACCCAGATATTAAAATATCTCATTAATACAAACTTGGCTTCAGCAGTAATATTACTGATTATGTGGACTGTTAAATAGTCCATCTGCAATGCAAATATAACCCTAGACACCTGACATCAATGAATTTTCATCAAGCAACTTCAGAATTAAAATAAAACTCTTGATTCGATGCAGCCATTCTTTTCTGATAAAGCTTCCAAATATCTGGCATCCTGAAAGTGTGTTGCTAGGTACGTGAAAGCTGATACAAAGGAAAATACGGTCTCAATCATTTTTTAATAAAGGAAAATATACAGCTCTCCTGTAACTGCACACCGCCTGACTGGCAGGTAACACTAATATGTGTCCAGAGGTACAACAGTGTTATCTGCCAGGCTTGCTGAGCTGTTTGGAGATCTTTTGCTCAGACTCTCCTGTGGGACAGCTGGGTGTGTAGTCTGTTCCACCTTACTTGCAAGGCTGTCTCACTCTGAAGCCCTACCAGCTAATATTAAAATAGTAACGCATGGCATAGACCTAAAGAATGAATGAAAATACTCATCCCCAAGGCATCTCATGAGTTGATTATAATAAAAATTGCTTAATTATTTATTACTAGTTGCTTTATAAATTACTCACTCTGGTTTTGCTGAAGGGTATAAACTGTGAGATGGGAGTAAAGAGCTAGAGAGGTGAAATTGTCAGGGGAATCTGTGGTTAAGGGTTTCATATACCACACAGATGCCTTTTTACTTTATCCTGTAAATAACCGTGAAAATAGAAATCTTTTAAAGGGAAACTAAAAGGTCAGATTTGTATTTTCTCTGTATGATGGAGAATGGATTTGAGGGAGTCAGGAAAAGAGGCAGGTAGTCTTTAAGGTGAAAGACCACGAAAGGCCAGACCACAGATAAGAGGAAGCACCAAAATATTTAAAAGATAAAGCATGTAGGAAGAACATTTAGAAGGATTTAGTAGTTGAGTGAATATGGAGGCCAGAGGTAAAGCAGAAGAAAGAATGAATTTTCTTCCTTGTATAACTGGGTAGATGGTAACATCCTTAAATGGTACTGAAATGACAGGTGCTGGTGCTGATTAGAAAGGGGAAACATAAGTGGCTGGTTGAGCTACTTTCCTAATGGATACATGCAATCATTCAGAAATTTTACAAGAGCAAATTGTATGGACAGACATACAATAAACAATGACAGTAAAATTACAGACAAAGCCCTCCGACTAAATCACAAAAAGCCTGGAAAACATAAGAACCTTTTTATGATGCTGATGTTAGGGACGTGGACAAAGATGGAACAATTAAATCGCATTAATTGTATTTGTTATGTTGCAATGGGAATGATTTTGCTTGCTGTCATAATGAGCTCTGCTATAATAGACATTCGCCTTGTATCCCACCTATTCATTTATTAGAATGAGGTTTTATTTTTTCCCCCCTTTTACAAAGTAAATACACAATAAGATCAAATAAATTTTGATGATTGCCAACAGATGGTGAGGGGCTCAAACTCAGACCATCTGATCTTTTGGTTTTCAGTTCTTTCCGGCTGTTCTTTCTACTTAATTACCTTCCCCTCACTTCCTAATCCCTTCCATGTAATTCTACACCAAGACTGGGTCTAGCACTCTGTTAATTTTCTGCAGCCTATACTGCTTTCTGATGAGATATTCGGTCTTAGTATCTGTGTTGCTAATGTATCTAAACAGCCTGGTTGTAGCAGAAAACCTTTCAATCCTGCTTGAACCATGTCTTTTCTCAATTTATTAATTCAATTTAATGTTAAGAATTTAAAACTGACTGTTTGATTCACTTCACATCTGACACAATGGATCAACCACCAGTAATTTTATGCAATCAAAGAACTATTTTAATTGACCTGTCTTTTGAACCCTTCTCATCAGACATGTATTTTTTTCAATCACTGAAATAGCCTTACTAGAGTGATATATGTGTTTTAGTGAGAAATTTCCTTTATTACATGAATGCATCTTTTGTGAATGAGGGAGAGAAAGTATTGTGTAATAGGTATTTTAATGATATTTTAAGGAAATGCATAAAGGGTAGGAATTTATGGACACTTCTGAGGTAATGTACTGTAGACTATGTGTATTTATATAATCCATGTCTAGATAAAACCTTTCTTTTCCTTTGACAGGTATGTTTATATGTCCAGTTCAATGTAAGGAGGCTGTTTTCGTGTTCAATAGTCCCTAATAGCCCTGCTTTACGGGGGTAACCTAATAGAATTCTGTTGATTGAAATTCCTGCCTTACAAATGTATCCGCGTGTTTCTGTCATGTTTAGCAGTAGTATGTTTAACCAAATGCTTGTTCCCTAGACACAGAAATTACACACCAAAAACTACATATCGGTAAGCATTTGTCATAAAGCTTAGTTTTAAAGATATCATCTATATTTTTTAATATCACTTAGAATAATCAGTTTTCTTCTGGTAATAGAAATATTAAATGTTCACTTACATTTTTTTTTTTGGAAAATTAAGAAGGATACAGGAAAGAAACCTGACAATACTCATTTCTCATTAAAGGTGATGGTTATTAAAATTTTTACATAGATCCTTTCTGGATTTTTTATACATATGTTTATAAAATGAAAAAATTTAAACAAACTTGAACTTTTATAATGATTTATGTAGACAGACATTACTTTTAACTTATGTGAATTTTATTCTGCATGTGTGTGTGTGAGAGAGAACAATTTAAATAGATTTTAAAAATTTCCTGTTCATTTAGTTTGTGAGTACATGGAATAAGCATGAGACAGGGGAAAGGTATCTGCTGTTTCTTCAGTGTGTCTCAGTTCTCTGCATCTTGCTACACTGACTATGATTCTAATGGCAAAAATACATATTTTTCCTACAACATGGTCAAAACTTAAGCCAACAGCTTTGATGTTCAGTCACAGAAACAGCTATCTATTCTAATACTAAAAAGAAAACCTGTCTTGAAGTTATGGTATTTGGGGTCCAAACTGGAGATTTTCATGGGCAGTCTTAGCCATATGAGATTTTTAAAATCATGTGCTGATTTTAAAATCCAGTGCATGAGATGCAACTTCACTGTAATCAACGTGTTGTATCTAGTTATGAATTTTTTCTCATATCATTAAGTACTCTTTGAGAACATAACTGCTTTAACCAATCCACTATTTTTTAGATATTTGATTGCTTTCCAATGCTTGGTGTTAAGTAAGGCTAGGACAGCTGTTGCACCCAAGATACGACGTGATGATCAACCATTATTTTTGCACATGGTTGTCCAAGATGCTGTTGTGGTATCTTTCCTTCAGGCAATTTTTAACATTTCGTACTCTTAAAGTATAGAAGCTAGGGGAATGTGACTTCACAATAACCAATGGGAGATTGCCTTTAATGGAAGAGGAGGCAATATGACATATATTTTAAATACAATCTTTGATATTTTGGGGGGACTTCTTGCCACAACACCTCCTGTTCAGAGAGATTAGCACTCAGTCACATGAGCCGGTTCACAGAATGTATTTGCTGTGACGTTTTTTGAGAGTTGCGGTGTTCTGGTTCTTTCTGTTGGCTTAATTCTGCAAACACTCTGGCATTTTCTCAGACTTCTGTGATTCACGTGCTTGTCCTTCAGACTGGCATGGCTGTCCTTCAAAGCTTAGGTTGCTCTAAACAGTTTCATTGGAGGATAGCTGTGTGTTGCTGTGACTTGGGCAGTAGAAAACCAGGGTTTCACAGCTTTTTGGGAAACTCTTCATGTAGACACTCATCCAAAAATCTTTAGGAAAATCAAGGATTCATCTCCTAGGATACATTCCTAGGTGAGGAAGAGTAACTTGTCAAAAGTATAAACATTTTAAATTCTTTTGATACATACTGATCAACTGCTTTCCAGAAATTTTGTACCCGTTTATGTATGAGACTATATGTCATAGTCATATAATGTCACTACATACACACACACACACACACATCATGCCAACTATACATGGGGCTGATCTTTTGTCTAAAACATTATTTTCAAAAGAAGCCTAGCCATAGATCAGGTGAAGTTTTACTTCATATTTCTTTAATTGTTAGAGGAATTGAACTGTTTTTTGTCTGTTTAATGACCTTTCATTTTGTATTTTTTAATTTGTGTTCTTTGTCCCCTCTCTCACAAGGTTTTTGGTGCAAGCATTTTTAAAATAAAAGCTCATGTGTAAGAGCACTTGGTATTTAAAAATAATGCTCAAACCTGGTGAAATAAGACATGTATTTATCAAGAGAAAGATGGGATAGGAAGAGTGTGAGGATGGAGACAACATACATTCAAACAGAATGGCCTTTCATGGCCTTTAGGCTCTCACCCTCTTTAAAAATTGCCCCATCCATGGCTTCTGATGGCCACGTGTTATACCACATGACTTTAATGATCAGAGCTGATGGGATGTCGACTCAAAGGTCATGAGTTAATAGGCTGCCAAGGGATTTATGAACTGCACTGCAATGTCTCCCTAGGGAACTAGAATAGCAAGTTAAAAAAAAAAAAGATTGCCAATTAATAGCAGATCTGAAAGGACAAACATGCAGAATATGAATGAACCAGATTAGTGGTGGAGCTGTAGAGAAAAGAGTCACAAATTCCTGCTCCTGAGATCTCTAAAGCCACCTTAAATAGCCACGTTCCAGCTCCAGTTTCAGCAAAGCTGTTTACCTTTCCTGCTCTTATTCCCCTATACACCTCCCTGTCTCTTAAGCTTCCTTGAATGGACCTCTATTATTTACATTTAAGTGACCCTGAAGAAACAGAATGATTCTGAGGAAAAGTAACACAGATTTTAAAACTATCTTATTTCCTACAATGTTATATTTGTCCCAGCAGAGTTATTTGAATAGTCAACAATTCTTTCATTTAACAATTTGTTCAACATAAAATCATTGAGCACGCTGTCTATATCAGGGGTTGGGCTAGGTGGTAAAGGAGATACAGAGACGAATCAGGCAATCTGTCACCTAGAAGCACATAGTTCAATCATGCTTTTCTATGTAGCGTGCTCTTTCATTACTACGGATTGTCAGATCAGTGGTGACCAACTAGTTGCTAGGCAACTTGAAATACAGGAATACAGAACTGATGCAGCTTCATTATGATATGAATTCATCTCTGAAATGTTTGTCAAGAATTGTGAAGGGTCTGAAATTTTCCTCTCCTTTAAAGCTATGATATTACCTTGCCACAGTTTAATAGATGCTGGCAGAAGACACGTGACTTCCAAGTCAGAAAAGGACTTTATTACTCACAGCAAGGCAAGTCACATGAGCTTTCTGTTTCCTTCTGGTCCTCTTGCCCCCAGGTCTCACAGGGGCATTGAGGGCAACTCCATGAATGTGTCACAAATGAGGAACACCAAGTACAGGGAACCCCAATCTTTTACAGTGAATTGTAATCAGACCTGCCTGACATTTACCCTGTAGGGAAACATCTTTATTATACTGGACAGTAGCTTGCCCTCCACTGTGGAGGGAGACACTGCCTCTGTCTTCCAAGGCTACTAAACAAACATCCTTGAAAAGGTAGCCCAAAACATAGATAGTCAGTGTATGGCAACCCACTCCAGGATTCTTGCCATGGACAGAGTAGCCTGGCAGGTTACAGTCCATCAGGTCGCAAAGTGGTGGACACTCCTGAGTGACTAACATACTTCTGCTTGCAAGACACTTTACAGAAATTTTATAAATCCATAGAGAATTGTGTTCCAACAATATTCTTTCTCTGGATACTTTATAAAACAGTTCAAATGTTGGTTCTTATTTCTGTTAACTCTAAGTATCTACTTATTCTGAAATTGTCCTGTATTTTCCCATTTTTAGTATATTCTTTTAAGTAGGTGTATTTACCAAAACTGTATTTTTTTTTTCGCTTGTTTTATTTAACAGAAACCAATTTTCTCTAACTTAAAAAAGAAAGTTAGTAGAAGGACACTGGATTATTTCATAATTCAAAGAACAACCCCTAGCTAGTGCTATTCTGGCACCTCATCAACAGAAGTTCATTGTGGTCTCTGGAGTATTGTCATTAGGATGCCTCAACTTCAGTGGCTCTCAGTCTCTGTCATTCTCCACTCCAAGTTTTAAATTCTCAGAGGAGAGGAGTGGAATGGCCCAGCTTGGCTAAGACTCTGCCTCTATCTTTTCAATTACGCCCAAGGGGGAGGGACCGAAAAAAGTGCACAGACCTAGTAAAACTTTGTTGTTCCCAAATTAGGAGAGAATTTCTTGGCAGCTTTGGAAACCTCCTGATTGCTTTCTTCTATATCTGAATTTGTTTTGATTGATATTCCACTGCTCATAGAAAAATACATTTATTGTTTTATGCTAGTCATTGTTTTATTCTAGTTTTTAATCAAATATATTTTTGCTTTATTTTTGTCATTTTCTTGGTCATCTCCTGATGTTTCTCAATTTTGGGGACTGATCTAAGCCAATTTAGTGATTCAAGAGTTTGGAGTAAGTACAGGTAGTGTTTGGTGGTTGAAAATAGATTGGACTATATGTCTTTTCTTATCAATCTTGTTGTCAAGTGGTATGCAATAAGCAGAGCAAGGTTTAGCCCAAATTTTGTTAATATTAAATATTTATTAGTCAAAATATCAAGCCATTATGTCAACCAGGAAAATTTATTTTTAACATCTTTCATGCTAATTAATATATATATTCTGGTGTAGATTTCAATAATGCTGTTTGAAATACCAGAGTAGCCACCTCTCCAACTGTGAATTTTCATAGTTAGGGTCATTCCAAGATTATTTATTTGGGCCTGGAATGTGGGGTAATGTTACCTTATTACATATATGCATATATATACATGAGCCCTCCTGTAGAAGTATTTTTAAAATAAATTAGCAGACAGACAATACAATAAGGTCGAGATATAGGCATTTAGTCATGCACTCATGCTAATTTCCAAACTCCTTTGTAATTAACATTCCTCCCGACCAGATTAATTGGGTTTGCAATAAGTAATCACATTTGTAATATTGCAACTGTTCCCAAATTAATTGCTCGTGTGTTCAATGAGCCATTACATGTTCTCATTTAAAGCAGCTTAAAGAGCCCATGATTTTAAAGCTGTAGTCCTAAACATTCTGGGGAAAGGGGAACAGAATCATCTAAGAATACGTCAATAATACGATGAGAGCAATAAACCAGTGGTTCCCGAACTTTGAGAGGACATGAGAATCACCTCACTACTTACTGAAAATACAGATCCCTTGGCTCCATCCCTAGCAGTTCTGATTAGGGAGTTATTATGTGGGGTCTGGAAAATCTTGGAGGAGCATTGCACACTTTCTTTCTAGAAAAAAGCACTTCCAACTTTACCAGTGATTTTACTGTGACTTTAGTACAAATTTTCTGGAGACTCATTGCATATTACAATCACTGAGGGAGTTTTAAAACAATATTTCAGACCAATTAAATCATAATATGAGTGGTGTAGGGTGACTAAACTGTCTGCATGGTTTTTTTTTACCAACTGAGAATGGAGACTAGAGATTTTCCCCAACATATTAATTTGTTTTGCTAAATTAGACTCACTTGACAGATACCTAGCAAAAATGATAATAAAAAGAGCTCAGTTACCCTATAAATCTTACAAAATACAGAGTTTAATTTGTGTATTGGTGAGAAGGCACATCATTTTTGGCATTGATTTGTCTTTCTCTCTTCAGAGGTTCAAAGGATTTAGTGGGCTTTGTCCTCTGTTTTGATAGATAGTCTTCCTAAGCTTGAGAGAAGAACAGCACAGCTCTTTTTATAATTTATGATGGCAAGGTGAGTGTTTATTGTATTATTTTAGTTGAAGAAAAAGCTAAGAAAACATATGGTGCTTCAAATTGACCGTAAGTTCACTGTATTTTAATAACATGCCCAAGGTAAATATTTGTTGTGAAAAATCTAGAAAAATGGTTAAATGGGCAATTTTCTAGATGTAATCTGAAGAAGGTTTTTAACAATTTTTTTTTAATTAGGAGCATATCATAATGAACAAAGTGGTAGATGGAAACTTTCACTACATTGATAAAGTTCTTGAAATTATTTTAGACTTCTATATTACAAAGGAAAGGAGACTGATAATCAGTAATAGAAAAACCATGTTGGAAATAACTCTAATCAAAGCTTCTTCTATGTTTCTTTGAAGTGGATCTACTTATGATATTACTCATATAGACATTCAAAGCACTGGCAATAATAGGTGATTTAATGATGTTTAAAACCCTTGAATAAATTTATACAGGACAAGAAATTTCCCAGAGGACATGAATTTAATAATTATGATCATTTCTTATACTGGTAACTCTTGAGATAGGATTACTAGTGCCAGAGACAAAATTTTAAAAAATCAAATTGTGAAAATTAAGTATCAGAAGTCTAGATTATTCAAAATGTATGAATTATAGCCCATTTGTATAGAAAAACTGGCTTCCAAGTAAGCAAAAGGACCATTTCTATGCTCAGAAACTTTCTCTCAAAAGTTGGAAGCTCCTAATGGCATAGGGCAGAGACCAGTTAAGTGCAAATTTGTTCTATTTGTCAGAAATGTTCTTTTTTTTTAACTGTCAACGTGGAATCATTATTGTTTTTTGTTGTAAAAAATTGAAAAGATTTCCAAGCTTTTAATAAAAGTACTTCTTAAAGTTGGATTGTGGAGTGGTATTCACCAAAATTGTGAGGGTTTGGAAGTTTGCTGGAATCCATTTGTGGTAGAAAAAATTAAAGTGCAGTGGTACTGTTGTTTTAGGCTGCTGCTGTCACAGAAGATGGTACCTGTAGAAAGGTGATTGCTTTTGTTAGCAATGCAGTTAAGGGCTTTCAGAGAAGATCCAGCCTTGTAGGATAATGATAACAGTGGTTGCTGGGAACTTGCTCTACACCAACCTTACAAGCTGCTCTGCATTCGTATTTCCAACCCTAACAGTCCAATGGGTGGTATCATCATTATCACCGTTGTATGGAAATGGTGGAAACAGGATTTAAATCCAGACAGCTCTGCTTACGAAGCCCCTGTTCTTTCTCTCACACCATCTTCTCTCTGTCCATATAATCTTTAAACCCTCTTGCTTAAACCCTGAAGGGTTACTCACTGTATTGGGGGGGGGGGCAGAATTTCTAGCATGGGACAGCTCTGCTTACCTAAAAGACCATTCTCCTTTTGAGCTTTATGTTTGTCTCCTTGGGATTTCCACTTAATAGCTCCATGGGAGAGAGATTAAGGATAGATTAGAAGGGTAAATTGAATTTTATGCCAGCTTTTTCACTCTCCTCTTTTACCTTCATCAGGAGGCTCTTTAGATCCTCTTCATTTTCTGCCATTAGGGAGGCATCATCTACATATCTGAAGTTATTGATATTTCTCCCAGCGATCTTGATTCCAGCTTGTGCTTCATCCAGCCCGGCATTTTGCATGATGTACTCTGCATATAAGTTAAATAAACAGGGTAACAATATATAGCCTTGACATACTCCTTTCCCAGTTTTGAACTAGTCCATCCTTCCATGTCTAGTTCTAACTGTTGCTTCTTGACTTGCAGACAGATTTCTCAGGAGGCAGGTAAGGTGGTCTGGTATTCCCATCTCTTTAAGATAGAGGGGAAGAAGGAAAAGAGAGCATTAAGGACATAAAGGTAGACCCCTATGGACACTGTCTCTCCACCATCTGGAGAGAAGGCTATGTGTCTGGGGCAGGCAGGAAATAAGTACAGGAAGTTGTTCTATTTTCTCCCAAATCTGAGTGTTCATTCTCTGGTGATGTCCATATGGCAGTGTTAAAAGGCTGGGATGTTCTGTTATCCCATCAGCAGGGGGAGCAGCGAACTTGAAGTGACATCCTGTAGGGAGAGAAAGGCAATCCACTTAGCACAGTGGTGTGAATTAAGTGTTCTTATCCTGCCTGGCATTAACAGGTTCCATGAAAAAAATTAATTTCATTTTCTTCCATGCTGTTTATGGATAATTAAGTCATTGGACACCAACATCAATGCTGCAGCAGAAAAAAAAATTTACTTTAGTAGAAAAATACATTTCATGTGTATGTTCAGTAGTAGAGAACATCTATAAATATGTAGTGAATTGCAGTTTTAAAGATATCTTTCTAGAATCCATTAGGATTGCTAATTCTGTCCAAGATTATTCTTATACCTTGGACTCAGAATAATATATCTGCTTGAGGACAGGCAGATGAAGAAGAGATATTTGGTTCTATGAAGTGACTTGAGGGTCCCTGAAAATCATGTTCCTATTATTGTCTTTACAATCTCTAACAGTGGCCAGGTTTTACTCCCTTTTAGGTTAAAACTTCTTTTTTTAAAAAAAATATATATAACCAGCATCTGCATATTTTACATAAAGAGAATAGCTCATTAATTGTTCTCCATGATTGACTTTGTTCTCATTTGAAGAGGTTTTGTGGACTGGTGTATTCTGATGTTGCAGAGTATAAGGTAGGTCATAAAGCATATGCTGAGACTTGTTGAACATAGGCTAGAGGGTCTATAGGAGGAAAGTGGAAGAGTGAATGACAAACCTCCATTTTAATTTAGGCCATTGGTTTGTTCTCTTGGGTCTTAGGATAGGAGAAGCAGCATGTTGAGTATGAGACCCAAGATGAGATATGAGAGTCATAGTTCAGAAAAGTCCAAGTTTAATGAAGTGAGTAGTATTTCTTCTGGTTGGTGGTTTATGACATCATTTTTGGTCTTAGACCCCTTGGAGTAGCTGAAGAAAGGTGTGGACCCTTTTCCAATAAATATGCATATGTGCACAAAATTTAGCCCTCTGTTTCAGGAATTTATTCATATTCTGCCCTCCCCTGGAGCCTACCACAAATCCTTGTTTAGAACAATGGTCTCAGAGATGTGGAGTGGACAGGTGGTGCACACCAAGGGATGTGCCAAATGATCCAGAGAAGTGTGGAGTTTTCTCTTTGTTTTTATTTTTTCTCTAAAATTTTTTTCCATTTAGGTTTTATATTGCACATAATATATTAGTACACATAATGTTATAG
The DNA here is from genome assembly GCF_032452875.1 of Bos javanicus. Classification (NCBI taxonomy): domain Eukaryota; kingdom Metazoa; phylum Chordata; class Mammalia; order Artiodactyla; family Bovidae; genus Bos; species Bos javanicus. The sequence continues at coordinate 12,395,311 of NC_083871.1, read as the reverse complement.
TATATATATAACATTAGTATATAAAGAGGCTAACAAAATTAATTGTAAGAACTTACATTTTTACCGATAGGAAGGCACAACTCAAAATTGATTGACTACCAATTTAGAGAATGGTGCTAACTAAATTTAAATTCTAATCTCTGCTCCCCCTAAATTGGAGGGCCACGGATAGGACCTTAAGTCAAGAGGTGACTGCAAGTGACTGGAAGTTTTGAACCTAACGTGACAAGTACCATTTGTCTACACTTCATTAAGCAGTTTCACACTTGCCCCCTTTGCTTCTCCCAGTGGTTCTGTGAGACAGGCAGAGCAGGTGTGCTCATGGAAATCTCTGAGAGCAGAGATTCGTTAACCAAGTTCTCAGAAAACTTTAGAGACTCTCCCAAGGGCCCTTGGTTGGTCAGTAGTGGAGCTGGTGCTCATGACCTTGGCTGCTGACCACAAATTACGTGCTCGTTTGACTGAACTGTGGGGATAAGCCAGTCATTTGGGCTGCCTGTGGCCCCCTTGCTGTGTTACTGGTGCTCCCTGAGGACACTGAGTTGTTGGCTCCCTGGCTGATCCAGGCATAGGCACACAAAGCCTATTTTAGTTGCTTGATCAGAGGGCCAGGAAGCTGAGCTCACAATTCAGCATTAGCTCTCTCCTTTTGGTACTGTAATACCAACATATTTCAAAATGGATAGAGGGCTCTTCAAGGGTTTAGATACATCTATGTACAAAGAAGATTTACAATGGGTTATTAAATGGGGGTTTTGAGGCTGGCTTCATGGGAAGTGCCAACCACTTTTCTCCCAAATTTCCCCAGGTGCCACTGTCAAAGGCAAAGCACTCAACTAGATGGATCATAGTTCTGACCCCAAATGACATTTCCAACTTTCCTTATATATAATTCAATTTCTGAACTTCCTTTTCAGTGATATTAAGTGGAATAGGTTAAAAAAGTCTTTGGGCATTAAAGATATAGATGTGTTCAGCATTGCTCAGGTGTCTCTGCTTTTTGCCCATGTATTAGCTGTATTGATTTTAGAATTTTAAATGACACTTTTTACCAGACTTGATTAATATCTCCTTCCCTCTTCTTAGCTACCTAGCTCCTTCACTCTCTCCTGTGCCATCTTCTTTCCTCTCATACCAGCACAAATTCGAGGCGGCTGACCTTTGTATGACCAAAGGTCAGGAGATGTTGTGAGGAGGGTCCCTGGAGTCTGGTGATTAGCCTTTAAAGAGGGGATCTACCGTCCAAGGGCCAAGCCTTCAGGCCATTGCCCAGCACTGGGAACAGAAACAGTGGACCTTCTGGCTTGGTAAGTACCAGACTGTTCTACTGTGTGGCCTCCAGAGAAGAAACGTTTAGCTAGGCAGAGGCTAGAAGGTGAAGTGAGATCTCTGGCAAGAGCTAGCCGGCCAGTCCCAGGATCACTGTTGTTGCATGAGGCTAGGGTCAGTTTCTTGACACTTCATCTCATTAATTAATGGAGTCCTCTGCTACTGTTGGAGGACACTTCATTTAAAATTGTGTATACACGTTATTTTATTCTCTCTCTGCAACTGAACTGCGAGATCCCTGAGGACGCTGCTGCGGTATGGCTTTGTACTCCTCTCCCCAGTGTCCCCCAGAGTAGCTGGGATGTGATGAATAATGACACTGTAGGTCAGGATTTTCCTTCTTTTTCAGAAGGTGGGGGGTGAGGGGGAGGATGACCACCCTTCCCCTGGGGTTGGTCACTCCTCAACCAGGATCGTTTTCACTTGTGACTGTGTATTTCTTTTCGTGATATTTTAAATTTGTTATAAATGACAAAAGTAATATAACTACATTGCAGAAAATTTGGATAATTTATAAATAAAATCATTTCTATTGTTAATACATGAATATCCCTACTCTTAGTATTTTTATATGCATTTAAAATATTTTTAATGACAGTGTACCTGAATATATTTTAAAGACTGTGACATTCTATTATCTTTTTACTTTTAATTATCCTCATAAATGTTACTGGGATATAAAATTTTATTTCACTGTTTTCTCATTAATATCTGTTAGATATATCATTTTTTCCTCATTGGTATTTATTAGATACGCCATCATTTGTTTCCTTATTGTTATCTATCAGGTTTACCATTATTTAACTATTTCACTATACTAGTCACAGATAGATGAGTAAATGACTATTAAGTCATTAGGAAATCTCCCTATTTGGATATAGTTTGACCAGTCATTATCATATAGCGTAGTTTAGGCTCATAGTTGGTAGTCAATAAATGTTGGTTTTATTCCTGCTTCTTTCTCCCTTCTTTATGCTATCTTTATGGTTGTTTCTTATACTGCAAGCCTGAGCATAGCGTATTTTTAATCCAGAGATTTCTAACTGGTTATTATGTAAATTTACCTTTGTTATTTCAATTAGCAATTTGTGGGGAGTACTCATACTATGATCCCAAAGGTTCAGTTTTTCTTTATGTTACTTGGTCAAGGGTATTGATTCTTTCTTGCCAGACATAAAATGTTAAAGCTACAAAGGATTGTTTGAAATCACTTTATCCAATGGTATCCCAATTGGTGCGCTGTCAGAAGTTTTCAAGGTGCTTAAAAGAATACTAATTCCTTACTAAGTCTTAATTTGGTGGCTGAGGATTGGGAATCTGCATTTCAATAAGCATCCCAGGGATCTGATTTTGGTGGTAGAGGGACCATAATTTGAACTTATCATTTGGTTAGTAGACCTTGCTAACTTTCCAGAGTTAATTTTAGATTTTTATCATGTTCACTCTTTTGCTTTTAAAATTAATTGAATCTTGATGATTTTATAGCAGGAGGCAAATATTACAATCGCAATTATGTTCTGCAACAGGAAATAAGTCCTAAATGAATCTGAACATTTTCCTTGACACGTACTATGTTTAAGTGTGTTAAAGATGTCGTTGAAAGGTGCAGGGGAGGAGAACGAACTTGATTTGGCAGGTGGGTGTTCACGGTACTATTATCCACAAGAGTCTGTGCTGACTGACAGCACACACGTTGCCTCTTAACAGGCACTGTACTCAGCTGCAGCAGATGCAAATGTGTGGCGTTTTTCACTGAATATTTGAAACGGTTTTAGTTAATAGTATTAATTGTGCATAGACCAACTTGCAGCCACTGTTTCAAAGTGCTTAATGGATAATAAACCAAAGGTTCTATGGACCTCTACTTAGCATAAACGTGGGTCAACCTCTGCCATGTTGCTTAAGTATTATGTATTTTGAGTAGGGCAAATGTTAGTTCAGAGAAGGAATCTTCCCTATACTATAGATAAATAGCGAAACTCAGGAAGGTGAAATGCCCAAGGTCAGTTAGCCGGAAGGAGCTGAGCCAGAATTGGAGCTCAGATCCCCAGGGTCCTTGTTCTCTGCTCTTTCTACCATACCAAACTGCCCTTTTTGCAGAGTTTCTATCTAATGAGAAATACTTGGTATTATGGCTGGTGGAGCTGCTATAATCTATATTTATATTGAGAAGAGCACTGAAGCAAGGAATTCTACTCAATATTTTCTTTGGAAAACCAAACATGCTTTATTTCATTTTTTTCACAATTTATTTAAACATCTCACATATACAAAATAGGTACAATTTAATTTTTCTGCTTGTCCGAGAAACAAGACTTCTTTGGAACCGTGGGAGAGGATGAAAATGAGACTGGCAAAGAACAAATGCTGAATTTAAAGAAGAGGACAATGTTGGGCAAATGATCCACTTACTTTGTGGGAATAAGATGTAAAGTACTGATGTTAAGTCAAATGAAAAAAAATACACAATACAGCTCAACAGCAGAGGAGTATCTCTCCTCAAATTCTCCTAGCACCATCAACATTCTTCAAGTATCTGAAATACTGTTAATTAGCACCTTCGTATTTTGAACAAAAAAACACAAATACCTCAGCTCATCTCTGGTCAGCACCTCACGGTGTGGATCACACTCACAGGAAAGTGTTTTGAGGTAGTTTAAACCTTTGGAAGTTTGGGTTTTAAACTTCCCTCCGTGGAAGATATTCAAAAGCCACAAGTGGTGCAAATGTTCATGGTTTTTATTTTTCAATTTTTATTTTGGTTTTCTTACAAAGGTTGACATTTTCCACAACAGGTGTAAGAGTGTTGAAAAAAAAAAATTCCAAATCTTTTGGAGAGGGGGAAAGGGAGGGGGAGTGAATTAAATTGTATTGCACAATGCTCTGATCAATCCTTCTCCTCTTTTGCCCACAATTTAAGCAAGTAGATGTGCAGAAGAAATGGAAGGATTCAGCTTTCAGTTAGGAAAGAAGAAAAAGAAATGGCCAAGAGAAATGTTTAAGATTTCCTTTTTCTTTAATTTAGGTTGAGTTCGTTTATTTGAAACAGACTGGGCCAATGTTCAATCTGATTTCTTGGTCAGCGCCACCGATGTCCAAAGGTGCAATATCAAGGATAGGCAGGCGAGATGGCTTGTTTGTTTTATATTCAATGATTGTCTTCTGCCATTCATTTGTCTTTTTCTGTTTAAAAAGAGAAGACAGGAATATACATAAAGCAGCACTGTTATGGAATCTAATCATCTTGTATCATATTATAATTAGATATATTACATACAATTATATTGTATAATATATAATTATATAGAACACACATTTATATAGAAATATATATCAGATATTATTCATATAGAATTATTTTATTATGTAGTATGTGTGCTAATTTGCTTCAGTCATGTCTGACTCTTTGCAACTCTATGGACCGTAGCCCTCCAGGCTCCTCTAGGTAAGAATACTGGAGTGGGTTGCCATGCCCTTCTCCAGGGGATCTTCCCGACCCAGGGATCAAACCCACATCTCTTATGTCTCCTGCATAGGCAGGCGGGTTCTTTACCAGTAGCACCACCTGGGAAGCCCCTTATGTACTATATTATAAATTACAGCCTGGGCCTTTTTAACCTCAAGTAATTGTAAGTTATGGCTTTACGTCATCATTTAAAAAACATGTTAAAAGAAAAATAATACATGGAACATAGTATATAGTTCAGTATTTCAGAGAATTTCAGAAGGCAAGATCTGTTAAGAATGCTCTGGATTTACCATCTGAATTTAAACAAATGTATTTATGACAGAAAAATAAGTTAGGTCTCTCATTCATCTGTTCATTTAATGGTCTAAGCTCCACTATCCCACTTCCCAAATTACTGTTATTCCCATATTCCACTATTACTTACAGAGCAGCCATCTACAAGAACAGTGTAAGTGAATCTGCTGTTGCCCTCGGCAACAAGTTCGACATCATTGGATCCTTGCAGAATGACAGCCTTTTTCAGGTTGCCAGTTTCCTCATCCATGTATGCAATGCTGTTCTTGCAATGGTAGGTGATGTTCTGAGAGGCATGGTTGGCCAGCAGACGCATGAAGGCAAGTTGGGTAGCCATTTCCTTGGTGGTTACTCCTTCAACATTATATTCAAACTACAGAGAGTAATATGGGAATTCCAGTTAAATGAAGAAGGACTCAGATACTAAAAGTCAAATTTAAAAAAATAGTCTGGTATAGAGAAGAATAATGGACTCAGGTATGAACCTGAACTTTTAAAGGAGACTCAATTCACTCGTCTTTGAAGTAGCAGCTACCTAGAAGGAACACAGGAACTACCATGCCGAGGCAAGTCATCTCAAAAAGTGACCTATTTCAGATAAAGCTCCTCTCTCTCTACATATATGTTTCCTTTTAAAAATAAGAACAAGAAGGTAGAGATTTAGACCCTTTTATTTTCCACCAATAAAATTAATGAAAACTTTTAATTAGAAATTCAGAAAAGCTCACATCTTGAAAACATATGTTCATGGATACCGGACTAGATGATGGCTTGTACTCCTTCACACTATGTGACATTGTCACTTTCTCCAGTGACTATCAGTTAAGTCATATCTGAATAATAACTTTTGGATTGTATGGACATGTCCAATCAATCTATCTGTAATATGCAATCCAGGAAGTAACAGAACCCAAGAACAGAGCAGGTTCTTTTAAAAAGCCCATTTTGGTAAAAGGCCAAAATGAGGATAATTAAAAAGCAAATAGTGCTAGATAGTATTTAGTAGGAAAAGGAATGTTTATAAAATTCCTTACCTGGGTACCACCATTGATAGTTTCTCCTACCCAGACATGCTTCTTGGCCTTGGAATTTCTGTACCAGTTCTTGACTGGGATGTCTTCAGGTTGAGCCCGGATGCAGGTTTCGCCAGTAGAGAAATCACAGTATACTTTGATAGCATCCATAGTACATCCTTGGTTAGGGTCAATCCAGTAGTAACCTTTAAAAGAAAAAGACCTAGATCATAAAACCTCTCATTGAGTGACAGGAGCATAGGTTCTAAAAATTACTACTGAGAAATTCTGATTCCCAAAAGTAGCATTTTTTATCATACAGTTATACATTGTCTACTCTACATTAACAGGAAGAGGGTGACTATTTTCAAAATCAGACAGTTCTTCCTCTCCTCTCCATGAAAATCAAAAGCAGGGTATGTATTACCATGAAAAGGGTAGAAATACGAATCAATACAATCTTGAAAATGGGTGCTGGTTGGAAAAAGAAAATACTTTATTAACTGAGTAGGATTTCACATAATGCCATTTTGACTCAAATACCCTTTCATATCAGTGGGAGATGGCTTTGAAAGGCCTAACTTGTGAGAAGGGTCATTCTAATTGGATATCTCAACCTACCACTGCTCCATTCTGGGTGGCTGAGTCTCAAGTCTCGGCATGTGCGAGCTGGGTTCTTCCTAGAGCCTTCTGGAGTAAGAAGGGTCTCAATCTGGTTGTTGAGAGATTTCAGAGTAGCATCAACTTCATAATCCTTGGGTCTGAGAGAAGTTGGTGAGCGAGGCTGGTCAGCCCTGTAGAAGTCTCCATCAAAACCAAACTCGTAACCACCACCACTTGGGCCGGGAGGTCCAGGAGGGCCAGGGGGACCAGGAGGGCCCTGCAGAGGTGGAAGTGAGAGACAAGAGGCTCTGGGTTTGGTCACAGTGAGGGACACCAATGGTAACAGGTTTTCCATGGAGATTCACACAAAAGCATGCCCTAACAAGTAAAACAGAATCAAATTCATGTAATAACAACTTGCTCCAAGGCATACTTGCAGGGATGGGCTTAAAGAGTTCATCAGGTACAGATAATTTTTATATATTTTAGAAAGCAGGGAAATGGGGGACTACTTTAATGTGTTGTTATCACTGTCTTGTATGCTTTAGTCACTCTGTCGTTTCCGACTCTTTGCGACCATGTGGACTATAGCTCATCAGGCTCCTCTGTCCAGGGAATTCTCCAGGCAAGAATACTGGAGTGAGTTGCCGTTTCCTCCTCCAGGGGATCTTCCCAACCCAGGGATCGAACCTAGGTCTCCCACATTGCAGGCGGATTCTTTACCGCTCTGAGCCACCAAGGAAGCCCTTCACTGTCTTGGTTTGGTCTAAAGAAGATATTCCCATAGGTCAGTGATGCCCTTTATTATTTCCCCAAATCATACTTACAGCAGGACCTTGGCTACCCTGAGAGCCACGAATGCCAGCAGGTCCGACTGCACCAGGCTGTCCAATGCGACCGTCTTTGCCAGCAGGGCCAGAAGGACCAGCAGGGCCCTAGGAAAGAAGGACACCAAGTCTGTGTGTGCCAGTGAACACCTCACAAGGGAGAAGTGGTCTGGGACTCACTGTCTGCCATAGGATCTTTTCAGAGATAAACATCTCTTAGATTTACCTACCCTGGGACCAGCGGGACCCACAGCACCGGGAGCACCTTGATCGCCATGATGACCCTTTAAAGAGAGAACAGGAAAATCACACCTTTAGAACATGTGTTGATGAACAGATTTTAAAAAACTGAACAGAAAATTTTAGTTTCAATGGACTCTGGATTGAGAAAATTAAAATTGTAAAATGGGCCTCTTTTCTTTCATTATGTCTATTCAATTATTTTTTTTTTCTATAAGCTATTTCACAGTGCAGTATTAGTCATTCCTCTAATTATATTTATTTAACTGGGGCTGAAGGACATTGTTGCCAGGAGATCTTAGTATATGTACATTTCTACCTCCTCTAACCCTCACCCTTCCATGTTGGGATGAAACAGCATTATCTCTGAGCTATGGAGTTAGCCAGAGAACAGGAAATGAATACGATGTAGGACATTTTAGAACAACAGCAGTGAACTTCAGAGGAAGTTCATTCTCAGCTGAAGGACTTTAAGATCTGTACAGATATAAGCTGTTTCTCCATACTGTACTTACAGCAAGACCCGGGAGACCTTGCAACCCATTGTGTCCCTTTAAGCCAGGCAGACCTCTGGGACCCTTATCACCAGGCTCTCCCTTGTCACCTCGAATACCTTGTGGGCCCTATGAAGAAAAAGAAGGACAGACAGGACATTTACCGTTAAAAAACAACACTGAGGTCTTCACAAATATTGTTCAGTCTATTTACAAACATAACTCTATATGTGAAAGGTCTGAAAGCCAGGGGGGTGATACTCCCACCGCTTTCCTTAGTCTTCTTTAGTTCAGCTCTCTGTTAAGTGGCTCATCTTTGTGATTGAAAATCAAAGTGTTAGTCACTCAGTCGTGTCCAACTCTTTGCGACCCTATGGACTGTAGCCCACCAGGCTCCTCTGTCCATGGAATTCTCCAGGCAAGAGCACTGGGGTGGCTGCCATTCCCGTCTCCAGGGTGATCTTCCCCGACCTAGGGATCGAACCCGGGTCTCCTGCAATGCAGGCGGATTCTTTATTCTCTGGGCCACTGAGAAAGTCCAATCTTTGTGATTATTTAATACCAATAAGAAGAGATTTGAAATACAAGAGATTAAAAGCTGTCTGTAGCAACTCTCAACATGGACTAAATTTTAAAAATATATATATATAGTCTATGTATTATTTGTCTTCTTAATGGACAGTCTAGACTGATCCTCCCTAAACGCTGCACAGAAACCATCTCCATGTACATACACTGGGACCTCTTGGGCCAACGGCACCAGCAGGACCAACAGCACCGGCAGGACCCTGTGAATCAGAAAAGAAAAACACAACTTAGCAGCCAAGCCCGAGATCCTCCTCCCTGGGCGCCCCCTCCCCAGCTCCCAAGCGTGGGGAGGCCAGGGGTGGAGCCCGATAAGGATGGCAGCATTAAGGGGTGTTGACACACTCACCGGTTCACCACGGTTTCCATGTTTACCAACAGGACCCACAGGGCCTTGAGGGCCAGGAGCACCGGCAGCACCAACAGGACCTGCGTTACCGGGGTAACCACGCTCCCCCTATGGAAGGCAAACATGAAGCTCAGCGTCAGTCTGGCGTGTACTGTAGTCCCCTTTGAAGTCACAGAACAATGACGAGGCATACTGACCTTGTGTCCGGGTTGACCATCGCGGCCTGGTGGACCGTCATTCCCAGGGTTGCCCTGTGAAGACATGACACCAGCTAAGGCACTTAGAGAGACTGTAGCCCACCGGCCCCTTACAGTTGGGCTACCTGCCTTCATTACTCCCAGTGCCCAGTAGACAACCTGCTTTCAGGCTGTTCAAAAACAGGAACAAGAAACTTGCAAACCTAGATTTTTTTCTTAGAGGTGTTTTTAATATTTCGGCCACCTTGAAGTATGCTACTTAAACACTCATTCCAAGTTATCTTTAGTATTTTCAGTCCTGACAGTGGTTAGTACAACTAGACTTCAGCTCAGGCTACAAAGGTGCACACAGTGATGTACTGCTAAGTTAGATTTTACAAGCCAAATGTTGGACTCACGTCACGACCGGCTTCACCAGGAGCACCATTGACGCCAGGATTACCGACATTACCAGGGGGACCACGGGCCCCAGGTGGGCCTGCGATGCCGAGGGGGCCAGGTTCACCCTAAAGAGGCAGAGAAGACAAACTTCCTTTCACTGGATGGAGGGCTAGTCTCACTCTCCCAAAGCCATCCTAGTCAGGGGATTCCAGTTTTGAGAGAGGAGGTAAGTGGAAAGTGAGGGGTCACCTAATGGTAAGAAGTGTTATTAGTGTCATCCTTGCCCTCTTCCTGTACACTGAGATGGTCAGTTGTATGTACTTTGGGAACGTCCTAAACAAAGTGGGCCTCATTTCATCTGATAATCCAGATAAAATGAATTCATCAAGGTGAGAGTTTATGGAGATTAGATGGCTCCTAGTTACTGTCACATACTATGTTTAATGGAATGACTCAGAACTTGCAGAGTTTCATTCTTGCTCCAGGATAAATGATGCTAGCATTTCGTACTCCAAAGGAGTAAATGCAATTAGAGCTTATATTGTTGTTAAGCATGTAAAAAAGAACAAAAATTGTTCTGCATAATGTTAAGCTGTGTCTTTCTAACATGTGTCTAAGGGAGGTAGTATTAAAGCGTCTCAGTTAAGTGACATGTGATCTGTATAAAGAAATGCCATGAATAAAAAATCTTAAGTGGAGTTATTCAGTGATCAATCTGTCACAGTTGAAGTGGCAGCTTTTAACATCTTTTATTATGTTAACGAGGATAAGAATGGTGTCAAACACTTACCACAGATCCAGCGACACCTGGTAGACCACGCTCACCTCTAGAGCCTGGGAGACCCAGAAAACCAGGAGCACCAAGAAGGCCTTGTGGACCTGGGGTTCCAGGAGGCCCCTAAACAACAATAAAAATACTATTACTGTAAGACCCTACAGGATAATACAGGTTGGTTTGAGATTCTGAGAATGGGTTTATCCTTAGTGTAGAAAAAGGCTGCGTGCGTGCGAAGTCACTTCAGTCCTGTCTGACTCTTTGTGACCCCATGGAGTATAGCCCACCAGGCTCCTCTATCCATGGGATTCTCCAGGCAAGAATACGGGAGTGGGCTGCCATGCTCTCCTCCAGGGGATCTTCCCGACCCAGGGATCGAACCCATGTCTTTTAAGTCTCCTGCATATTGGCAGGTAGGTTCTTTACCCCTAGTGCCATCTGGGAAACCCAGGAAAAAGGCTAGTGACTTCCTATTAGTAGGACATATCTTTGGCTATCTTTTCTCTAGTGATGACAATTAGTTTCCATTTTGGCACGTATATTTCTTTGTATCTGGTTTCTCCTTGAGACCAGTGGAATGACATTTAAAAACACGTGGTTGGGATTAATGAAGTCATCATAGAGTGAGGGAATAGAGTCATAGAATTTATGCTGGGAAGCAAAATTTTTGACCTTGGCCTCTAACTAAACCAGGTCTAGTAAAATCACATTTCAGAAGTGGCAATAATACTGCACACTGCATGTTTTAAAAAATTGGTAGCTTACTGAGATCGATTAATTTACAGTAGGATGACCACAGCAATAGAATTTTGCTCTAATCCCAGTACCAGTAAGGTACCCTCAACAGCTTAAAAGGCTCTGTTGATAAAACAGTGAGTTCACTCACTCATTGTTACCTCCACCCAGTGCCTTTTGAGTATCTACTGAAGCCCTGACACCTCAGTGTCTGTTGCACAGATTTCCTGGCTCAACTGAGTTCTACTTGAGAACCTGCAATACTCATCAACCAATATATGCCATGTGAAGATTTGTATATGGGACTTATTTTAATTCAACATAAGGTATTAAGAAAGAAGAGTCTGAAATCACTTACAGCAGTACCAGGCTCTCCAGAGGGACCCTTCTCACCAACAAAGCCAGGAGGGCCAGAGGCACCTGTCTCTCCACTTCGACCAACTGGACCTTGGTCACCACGAGGCCCACGAAGCCCTTCTTTACCAGCAGGACCAGGGGGGCCAGGGGGGCCAGAGATACCCTGTGAGCAAATGTATGAGGTCACTTACTTTCTGTTAATCATCATGGAGCAGGGAGAGAGCAGCTGAGGTTTTAAATATTAAGATGTCAACAATTTGAAGCCACAAAATAATATCCTGGCCATTTTGGAGAAAGGTTTAGACCTTTAAACAATCTTTCTTGTAGAAAGAAGCAATTTTCCTCTTCCTTCCTGAGGCTGTAATAAACTGAACAACTGAGGCAGAGGGTATGGCAGATATCTGTGAGGAGAAGCAGTGCTGTGCCACAGTTGCAGCACATTGGAATCAGAGCTATGCTGACTTGTAATAGTCAGTTGTAAACGAATGGGACTGTGGGTTTTGGAGGACTCCACTTGTTTCTTTTCGAAGAAAGCCAGTACAGGCATTTTGTTCATAATTGAGGAATCACATATGCTCTCAACTAGGTTTAATTAAATGCCTACAGGGAATGAAGATTTTCCTGTTATGAACCTGTGAAAGGATTCCAAGAAATCAACATCTCTGCTATTTTTTTCCCCCAGAAACCTTAACCGGAAGACTTAATCCTTGGTAATTAATTAAATTCTCTTGAGTCCTGACAGGAGAGTCCGAATCAAAATTAAATTAGAGGCCAAACCACCTTTAAATTCAGGAACAATTATACTTTAACAATGGAGGCAGAATGTTGGCCATAAAGGGTAATGGGATATAGAAATAACTGATAAGTGACTAAAACTGTCTTGATTTTTTATTTTAAACAGAGACCATGCCCCTAAAAGGGGCAAGGGGACTTGTGTTCATATGAATAAAAGCCTCTTAAACTGATATTAGAAAATATAATTTCTGATGATTTTGCCTTAATGATTCAGAACAACTGATTTCAGATTAGGAAAGTCACAGCAAAATGCTAGCAGCATGTTTCTTCATAGAGAGTTTCTTAACAGTTTCCTTCTAGAGGCTAGGGATTTTGGCCAGAGTAAATAAATGAAGACACGTTTGGGAAGTGATTTACTCACAGAGGGTCCAGGGGGACCAGTCCGTCCAGCAGCACCAGGGAAACCAGTAGCCCCCTAAAAGCAAGCACATTAAAATTCCCCAGTCAGCACCAACTCCAGGAATCTGGGTAAGAAGGAAAATCCTCAATACATGTGACCAAGGACGGACCAAAGAGTAGGGAGTGACAGCCCTGGAGAGGGTTTTATTTTAACCAGGACCCCAAAGACCCTCCATCTCCGCACATCTTCCTGACCAGCATGGCCCAGATTGCAGTGCACGTGTTTTGCATTAAGGCTCTGATAGTTCTTTCTGAAATGCTATTAGATTATATGATGGTTATAAAGGCAAGACACTATTATATTATTATACATCAATGTGTATATATTAGTAACTCTTAACCACCTGGCTAGGTGCTAAGGGAATGGACATGGAGTAAGTCATTTTGTTTTCAGAGGAAGGTACAGTAAAAGACCAAGGTGTTAACTGCTGTCCAATGAAAGGAGGAAGGAGTCAGTGGAGTTCATTCCTAGGGAGCTCTGGGTCTCTAGGGAGTCAATGTGACCCAGGGAAGGGACTTGGTCAGGCAGAAGAGGGGTGTATCAATAGAAGGATAAAAGGTACCAAAGAAATATTTTATCCATTTCACAATGAAACTACCTGGGTTTAACCTTGTTATTACTACCTCAAGTAAAGTGGTAAGAATATACAATGCACTGAGTTCCAGCTGGAATTTAAGTTAACATTCCAGGAACATGACCCTTAACTTCAGTATCAGAATTTCTCCAGAGTTAGCTTGAGCCTCAAGACTCCCCTTATTATAGTCCAAATCACCAAAAATTCCCAAACTCTCTAGTTGTCCCTAATAGCGTCTGAAGAAAGAAAAGCGATACAAATCCACTGTAAGTACTCACAGGGGGCCCTCCATCACCACGACTTCCAGCAGGACCAGGTGGGCCATTTGGACCCTACATGCAAACAAAGAAAGATGGGGTCAAATCACAGAACAACCTTTATAAATGTTACTCTTTTCTTCAAATGGATTATTTCCATGTCTGTTAGAAGCAAATCTAGAGATTATCTTTGTTACATAAAATCCCCACTTCAATATTACCATCTTTAGGGGGTTATCCAATAAATGAGATAAAACAATATTTATGATACTTTTATAATATGTAAAGTGGGTACACAAGTTTTAACTCATTTTAAAAATAGTCTTCTGTCTGCTATGTTCCCTGATGGGTAGTAGGCACTTGATCGATATATGTTGTTACAAGATTTCACGGGTAACTGCCCAGGCTGTGTTGACCACTTGTGGATTCAACTTACAGACGGACCGGCAGCTCCAACGGGGCCTGTGGGACCAACAGGACCATTTTCACCCTTGGGTCCTTTGGTTCCTCTCTCTCCTTTAGCACCAGGTTGACCAGCAGCACCCTGTAGGAAAGGAACAGTTACAGTTCAGGTGTTCCAGTGCACTCTATTTGTTCACTTGGGGTGTTTCCGGATGAACTTTCATCACATGATACTCACAGCAGGACCAGCAAATCCGTTGGGGCCAGCAGGACCGACCTCACCACGTTCACCCTAGGAGGGAGAAGGGATTGCAAAATATCTTAGCAAACCTCAGACTCATCGGTGTCTAAAAGTTATGAGGGTCCAAATTGATCCAGAATTGATCTACTTACAGGGCTACCACGAGGACCAGCAGGGCCAGCAGGGCCAGCGGGACCAGCTTCACCCTACAAAGGGACCCAAAATGAGTGCATCAGTGCGCCTCCCACAGATGCTCAAAGAGGTAGGCAGGAAAGGAGACAGAGGGAGCCAGTGGGTTCTCGTCAGAGTTCACAACTGCATCCAAAGAGGCGACTAATCCCCATCTCACAGATAGAAGTGAAATGGACTCTTACTCTGCCTAATGTTGTATTCATTTTGGAGGTTGCAGGGGCATTGGTCATACACTTGTAGAAATATTATAAGTCAGTGTCCGCAATACCAGAAGGAGGACGTTTTAATTTTTAGATGGACACGAGGCTGATCTACTTGTGGCAATTTGCACAATACAATAAACAATGTCTATTTTAAGTGGACTGTTCGATGTGAAATGGGAACACATGTATTTTATTGATTTTTTTTTTTTTTTTTTACAATTGAAGGCTTCAGCAAAGCTCAGTACATTAGGATATTGTTAATGGGCAACCCCAAAAGACTTTCAAACAAATGATAGGGATTAAGATATAGCTCAGATACCAGGCACATGTATAGAAAAGGAAGAGAACTTTAACCACGTAGCATTTGTTCTCTGCTGCCCCACACTAACAGGTATGTTTTTAAATAGATGGGCTTTATACAAAGGCATAAAAATGAATTGCTGGGGCCCTATGGGACCAGGGCAGCAGGGAATTTTTGATATTGCTATCAGTCAGAGAGTTGCAAGTCAGTGAAAATGCATGCTTACCCGGTCCCCATTGGCTCCAGCAGGGCCAGGAGCACCAATAGCACCAGGAGCACCCTAGACCCCAAAAGAGAAGTCTTGTCAATAACACCCGGTACCGTCAGAAGGGACACTTACCCTCTCCCCTTGCTGTGCTTAATCAGTGGTGGAACACTTTCACTGGACACTCGGGATAGACATCAAGAAAGCCTCTGATGCATTTCAGTTCTAATTATCAAGGCATCAGAAGCCACTCCCAGGAGGAGAGTTACCGCAGTGGTGAAGGTCATGGAAATGTCTAGGTTATGGCCAGATTAGGAACTGCAGAGATCTGAACTCTCTGCTCTTTTAAAATTCCCTGGAGGGTAGCAAATGACTAGCGTTGTTAAGAAGAGTTAGGACTGTGTGATTCAGAGACAGGACTATGATGAATGTGTCACAGGGAGCTCCCAGCACTGAGGGAGAGGTGAGAAGAACCAAAGGGGCTTATGGCCCGGAAAAGCCATGAGGCCAGTATTCTAGAGTAGGATTATTATACCTTGATGGGACTATCATTGGCACCTCCACGCCATTAACAGTTAATCTTGGGGCGGCTCTTGAATGATAAATTCTTAGGGTATATAGAACCTTGTTATAGGATATGGCTTCTTAAAATGCAAGAATTACTGCTTTTTTTTTTTTTCCTAAAGCCCTATGTTAGTTTAAACAATAATTTAATGTTCTGTTAAACCCAGAGATTTGGGGTGGTAGTTTGCACTTGGTACAGTTAAAACTAAGGAAGGGAGAAAATTCATAATTTTCATAATTTTCAAGGGAGTAAGTCCTCTTTTGAATTTTTCTTTTGGAACATGTAAAATGATGTGATTGGAATACCCTTTTACTAACCCTGACTCTCTCTTTTGTCAGTTCCATTTTGGAAAGCTTCTCAACTCAAATGGAGTGAAATGTTTAAAAAAAAAAAACACCAATATAAGTACAAATAGAATTCTACTCACACGAGCACCATCTCTACCAGGGCTACCAATGTCACCTCTGAGACCAGTTTCACCCTAAAAGTATAAAGCAAAAGCAACTTTTTATTTCCCAACCAAACTTTTGAATCAAAATTGAGTTTTTTTTTTCTACAGAAGAAGCTATAATTCATTTAATATAATTCATAACATAATATAATTTAATAAAATTATAAAATAATTTAATATAATTCATAATATAATTCATTTAAGATCTTTAGTAATGTTTTGATTTCCTACCATCTTCTAAAAACTCGAATGGAAATACTCATTTGATAGAAATACGGAAGGAAAAAATAACAACAACAAAAAAATTCAAGTCCCTTTCCAGATTAGTGTTAACTATTCTTTACTAATTTCCATGCACCCTCCTGAAGCATAATCAAGTGAGGTACAAACTCATGTGGACAGAATTATAAGGCAACATCACAATGGGCTTCAGCGGCCGATCCCTCTTATGGCATAACTAATGCAGCAGCACGGTTGACAGCTGTTCAATATAGCTTCTTCCCATTAATTAGGGCAGGCGGAGGCATTATTGTTAGTGGCATTAAAATGAGCCTCATGTATTACTCAACACCATCTGTTTGCGTGAAATTCCATGGTAGCAAGGAATTTTGCCAGATTGGTGAGTTTAGAAACACGTAGGTGCTAGGTGGCAGAGGGAAATGTATACAGATAGATATCAAAATGCTACCAGACCACCTGCCAAGAACCGTTTAAAAAAAAAAGGTTAACCTTGTGCAGCCTTGTTTGCTAGAGTTCATCAACAGTATGTGTTAAGGCCCAGCGCCGAGAGTACCTTTTCTCCCTTGCCTCCAGGAATGCCAGCCGCACCCCTCTCTCCTGGGAGTCCGCTAGGACCAGATGGACCAGCAGTGCCTGGAGCGCCAACCACACCCGGTTCACCCTTGAATCAAACACATGCGAAATCAATTATTGCTGCGGTAAAAAGAAGAAAGTGGAGAGACGAACTCTTGAAGGCTTCCAATTTATACATTTAATGGATAGCATTCTCTCCTGCCTAGAGAGACACAAAGGAGGCTGACCGAAAGAGGGAGGCTCTAAGTGAGGGAGACGCTGTTAATGACCTGGGGACCGAAGAGAAGTGGGGGGTGGGGACGGGGGCCCGCCAAGTTTTCTATAACCCGCTCTTAAAGGCAGGCAGGCCTGCAGGAGAAGAGAGGACGACAATGGGAGGCAGAAAGGGAAGAATGTGCGCCCACAAACATGTTTCAAGGTGAAGTCTCTTAGCCTAGACAGGAAATGTGGAAAGAGACCTCATCAACCAGGGAGATGTTTACATTTTAATCTTCTTAAGAGTGGGACTATAGCTTCCATTTTTCTATAACACCTTACAATTCCATGTACTTAAAATCTGTTGACTGGCTTCCGAGATAAAACCCTTTGAAAGTACTTTCTCAGAGAACCAATATTTCCATTCTTCCTTCCTCTCGCCCTCCTACCGTATTGTTATTTTTTCCAATATCCTTCCATATACCAAAATAGCTTTTTACAGTGACTCTTTACCCCGTAAAGGTAAGAATCAGAAGTAGTATAAATTGCCTTCTTTTTACCGTGGTTGAAGTAATCTGTTTTTCAGAAATGTATGATTCCATCTATTTTAAGATCTAAATCACAGGTTCTATTTTGAAACGCAAGTTTTCAGGCTTCGGTTTTGGAGATGAAAGTACTGTCCAGTTAGTTTTTATCATCACAAATTGTCTTATTAAAATTGAGTTACTTTTTGAAATTTTACTCTAGGATGTTGGGAAAGTATAAAGGTTCATTCTCTAAAAATTGTGTCCAGATATGTATGGTGTTTCTAGATTAAGACAAAAGTATGAATAGTGTGATGAGAAAAGAGTAAAAACCCATACTAATTCATTTATGTGTGTACAACACTGGGGTTTTGCTTCCTTTGGAATAATTTGGGTCTACTAGAATCAGACTGTTATTTACTGAGGTGGAAATCATTACCAAACTGAAAGTAAATTTAAAAAATCTGAGAAATAATTCATTTACTATTGTAAAGGATTTTACTTATTCTAGAGCATACTGGGCCAAACCAGCAATAGAGATCACATTTTACCTTGTTTCCATCAGGCCCTGGGGGTCCAGAAGGACCTCGGCTTCCAATAGGCCCAGTAGGCCCAGCAGCACCACTTTCACCTGGGGGCCCCCGCTCCCCCTGTGGGAAGGAAGCAGAAGTGTTGTGCTGTTCATCATTTTCCGAGATATCACGTTATACATCAGAGTTCATGCTTGTTTAGCTTCTGAATCCCAGCTCTCCATTTACAAGCAAATTACAATTACTTTCCCATAATTTCTCTGCTAGTAAAACAAAAGGATGGGATGAGATAATCTCTAAGGTCTTATTCAGTTCTAGTGGTCTGTGGCTACAATGTCAAAATCTGTTGCCTCTCGAGTATAATGTTCAACTTTTAGAATTCATTTCCTCTTTTTGGCCTTTTTCTGTGATATTAATAGATCCATAGGTAAAAACAGATGCCAGTTATACACAGTATTCAAAGGGAAAGATTGTATCATTTTCAGTGAGAATATTAAGATTATAAATCTTAATAAGATTTATATATCTTAAATAAGATTATATATCCTCATATCTATGCTCTCTTTTTACAATTGCACACAATAGGGATGTAACAGGTATAATATATATATGTGTGTGTGTGTGTGTATACATATATATAAAACAGAATATATATATATATGAAATGTGTATATTTGTATATATGTCTATTTATTTTTCTACCTATCTAAATATGTCCCAATTTACATATAAATATCACTACAACATAGCATTCTATGGTTCAGAATATTTAACATGTAAGTCCACACTGTAACTGCTTCAAAGACCCTTGTTACAATTTGGTTCTATGGTCCTGAAGAAATGAAGTTGCTCAGTCCTGTGAGACTCTTTGCAATCCTATGGATAGTAGCTTAGCAGGATCCTCCGTTTGTGGAATTTTCCAGGCAAAAGGACTGGAGTGGCTTGCCATTTCATTCTCCAGGGGATCTTCCCAATGGTCGTATGTCACTACATTTGTGCAGGCATCCCAGCTTTATGGTAACTAACTACATAACAGGATACTTTAGGGGCCAACCAATCTTTCCAGTTAGTCTAATGACCACAGGCAAATTATATAAATTTAATTTTTTAAATAAGAGTAGGCTCATGATTTCAGATTTTAGGCTTTGAGTACCAACAGGCATTGCAAAAATTGACTTTAAATCTTATAGGATATTACTTTTCTTTAGCTCAGGTCAAGCCACTATCATATAAACATACCTCACATGTGTGTATAAGTCACTGAATATAATACACATATTAGTTCACTTTTGTTCTTTATACCTTGTGGATTTTTAATAAGAAATATGAGCAATTAGACACAAAAGTCTATTATCAATTTAGAAATTGATTTGACTACAGAAGAGTATCAGAAATTTGTTGTTACAAGGTCATCAATAGTTTTTAGAAGAAAGCACAATATTTCTTTTAAAAATATTGCCAGGAGTTTATGAAAGTAATACTTACTCTTGCACCAGCAGGGCCAGGAAGACCAAATTCACCAGGGATACCCTAGGCAAAACATGGGAATAAATAAAGTATGACATTTTCGTATTTTCTCTAGATCCACTCATGTTTACGATGTTTAGAAAATTTTTGAAAGAGTAAAATAAAGCCAAATGGGCTCTACCTCCATGAGTGTATAAGTACACAGGCTGTTAGGAACAAGAAAACTTTCCGTGGTGTATGGAAAGATTTTTTAAAAAGTGAGAATTCCACTGATACGAAAGATAGATCTCCCCTAGAACCTGGTAGAAAATTTTAGTTTCTCATTATTTAGTGTATTGCTTCTTTAAAGGTGACAAAAGACTCTTCTCCTTTGATAATATAATAAATAATGATGATGAACAGTATCAGACATTGCCTATTTTTAGTTATATAACAGACTGCTCTCTTAATAGAAACAATCATATTCTGCCCATTACCTAGTTAATTGTATACCCAAGTGTATCTCCTTTATTACTGACCAGCTGTCTCCTTAATGTGCCCCACTGTTGACAAAGGAGAGCAGGCCGCAGAATGTAGCTGAATTGAAGCACATTCATCACAATTATAGATAAAATGACTCAGAGCTCATGCCCTGATTGTGAATAGCAGTGTCATGTCTGAATGCCAAGAAAAACATTAAAAGCAATTTTTCAGGGCCTAGTTTGATGGAAAATCAGTGCATTTACTTCTTTTCTATGGAGAGGGAAATAATCTGTATTTTAACATTACCAAGAACAATACAAAAAAGTAAGGCTATTAAATGGAATGTTCATGATATATTTCACTTCCATAATATGATGTTTCATTCAATCCTTAAAACAAAGTAATTTGAATGAAAATGAGTAACTTGGCTCATTCTCTCCAACAGTACCAACATACGTGGAACACTATCATTAACATATGAAATATGAAGTTTCCTTTTGTATGTCATAATTGCACTGCAGTAGGATATTAAACAGAGGAAAAGTCCCAAGTTTAGGCAAATTTATGATCACTTGTTTTACTCACCCTTTCTCCTGGTTTGCCAGCTTCACCAGCTGTGCCTGCAGGGCCAGGCAGACCCTAGATGAAAAAAATACAAACCTCCATCTTTATGACTATATTTGGGGGATTGTCTAATAATTGGTTTTGGGGGGAACTATCTAATATCAATATGATCACTAACCATATTGTAATCCCTTCATAACTGTTATGAAGGGATTACAGAAAAGTTTGCCTTGAAAAACATGTACCCTTCTTTGCTTCAGTTCTTTAAAAAATTTTTTAATTGGAGAATTGCTTTACAGTGCTGTGTTGGTTCCTGCCAACATTGTAAATCAGCCATAAGTATACACAAGTCTTCTCCCCCTTGAGCCACCCTGCCTCTCCCACCCCAATCCCACCCCTCTAGGTCATGACAGAGCACCAGACTGGGGGGTCCCTGTGTTACACAGAGAAGCTGTGAGCAGCTTCTCACTTGCCATCTATTTGCTTCAGTTCTGAAATCATGTTCTGTGTGGTAGGGGAGAGTGGTGTAATGATTTACCACTGGACAGTCTGACCAAAGTAATCATACGGACCCCTAGTCTGAATGTTTTAGCTGACTTACCTGGAAGCCTGGAGGACCAGCAGGACCCTGTTCACCTTTTCCACCTTGGACACCCTGAAAGTGATAGGAAAGATTACATAGAGGCACATGCCACCCTTGCTTTCTAGCTACATAACTTTCAGACTGGAGAAGAAACAGAAATGGCCATTTTTGCGGGATTAGATTCATTTTAGGGCAGAATAGGACAAGAGTGGGAGAATACTCACCTGTAGTCCAGGGGGTCCCTGAGCACCGTTGTTGCCATCGGGACCTGGAGCGCCCTAAAATGTTTAGCAGAAAGGCTCAGTGTCAGTCACTCCTGAGTCAGACAATATAAGGTTCCCTAAAGCACGTGTGACTTCCTCAAAACAAAGCTTGACATTTTTGCATGAGTTAAATATATTGTGGGTCCCCAACCAAGGCCCAAATACTGCCTACTGACTTTTTGATATGGCTTATGGGAAATCCATGGATGAAGGGCTAGAGAATGCTACTAGCATATTCATAGCTTTTAAATCACAAAATGAATTAAATAAAAGCCAAAAGCATCCATAAATATTTTTGACTTAGTATACATTCTGATTTGTTCTATAGCTCACTGCCTTCTAAGTGTGGTTAAAGAGAAAAGACATTGTTTGATTGTAAAAGGAACCTTGGGGGTACCACTGTAGAAAGAAAGTGATGGAATGATATGTAATGGCCTCAAAGATGTGTTGTGGTCGTTCAGTTGTTCAGTCATGTCCAAGTCTTCGTGACCCCCATGCACTGCAGCACGCCAGGCCTCCCTGTCCTTCACTATCTCCCAGAGCTTGCTCAAACTCATGTCCATTGAGTCAGTGATGCCATCCAACCATCTCATCCTCTGTCACCCCCTTCTCCTCTGCCGTCAATCTGTCCTGCCATCAGGGTCTTTTCCAAGGAGTGTATCCTGTGTGAATAAATACCACGTGGATAGAGTCACACAGAAATGAACACCTACCCGAGCACCAGCAAGACCAGCATGACCTTTTTCACCAGCTTTGCCAGGATCACCCTATAATAAACATTTAAAAAACATACATTTAATGTCAAATTAACCATGACAATTCTGAAATATGAATATCTTGGTTTTTTTTTTTTAGCTTCCTCATCCTTGAATTCTGTTATCTAAGGCACGACCCATCATTGTGCAGATCTAGATTACAATAAAGTCCAGCTGTGTCCGCAGACATAAGCAACTCAGGATGTGAGTTTTCACAATGACATACTGGAGGTCAACTTTTAATGTGCTAAGTGGTAAGTTACAGTTTTCTTGTGTTGAAAGGGACCCCTTGAGGTAGAGGGGACTGATGCCAGACAGAAATGAGAGTTTTGATGAAATGTGACGCAAAGAAGTGCTGAGGGAGAGGAGGTGGTGGTGATTCTTACACTGGGGCCTTTGGGTCCAGGGAATCCAATGTTGCCAGGCTCTCCTCTTGCTCCCGCTGGGCCAATGGGCCCAGGTCTGCCGTCAATACCAGGGAGACCCTGAAACCAGAGTTTATTTAGTGTTCACTCAGCATCTACAGGATCTCACAACCTCAAGCTTATGATTCTGCCATGGGATGAAAAGAATCATCTTCTGAATGCATAGAACTTCTTCTAGAAGATGTCATGAATCCATTTTCCTTTTCCAAATAGGATGTCAGTACACACGCACCCAAGTCAATCTCCCCTGTACACAATCCCTCCCTTCTCCTTCTTTTCCAAACCTTATCACCCTCTTCCATTTTCCCTGCCCTGTTTCTTTTTCCTTTTGCCTCCTGTGCTCATTTGGACTCTGTAATTACAATCTATTACTTTGCATTCCCAGACATATGTGTGGCTGATACTTATTTTCAGTATAAACGTCTTCATGTGTAAATAAGCTACAGAATAGACTTGATAAGGGTGCAATAAGTGTCCTTGAAAATATAAGTGATACTCACCACAGGACCTTCTTTACCAGCTGGGCCGATATTTCCAGGGGAACCTGGGAAACCCTGTAAAACAAATGAGGATGCCTTCCTATTGGCACTTTCACACATCTACTCACGGTTCCAATGAATTGAAATGTCACAAAAGCACTTTTCTCCCAATTTTTGTTTGTTGCCTTAGGGCAAAAATTAGGGATATCAGCCCTAGCCAGGAGGTATGAAAAAGCTCTGAAAACTTTCTTCATTCTATTTTAAATGCCTTTCCTTTTATTGAATTTTCGTGCATCTGACCCATTTAAAGATATCTCAAGAAACTGTTGAACAACACCATATGGGCAAAACGTATATGTTTTTCTATCTTGTAATAGAAAAACAAATACTTTTAGTAAGCAGTTTTCAAAGTGGATTTTTTTTATTGCTATGTTTGGTGTCTTTATTACTTATTTATGGTACAATTACAGTTGATACCCATCCATAAGAGATAATGGAGGCAAAAAATTACTCTATTGCTATGGATTAGAGCGTCTACGGCTCCAAAGGTCATTTCTCCATGGCTAGTGTGATGCTGAATACATTATAGCACTTTGTGATTGCTAGAAAAATGACTCACTTATGAATGTAATAACCTGATAATGTATAGTCCTAATACATTTCGTGAACACCTTATATAAAACTCACAAATTGAGATAAAAGATTCATGCTGATAGGAGAACCAACCTAATTTGGATATATTAAAATAAATCTATTCTTCCAAAAACCTCACAGCCATTGTATCAAGTAATAAATAGGACATTTATGAACTAACTAAATTCGTCAAAATATCTACTTGGCTTTGATAAAGTTAAATTAAAAAAAGAACTGTCAGCAAGTTTACTAACAAATTAACTTTTGGTTTTTTAAAAATTATTGTTGTCTTCAAATATTAATCATCCCTTTAAAAAAGGAAACAGTGCCAGGTGTGACTTTCTCAGAATCAATCTGAAACTTACTCGGGGTCCCATGAGGCCAGGCTCTCCAGGGCGACCAGAATCTCCATTGGGACCTCGCACACCAGCAGGGCCAGTTGCACCACGGCTACCAGCAGGACCCTATTTAAAAGAAGAGGGAGGGGAGCTTGTTAAAGCCAGTGTCATACCCACCACCAGAAGCATCAAGTTCCTTTCCAGGATATGTATAATGGACAACTTACCATGACACCAGCTCTGCCGTCAGCTCCAGGTAGACCACGGGAGCCAGGATTTCCCTGTAAGAAAGTACACAAAACACAGAAGAAAATCAGAGAAAATTCTTCCATTAGGTAGAACAGAATTTATTGAAACATGGCACGCATGCAAGAAATCTTGATGCCCTTCAGCGGGGGATACAATAACAAACCAAGCCAAAAAACTTCCTCCAAACCCCAAAGGAATGTGTGGGAGAAGCATTCTGCAAAAGTAGGTCAACCCTGTTTCCAGACCAATTTTATAACATATCAAATTGAGAGTCAGTGATTTAAGACAGCAGATGGAAAGCAGATGCCTCCTTCATCTAGAAAATGCACTTGGTAATTCTAACCAATTCCCAGTGAAGGAGTGCCTCTGGCGTGTCTGGGTGTCAAGAGTGTTTGGAACCTACCCTCAGCCCAGGAGGTCCTGGGGGGCCAGCGGGTCCGATTTCTCCAGTGGAGCCTCTCTTTCCTTCTTCACCACTGGGGCCAGGAGGACCTGGCTGCCCAACAGCACCCTATTTAATTAAAAAAAAAAAAAAGGAAACGCAGGAAAATAAAAATTGTCTTTACATCCAGCTAGAGAAAAAGCAATAACTTAAAAACAACAGTATTACTTTTTGGATTGAAAAAGTAGTAATTACTTAAAACTGTGACTACAGAACTACTCACAGGCTCTCCCTTGTTGCCGCTCTCTCCTTTCGAACCAGCTGGGCCGGGCTCACCCTAGGGTCCAATACAAAACAGCGGTCAAATGACAGACATCTGTCACAGTCTTCTGGGAGACAAACATCGGGACTGCTCACGAGTCAAGGTGACGCGAGCTTTAGTTCTCTATGAAATACGCTCAGTTCACATGTGAACGGCCTACAGGGGAATAGTCTTGACTTGAGAGGATGAGACGGGTACCACAGAGATGTGCCTCCCTGACCTCTGGGTGATGTTCCAGGAGAACAGGAGGGGTGGGTGTGTCTGCGTGTGTGTGTGTGTGTGTGTGAGAGA
The DNA here is from genome assembly GCF_032452875.1 of Bos javanicus. Lineage (NCBI taxonomy): Eukaryota > Metazoa > Chordata > Mammalia > Artiodactyla > Bovidae > Bos > Bos javanicus. Next base: position 12,369,802 of record NC_083871.1, on the reverse strand, counting down.
GAGAGAGAGGGGACACACAGTGTGTGTGTGTGTGTGAGAGAGAGAGGCGGGGAGACGGTACACATACAGGTGCCTGAACTTATAGGAAAAATACACATTAAAAATGCTGGTGAAGAAAGAGAATGATTAGAAGGCAAGTGGAAGTCTAGACGGGGATGAAAGGATGGTAGGGACGGCATTTCAGAATGAGGGGAGCATCAGCCACGACCACTTACAACAAGTCCTCTGGCGCCAGTAGCACCAGCAGCGCCAACAGGGCCAGGAATACCCCGGGGTCCAGGGAGGCCGGGAGCCCCAGCAACACCAGGAAGGCCCTGGGGAAGAAAGGCAGCAAGGTCCATCACGAGACAATGAGAGACAGCGCCCATTAAACGCACTGACAGCCACAGTGGCGCGCTTTAGCCGTATACTCACAGCAGCACCCTTAGCGCCAGGAAGCCCATTGGCTCCGGGGTTTCCCTGTAAGGAAAAGAAGGGAGAAGGATACGGTTCAGAGGGGTATTTCCGTTCTATGATCCTGCCTTCACTCCTTTCGTTTCCTTCCTCCTGCTCGGTTAGATTAACGACACTGGCTACTTACAGGAGGTCCGACAGGGCCAGAAAGGCCTGGGAGACCCACTTCACCACGGGGACCCGCAGGACCAGCAGGGCCAGGGTTACCAACAGGTCCAAGTTCACCCTAAAAGCAGGAATAGACACCGAGGCATCAGTCAGCAAAAAATGAGACAGCAAATCTCTGCTTTTAGGTCACCAAGTTTCATGACATTTCTTCAGAATTGCAATAATTTCCCTTATGAGGTCTGGTACCACAGATAATTCCAAGAACAGAGGAGCCTGGCAGGCAGGGGTCGTGAAGAGCTGGACACAACTGAGTGACTGAGCATGCACCACAGTTGTGGGTTTGCATTTCTATTTTCCTGGCCCGGTTTGACCATCTTGGCTATCTGCTATCTACGTCTGTCTCTCTTGGTAGAGACTCTGGTTCTCAACTGGTCAGTTCCAGCTCGTCTGAGAGAGTACGCCAGAGGAGCCCTATGGAATCAGTTTCCATGCCACCATCTTTATCTATGCCCACTGTGCTCAGAGTACAGAAAGATAATCTATTTCAGGTTTAGAGAGAGAAAACCAGCTGTTCTGTATCCAGTTTGAAGGAAGGACTAATTAAGCTGCTCTTCTGTAACCGGCTACCTGCAAACATAGTCCCTTTCTTTCACGTCACAATAAAAAGTTTTCAGGTAACGACAGTGGTCACCGGCGTTCTTACCTTGGGGCCAGGAGCACCTGGGAAGCCTGGAGGGCCAGCAGACCCAATGGGACCCTGAAATCACAGGAGACGGTGCTGAGAAGTTTCCTCCCAGTAAATTCACAAAACATTGAGAGAAGACTGAAGCGGCTTAGAGTGGTGTGGCCACAGTTAACATTGGCCAAGAGCAAACTGACAGCCAGTCTGTTGTCAATGGTATATTATCAGAGGGAAGACATTCCAAGAATCCCAGGTGAGGTAGATTTTATTTTACATACCAATTACAAGCCTCGAGGATAGTAGTTCTTATAAACAGACCCTTCAGAGAACATTTGGTAAGGTGTCTAAAATGGCGTTATTTCACAAGGAATTAATAAAGAAGACAGCTCCATCCCACGCTCCCAATCCTTCCAAATTCTTCAGTGTCAAAACTTACAGCAGGGCCCACAGGACCCACACTTCCATCACTTCCACGGGCACCCTATGAAGAAAAGAGAGGAAAAAAAGTCAAGTGCAAAGTTAAATGGCATATATTAGAAGCTTTTAAGAAAGAATAAAAAAGAACCAAACTGGAAGCACTCACAGCCGGGCCAGGGGCACCAACACGTCCTCTCTCACCAGGAAGACCACGGGCTCCCTAGAAGCAGAAATATTTCCAATGAAATCCAGAATTGCTAACTCAGGGAAAAGTCACAGGCGTCATTTGCTTTTTTCCAATTTCTAACATGTGCAAGAATCCACTGGAAATAAATAGGTCTTGTTCTAATTCCAACTAAAAGGTAATGGATTTCAATTAACTAGGCAGAAGCCTATTAGAAAAATATCAAAGAATACAATGCCAAGGGAAATGGTAATTAGCAAAAACATTAAAGAAGTTCCAGCTTGCAAAGAGTGTACACATTTTTTATTTACAGTAAAGTAATCAATACTTACCGTTTGACCTGGAGTTCCATTTTCACCAGGGGCACCAGGTTCACCCTACATGGAAAAGAAGGATTGAGTTTTTATTCATTATATATGTATATTACTTTTTTCTGATTGGGTAATTTTTACACCATCACTTCAGTTTCAACCATTCATGTATTCATGTCACATTTCTTACATAGACTGTTTCTCAATTATGCCAATCACGTAAGTTTTAAAAATTTATAAAATATGGGTTTTTATTTAGATAATATAAGATACCACAGTATTAGGGAGACGTGGTCGCGTGTTATTTACCCTTTCCCCAGTTTTCCCCTTAGATTTTGGATATCATTTAGACGAGGCTTATATATTAGAACGATAACATAAAAAGAGACAATACGGTAAATTGCTTGCAACACATTTACCCTCTTTAAAGTTATTTTGAACATAATATTTTTACTTTTATAAAATATGCATGAAAATCTGAAGTTTCCTAATATTTTATAGAGCTGTATTATTTCCAAGCTACATTCTTGAGTAAAAACCATGGTGGTGGTGGTGGTGGTGGTAATTTAATACTATGGCACGTGAAAAGGAACTTTCCTTCAAGATAATCTAATTTAGATATAGAAGAAACCTGGTCTGTGAGACCATTTAAGAGGCTTCATTTCTAGGATTTTTATCTGAAGTGTGTTCTTTGTGAGTAAGCCCTAGAGTGGGAGTCAGGAATTCTAGCCTGTGCCCTTCTACTAGATGTGTGACTTTGGGCAAGTCACTCACTCTCTTTAAGCCTCAGTTTCCCCCATCTGCAAAATGAGAGCGTCTCCAAGGCTCCTCGCAGCCCTAGCATTTGATGGTGCTGTGATTAGTAGTCGGAGCTATTATCTTAGGCTCCAGGGAGGCTAAGTTTGACCTTATCCATTTGTGTGGCAGCTGCAAAGTTAGAACATATTCTCCATATTCATGTTCATTTCTGGTCCCACTAGTATTCGTTACTCATTAATTTGTAATTACGTTGGTATTCACTTTAATATCACATTATCTCCTTAATAGGAGAGAGAACATTTTATAGTTGAAAACGCTGTCAGAGAAGAGCCCAGCCGAGAGATAACACACTTCTGAGACTTTAATTACCTAATTAAAATTTTTTTGAGTGTGCGCAGATAAATCACAGGAAAGAGGTTGAAAAGTGTATTGTGACATGAATGTACCTATCTAATTAGTGCATGGCAAAGGGGAATTTACAGTTTAAAATAACACAGTGTTCTAATATCTGATTATATGTTTATTTACTTTTATTTAGGCTGCAGAGAACAACTGAAATTACAGGAGGAAAGGAAATGGAGGAAGAAACTATTGACATTATTTTTATCTCAATCATTTAATAGGTATTAAATTAAATGAATATTATTAATAATTGGCCTTTTGTTATAGAATCCCATAGTCCTGACCATTGAGGGATTTAAAGTATTGAGGAGGAAATCAGATATACTTATGAATATGAATAGCCTTCAGTAAAACATATTTGTTTGATGGTGATAGGAAATGACAATCGTTTTAAAAACAGGACTTCTGATTTAGTATTTACCTTCACACCTGGAGCACCAGGCTGTCCCTTCAATCCATCCAGACCATTGTGACCCTGAAAGGCAAATCCTCATTATTAAAATGCTATTTCATTACAGTGATCGGTCAACTCAAACATCTTTTATCTTCGCAGTTACTGTTTCTCTAAGAACCTTGTGACTGCTTCAGGAGAATAAGAAGTCCCAGTGCCCCAGCCCCCGACAAACTCCCTCTGTTGCCCTAGCTAAGTCACTAAACCTCCCTCACTTGAAAGAGAAGCATGAAGAACTAGATGCTCTCTCACGTACTTTCCATCATTAATAATTTTATGATCTTCGGACGACTTTAAATACCTCTTAAGTTGCACCCGTTTTATACAGTTTTCTCTGTAGGATCCTCATTTCTTGGAAGCTATGAACAGACTTAAAAAAAAAAAAAAAAAGCTACATTCCACTTTACTTTCTGGCCACCTTACTCTTTAACTCTCTCTCCACTTGGGCAAATTCCAGGAATTTGGAACCAATATGTGTTATCCAGAAGTTTAAAGGTATCTGAGGGGTTTACTAAAAGTAATCAACATTTTCTCTTTCGTGGGTAAAGACGGTGCTCACCCTAATGCCCTTGAAGCCAGGGAGTCCAGGAGTTCCAGGAAAGCCACGAGCACCCTAAAAAGAAACACAGATGACAGATGACATTTTTATCCTAAATAAAAAGATCCTGATTTCTTCCTTCCAAAGTGTTTCTTCTCATCAAAGTCCAAGCTTGGAATCAAAGACTAGCATATGTGTAAGCACAGAGAGGTGATTAAGATGCTATGTGTAAGCACAGAGAGGTGATTAAGATGCTATAATTTGAGTAACTAATCCTATGATACTCTGAGAACCCACAATTTAGTTGTTTACAGTAGGCTTACTGTCATTACTGTTACATTATCAGCATTAATAAAAACTATGCATTCTTAACTAGGCTCCTTTATTTGTTGGATGCCCCCAGTGAGTGTCATAAGTACGACATCTACATTGCCACTTCGTCTGATTCTAGTTTTAGCAACTATTTTATACATGAGATACCTCCGATGTTTGGACTAAATGCTGTTATAAAAAAAGAATCTTACCTGTGGTCCAACAACCCCTCTCTCACCAGGTCGTCCAGGTTTTCCAGGGTGACCCTAAAACATCAGAGCATCACAGGGTCAACCTTTTCTTAGTAAGCTATCAGATCAAAGTGGGGACATCTTGGTTTTTACAACCGGGGGAAAAACGCATTATATAAAAAAGTGGATCCAGATACGTATCTAATTAACAATGATATTTCCTTAAATGCAAGAAAATTAATCATTATTTCATTAAAATATTATTTTCCATATGGGGAGAATTACATCAGGCATATTCAGCTTTTGGCAGAATACTTCATTTGAATCTAGAAATTCTATTTGAGGCAGGAGTATTTAAATGGCACACTTAGAAATGCTTACGAGTAAATACTTACATCCTCACCAGCCTTGCCAGGAGGGCCAGGCGGGCCACGAGCACCAGCAGGACCCTGGGAAAACAGAAGACCCCTCATTTTGTTAATGCTATATTAATAAACCTCTTGAAAAAAATACTTATCACACAGGGGGAAAAGTACTCACAGTCTGACCAGGTTCACCAGGCTCACCCGGAGGTCCCTGGAAACCTTGAGGGCCCTACAAGAAACACAGTAAGTCACACTCCAAGCCTTTATGTAATTCTGTCTTCTTTACATAAGATAGAGTACAGGCTCCCAGTACTTACAGGGGCTCCAGAGGCCCCAGGAGGGCCGCGAGGTCCCATCAGCCCCTGTGAAGAGGACAGACACAGTTAGCACTGGCAAGTCATCCTGGCTTCGGGGTGGATTAGACAGGACGAGCTCGGCAGTGCCACAGTCTGTGATGCACCAATGAACAGAACTGTCCTGGTTTCATTTCATAAGTTTTTGTCCCTCCCAAGGAAGCATTTACTGACCCAAGTTTCTTCCACTGTTTCTCTGCCTTTGCTTTCACCTCTTCTCCTAATCTAGACCATAACTTGGTTAGATGGCGTGGCCACCAGTTCCTTAAATTCGTGTGTAATTGGGCATACTGAGATTCTTCTAATGAAATGAAGTGACTCGGTCTTTGGATGGTACAGAATATACAACTACCGTGCATTCAGCCAGTGAAGCATTTCCATCTGGATTTCCTTGATCATATGTCATCTCCTCATATCATACCTAGCTAGGAAACTGGTGTTTTTCTTGCCACAAGGGGCATAAATTGCAAAGGATAGAAACTCTTTCTTAATGATTAGAGGGAGGTTATAATCTTTTGTTTAATAATCTTATGTTGTAATCTTTGTTATAATCTTAAGGCTCCATTAAAAGCTATTAGTGGCTGGTGAAAATGTCAAACAAGAGTGGTTGTAGTAAGGGGTGAAGGAAAAATAAAATACTATTGAAATGTCCTACTGGAAGAATCTATTATATGTTATCATTATTGAAAATATGGCCCAAATGGCAGCGGACTGTTCTCCCCTTGGTTCTTCATTCTGTAGCACACAGATTCAGACCAAGCGTCGCTGGTTTGGGAGCTGCATACGCCTGTGAGCCCCCTTTGCAAGGCCCATGCAATTTCTTCTGTAGGGGCCGTGCCTCTAATGCTGAAAATACTGCACAAACAAGCCTCAGGTAACTTGTCTATGGGGACTCTGCAGTCAAGTCTGCCCCACTGTATTAATGCCCAGAGTGAAACAATACGGATTTTTTTAAAAACACATCATTTTAATTATAAGAATTATTTTTTTTTGGTTTTAGAAATTGCTTCCATGTTAAAAGAAACACTGTCACTATTCAGTCAAAATAACATTTTCAGGGGTATATTAAAAAATAATTTTCCTTGACACCATGAATTTTTAATTATATTTATTCATTTTTCCATGTATTTGCAACAATTTCATTTCCATAAAAAGTAGTTTATTTTGTGGAGGCTGTTAGGTACAGGATGATTACTCATTAATTCAGAGAAGAACCCTTTGGGGTTTTATAGTTATTGATTTTCCAACATGGAAATTTATTTTAATGCTTTATTGCTACCTATCTTGTCTGTTTGTGAAACAAATATCTGTTGATTACATATATCTGTGAATGCCTGTCAATGTGCAAGCTTAAATTATATTTCACTGATATTTAAAAGTAAAACATAATGCTTTCTGCCCACCAGAAAGATGTTCCGAAGTCAGGGAAATCTGAAATCCATATTAACTTACCAGACTTATGTAGGTGTTTTTTTTTTTTTAATTAATGAGTTAGTTTTTTTTTTTTTTTTAAGCTTCTTCTTGAGATATGGGTACTGCTTTTAATGTCCAGCATTAGCTGAAATGGCTAATTTCAAATATCCAGTATAAACAAAGCCAAGAGAAAATCTCTACTTCCTCATTTCAGCTATGAATGCTTTAAATTACCAGCAAAATCAGGAAATTGGAAATCATCAATTAAAGGCCTATTACTTCTCAAGTGAGAGTTTTAATTTACAGAAAATATTGTCTTGCCCTTACGGTGTATCAGTTTATTGCGGACTATTAGCTACGGCAGAACATCTTTTGAAGACAGAGCGTTGTATACATTGTCCAGGTAAAATTTATATTTTAAGGACTATCTCAACTTTGGGCAGATAAATACTTTTGTTTGCAAATAATTAATTAAAAAATCACTAAAGTATGTGTGGCTACGTACTAAACTGCAGTGTTTAATCAACTTAATGTTTTTACTTGTAGCAATTTCCCCCTCTGTTTTATACATCCGAGTATATATTTTGCATTTTCTTATCAGTTTTTTTTTTCCCTAACAAAACTCACTAATGCTTGTGAGAAGGTTTACTTGTAAAAGATAGACTTTTATCACCACAGTCATATTCTCTCCTATACTGATTTATAATTAATCAGACTTTAAAAAGAATTTTTTATCAAAAATGGATAAAAAGAAACATTTCCTATGTTATTAATTCCTTGAGAGATGGTGAGAATCTGTCACAGTCACTGTTTGTATCCCAAAGGCATAATAGAGTTTGGGTCTCATCGAAGATAACTGGTAAATACTTGTTGAATGATGTAATGTTTTATTCAAGTACTAGATACATAAGCTATGATGTTGACTATCAGACATCTTGCCTGACATTCTGTCATTAACCACATGTATGTCCTTGGGAAAGACCTTGAACTCTCTAAATAGAAAATGAGCTTCCTCGGTGACTCAGATGGTAAAGACTCTACTTGCAGTGCGGGAGACCTGGGTTCAATCCTTGATTGGAAAGATACCCTGGAGAAGGGAATGGCAACCCACTCTAGTAATCTTATCTGGAGAATTCCATGGATAGAGGAGCCTGATGGGCCCCAGTCCATTCGGTCACAAAGAGTCAGACACGCCTGACTGACTAATACACACACACAGAGAAAATGAATGGGCTAGAGTAGAACTTGCTGATCTAGACTAGAACTTGCTGATCCTTTCCAGCAAGTTCATAGAACTTAATAGTTCTGTGTCTCTATTGGTTGCCTAAAATTCTGTGCAATATTAAAGGGTATAAGAAAGTTAATTAGAGTGATCACTCTTCTAAATTAAATTGGTTTGCTTAAATTACGGTTACTATTTCCAGAGATTATTTCTTGGAAATAAATATCTGATCTATCATAAGGAAGCATGTTTGTAGAGAAAATGGAACCCCTTTACCTAAGCTTAGATTTTTATAGATTAGAATACAAAAATACCTACTGCTTTTATCTGATCTGAGTACTATTAACCTAAGTAGCTAAATAAATGGCTATGTGAACTTTAAACATAAAGTAAATTCCCTATTTAGTAATTTTTTGGCTAAGATAAAAATTAGAGATAAACATACCATTGGTCCAGGACCACCTCCTTTTGCATCAAACTGAGCAGCAAAGTTCTAGATGGGAGAAAAAGAAAAAAAAAAATATATATATATATATAAAATAACTATTGGCCATATAGTTCATTTTTCTCATTCTACTTTTAAAGATTTTTCTGTTGATGTTTAAAAGGGAGCAGTATTTTTTACATCATTCTTAATTTAGACTTCCCTACTGAGCTAAATTCCTAAAAAATTTTAAGAATTTAAAATTTAGGGCCACCCCAAGTTTGAAATAGGGAACTTCCCTACTTTATTTTGAAACTTTTCCTTCCCTGTTAACCTTCTCACTTCAGTCCCCACCCTCTACCTGTACATTGAGGAAGAGAGCTTTCTAAACTTTAAAAGTCAGTGGGGGCCCCTGATAAATTAAAGCAGAAACCAAGAGAACAACTTTGCATTTCCACCTGTTGCCCTGTTCCTCTGGAACTATACAAAACGACTAAGGGATCTTTTTCTTGCTGTAGTTTCAACAAGAGTATAAAGAGTATTCAAGTTTAGAGCAAAATTAAATTAAAATGCCCCTTGGAAGATTAAACTTTTAAAAAATAGTTCACAGTAATAGCTTTACTGTTAAAGATCTCTCTTATAGTGGTAGATCTATTAAAGAAGGTGCTTTTTAATGCACTCAGTAGATAAGCAATCATAATAAGATCTTTGGGGGAGAAAGGTCTTATTTTACTGGCATATAGTTGGGTATTAGAATCAGGCTTCTGATTCATAGTGCTAACCAATTAAGCAAATATGTTTTTCTTCCTGCAGTGAGGCCATTTGGCGCTCATACCATTGTTAAAGCATAAAGCTAAAAGAAGATATTAATGAAAAAGGGAAATGTACTTTTCTCAAATTAGTTTCAAGCAAATTAAACCCAAAATGGCTTTGAATGTTGGTTCTGCAGACTTCAAGCCAAGGAGAATAAAAAGAGTAGGATGTTTGTGAAATTGCTTAAGATCAGGGATTTCATTTATAATTCAATCTAATCAAACTTTTTAATTATGCAACACCTCTTATTTGTGCCCCATTGATAAAAGATATTAAATTCCCAAATTAAATAATGGTCGCGAGGGCTGCAGCCACCTTCAGTGAACACAAAGAGCTGTCCTGTAATTGACAAGGGCGCACAAAGAGATGTGCCAAAGCAGAATCTTGAATGAAGAAACCAAAGAAATGAAATAAAATACTATACTAATATCCAAATAGCAGACTCTCCCTCAAAACCACTAAAAATAAATCCCCCAATGAGTCTTCTTCCAATACAGGTACAAGAAACTGAAGTTAACGATACTTAAAGACACCTTACCCCGCCAAGACCAGGGGGGCCAGGAGGGCCAGGGGGGCCAGGAGGGCCTGGGATGCCGTCATCACCATCTCTGCCTGGTGGGCCTGGTGGACCCTGTGATGGAAAAAGTGAATTACCTCAGGGTTAGACAAACTCCATGGAGACCTGTACTTCAGAAAGGAGCCCTCAGAATCCATGCGACAAGGTCAGAAGTTGGTCAGAAGGTACACGTGATGTGGACGTTTAAACTGCCACATTTGTCACTATTGATACAGGTCTGTTTTAGAAGGAGGTTTAGTAGCTGGTGTCCAAAGAAGACACAGGACAGGATAGTTCCTCTTGGAAGAGGACTATGTCAGCCATTTGTTATTGAAGCATAAAGGAGCTCCAGTATTCAAATAAAGCTAAAACTTATAGCTATAAATTCATATGGTTAACAGTGCACAGTGATATACTATGTATGTGTGAAGTCGCTCAGTCGTGTCCGACCCTGCAAGCCCATGGACTGTAGCCCGCCAGGCTCCTCTGTCCATGGGATTCTCCAGACAAGAGAATACTGGAGTGGGTTGCCATTTCCTTCTCCAGATATACTATGTATATTGACGGTCAATTTCTGATTGATGAATTTACTCAATTATTTTAGTATGTTATGTGTGAAAAGTAGATGAAATGATACTTAATAGTCATCACAGTATAGAAAATCCTGCAGTTTTCCTACCATTAATACTATTTATGTTAAAGTAATTTACTGACATAATCCTACCTGTAATAAATTGCTGGAGTGGAATACATTGAAGTCTGCACTTCTCAATGGTTACAAGGTATGGGTATTTATATATTGATACCACGTAAATATAGCAAGATCTAAGAATACCATGAAAAAAATGCAAGCCTAACCTATACATTTATTAATTTAAACAGAAACATGTTGTTGACTGCTGGTTCACTATTACATTCAGCCTACATCAGAGATCTTACTTGAAAAGTAAACAAAGCATGTTGAAAAAGGGAAGGGTCATGTTGTAGTGGGTAGGCACCTCTCCCTCATCTATGTGTTGGACATGTCAACTTCAAGCAAAGAAAGATAGACCATGCAAAGAATATGGCTATCTATAATAGGTTTGCTTTCTTAAAGGATAATCTTGACCTAAAAATAATATTGATTATGTAGAATAATGCTCATTCACTTTCTGTAAGGCATTATCTGCTTAAAAGGTAGGCAATTATCTGGATACATAACATTTTTATAAACTGTCAGACTCCTGTAGTTTCTAATATGTAGTTATTAAAATATGGGCCAAAGCTCTTTAATAGTTCAAAAATTACACACCCTTTCTCCGCGTGGTCCTCTATCTCCACTTGGGCCCTATAAGGAAGATACAAACAGCACAATAATAAATGTCTAAGCAATTTCCAGTGAATGAGCAAAGCATTCTTGATAATGATTAGTCAGGAGTCTGATCTAACCATAATGTTACTAGATAGTAGCTATAAAAATAGCACAATAAAATAGATAAAAGTTTTTTGTTTTTATTATAATTACATGTAATTTTGTTTTACGCTGGGAGATTGGAGGCTATAGTCTCCAGCATTAGGGCCAATATTGTAACCACTATTTTTAGAAAGATAATTTCTGTGGATAAAATTATCATTTTGTAACATCAATAACAGCATGTTTATATAGTCAAAGCTCTTTAAAATAAACTTTTGTCTACTACCTATAATTAATATGATACTCAGTTCGTCTCTAGAACAAAATAAATCTTTTCTTTTCCTTTAGTATGTAAGTCACCAGTTGTATAATATAAATATAATTAGAGATGACTCTGGAAGATAATAAAACTTTGTTATCTTACATATCAAAGCTACTTCATTCTATGGTTTAGCTAATGCATATTCATATGCACAAAATCTTGACAAGGTGTATTCCTTCTGTAGTGTACCATAAGTTTAGTTAAACTCTAAGTTATCTCTGATCATTTCAGATACAGAGAAATATTAGACTCTTACCTTTCTTGCAGTTGCCTAGAAGAGAATAAGTAAAAGATTATTATGAGGAAAACTGTATAAATTTAAAAATGGCTCCCATTTCCATGTAGTATACAAATACACTTACAAATTATACATACTGCACATTATTATTATCTTAATATTTCAAAGTACAATTTACATTTTACCAATAAAAATATGTACAGATCTCAGATATATACTTATCTATAATTATACCTCAAATTCAGCTCATGAGCTAAGAATTTGCTCATAACAATCTTGCAGATGACTCCAGGGAGTGACAAAATTCTCTAGCTAGATGAAGTCTAACTCCGGGGAAGCTGGTGCTAACACCCAACCTTCCACTGAATTATTTATTCTTCTTTTCTTATGGGTGTAGGTTTTAGGGTGGCCTTATTCAGTAGCCCCGCCCATTTTGGAAACTGGGGTGGGTACTTGCTAAGGCAACCAGAAAGGCTGGACTACCTTAACTCTTGATTTTTTTCGGAAATTCAGGTTGGTCAATACCAATATAGCTTCCTTTTCTTTCCCCAGAGACGACTACTGTGGCCAAGGCAATCAAAGTCTAAAATTAAAAATTCTAAAAATAATTGTACTCACCTCTTGTAAGGCTATAGAGAAAAAGGGAAAAAAGAAATAATTATTAGTATTATTTCACTGATCACCAGCAGTGATTAACAAATGGGTATACTTGTCTATAAAACTGACTTACCTAATTAAAGGACCAGTTGTATTTTTTATTAAGAATATTCTAATGACTTGGAAATTATGCAGGTCAAAATTATGGCAGGGATCAACAGGACCATTTGTTTTAAATATTAATGTGTAAATATACTTTGAATTAAATTGTTAATTATTTACTATTTTATAAATGCTGTGAAACATTAATGTGTCTAAAGGATACTTGTAATATTTAGTAATTATGATGGTAAATTGCACAGTGACTCACTGAATGTGAGCAAAACCAGCAGATTGATGAGTAATAATTTGTAGTTTAGAAAATTTTTGATACTTAGAAATTTAAAAGGGGAGAAATTTAGGAAACTACATTACCTAAAGCAGATTTTGGTTTTTTATATAACATTAACATTACAGTGTTTGTACCATTCTTAATGTCCTTTTTCAAAAGGACTAATTTGTGAATTAGTCACCATGAAAATGGATTCATTTATACACCTGAAGTTTTGCTTTAAATAGGTTCACTTAAATTAGGTAAGGACATTTTACCAACATATATCACTTTTGGCCCTGAGAAAGAATTGCTCTGTATAAATGGAAAAAACTGCATTAAAGATCTAGAAAAATAATGGGAAAAATACACCAAAGTAGTATCCTCCCCCTTTGCCATAATTGCTTTAAGTCCTTAAAGACTGAATTCCGCTCCTACAGTATAAAAATTACAGGCTAACACAGGATATAAATGTGGCCAAGCTGGCAACAAAATGAATCACCCCAAAAATTGCTTTAATTAGGTGGCCAAGAAGTGTGTCATTTGGAGTGAGAACATCTGTTGTAGCAGTCACAATTCAGGAGGGTGGACCACATCCAGCCCTGATATTTAAGGGCAATTTATGAGAATTACTTTTAAATTAGAAAAATGATATGTTTACTTCATTGTGTTCATCAGTAGGAAGAATAATTATGCCTGGGCTTGATTAACGGAAGTCCTCATGGTTTTGGAAATTTGCCTTCTAATTATTCAGACTGAGCCATTTTGAAGAATGTGTGTTGGGTAACTTTTATTCAGACTGGGGTTGGATATTGATGAGAAGTTGAATTGTCCTTTGTACCTTCAAACTTCCCGAGGTTTATTTTCATCTTTAGGAGAAGACCCTTTTCCCCTACCACCCTCAGATCTCATAAAAAATGCACCTGGTAATGTGAATTAGTTCAATGCAATTATTCCTTAGTATTCACAGTGTGTATACTAAAAGCTGATGAAGGGAGAAAACACACACACACAAATGCATCAGTAATGATGCAATGGTAGACACCGTGGCATATGGGTGGAGCCAAGTTTTAGAGTGTTGGGTGTGGCCAGATACCCAATGGGGTCATAAAACCTACAGCTGGAAAGCAGCCTTGGAGTCCATCCAGTTTCTATGCCGTGTTTTAGAAAAGGCTCAGTTTGACTTGTCCACAGTCACATGATAAATTATTGGCAGAGTCATGGGAAAAACCTGGGTCTCTTGAGACCCAGATCAGTGTTGATAATTTCCCAACTTGCTAAGTTCAGAATGCCTGTCACTGGGAACATGTTAAAGAGATAACTCTCAGGCTCAACAAAAGGCAGGGCAGATTTTAGCTAAATCATATTACCATTTCCATGATCAGGTAATGAAATGAGAAGCTAATTACATTTCAGAAAGTATCCATTTTCCTTGCCGGGAAACACTGACTAGCTTTTGGGACTGGGTTCAAGGAGAAATGCAGACATTCTCTGTATAACCCTGTGGAGTCTTTAAATGGTGACTCCGCGAGCCTTAAGCCCTGGTCCCCTGTGCTCTCCTTGTCCTCCCTCCAGAGGGCGCCTCATGGTCACCATCATCCAGACCAGTCTTAAAACACCCAGAAAAGAAAAGTCTTTAGGGCGTGAGTTTTTTTTTTTAATAACTTAATTAAAGGGTTTTCTAAACCAGGCCTCAGGTTTCACAGAGGTGGGCATCAGTGCAGTTATGGGGCCTTTTAGGTGGAGGCCTTTGGCTTCCTTGGTCATGTCAGATAACATCTCATCCTTAAAGAAAAAGATTCTCTGATCCCTTTGAGCTTCACTAGCTGGAGGATCCAGATGAAGTTCACAGCCTCACTCCGAGTTAAGAGAAAAAGTTCCCTAACTTTTGGCGAGAGTCGAGAGCCTCTTTTGATTTTTATTTCTACAGTATTTTCCACGTTTCTCTTATATGCCAGCGTTTCTCCACATGCCAGAGAGCCTGCCCTCCTAGCTGTACCTGGAACTTGGCGAGGTTTTCCATTTCAGACCAGGTTTTCCTGCCCACCCCTATAACCTCTTCCCCAGACTGCCCGAAACAAGCTGAAGGCACTTACATTGGCATGTTGCTAGGCACGAAGTTACTGCAAGCAGCAACAAAGTCCGCGTATCCACAAAGCTGAGCATGTCTACCACTCAGACATGCAGACTCCTTGTGTCGCAGAGCCCCTGGGTCACCGGCGGAGGTATCACCTGGCGGGCGCAGGCATGCAGTCGTGGCCAGTACCTCCAACTTAGCCGAAACCTCCTGCCGCCTTGGTGCTAAAATAATAAAGCCCGGATCTGCCCTATTTATACGGCCCAAGTTTCTCCGGCCCGAGGGTGCCTCCAAAAGCGCTTCCACCAATGAGAGGGCTGGGGCTGGGGGCCCGGGCAGCCACAGCTGGGAGGAGACTGCGGGGGCGCCGAGGAGGGAGTGCAGCGAGGGGAGGGACGTGGCCACGGGGGCTGGCTTCTTAAATTGGTTCCATTCTTTTTGAGGACGTGGACACTTTTGAGGCTTTCAAGGGGAAACTCTGACTCGCTGTCTGCATACCTCCGCCCTCCCCATCCCCCGCTCTGGCCTTCCTCCCCCCAACTCCCCCCACCTCCCCGCCCTTTCCAAGTTTGGAAACACTTATGGACACGTCGGAGGGCTCTGCTGACACCGACGTGGGCAGAGTTTGCAGCTCTCGGCGGCAGCCCGGCAGCTGGAGAAGGGACCGGAGCCCAGAGATCAAAGCGGGAGCTGTCCAGCCCTGCCTACCTTGTGCCCTGCGGGCCACCGGCAGGGTGGAGGGCCCTGGGGGCAGAGGACCCAGAACGGGTCCGACAGCGTGGCGCACCCGGAGGCCGCCCTCCTTCCGCCCCCTCCACCCTGCCCCTCACCCCCGCCCCGTTTTTCTCCAACTCTGGGGCGTGTGTGCGCCCACTTTTTCAGAAGTAACGCTCCCTCTCTCGTCTGGCTCCGGGGAAGGATGAGAGGGGGGTTCCGTTTGTTGGAGGGTGGACTTGGAGTCCCGAGGAGACCCACTGTTGAAAGGGAGAGATGTGCGCTAGTGGCAGCGTGGCCTCCCGCACCGGGGAGAATGGGCTTTGCCAGCAGACCAGATCGACCACATCGGAGAAATCCTAGACCTCCTGGCCACTCTTTGCTGAGGCTGATCCTAAACCGAGGCTTTGGGGATTATCTGACCCTGCGAAGTGATTGTAACTGACGGACCTGGACTCCTCTCTCACTCGCAGTCTCTTCCTGAGGTTGCATGGAAAGTCCACCCTCTCCCTTTCAGGTTTCCAGTGTCCCCCTCCTCTTCTCCACAGACTCCTTGTCTGGATTTACCAGCTCCATCCCAAGCCCAAACTCAGAGTCCCCCAAACCCACCCATCCCTCTTCCCTTCTCTGCCCAGGAAACGCCCAAGCACCTCCCAGCTCCTCTCCACACCTTGGAGAAAAAGCCTAGGCCATCTAGAGGGACTTCTAATTTGAGTTTGGGATATAGGCTGTCTGCTCTGGTCACACCTCAAGCGAAGCTCCCACCAGCGTGGATGTTAGATCTCTCCCCCACACCCAACCCCCTTCACCCACCAGGGAGAGGAGGAGGTGGGACCTTGACCCTGAAGCACTGGAAGTGAGACACCGGAACTCTTGAGAATCCAGAATACTGAGTGCAGTCACCGTCAGCAGACGGCCCTTTCCCCAGCCCTTTTGAGATTCATTTCAGGCCCAGAGGAAAGGCCATTGGTCTGGGGCTGCGTCCCTGCTTGCTCAGCACCCCCAATGAGACGACCATTCTCTCACAGAAAGGAGCACAAAAGGGGCATCTTTAGGTCAATTCTGTCTCCACCAAACAGAAATGAGTAGGCTGTAGTTCCTTTCTAATCTTTTTTCCCTGCTTTCCCCCATCTTTTCTCTCCTTCCTCCACCCTTCTCCTATAAGGAAGAATTTCTGCCTAAGTTAACTCTATCAGCAGCTGCTATAAAATAAACTTTGCTTAAACTAGTTGCTTCCTCTAAACTTACAAAGTTAGTGGAAATAAAAGAGAAAAATCCCAAAACTAAAAAAAAAAAACCCCCAAAAAACCTCTTATTCTAATTAAGAGCACTGATGTGGGAGATAACTTTAGAAGACTTTTTGAAATTGCAGTAACTGTTTGGGAAATGTGATTATAATTTACCTTTTAGGATAACAAAATTCTCAGCAAGTTTTGGAGAATTCGAGAAATTCGAGCACACGTTTATAAACTAAAGGAAAAATCTCTCTGCAGAGTAAACTGATAACTGGAAAAGCATTCCTGGAACCTGATGCAAATAGCTAACGCTGCCCGGCTCCCTCCCTGTTGATGTGGCAGAGTTTGAAGCTGGCAGTCGTCAGCCATTTGGTGGGAGGCCGTGGATCCAGAGGAAACAATGAGGATGGAGAAAACTGAAAGGGAATTTTTAAAGAGGGAGACATTTTTGTTCCAGCAGTTTTTTACACATTATTTTGACCTTCTCTTTCTTGCCACTTAGTGAGGAAGATAGCTAATTAAATGTTTGTGTTATTGGAGGAGTTCTTTAATGCTTATAAATGTAAGCATTTGTAATCTAAACAGATTTGTAATCTAAACAGATGTCTGTTAACTATTTTGTGCCTCCAAACAAAGGAGAATCTTTGTGAATGAATGGGAGTGGGGGCTGGTGGGGTGGGACGGGGAAGAAAACTGACCCAAAGCCTAAACTGAGAGTCTTGGGGATGGCTGTGATGATGTGGCTGAGTGAAGGGAAGCCTAGGTGACTGGGTGGGGGGATTGGAGAACCAGTAGGAGGAAAAAAAATAGTAAGAGACTAAAGCAGGATCCAGGCAGAGAGCAGAGGAGGGGAGAGAAAGAAGAAAGGAGCTAGATAGCAAAGACCTCTGGATTTTGCTGTTAGGCAGTTAACACCTGGGTTCCTATTCCTAAATGGTTCTCCATTGAAAATAAGATGATCCCTTCAGCTCCCTACAGCTCTCAGTTTACAAATCAGGCCACACCATAAAGTTTGGCAAGAGGAGGGTCAAGAGACCCTCTGATTGAAAAAATCCAGAGCAGACCTGGAAGGGGAGGATGCAGGGAATGGAGGGAGGTGGTAGATGTATAATCATGGCTGATCCTGTTGTATGGCAGAAACCAACACAACACTGTACAGCAATTTTCTTACAATTAAAAATAATTTTAAAAACATGCAAAAAAAAAATGTAAAACAGCCTGATAAGACCATGCTGTCTTATGCTTTTATTCCTTTTTTTCCTTTGATCAAGCTTCAAACTGACATTGCCTTACAAACATTTCTGAGGATTCACTCTGTGGAAAGCACCAATACTACACGATCTTATTCTATTTCTAGGTAGGATGGTCTTTTGCTAAGAAGGTATTAGCTAATCATTAAGGTGGCAGCTGAAGAGGTTTGAGGGCTGACTTCTCTCTGTGACATTTGTTTGGAAGACATGGAGATTCCTGCCCTACATCTTAACAATTGGAACATTTGGTTATTTGCACAGGACCAGAGGAGTATTCACTGAAATACTATTTAGTACTGGAACCAGGCGTTGTGCTAACTGGTGGGTACAGAACACGGTCACTGCCCTCAGGGGCAAGGACATCTGTTGGAGATCAAGAGGCGAGTGCAGGGACCTCTGTGATGGGGAAGCACAGGGTGCTTCCGGGTGTTTATGGGAGGATTACATAGACACCTAACCTAGATTTAGGTGGTTGTTGTTCAGTCGCTCAGTCATGTCTGATTCTTTGCCACCCATGGACTGCAGCACGCCAGGCTTCCCTGTCCTTCACCATCTCAGGGAGTTTGCTCAAACTCATGTCCGTTGAGTCAGTGATGCCATCCAACCATCTCATCCATCTCGATCTTCTGTTGCCCCCTTCTCCTGTCCTCAGTCTCCACCAGTGTCAGACTTAGGTGGGTGAAATCAAAGAGGGCTTCTTGGAGGATGCAAGAAGCTCAAGCCTTAAATATGAATAGGATCAGAAGAGATGAGGGAGAGACCCAGTCACAGAGGGATTAGCAAAATTGGCAGTTCTGAGGAATGGAAGCCTCTCAGCACAGTGGGTTGGCGAAGGGAGAGAGAGCAGAGGAAGGAGCTGGAAACGAGACCAGTGGATTCAGCAGGAACTAGATCAGAAAGCACCCTTTCAGCTGTGTTCTGGAGTTTGTTTTCTCAACTATGCTATGGAGAGTGTTTGGATGATTTTTAAGCAGAAAACTTGTGTAAGTAGAGAGTGCTTTTAAGAAGGATGACTGTGGCTGCAGTGTAGGGAAATGATTAGAAAGAGAACTCAGTGGAGACAAAGAAGCCAGTTAGGAGGCTGCAGGAGGAGTTCTGAAGGATAGCCATGGTGGCCTGGGGTCGGGCTGGCAGAGTTGGAGAGAAGTTGGCAGGCTCTGTAAACATTTGGGAGTAGAAGAAAAAGACTGATGTCTGGTTGTGGGTAGTGAGAGAGACAGATTTGGGGAGCATCAGGAGATCTCTTGCCTGAGCAACTGACTGCCTTGGAGGTACCAGCTATTGAGCAGGGAAACATTTGAGTGGGGAGACTTGGAGTGAAGGAGGGGGAAGATAAAGAGGTCAAGTCTGGCTGTGTTCAGTTTTAGGTGATTATGTCCTATCCACAATGGTGGATAGGTCTCATAGTTCGTTAGATATTTAGGCCTGAAATCCAAAACTTGTACATGGCCTAGACTGATGAATAAGGGAGTCAGCAGATTCCTGATGTCACAGGAGTGGATGAAATCCCCCAGGTTGTACATGCAAATGGAAGTTGACATCAGTAAAACCTAGGACAAAAGCTTGAAGAGCTCCAGCATGTAAGCAGCCAACAGCAGAAGAGGAATATCCATACTGGTGACTGAGAAGGAACATCCACATAGGATGGAAGAAAACCATAGTGTCTCCATCACAGAAGGAAAGGAAACAGATTGTCTGGGGGAGGAGAGCAAGAAAGGCCAAGTAAGGCTAGAAAGACAACAAATTAACAAATTGGAGATCACTGGTGTCCTTGGTGAGGGTGGTTCCAATGGAATGAAATCCTACTGAGAGAATGTGGAAGAATGAGGAAATAAATACATCTAGAGTAGAATTTCGGATAAGGCAATGGCACCCCACTCCAGTACTCTTGCCTGGAAAATCCTATGGACGGAGGAGCTTGGTAGGCTGCAGTCCATGGGGTTGCTAAGAGTCGGACACGACTGAGTGACTTCCCTTTCACTTTTCACTTTCATGCATTGGAGAAGGAAATGGCAACCCACTCCAGTGTTCTTGCCTGGAGAATCCCAGGGACAGGGGAGCCTGGTGGGCTGCTGTCTATGGGGTCCCACAGAGTCGGACACGACTGAAGCGACTTAGCAGCAGCAGCAGCAGCACTGAAGCAAAGAACACCTAAGGACTTGCAGGGTTTTGTTTTTTTTTTAAACTTGGTAGTGAATAATCAGTTTTTGTTTTTGTTTTTTTTTTCAGGAGATCCCTTTAAAATGTGTAGACAGAGTCAATTTATATCATGGTTTTCGAATCCCACTTTAATCTGAGGGGCTCATTTGGGATTCAGTGCCCTATTTTTCATGTTTGCTGCTGCTGCTGCTGCTAAGTTGCTTCAGTCGTGTCCGACTCTGTGTGACCCCATAGACAGCAGCCCTCCAGGCTCCACCATCCCTGGGATTCTCCAGGCAAGAACACTGGCGTGGGGTGCCATTGCCTTCTCCAATTTTTCACGTTTAGAAATATGAAATAATCACTTCTTTACTTAAGCACAACTCATATTCTGGAATGCACAGATTGTGTGGCTGTAGGTGTTTTGTGGCATCTTGTTATTGACTATTCCAAGCCTGGTAATTCGGAGGAATATATTAGGCTATGTAAATTTCAGCTTTTAAGCCCACCTTTTTCTTTGAGGTGGTTTCTTATAAGCTATCAAGGAGAAATTAGGTGTTACATTTCTTCAGCTAGTTCCAAATCCGTCCCTAATTTGAAGAGCACCATAATGCTGGAGCATTCCAAAAGTCCACTCTGGCTTTTTGGGACTTTGATTATCTTGGTTTCCAGACTTAAAATTTTCAGTTCTTTTCTAGTGGCTGGAAGAAATAAGGAGACTTTAACTTCAGTTGCAGTGGAAGATTCTGGGTGTTGTTAATTGATTGATTCACCCATTAAGTTGAATTGAGACATATTACATACAGAAAAGAATGATAAAGACTTAATTATATACGATACCACATTTAGAATTTATATAATTTATATTTCATTTAAAAATAGCAAATAAAGTTATTGGTATTACTGACAGACTCTTTATAGAGTCTAAACTTGATTTTGCCCTTTGGAATTCTATACTTGCATAGATAATCTTCTAGTTAATGTGACATTATAACCACCTATTATACAGCGCATTAAGTACTGTGCTAGTAATTTTACATAAATTATCTCAAACCTCCAAAAATCATTATCTAAATCTTGGTGGGGTATGTTTTATTATTCCCATGTTTACAAGTAAAAAGAAATGAGATTTAGGTGAACAGACTTGTCTAAGCCTTCCCAGATATGCTAGAATGGGTCACATCCATTCTTGGGCTTGGATCCATTGCCTGTTGTATGTTTTCAAATGGACGTGAGTCTGAGTGAACTCTGGGAGTTGGTGATGGACAGGGAGGCCTGGCGTGCTGCTATTCATGGGGTCGTGAAGAGTTGGACACGACTGAGCGACTGAACTGAACTGAACTGAAATATACATTTGAAAAATGCAAATGAATTGGAGAATATGGAACTAAATGTAAATTCCAGTTGTTTTCTTCACTGATGGTTTGCCACTTAATCCACACACTTAAAATTTTATTTTTATTAATAGGTAAGAGTGGTAATCAACATGCGAAATTTACTTGAATAATATATGAATATTTTATATTTATATTTTGGCCACCTCGCCTGATAGTAACACCTAATTACTCCTTGATAGCTTATAAAATTTTTATTTAAGTCAGACTTATGAAGGACAAAGTTATTGAAGAATAGGAAAAAGCTAATTTTTTTAAAATAATAAAGCCACCCAATTTTACAGTTGGAAGACAATTTGGATATCATCCAAATCATAATCATAATTATAGTGTGTGGAATCAGGACTTTTTTTTAAATTAATATTTATTGTAATTGGAGGCTAGTTACTTCACAATATTGTGGTGGTTTTTGCCATATATCGACATGAATCAGTGTACATGTGTCCCCCATCCTGAACCTCCCTCTCACCTTCCTCCCCACCCCATCCCTCTGGGTTGTCCCAGAGCACTGGCCTTTAGTTCCCTGCTTCATGCATCAAAATTGCACTGGTCATCTATTTTACACATGGTAATATACGTGTTTCAGTGCTGTTCTCTCAAATTAAGGGGCTTGTTTTTCTACCATATTTCTAATGTCTGGCAGATGTCAGTTATACAGTGGGTGTTCCATAAGTTTTAGCTGCATGAATTAACACATTTTATAAGTGAGAAAACATGCCTAGAGAGGTTATGTGGCTGGCTAGCCTATGGCAGACCCGTAACCAGGAGTCTCCTGATTCACAGTCTCCTGCTCTTTTCTTCAGATTAAAATCACATTTAGCGTTTGTCTGGAATACTTTGCAATATTTAGCCATTACAACAATCTGAACATTACTTATTATTTTACAGAGTATAAATTGAGGCTCAACAAAGAAAAAAATATTCTCCAGGCTAGTGGTTCTCAAAGTGTGGTCCCTGGATCAATAATACTAGCATCACCTTAGAACTTGTTAGAAAAATTGCATGCCTCATCTCAGATCTACCAAATCAGAAATTTGGGATGTGGATTAGCAGCAATCTGTGTTTTAATAGCCCTCCGGGTGATTTAGTATTGAGGAATGTGACTGTTATGGTTAAACTTGAATTGTTGTTGTTGTTCAGTTGCTAAGTCGTGTCCCACTCTTCTGTGAACCTATGGACTGTAGCCCACCAGGCTCCTCTGTCCATGGAATTTCCCAGTCAAGAATACTGGAGTGGGTTGCCATTTCCTTTTCCAGGGTATCTTTCTGACCCAGATCAAACCTGTATCTCCTGCTCTGGCAGGTGGATTCTTTACCACTGAGCCAGTAGGGAAGCCCCTAAACTTGAATTAGATAGTTCTGGTATTGTAGAGAACAGATGTGAGTATGACAGGAAAGTAAAGTAGGAAAGTCCAGTTAAGGAAAGTGGAAGTTGCTCAATTGTGTCTGACTTTTTGCGACCCCATGGACTATACAGTCCATGGAATTCTCCAGGCCAGAATACTGAAGTGGGTAGCCTTTCCCTTCTCCAGGGCATCTTCCCAACCCAGAATCAAACTGGGGTCTCCTGCATTGTAGACAGATTCCAAAGAGCTTCCACCACATCCTTTAAAAAAAATTGATTGATTAATTTATTTTAATTGGAAGCTAATTACTTTACGACTTCCTTGGTGGCTCAGATGGTAAAACATCTGCCTACAATGCGGGAGACCCGGGTTCAGTCCCTAGGTCAGGAAGATCTCCTGGAGAAGGAAATGGCAACCCACTCCAGTATTCTTGCCTGGAAAATCCCATGGATGGAGGAGCCTGGTGGGCTATAGTCCATGGGGTCGCAAAGAGTCGGACACAATTGAGCGACTTCACTCACTCAATTACTTTACAATATTGTAGTGGTTTTTGCCATACATTCACATGAATCAGCCACGGGTGTACATGTGTTCCTCATCATGAACCCCCCTCCCACCTCCCTCCCCATCCGATCCCTCAGGGTCATCCCAGAGCACCGGCCCTGAGCGCCCTGTCTCATGCATCAAACCTGGACTGGTGATCTATTTCACGTATGATAATACATATGTTTCAATGCTATTCTCTCAAATCATCCAACCCTCACCTTCTCCCACAGAGTCCAAAAGTCTGTTCTTTACATCTGTGTCTCTTTTGCTGTCTCGCATATAGGGTCATTGTTACCATCTTTCTAAATTCCCTATATATGCGTTATTATACTGTATTCCACCACACCCATTTTTGCTCTCTAATGTATCTGTTGACAGTGCATCTTTTCTTGATTCTCCTTGGTTCAAGAGGATGGGTATCTGAAAGGCTATTAATTGTTTTTTATTCACAATACTGTTAACATCAAAGGAATACTGTGTTTAGCCTTTTTTTTTCTGCTCCAAACTTTAAGGCTCTTTGGGTAGCACAACATTTAGAGTGGAAAAATTTGTGCTAAAAGGTTATATTACCTTAACGCAAGAAACCTGAGTGTGATTTGCCTAATGGTTAGAACATGAAGTTCTCATTTGTAACATCAGTTCATCTCTGGACCAATTAACTTCTCCTGTTATAGTACCTTGGAATTCACCACTCTGTGAACTTGGGGTGTAATCCCTTGGGTAATTAAATAGTTCGGGTGAGACAGGAAAGATTCATGGTTTACTGCAAATCCATTACTCATTCTAGAAAATGCTCCCCCTGACCCTGACAAAGCCCAGGTGATGTTTTGCAATGTTTGATTTCTATATTGACGTCATAGACATATGCTTCTATTCCCTCTTTCCCATGTCATGCTTTGATACTTGAGTTAAAATGGCACTCCACAGCCTTGAAAAATGGACTTTCCTTCTTAAGCACCCAAGAGAGTATCTAAGAGGATAGATCTCCCTATTCAGAATTTCAGAATGTGCAATATATTGGGCTAAAACAATCCCGGAAGTCATTGTTTTTGCCTGTGAGTCCCTGCTGGGTTTTCTGACAGGTTCCTTATTTTACAGCTGTAACCATTTAGGCACAACTGCAAAGCCGGTCCTGTCCAGACTCTGGAAACAGGCCGGGTCCCTGCACATGATGAATTGAAGAAGCTCCATTTCTAGCATTTTCTAACTACCATTCATTGGATTTGACTCTGTGGCACTCTTTTAGCTGAGCTTCATGCATCTGAAACCCAGTCTCCATGGTAAGCCCATTCTGAGAACACCTCTTCTTATCTTGTCTTCTTGCCCCTGATTTCCTCTCTAATTGGCTTTATTCACTCCATTCACTCATTCGTGCATTCAATCACTCAAGAAACCTGTTGTCTGTGCTTGGGAAGGCCATGTACACACTGCTGTATTCAAAATGGGTAGTCAGAAAGGATGTATTGTATAGCACATGGAACCCTCAGTGTTATGTGCCAGGCTGGATGGGAGTGGGGTTTGGGGGAGAATGTGTATGAATATATACACACATATACCATATATATGTATACCTTCACTCTTTACCTGAGACTACCGCACATTCTTAATCAGCTATACCCCAATACAAAATAAAAAGTTTAAAGTTTGAAAGAAGAAAAAAAACCGACAAGTCTCTCAAAAAAAACAAACCAATTTTCTAGGCAAGATGCAGTGTTGGAAACTGGGCTTGGGCTAGGATCTTGGCAACCCAGCCTTTCCCGACACCCTGGAGACAGGAGTCTTGCCCCTGAACTTCAGACCCATCTCCACGTTCATGTCTGTTACCGTGGCAAACCTGCTTGCCAGGCTCTGCTTCCTCGGGGCTCTCTACTTTAGCGCCGGTTGCAACACCCTCGTTCCTTCCCCTCACTGTTGGCGTGCCTGGCTGGGCCCAGCATGGCATAGTTATCTCTGTGCTTTCCCGCCTCCCAGCTTCCAGCTATTGCCTGCAGCTGAGCCCACTGCTGTCACGCCTGCTCCCAATCTCCGCCTTTCTCTTAGATCTCCATCTGAGAGAAGACGGTGGGTTTTACCAACCACATCTTGATTTGGATCGCATCCTCGATTATCAGTGATAGTTTCAGTTCTGTGCCCGGTGCAGATACAGGGATAAAGGGATAAGCTGTAGATGCCAGTCTCAGGAAACATCACAAATAGAGTGGACCCTCCCCAGTTGTGAGGGGAAGGAGATATTTTCGTTGAGGTATTTAAGATTTTAGAGGGACAGTAAGGTTAAAGGCAAGCCATTATAAACCTTTGACTCATCTCTAAAACGTCAAGTGAAAGTGAAGTCGCTCAGTCGTGTCCGACTCTTTGTGACCCCATGGACGGTAACCTACCAGGCTCCGCGGTCCATGGGATTTTCCAGGCAAGAATACTGGACTGGGCTGACAGCATGCTAAATGAAGAGAGTATCAGTGGCATTCTTCATGTCTTAAATTACTAGTAAGGGTTATGATACAGTGTGTTTCCATTTACCATCTCTTGCTCAGTAGAAATTTCTCAGGGTCTTTCTCCTCTGCCATTTCAATGAAATGCCCATATATTTGCTTTGCTTTGCTGAAGATAATATGCATATGAAAGGATATTCCCCACCCCCACCGCCCCATATCTATTTCTGCATCCAAATGTGTGAGGCCTTTCAGATTTCATAATTTCGAATTGTTGACTCCTGCATTCTGGGTCCCAGGGATAGCTCTCCACAGCACATGCCACCAGGCCCTTCACACAGAGATCACTTCCTCCTCCTTGCAGTTGAAGGAGCACCATTTTAAGGTACTGCTTTATATCTCCTCAGAGTCCCTTCTTTCCTAAAGCCTCTGGGCAAAAACTTCTGTGACTGCCATGCCATCTGCTTTACTTTACTTTTTTAGTCCCAACACCCAATTTCTCCTTTTTCTAATTATCCCCAGCAGGAGTAACTCATAATTCTTCTATACTGGAACTAACATTCTTGTGGTTGGGGAAAAGTATACAAAACTCAATCCATATCAACTGAAATCCCTTGTTTACTAAAATTTGGAGTAGGGGCAGTCTGCTCACAGGGAGGAATTACTTTATAACTGGAGAAAGTAAGGCATTATCTCATGAAAACAGAGATCTTTTACTGCATTTATTCAGTGAACAACGTATTAGCAAGGTCTAAGAGGGGCGATAAGGAGGATCAAAGAGCATGAAGTAACTGATTCCACTTGGGAAGTTTGAGCAGGGAAAGGGAATGTGGGCACTGACTCTTCGAGAAATTGACCAGACAGAAAAGGAAGGAAAACCCTTTCCAGGGAGATGGTATAACATGTGTAGAGGTAAGTGACATTTATCATAATTTGTACTTAAAAGTAATTAATGCTATAACAATTAACAAAGTGTGGAGTGTGCTATTGGTACCTAGTGGATAGAGGCCAAGGATACTGTTAAATCTCCTATAGTACATAAGACAGATTCCATAACATGTAAGCATCCACCTTAAATCATCATGGTCTCTTCTCCATAAGGTGAGTCCCATGAGAGCTGGGACCTAGCCTGTCTTATTCACCCCTGTGACTACAGGACCTCGCATGATTTGAGGCAGAGTTGGTAATCCTTTAAATTTATTGAGTGAATGGAGGCATGAAAGAGAAGACAGAACGTCTAGGGAGGGAAAATACATATTCAGAGTTAGAAGCTTGAGTAGAGTTAAAGAGTATTGGAAAAATAAGGTTATAGATAAGATAAAGAGAAATTATGAAGGGCATCTTGTGCTATCTGAAGGAGTCTTCTTTTAGTGTATAGTCTGCAGAGAACTGCTCCATGGAGGGTTTTCAGCAGAAGACTCACACCATCTGATTTATGTTTTATTAGGAGGACCAAGCAGTGAGGAAAGAGCCTGGAGGCTGGACAGTCACTTAGAAAAGCATTGTAATAGGTCAGGGATGCTGGGGGCCTAATCGCAGGCTGAAGCAGTGAAGACAGAAGAGGGCAGATTGAAGAGAGATTTAAGACTTAGAATCCTTAGCATTTGGTGATTAATTAAATATAGAAAATGGGGGAGGAGTTTCTGCTTTGGGCTGCGAAGTAGATGCTGGTATCATTTCCTGAGATGAGGAAGATAGGAGGAGAAGCAAGATTTGTGGCATACGTGTGTGTGAGCCTGTCTCTGTGTATCTATTAAAATATTAGCTTATATTTGTGTACTCCACAGACTTTTGATTAACCCATTTCCCAGGCACTAAGGAAGTCATGGTAAAAAATTCCAGTTTTTAAGAAATGAACTTGTTCATAGAGGCACTATTCACAATAGTTAAAAGGTTGTTGTTCAGTCACTTGGTCGTTTCTGACTGTGACCCCATGGACTGCAGCACTACAGGGTTCCCTGTCCTTCACCATCTCCTGGAACTTGCTCAAACTCATGTCCATTGAGTCGATGATGCCACCCAACCATCTCATCCTCTGTCGCCCCTTCTCTTCCTGCTCTCAGTCTTCCCCAGCATCAGGGTCTTTTCTAGGATTATTCCTAACCAAAATGATCACATGGATCAAACTCAATGAAACTGTGAGCCATGCCATGTAGGGCCATCCAAGACAGACGGGTCAAAGTGGAGAGTTCTGACAAAACGTGGTCCCCTAGAGAAGGGAATGCAAACCACTTCAGCACTCTTCAACAAAGATGCACCTCAAAAATATGCTAAGTGAAGGAAGCCAGATACCAAAATTTGTATAATGTCTGGTTACATTTATTTGAGATATCCAGAATAGGTAAATCCACAGAGGCCGGAAACACACTAGTAGTGGCAATGGAGAATGATTTCTTAGCAGGTATGGGGTCTCCTTTGATGATGATGAAAATGTTCCAGAACTATGTAGTATATAGTTATAGTTACATAACATTGTGGATATACTGACTAAATTTTACACTTTAAGATGGTTGCTTTTATGTTATGTGAATTTTACCTCGATAATTTTTTTTTTTTAAAGGAAGCTCACAGTCTCACGAGAAAGATAGACTAATGAAAAAAAAATATGGCAAATAAATGAGAGCTATCCTTAATTGTCTCAAATGATACAAAATGTTCTTCAAGCGGACAAAACTGTCCAGAAAACGCCTCAGTGGCTATGAAAGCCCATGGCAGGAGCAGGGAGCAAGGAGGGATTGAAGAGACCATTTGTTCTGTTTTTATAGTGCTGATTGCTGCACTTCATGTAAGGCGTAATGGAGTTATTCCAGAGACATAAAGTGGTTCCATCAATGTCGCGTGGCCAGTCAGTGGCAAAGGTCTGAAATTGTACAGTTCATCAGTTCTTAGAACTTTAATCTTCTCTTTCTATAGACTTCATCTCCAAAATATTTGTAGAAAATAAAGCTAGAAAATGACAGTGGTAAGTTGAAGGATTACAAATAAAAAAATAATTGTTCAAGAGAGTTTAATGGAGACTCATGACACACAAAAGTCAAATGGCCTTTAAAACATTTTAGACCAGTTTTCCAAAGAACATTAAGGAATCTCCACTACCTAAGTTGTTTTTAAAAATAAAGAATGGGCTCAGAGATGTACTGTAGTGAACGATAAAGAGTTGGCAGAGTGATCTCACAATCAACTGAAGGTATTTTCCTAATGCAAAATTACTATATAAATATAGTATATATAAATATACTCTTATTTCCTGCACACCTTTTAAAAAATAGTATGTTGTTTCACATATATTTTCAGTAACTCCCAAGTATGGTAATGGAGAATTAGAATCATGTAATAGGATAGACAGCTCCATGGGGAGGGGTGGGGCTTGGAGGAGTAGTGTGTTTAAGAAAGCTCAATCCTGCTATTCAAAGGGCGTAATTATTAAACCTGAAAAAAATCCAAAACTCAACATAAATACATTATTAGAAACATGAAAGCAAATATACAATGGAAAAGTGAAAGAGGTGAAAGTAATTATCACTGGGAGCAAGAGTTGGGGGCAATTATTTCTTAAATGAACAACTTTTATAGAAACACGTCATTTAAAAATTAGGTATATACATCTTTTTTAAGAAATAAACTTTTTATTTTGTTTTGAAGTATAGCCAATTAGCAATGTCATGATAGTTTTGGGTGAACAGTGAAGGGACTCAGTCATACGTATACACAAATCCATTCCCTCTAAACCCCCCTGTCATCTAGCCAGCCGCCTCATGTTGAGCAGAGCTCCCTGTGCTGTACAGTGGGTCCTTGTTGGTTACCTATTTTAAATATAGCAGTGTGTGCATGTCCATCCCAAACTCCCTAACTATCCCTTCCTGCTATCCTTCCCCCCGCAACCAAAGTTTGTTCTCTAAGAGTCTCTTTCGGTTTTGTAAGTTCATAGAAATTATGTATACATCTTGATTGAAAATAAAAATTGCTACTAGAAAAGGATCACTCCATCTGTCAATATTAGAAGAAATATTGACCTATTTCCTTCTCAAGGGAATCATTTGTCCATTCATTCAACAAACATGTATTGAATCATAGGCACTGAGGAGAGAAGGCTGCTTAAGACGATCATTGCCTTCCAGTTGCTCAAAATGTAGTGGGGACGTGAGAGAGAGAGACAAAACAATGTGATAGAGGTCTTTTTGTGGGAAAACCAAAATGAGGTATCTAACTTTGCCTGAGAATATTAAGGTGAACCCCCCCAAAGGAGATGATGAGTCTTGATGGGTTAGGTTTTTTAGGTTGACACTGCATGAAATAAAAAGGAATATGCAATTCCCTTTCAGGCATGTTGTGTTTGAAATAGTATAATTTCCCATGGCTGGCATATGTGGGCTGATTATGATAAAGGTTCAGAAGAGAGGGGGAGCAATAGGCAGTATCCACGTCATAGAGGCAATGCCAAAGATGCTCAGACTACTGCACCATTGCACTCATCTCACACGCTATCAAAGTAATGCTCAAAATTCTCCAAGCCAGGCTTCAACAGGATGTGAACTGTGAACTTCCAGATGTTCAAGTTGGATTTAGAAAAGGCAGAGGAACCAGAGATCAAATTGCCAACATCTGCTGGATCATCAAAAAAGCAGGAGAGTTCCAGAAAAACATCTTTTTCTGCTTTATTGACTATGCCAAAGCCTTTGACTGTGTGGATCACAATAAACTGTGGAAAATTCTTAAAGAGATGGGAATACCAGACCACCTGACTTGCTTCTTGAGAAATCTGTATGCAGGTCAGGAAGCAACAGTTAGAACTGGACATGGAACAACAGACTGGTTCCAAATAGGAAAAGGAGTACGTCAAGGCTGTATATTGTCACCCTGCTTATTTAACTTCTATGCAGAGTACATCATGAGAAACGCTGGGATGGAAGAAGCACAAGCTAGAATCAAGATTGCTGGGAGAAATATCAATAACATCAGCTATGCAGATGACACCACACTTATGGCAAAAAGCAAAGAACTAAAGAGCCTCTTGATGAAAATGAAAGAGGAGAGTGAAAAAGTTGGCTTAAAACTCAACATTCAGAAAACTAAGATCATGGGATCCAGCCCCATCACTCCATGGCAAATAGATGGGGAAAAAATGGAAACAGTGACAGACTTTACTTTTTGGGCTCCAAAATCACTGCAGATGGTGACTGCAGCCATGAAATTAAAAGACACTTGCTCCTTGGAAGAAAAGTTATGACCAACCTAGAGAGCATATTCAAAAGCAGAGACGTTACTTTGCCAACAAAGGTCTGTCTAGTCAAAGCTTTGGTTTTTCCAGTAGTCATGTATGGATGTGAGAGTTGGACTGTAAAGAAAGCTGAGTGCTGAAGAATTGATGCTTTTGAACTGTGGTGTTGGAGAAGACTCTTGAGAGTCCCTTGGACTGCAAGGAGATCCAACCATTCTATCCTAAAGGAAATCAGTCCTGAATATTCATTGGAAGGACTGATGAAGTTGAAACTCCAATACTTTGGCCACCTGATGTGAAGAACTGACTCATGTGAAAAGACCCTGATGCTGGGAAAGATTGAGGACAGGAAGAGAAGGGGATGGCAGAGAATGAGGTGGTTGGATGGCATCACTGACTCAACGGACAGGAGTTTGAGTAAACTCCAGGAGTTGGTTATGGACAGGGAGGCCTGGCATGCTACAGTCCATGGGGTCACAAAGAGTCAGGCATGACTGAGCGACTGAACTGAACTGAACTGATGTCGTGGAGGAGAAAAGGTATCTCTTATAAGAATGGATTCTCAGTAGGGCACTTTTGTGTCTGAGAACAGTTATTCTGACAATGGGAAGGATGAATTATAAGGAGTTGATACTGGAGGCAGGTAGTTAAAAAGCACCTGTATCGCATGACACAGTGGTGGTCAGTTGGTTAGGAGAAAGAAGAAAGGAATCATATTTCAGGGACAGGTGCATAGAACTTGTTTTGAGAATATCGGGATTGAGGGAAGAATTGTGAATAATTCGTAAATGACCCTTGGAACACTGAGTGGATGGTGATGTCATTAACAGAGACGGGGAAAGAACAGGAAAGGCAGAGCTATGGATCTGATGTTAGATTTGCATGTGGTATCTTTGAGAATGAGGCAGGATGTCCATCTGCTGCCGACTAGCAGGCAACAGCTGCTGGTTTCAGTGACATCACTACCGGTAGCCTTATTAATGCTGGCTCATTTCAGGTTCCCTCTGTAACTCCTTTCCTTCTCTTGGTTCGCAAAGATGAGCCCCTTCTTCTACTTCTCTGAGAAGACCTTTTATCAAAGAAATAACCAAATATCATCACTCTAACCACTAAAGCTTGACTCTTCCTCCAGGAACTCAACATTAGCTTTATATATACAACTAGTTCTAGATATTTCCATCTGGATGTTTTGTCATTTTTTTCAATTCAGCATACTCACATCTAAAAGCTTTCCAAAATTCTTTTATTGCATCCAGAATCCGTATAATGTTTCCTGAATCTCTTTGTATGCCAGTGTTCTCCTAGTCATATCTCAGGATCAATCCTGGTGCTTCCATAGTTTTCATTCACCAAATTCAGTCAATCACAAACTCCTATTTTTTTGCTGTTGCTACTTGTTTCAATCTTTCCTATATTGTTATCCCCAATGTTCTAGTTGATAAAAAGAAAAGAAAAATATGTATTAAGACCCTACGTATGTCAGGTAATCAGAGGTGCTGAGTGTGGTACCACTGGACTAGGTGAATATGTAAAGCAGCAAACACCATTTAATATGTTATTAAATGTTATTATTATTTATAAGTATATAATTATTTGCTGAGTGCGACGTATAGTGGAGGCTCTTATAATGAATTCAAACTATGAAAATCAAGGACGTATTTCCAAGAGAAGAAAAACCCTCGCTGAGTCTTGAAAATGACCAGGAATGGCATGAGAGTAAAGCAGAGAAGCTGTAGCTGTAGTGGGCAGAGCGTGAACAAGAGAGTTGACGCTCAGGAAAGGTATGGCTTGTTGAAGCTACCCTCCATGGTTAGTATGACTACAACACAAGTTATGCAGCAGAAAGTGGCTGGAAATAAGGCTCAAGAGGGATCAGATCAGTCATCCCAAATAAGGAATGCGTCATTCTACACACCCAGATTGCTGTTCCAACTTTCGACCTTCTTTCGGTGCCGCTAGCCTTTCCCTCATGTGACTAAAAAGAATTGATTGTCCGTGGTATTTAGAATGAGCTTTCAAAGTACTGGCATGTATATGACCCATTTACCCATCACGACAACCCCTTGAGGTGGTAGCAAGCCGAATTTAGTAACTTTTTCAATATTAACAAAGCCAAGTTTAGGTCCTAGATCTTCTGTATCAAATTGCCAGATGTTTGCCATCATCTATGGATTTTGTTTATTTCTGTCAAACGATCTTTTATCCAAAGCTATGATTATCATCTTATTGCTCAACAACTTTTATTAGTTCTCTATCAGTGTACCTCAGCAGGAAAACCTCTCTGCTTGACATTATTGAGACTTTCCATAATTTGGAAGCATCCTACATATTCAATCTGATTTTCTACTGCTCCAGAAAATCTACCTTTGTGCTTTGGTTATCTGCTCATGCCTAATAAACTTAGTGGCTTAAAACAATACATTCTTGATTTATGGACTGGGAATTCAAGTAGGGTTTAGTTGGGTGATTGTTGTGTTTACTTTTTATTGAATGAGGTCACTCAGAGTTCAGCTGGCAGCTGGTCTGGTCCAAAGTGTCCAAGATGGCTTTGTGCACATATCTGTTGCCTTATCGGAGATGACTGAAAGGCTGGGCTCAGCTGGGCCTGTTGACAGAGATGCCTACACGAGGCATCTCTAGCACAGCAGTCAGTTTTCTCACTTGGCTCCCACAGAGAGGGTTCTAAAGGGACTGAAGCAGAAGCTGTGACTTCTGTCTTAGCCATGGAAGTGACACAGTGTCACTTACCTCATTCTGTGATCGTAAAGAGAGCCTCAGTGCCACCTGAGATTCAGGAGGATGGGGTTACACACAGGTATGATTACCTGGAAGTGTGGCTTATGATGGAGCAACATTCGGAGACGAATAAAACACATGTAGCTTTAGTTGACACATTTAGTCAATGTCTCCTTGACTGTGTACATGCCATGGTTGTTCCTGCTGCTGGCTTGACCCATGTTTATCTTCTCACCAGATTCTATTCCACCTCTCCTTTGGCTTACCTAAATCCTACTGATTTTCCTCATCTTGAGCATTTTGAATCTTTCTCTGAATACTCTTGTTCTCAAAGCAATCTTCTCTATATCTAAAATGCAATAGTGTTTATGGGGAAGGCAATGGCACCCCACTCCAGTACTCTTGCCTGAAAATCCCATGGATGGAGGAGCCTGGTGGGCTACAGTCCATGGAATCACACAGAGTCAGACACAACTGAGCTACTTCACTTTCACTTTTCACTTTCATGCACTGGAGAAGGAAATGGCAACCCACTCCAGTGTTCTTGCCTGGAGAATCCCAGGGATGGGGGAGCCGGGTGGGCTGCCATCTATGGGGTCACACAGAGTCGGACACGACTGAAGCAACTTAGCAGCAGCAGCAGCAGCAGTCTTTATGGTCTGGCAGTAGGACTTGAAAGGAGGAGCCTGAGTTGGAGATATTTGAGGGGAAGAATAAACAGGGCTAGATACCTGTTTGAACATTGTAGGATAGTGATGGGAATCAGTCAGAGATGTCATGGATTCCAGCCTCCGTAAGTGAGAGGATTGAGCTACAGTTTACAGAATCACAAAATGCCAGATAAGCAGTGGGTTTGGGAGAAAAGATTAATTTCCTTTTGAACATGTTACATTGAAGGTGTAGTAGAAGAGCCAGATGAAGGAGTCTTGTAAACAATAAAGGGAGAGGAGTAGAGAAAGGGAGAGAGGTCAGAAGGAGAGAGAGAGAGAGGGAGAGAGAAAGGGAGATCTGAGAACTGCCTGGCGAGGGGGTCCTGGTTGAAGCTGTGGGGTTGAATAAACTTGTCAGAAAAGAAGTTGTGGAGATGGAAAACAAAACAGCCAAGGACAGATGTGAGGGGAATTTTTTTGACATAGAAAGAATAATAAGGATCCAGAGAAAGAACAAAATTAGGAAGAGACCTGAGAGAGTGCAAAGCTCCTTAATCCAAAGGAAGAAAGCAAAGATGGTCAAGTGTTGAGGCTCAGCATGTGTTTTAGAGGCAGAGAATAAAGAAGGCCAGTGAACTTGATGAAGTCACTGACCACTGCCCTAAGTATCATTAGGAGGGCCTGGTATAAGCGGGAGGTAGGGTTAGGAAGAAGGAGAGTGGTGAAGGCAGACCTGGCCACTTTTCCAAGAAGTTTAGCAATAAAAGAAAAATAGGGTATCCTTTACAACAGAATTGCAATTAGCACTCTTAATGCTGACTGTTCTCTGATGTTAGTCATTATGTAGGAATTGTGTGTGTGTGCATGTACTCTATAGCAGGATTTTCCCAGCCAGGCTCTGTGTTAAAATCACTGGAGGACCAATGAACTCTTTAAGACCCCAAACCAGATTTACTGAGAATTTTTATAGGCAGGTCCCAGGCATCCGCAGGTTAAAAAAAAAATCTCACAGACACTGACTTGTGAGCTTGGGTATATCTCGGGACCTGGAGCTTTACAAAAGGGTTGATGTCTTCATGGGGGGTAGGGCTAAAACAGAATGAAGTTTTTAAAATGAAAAATTGCAAAATGAAAACTACAGTAAGAATACAAGACCTGAAAAAGTCCACATAGAAGACAAATATCTCTATATTGAAGACAAAGATTTTAGGAACAACAGAAGTCTTATACTTGGGATAGACTTTTTTTTGTCTCAGCAGGCAACGTGGACAGTTTTATGAAAGTCTATCATCAGAATTCCAGGCCATTTTCCTTTTCTGCCTTTTTTTTTTTTTTTAAACTGGGCTAAGGGAGGAGGGTAAAAAAGAATGTGGTTTGTGAGGCCAGTTGAAGCTGAGGAATTATTTCAAACCAAACATTTTTTTCTAACTATTTGAAGTCTGCAAGTCTGGATACTGGGGGCAGGGGAGTGAGGAAAACTTTGTCTGTGGAACCATTTGTCATTTCCTGGGAGGAGTCTGGCCCTTAACCCGTGAGGGGATCACATCTGAATACACATACGTCTGGAATTTGATCAAGAGTGCGTCCAACCCTAGCCATTTTCCTTCTGTATTTCAGATTGGTGTTTTCCTAACCCACACCTCAGGGGAAAAGAGTGGTTTTCCTTGAAAAAGAAGCAAATCACAGCACCTTCTGGGGATGCCAACGTGACCAAGGCCATGGAACACCTTTCACACTTGCTTGTGACAATCCAAAACACAAACAGGGTCACCTTTTATTAATCTTGCTTAGCTACAAATTTGATTATGTTGTTTGTATGTTTCCAGAGGAAAAATCTTTTATCAAATCGGAGCATCTGGCTTTCGTTTTGAACCAGCAAGCTAGGAAAGGGTTACAGCAGCCTGTCTCTTCTTGATGTATAACAGCTGGTAAGAAAGCACAGTCTCCCTTGCGCTCAGCTCAGCCATAGAAGTAACTCAGGCCATCCCCATCCCCCACTGCCTTTCGAGAGTAGAAATCCAGTGGTAAGCCCAGAAAGCAGCTTTGGTTCATTAGTTTAGGGAGGAATAAAGATGAGATTGTTGTCATTAAAAAGGTTTTAAATACAACAACTGGTATGCCATTTCTGAGATGCCCAGTTGGAGTGTTATTCCTGAAAAGGAATAATTCAGGTTGAGGAATCATCTTGGCCTTCCTGAGAGCCTGAGCTAGAATTGGAAGCCCCAAACCAAAAATCACAATCAAGTCTGAAAACTCGCATCTTCAATTACGTGAACGCTACTTGGCAGCTTTTTGCTGTACGCAGCTTACAGTAGATAACAAACTTCCATTGTGCCTCTAATCAGTGTCTTACAGAACTGAGCTTGCTCGACACAAATAAATCGGGACACAAAGATGAAGCGTCCACAAAGTGGCACACCCTTGGGTCAGCATAATAACCATTTAGGTTGTGGAGAAATCCACATGATTCATGAGGTCCTTAACTAAACACATTAAGGAACTATATATTACATTTTCTCTGAGTTAGAATAAGTGCTTTAAATAGCAGTCAGGAAGGAGAGGGTGAAATGCTGGTCTCAGAATGGGCTCTCTTTCTCAATGTCTCTCTGTCTCTCTCTTGCTCTCTCATGAAGATAAAGTCTCAGTGTGGAAGCCTCATCTTTTGAGTACAGTGAAGCCCGAAGGAGATAAAAGCAGTTCATTTTTCATTTAAATCCAAAGATAGCCTGGGTGGATCCCACATACCACAAAGCTCCTGTGAAAGCTACAGGATTGATTTAAAAGACAGGAATTAGGGAGAGAGAAAGAGACAGAAAAAAGAGAGAGAGACAGACAGACAGAGATCAAGGTAGAGACGGAGAGAGAGGGCCCGTGTGTTTTATAAGCACGCGGATTCCGCTACAGGAATGGACGGGTCTCTGGGGTGGCGGCCGGGGGCAGGTGCCCTCTGTGAGAGCATCTGTGGAGCCACGCTGGCCTCTAGCTGGAAGGCGGGGGCAGCGGGACTGCAGCTGGGCTGGCCTCCAGCCGGTCAGCTATGTGGCACTGCTGCTATTGTTGAACAAAATTCTTTCCTCATTACACATCTCGCTTCTCAGTTTAATAGAAAGTACAGTTCTTGGATTTTTTTTTTTTTCCCTCTCCTTGAACTTGAAGGAAATCAGAAAAGAGAAGCTTATTTTCTCATTGAACGATTGACTATTTGCAGATTCGGCAGCACTTCCAGCTGTTAGTTAACTATCAAGTTAACTAAGAACACAGAGAAAAGCAACAGAAGTTTGATCAATCTTATAGGATGAATATTCAAGCCAAATCTATCATTTATCATTGGAGAGATCTGTTAGGGCCAATTGACTCTTTTTAAGCGGACTCTAATTCTGTGGTTCTTTGCCTTAAATTACTTGTGTGAATTTCATGATATGTCTCATGTTGTTCCTAATCATTCGCGTTCAGGGAAGCTTCTGAAGCTGGAAGATTAATCTTTTTCGACAAATTATTCAAATCTTGGCAAGAACAGAAATGAGTTGGGGTAACATCCTCTTTCAGCCTCATTTCCTTTACCTGTAAACTGGGGATAGTATTTTCCCAGCCTGCATACATGGAATGGTGGACAGAACCATTATTTGTGCATTTCCCAATTACTCTGGAAAGTCAAATGGAAAGGCTTTGCATATTATAAATCAGTGATTCTCAACTGGAGAATCTGGGGAAGCTGGAGGAGAAGTGGCAGTCACCCAGGTTTTTTAACTTGAAGAAGTCTGAAGCCAGATTTGAGGACACCAATTCAGCATCTTTTCCCCTCAGTTTTAGGTTCTTCAGCTTCTAATCCCTGATTAATATGGCCTCAACTAAGATAGAATTTTGCATGATCAATTTTCATTGAGTTGGTACTCTTGCATCTTCAACAGCTTTAATAATTCAGGCCAAAATAAAATAAACAAAATCAAACCCTGTTTTTGCCAAAAGCCATCCCCCTGCTAAAAACAAAACAAAAAAACAGATTAAGAAGAACTGGACTTATAACCCAAATTCTCCAGAGCACTATGTCTGTGACAGTCTATTCCAGTGGTTCCTACTGTGTGGATCCTAAGCTAGTAGAATCAGAATCATTTGGGAAATCTGTCAGAAATGGAAATTCTGGGCCCCTTCCCGAGACTTCCTGAAACAGAATCTCTAGGGGTGGGGCCCAGCAGTCTGTGTTTTAACAAGTCTCTTTAACAAGGGTGATTCTGGTCCACCCTCAGGTTTGAGAACCACTGCTCTAGTCTAATCCTGTTGACAATTTGGTCACATCACCTGTTTGAAAAATGACAGTTGTTGCTGTCTCTAAGTCTCTACTTCTGTCTCCTTCTAATGCCTCCTTCCCATTGTCACTAATTATTGTCCTAAAGTGCCATTTTAATCATTCTCATTCCCTCTGTCAAAATGTCTCAGGGGATCTTATTACCCAACATATATGTTTATGTGGAGGTGGTGGCTAAAAGGGGCATGCTAGTGTGCTCAGTCATGTCTGGCTCTTTGCGACCCTTTGGACTGCAGCCCGCCAGGCTCCTCTGTCTGTGGGATTCTCCAGGTAAGAATACTGGAGTGGGTTGCTATTACTATTTCCTCATCCAAAGGATCTTCCTGCCCTAGAGATTGAACCCGTGTCTCCTGCATCGCCTACATTTCCAGCAGACTCTTTACTCGCCAAGCTATCGGGGAAGCGCAGCTAAAATGGGTCCTCACTATCAAATCCAACCAACTAGTTTACAAAGGAGACTTTTCTGGGGGAGACAAGTGGAGTGTGGAAGCCTGGACAAGTCAGGTGATCCATCCTGGACCTCGCGTCAGCGTCTCATATTTCGTTGAAGTGTGCCTGGAGGCAGCTTTGAGGAGGGGGAGATACGGGAGATACCAGGAAAGGGAATCATGCAAAATGAGGTGTGTGTTTAGAAGGGGCAAGAAATCTTGGATCCAAGCCTAATGCTTTTTGTTGTTTGGGATGGTCAGACCCCTTTGGAATTTTCTTGGAACTACCTCATGGGGTATTTTCATTTGCTAGTGTTGCCAAAACTAAGTACCACAAACCTGGTGGCTTAAACAGCATAAATCTGCTGTTTCCTCTTTCTGGAGGCTGGAAGTCTGAGTTCAAGGTGTCCGCAGGCTTGATTCCTCCTGAGGGCTGTGGGGGAAGGATCGTTCCACACTTTTCTTCTTGGCTTATAGATGGCTATCTTCTCCCTTCAACTCACATCCTCTCTGTGTGTATCTACCCAAATCTCCCCTTTTTATAAAAACATGTCAGATTAGAGCCTACCTTAATGACCTCCTTTAACTTGCTTATCTCTTTAAAAAGTCTATCTTCAAATAAGGCCATATTCTGAGGTTCTGGGGGTTTGGATTCAACATACATTTTTGGGGGATTTCTACCTTCTCCTCTGCGCTGGGGCTTCCCTGTCGGCTCAGATGGTAAAGAATCCACCTGTAATGCAGAAGACCTGGGTTCAATCCCTGGGTTGGGAAGATCCCCCTGGAGAAGGAAATGGCAACCCACTCCAATAGTCTTGCCTGGAGAATCCCATGGATAGAGGAGCCTGGCGGGCTACAATCCATGCAGTCACAAAGAGTCGGACACGACAGAGAGACTAATACTTTTACTTTCTCTGTGCTGGGATAGTCAGTTCAATGATCCCAAAAGAAGTACCATGAAGTGGAGTGGTGAATGAAGGGACAGGTGTCATTCAAAACAATTAAATTTAAAAAAACTTCCACCTGGAAAATAACTCTGGTGTTAACTAATTCTCGAAATGAAGAATGCTAATGCTGGAGTTTCATTTAGAAAACTTCTGGTCTGACGTCATCCTTCTGACAGAAGAGTCTGCTGCTGGAAAGAGTTCTGCCCACAGTCATAAGTCATACCAGGCTCTGGATTTCAACTCCTGTGCTTTTGAGTTGCTGCAAGCCTATGAGGTGAGGTGACTGGCCCAAGGTCATGGCAGAACTGGGACCACCAGACTTTCCATCATGCCCTTAATGGCTAGAGCCTCCTGCTGAGGGGGTCAGTACTTCTGAGTGCTACACACCACAGAGCACTTGCGTGCTTAACTTTCCAAAGCTGACCTGCCACTCGAGACAATTGTATTACTGTGAACCACTTCTTCCCATGAAAATGTATATCCCCACATTTTTACTGTACAAAAATATTTGCTTGACTTCATAGTATTTCCCTTAACTTGTTGTTTGCTAGAACTCTTGTAATAGTTGGTGCAGCCGGAAAGAGAGAAAAGACTGACCTGATAAATAGTTTCCATTTAGAAGTCACCCATTTCCTACAAATTGTTAAAGAAAAAGAAAATGCATTCAGACAGCCTTTTGTCTTTCAAGATACACAGCTGCATAAAAAGAAAGAGTTGCTGATCAGTTTCTGCCCTTGGAAAAAAGTAGGAAAAAGCCTCATTGATTTAGACTTAATTGTGAGTTTGTGAATATATCAATACATGGAATAGTATTAATAAGATCATCAGGAGAGAGATTAATTAGAAGGAAAAGTTTTCAAGTGTAACAAGCAAGTGAAAAAGTAATTCTCTCTTGTTAACCAATCTGTCCTTAGCATCTACTGTAGTTCTTGGCAAATAATATGTGCTCAATAAGTTTGTGTGGAAAGAAAGAATGAACAAATGATTAAAATAATATACTCATGAACAGGCATTGGCAATACTTAGACTGGCACCTGGATATGATAATCTAATTGCAAATCTTGCTTTGTTATTTATTAAATTTGAACCCTGATGAAACAAGTTCTCAGTCTAGTTTTAATTACCATAGATTCTTTAAAGTAATAAATCTGAATTTCATTAAAAGAATTATATTATCCAAACTTCATTAATGCACACTCCTCTTTTCCTTTATTTAGTATGGCATAGTGAAGTCTAATTTCATTGAATGACCCAGAGGGAAGTAAGCGATACCCAATAGGAGACAAGAAAACTGATTAAAGAAAAACTCCATTGTTTACCTGAATCTCTGTCTTTCTTTATGAAAGTCAACCTCACCTAAGAGAGAGAGAAGACATACAATATGTTTGTAGAGGCTATGAATAAATGAACATAGCTATCTCTGTGGGTGCCGAGAAACTGTTAGAAACGATAGGATATAATCACTGCTTTAAAGATAAGACTCATAAAAAATCTCCTCTGATCCAGCAAACACCATCACCCACACAGAAGAGGCAATGTTTAAGTCCGGTCAATTAAGTAAATTCTATCAGAATAGTACACTGCATCTTACTCAACTTTGCATAACCCTGAAAGTGAAATAAACACCTAAAATGTCATCTTTTAAAATATTGTCCGAATTCTTTACTCTAACTTTGTCTCTTTCATGTTTATGCACTAGATGAGTGCCAGTAAGTCTTTGTGCTTGGTTTCCCTGCTTACGGCCAAACTGAAATTGACACCCACTTAGTCATGTCAGATGGCTGACTCTGATTGGCAATGGCCTTACCTGGCTGGCACCTTTCTCTCCCCCCTCAGTTAAGAGTCACAACTGATAATAGCCAAGAGAATAGAGAGAGATGGAGAATGGTTTCCTCTAGCTAATCTTGTCTGTTTTTACTTAGGTGTACTCTCTGGATTTCCAGTAGATAATCACTGTTTCACCTTATTCCTGGTACCAGAACTTATTTTCCTGTTTATCGGAGTTGAGTTTCTCTCTGACATGTTCAGCCTGCTGATGCTTTTAGTGCAATTTGTTTCTCTCTCTGAAACCATAATGGTATTGTCCTTGGGCCCATTCTGTCACATTCAGCAAATACTACTTCTATGCCTCAGTGACTCTGCATCCTTTATTATGAGCAAAGACCTTCTGTTGGGAGTAATAGAAAACCCCCTACATAATAGATTTCATGGAAATGATAACCAGCAGGGTTTTTTTTAATTGCTGAGTGCGACCAGAATGTTGCATTTTTCTGCTACAAAATATTACTAAGAGCTATTCTTTATTAATAATACTTCTTTTACCAGACATTTAGCATGCACTTATAGTTATTCTTCACGACAGCCTGAAGATATAGGTATTTTAAAAGATCCCATAAATACAGATGGGAAAACCTAGGATTCTAGTCAGCCAGTAAATGGAAAAAGTAGAATCACAATGAGCTCTGCCTGGCTCTGAGGGCCAGGGTCTTTCAATAAAAAGCTGCCTCTCAACAAGGGTTGTAGTTCCATACTGAAAACAAAGTTTCAAAGCATTTAGATCACTCCAAAAATGTCTCTTTAAAACACCATTTTCTGGAAAGTTAATGAAACCCTCTGTTTAACTGCGATTACCCTGAATTAAGTGAAAAATAGAGAAAAAAGTCAAAAGAGGAATAGAGGCTTGATGAAAGGGAAATCATTCCCTCTAACCATATGCCTCCGTGGCACTTATAAACTTGCAGTTCTTTTTGACTGCTGGCCAGAAACGAATAGGGTAACAGAAATGAAAGCAGAAACAGATGTGGGCAAGTCTAGGTGACCTGCCAAGTGGAAGATAATGTCTTATACAGATGCAGACACAAATCTGGGGAATAAAAATATTAAAGACACAGTCCTCTGCATCCACCAGGCAAAAAACCATGAAAAAAAAAAGTACACATCACCCCTGGGTGATTCTCCAGAGCTTAGCTCCAAGGTTTGGCATACAGAATTCGATTCCCATTCTGAATTGTCTTCAGCTTCCTTTGCTAAGCATTATGGGACCAAAGTCTTAACTGATTGCAAATGTTTCTGTGGTAAACTTTTCCATGGGAGTCACCAGCTAGATTCTGCAGGGTTGCTGGTCTTACCTTAAACCTTGGGAAAAAGAAGTGGGTTACAACAAAATCTTCCTGAAAGGACATTGTTGTAAAAAGTTGTCAATAAGCTTGTTTTCTCTGTGTGTTAAAGGGCAGGGTGCTCAAAAGGAGCAGGTAAAACAAAGTCATAAAAAAAGTACTTGGACTGTAATTCCTTCTTAACCAGACGACTTCCAGTGGTTTAGGAGTGCAACCCAGAAGAAGTACGAGTGGTTTCCAGAAAAAACAGTGTAAGTGGCCAAACCAAGCAATCTGCTTAAAGTGGGCACAGCGGAGCTGGAGGCCATTCTGACTTCGAAGCAAAAGACAGAATTTTCATTCCTTCTCTCACTTGTGGACCTTAGCATTGAGTTTTAGTAGGGGACTCAGACCCTGAGTAGATTGCTGCAAAAGAATCGAACTCCTAGGCGTTAATCAGTTCTGTCATCTGCTGTGGCTCTTCATTAAGAATTAAAACTCTCCAAAATAAGATTTCCCATCATGACGGAAAGACAGAAAATCTGTTAGCACTCCTTCTGGATGTCCCTTCTTCTACTTCCCAAGGGTCAAAAGTCTTCATTAAAACAAACAGCCACCTCAGATTTGTCTTCCCTGAAAAGGGCTTTATCGTTTAAGGCTTCAGAGTCGGACACGACTGAAGTGACTTAGCAGCAGCAACAGTAGAGAGACAGCAGGGTTTTCCTCTGCGATGTCACATTGTACACTGAGCAGGTGGTCAGTGAGCACACTCACCTAAAATATTTATGTTTATTTACATTTATTTATTGTCTGGCTTTTAAGCAAAGGTGAAGCATGATGTTCTTCCTAAGAGACATCACTTCTCTTTGTTCTTTGGATAATGTCAGAGGAGGTTGCTTCCTGGGGCTCAGACTCCAGGATTTCATAGGCACAGCGGCTCTCCTTTAAAGTTGTCATTAGGCAGGCCCCCTAAAATGTCTGAGGGCAGCAGAGTG
The DNA here is from genome assembly GCF_032452875.1 of Bos javanicus. NCBI lineage: Eukaryota > Metazoa > Chordata > Mammalia > Artiodactyla > Bovidae > Bos > Bos javanicus. Next base: position 12,325,427 of record NC_083871.1, on the reverse strand, counting down.
TTCTGACTGGCTTGGAGGGCGCTCCCCGCCATCAGCGTCTGCCACATTCTTCACAGGGCTCGGCTCAGCTGACTTGTGTCCGTTCCTTCCTGCATCCTGCCACTCATTGTCTGTGGTATGTGGAATCCCTCCCTTATCTTGGCATTTCCCTTCAGAGGCCCAAAGACCTTCTCCTGGAGGCCTCCCTCTGGCATAGATAGTGCACCGAGTCACTCTTATCTTATCCCTTAGGTATGACTGGAAAAGCTTTATATATGAGGTCTGGGGGCTTACATCTCTAAGTCTGTTCATATAACTCCTACACTGAGTTTGTGTTAGGAATTAGAGGGGAACTTAGAGGGTTGAGGAGACAGCATTTTCCCACAGCTTCTTAAAGGACACCAAGGAAAAGGGTCCTGAGTACACCAGCTGTTTGCTCAGCTCTGTATTTAGACCCCGGTGTGACTTGTAAATTCTTGTGAGAATCAACCTCATGGAGGTGCAAGTGAAGTGGGGGGTGGGTTTCTTTGGGGATACTGGGCTTGGCAATGCCAACCCACCTCATGGCTTTGGACATTCTAGATCTGTGGTTCCCATCATTTTCTGTCTTTGTGGCACACTATTGAATTCTAGATTCTCAAATCAGCATACTTGAAAAGATGACAACAGTTTTCTTTTTAAGGGAAAGTATTGGAAAACTAAAAAAACAATACTGTACTAAAGTAACCACCCTCTTCAACTGGTCACACCTAGGTCCCTCAGCTTGAATCCCTATCCTCTGACAATACTTTTGCATTTTTGAAGCAATACCCTCACACGTTGCAGTGAATCCTCAGTTTTTCTTTCCTGCGGGCTGGAGTTTAACCTCTCTTCTCTTACTCTCAGCAAGGTATCTCTGTTCTATATTATACCGTGTGCTCAGGGAGTTCAGTATCCTATCAGATGAACCACACCATAAGGGTTCAGGTCCTCTGTTGTGCAAAAATACATTTCACATATTGAGCCCCGACTGTACAGTGATGAAGGGCTTGTCCATCCCTGTGACAACAGTGATCTCTAACTCCAGAAATCTGCACTTTCTGGCCCTCTCTGGCCTCAGCTTGAAGGAATATATCAGAAATATTTGAGTAGTATATCCTATCTTTCTGTGCATCTTTTCCTAGCTGATTCCCGTTAAGAACTGTTAAGGCTTTGAACTTCTCTGCTTGCAAACTAACGAGTAAGACTGCCATAGTTTCATGAATACTGGTAGAAGACAAATGACTGCTGGATGAGAGACAGAAGATTGTTTATTACTCTCAGTAATAACAGCGGTCGGAATAATGCTTTTTTCCCCAGTTCTCTGAGCCCCTCAGGGTGATTTAACAAAACCAGGTGACATCTGAACGTGCAGTAGGTTGCACTGTAGGCGAGGAACCCTGAATTTAGGGAACCCGAATCTTTTACAGTGGGCAGTAAGCTTTCCTGTATTTGCTCTGTAGCTTTGTTTTACTGGATGGTAAACATGCAAGTCTCTCCAAAGTAATTTCTTCTCCCAAGGTTGTTCATGGTACAAACATCCTTGAAAATGTAGTCTGCAGTAAAAGAACAATCAGTGCTTCTCTTGCAAAATGTGCAGAAATGTGAGATCCGCAAAGAATTGTCTGCCAACAATTTTGTGTGCATATGACAGAGCTGGTAAGACTTTTTTTTTTTTTTTAGGGTGAAAGCTGAATTATTTTCACCCCCTAATTCCATCCAAGGCTGTGTTCTCTTTCTGTGGGGTTGCGATACTGATTTGGGAGATTAAGAGAAGAAAAAGATGAAAAGAGTTGTTCTTGAATGTTAAATGTACTGATGGACTCATAACTTGTCAGTTCTTAGTAAATGCTGAGTAGTGGAAATGATTCTTCACTAAATAGCTATCTTTCTTTTCAGGATATTGCTCCTGAGTTCATGCCTCAAAAAACTGCCAGTGAGTAGTATACTTGGGTGTCATTTTTTTCAGTGTTCAAACATTATCCAACCACTGGTATATCATTAAAATTTATATACCATCCTCTCCCACAAACCAGGGCTTTAACCTTAGCACTATAGGTCGAGTCTGACTTCAAAAATTGGCCCTGTAATTGTCACTGAAAACAATCTATTTATAGACTGTAAACCAATGATTGTTTTGTCAGTTCAGAAGTTTATAAAATTTACTTGTTATCTAATTAAAATGATAGAATGAATTCTAACCTTCAGCAGACTGAAAATACAAAAGAACGAAGCCATAAAGGGGGCTCATTTGATGAGTGAGGAGAAAGGAATAATTAAAACAGTGACTCTGATTCTAAAGGGCTCTAGGTCAATCTTCTCTCTGAATTAACATTTCCTCAGTGGGAGCCTGGTCTGTGAGCCGTTAATTTCAAATGATAGTTTTATATGTTCTGGGAAATGTAAATATCAATACGAGAATTATCTCTCCCTCTTCTTTCATTGTATTTCCTTTCTCCAAGATGGATCATATTGCAGAGTTAGAATTCATACAGAGTTCTCGCTGCTAACTGAGAAAGAACTGATGAATGCTCTAAGAGAGCACAGCTCTGGCAGATAAAAAGAATGGCAAGGAAAAAATGACCACATTGCATCAGACTCAGATTATTTTTCCCTGAGGAAAAGGACAGCTTCAGCCTTCTCTTTTGTGAGCTTTCAGCCTGCCCTTACTCTTCTGGGTCTCTTCCGTGAAGTAAATAATTTCCAGGTTGCTTTCATTTTGGAAAACAGAAAACACCCTTAGAGGATTTAGAGAAAATAGCCACGCTCATCAGAGATATCCAGCTTCACAACTGTGGAATTCTTAGGGAGAATTTGTCCTTGTAGAGTTTATAGAAGTGGAGTTTCTGATGCTGTTTCTGTGAAACATGTATTCATATTAGGAATTAAACTCTGTGCAAAATTCAGAGAAAGAAATGTCCGGTGAATGAATGGGATAGAAACTTTCTTAAAAGACACCTTTTTCTTTTCTCTGTATATATAGCTGAAGTACATGCTATATGTTTTTCTTTTAAAATTAGATTCCAGTTGGTTATGAAACTGTTTCTCTAAGGATCATCTTTTTCATCTATGTTTCTGTCTGAAGGGTATAATTTCTTGGGTTTCCAGAAGGTTCTTTCGTTCAACACAAATGCTGCTTCTCTTCTCTGCCCACTATTGTGTATTTTTTCTATTCAAAAGTTTCCCTTCCTTAATGATCCTTTGTATTGGGTCATTTGTAGAGATGTGGATGAACCTAGAGTCTGTCATACAGAGTGAAGTAAATCAGAAAGAGAAAAACAAATATCAGATATTAACACATGTATGTGGAATTGAGAAAAATGGTACAGAGGAACCAAATATCCAGGGCAGGAAAATAGATGCAGACGCAGAGAACACACATGTGGGCACACTGGGGGAAGAGAGGATGGGGTGATTGGCGCTGACATATATACACCACCATGTGTGAAAGTGAAATAGACAGCCAGTTGGAGCTGCTATAAAGAACAGGAAACTCAGCTTGGAGCTCTGTGATGACCTAGAGGGGTGGGATGGCAGTGGGTGGGAGGGAGGCTCAAGGCGGGTATGTATATATTTATATATATACACATACATCTGATTCACTTCATTGTAAAGCAAAAGCTAGCTCAAGATAGTAAAGCAATTATACTCTAAAGAGCATGTCTCCTGTTGCTATTATATTAGCCAGTGGGAGAGGTTACAAAGGTGAGCACCATCCATGATATCGGAGTTGATTATCTAGAACTCTGCTGTCAGAGTAACAGCTAGTCACGTGTGGGGCATGTGTGGCAAGTGTGAATATGAAACTGAATTTTCACTTTTCTTTTAACTTTTTAAAATGTAAAATAGCTCAGTTTTAAAAACATTAATTACATATGCAAATGAAAAAAGATACAGAATCTTAAGATTTATTTCACCTTGTTACATGGACAGATTTACCAAATAAAAGAACAATGTGCCCAGTTAAATTTGAGTTTCAGATAAGCAAGAAATGGTTTTTTTCTAGTATAAGCATATCCCTGTTTTTTATTTGGCAAGTCTGCCTCTTTTCTTTACTTCGTTTAATATGACGACTAGATTAAAGTTACATCCATGGTCTCCTTGATTTCTGTAGATAGTATTGCTCCAGAGTAAATATTGTTATTCTGGCTCCCTTAGAGTACAAACACTGTGTAGGCAAGCAATTTTTCAATTGTGTTTTCTGCCATAAATGTAGCTGATTTTTCAAACAGAAGATTTATACTATGATTTTTCCTGGGACCAAACTGATGGGTCTTAGAAGAGTTGTTTAAGGCTAGAGGGTAAGGCTGTGCAGGGATCTCTAGTGACCTCTTGCCTTCTCTCAACCCATCATTCCTCTTCTGTTGTCACTTCCCTTCCAACCACGATTCCACGTGTTATGATTTCAGGAACTTGATGGCCAGTACCACTAAGTGCATGCACTTCCGGCTTCTCATTGCATCCATTTGGCATAAACTCAGCCCCAGATTAGCCCAGAGATCTGCCCTTGCTGTGTGTGTGCTGCTCACAGCCCACCCTGGCTGGAGAAGGTCGTGCAGCAGGGCTCTCTGGATCTGCTCTCAATGTATCCTCAACAACTGCAAATGGACGTTTAACTTGCCATCTGTTTTGGCCAATTCCCACCTCCGTCTTCTGAAAAGACTTTCAATTTCTCTGTTTCTCCAACATTTCTATCCTTTCCATTGCTCTCAGAAGGTATTTTCGACAGAGAAAATGGAAACTGTTATATAAGACTGTGATTTCTCATCTTCTCTTTTCCAAATGTATCTCTGCCTATACCTGTATCTAATCTATTCTCCTTTCTTCCTAACAGAGGAGCTGCCTGTGTCCTTTAGAAAGCCAGTCTGCTCACTTGCCCTTTAGATGGGTACACTGTCTACTTCTGTCCACCTCCCCGTGCCCACCACAACTCAATAGGGAGAATGGTCTGTTCCCAGCACTGAACTATGATCAGCAATGGCTCCCAGGTCTCTGAATTCAATGGACATGTTCAGACTGCTTCTTACTTGACTTCCCTAGGATGCTCATCACCACTGATTGTTTCTTACTTTCTTTGACTGGACGCAATCCTTTTCTGTTTTCTCCCTGCATCTTTGTGGACTCCTTGCATTTGCAGTCTCATCTTTCTCTCTCTTGACTTTAAATATTAGAATCTTTCACTGCTTGAGGTCCTTTTCTTTTTTCTATCGGTACTCTGTCCCTAGGCTGCCTCATTATGCCTCCAGCTTCTATTCCCACCTATATGCAGATGACTCACAAATGTGCCACTGCAGACCCATGTTTCCCTTTAACATCTTGGGTGTGTGTGTGCTCACTCGTGTCTCTGACTCTCTGTGACCCCTTTGACTATAGCCCACCAGGCTCCTCTGTCCATGGCATTCTCCAGACAAGAGTACTGGAATGGGCTGCCATTTCCTTATTAGCATTGATGTCTAAAAAAGCACCTCGAGTTCAATATGCCCAAACAGAATTCATTATTTCTCCCTCTCCCCAAACCTGGTTCTTTTCAAGCATTATCTGTTGTGGTGACCCCCGCCTTCTCAGACTCACATCGCAGCTGACATCTTTCTCAGCCTCCTCTGATGTTTTCCCCAATAAATCTGTCTCACATTTAATTCCATCTCAGTGTCTGTTTTTCTAGACTAACAAACAAGGTAAGCAGAAACCTTCACTGGGAGATGAAGGAACAAAGACTGCAGCTGAGACTATAACAGACCTCACTGAGCTCAGTCCCTTCATTTTCATAGGCAAGAACATTGAAGCTTAGACATCCTTAATTGGGTTAGAACTGAACACGACCTGTCATCGTCAGCCCGCACAGACATAACCTCTGATATACCGCCTCCCCTGTTACCCTGCTGGTAAAGGTAACATTTCCTCAGAGGTAGACAATGGTTCTATGCTGAATATGTTTTTTAGACATTTTCAAAGGTTAATTTTAATGTGAACTTTAATAACATGTAACATACACACAGAAAACTGCATAAATCCTAAGTGTCCTTCCCAAAGCACTTTCACAAAGGAAACACCCCTACGTAACAACCGCCCTGCTGCTTCTGCTAAGTCACTTCAGTCGTGTCCCGACTCTGTGCGACCCCATAGACGGCAGCCCACCAGGCTCCCCCGTCCCTGGGATTCTCCAGGCAAGAACACTAGAGTGGGTTGCCATTTCCTTCTCCAATGCATGAAAGTGAAAAGTGAAAGTGAAGTCGCTCAGTCGTGTCCAACTCTTAGCGACCCCAAGGACCACAGCCCACCAGGCTCCCCTGTCCATGGGGTTTTCCAGGCAAGAGTACTGGAGTGGGTCACCATTGCCTCCTCCAACAACCACCCAGAGCACAGTATAGAACCTTGCCTGTGCTGCCAAAGACCCTGTGGACAAGAAGTCACTATCAGCGACTCCCACAAAACTGTGGGCTTCCCTCCAAGTCAGGAGTATTCATCCCTTTCAAAGCAAACCGTGTCCTAACTTCTAATGTGCTGTGCTAAGTTGCTTCAGTCGTGGCCGACTTTGCGACCCTATGGACTGTAGCCCACCAGGCTCCTCTGTCCATGGGATTCTCCAGGCAAGAGTAGCGGAATGGGTTGCCATTTACTCCCCTTGGGGATCTTTCTAACCCAGAGATCGAACACTGTCTCCTGCACTGGCAGTGGATTCTTTACCACTAGCGCCGCCTGGGAAGCCCTCGCCAGAAACTGGACATATTCTTCCCCCTGTGTCACTTTGGAGAAGTCATTTAACACCTCTAAGAGTCATCATCCTCAGCTGTAAAATGAAGATAATAGTATTACATGTTAAAATTACAATAATTGTAGACTAAATAAGTTCATGCATATAAACGTTATATCATGGTGTCTAGACCACAGTGTAACTTCAATGGGTGCTGGTTTTGTGGGAGTTAGTAATACTAATATACAAAAGTTCATACCAGAGCTTTGTAGAAGCAATATGCTAAATTAGTGTCTTCTTGTCCAACTTTGGGCAAAAGACTTAGTTTCTGAGTACTTGAGTTTCTCCTGTTTTCTAAGGAAACAAAAGGTGGAGAAACAATGAGTTGTTTTGCAAGCATTGAACTCTGCAGATGAGAAGATAAAAAGTGCCTTTTAAATATACAACCGCTTTGTCTCAAAGCACAGCAATGCAAAGGCAAGTCACTGTCTTCTTGAGAGAGAAATTGTCTTTTACAAACAGTAGAAGCCATAGTGACTTTTGAAAGCCCTCAAAAATACTTGGATTACACTCTAAAACAAAAGCCTCTGTCTCCATTCTAGAAAACTACCACAATGAAAAAGTAACCCAGAGTTAGTTTCTCCTGAAGTAATGAAGTTACTAGCCATAAAGGCACAAATATATGTACCTTGTTATAAGTGGTGGGTTTCCCAAGTGGTGCAGTAGTAAAGAATCTGCCTGCCAATGCAGGAGACTCAGAAGATGCAGGTTCAAGCCCTGGGTCGGGAACATCCCCTGCAGTGGGAAATGGCAGCCCACTCCAGTATTCCTGCCTGGAGAATCCCATGGACAGAGGAGCCTGGTGGGCTACAGTCCTCGGGGTTGCACAGAGTCAGACACGACTGAGCAACTAAGCAGAAGGACAATAAATGGTCGGGGTTGGGAAGTAGATGCTAGAGAGAGTCAAAACTACTCAATAGTTTTTTAACAGGAGAATGAACCAATTTTACTATATGATGTGGCTATTGCACTGAGCGGCTTTACGCATTTTGGGATCAATCTGAGGTTTATAATTAGAGAAAAGTCCAGCCATCCAGTCATATGACTTTGGCTAAATCATCTTACTTTTCTTAGGGCTCAGTTTTCTTGCCTGAAAAATGAAGCCTTTAGGTGAATACTTTTATGGTTCTCCTGGGCACACTACTTTTTTTTTAAACATCATTCAATGAAAAATTTGAAACATGTCTGTTAATTGTTGATAGAACAGAGACTTCTGGAGGATGTAGAATCGTATTCAGAATGAAGTCTAAAGACTGAATTCAATTCCCGGTGTGCGTGCGTGTGTGTTGGAGTGGTTCAGACACTGACAGAAAGGAGTTTATAAAAAAGGAAAGAGGATATTGTGGGTGACAAGAGAATGAACGTTTATAGTATTGAGTCCTAGATTTCTTGTTTCTGAATATAGCTTGAACCTGCGAGTTCTCAGTTTAGAATTCAAACAGGTGGTATGACACAGTGGAAATAGTACTGAAATAGCCATTAAGAATCTGGGTTCTAATAGCTCTTCCGTCTGATTAGTAGTGTGATTGACATGTCATTTCACTTCCTGGGTACTCTCAGATGTAAAGAGAAGTGGCAGATGACCCCTTCCAGTTCTTAAAGTCTTTGATTTTCTTAAGAGAATGAACCAATTTTACTGTGTGGTGTGGTTACTGCACTGAGTGGCTTTATGCATTTTGGGATTAATCTGAGGTTTATAATTAGAGAAGAGTCCAGACAAAACTTTGTGTCTTTTTTCTTTTTCAGGACATTTGAGAGATTTATAACTTTAATTTTGTCTCAGTCAGTTATATTCCCAATAATGCTAGATACCAAACCCTGCAGAATTCACCAGCTTCTAGCAAAAAATTCATTTCTTTCTCTCTAATGCCTTTGCATGTCAACTAGAGTTTGACTGATGTTGGTTGGACTAGATTCCAGGTTGGAGGTTTGCTTTGGGTTCCTATATGGGACTGGTGGACTCTCCTGAATGTGTGGACTTTCTCAGGGCTGGGTAGACCTGCAGGAGGGCAAGTCCAATTGCTCAGGTAAGTTTCACTTTCTTTATCTGTCTTAGAACTTTATTTATTTAACTTACAAATTGACGTATCATTGTTTATAACATTATATGTTTCATGTGTGTATGTGCTATATTGCCCAGTTGTGTCCAGCTCTTTGCAGCTCCATGGACTACAGCCCATCAGGCTCCTCTGTCCATGGAATTTTTCCAGGCAAGAATACTGGAGTGGGTTGTTTTTCCTACTCCAGGGGATCCTCCTGACCCAGGGATTGAACTTGTGTCTATTGAATCTCCTGCACTGGCAGGCGGAATTTTTACCACTAGTGCCATGTGAGAAACCCATATATTTCATGTGTATGACATTATATTTCACTTCTGTATGACACCACATCACCAAAAGTTTAGTTTTCATCCATCACCATATAATTAACCCCTGTATCCATGTTGCTCTCCCCTCATTCCCCTTCCCTTCCAGGAACCATTCATCTTTTCTTTGTATCTATGTGTTTTTTTTGGTTTTGTTTGCTCATTTTTTTTTTTTTTTTTGGTGTGTGAGTTTCAATTTTAATGCTGAGGTTGTCTTTGCTCAGGTCCCATTGGCCAAGTTCCCTCATTGCGCAGTTGGTAAAGAATTCACCTCCAATGCAGGTGACCCCAGTTTGATTCCTGGGTCCAGAAGACCTCCTGGAGAAGGGATAGGCTACCCACTCCAGTGTTCTTGGTCTTCCCTTGTGGCTCAGCTGGTAAAGAATCTGGCTGCAATGTGGGAGACCTGGGTTTGATCCCTGGGTAGGGAAGATCCTCTGGAGAAGGGAAAGGCTACCCACTCTAGTATTCTGGCCTGGAGAATTCCATGGACTGTACAGTCCATGGGGTGGCAAAAAGTCAGACACAACTGAGTGACTTTCACTTCACTTTCACACTGGCCAAAGAAAATCATATGACCAAGTCCAGAGTTAAGGGGCTTAGAAATACACGCTATTTACCATAAGACCATGGCAAAACTACAGGTGTATAACACTACCATAGGAGAGTAAAAGACTTTGGACCAATAGTTCAGTTTATGACACACAATATGTGTGTGAATATGTGGATGCATAATGGAATAAGGAAAGAGACACAGAATTCTGAGTGGGTTAGGTAAGAGAACTGCATAGGTTTGAGGAGAAGGATCTAGGTTCTGTAACTTAATGCCAGTCATTGATTAACTTCTATATACCCATTTTCTGTCCCCAGTGGTGAAGTAGTTTCTGGGTATTACTGGCTCAATAATGCTGCTAGTGGATTTCTATAGGGAAACTATTTTTCTCATGTTCAGTAATAGCCTCCACAGAGCTAAACTTCACAGTCAGTTCTCAGTTCCCAGCATACTGGCCCCACCACTGGCATTTGACACAGTCGAATGCTCCGTCCTCCTGTGTACTTTCTCGCTTGGCTTTGCTTCTGCTCATTGGCCAGAACGTGTCACGTGGCTCCCTCCACCTTCAAGGAAAGCTGGAAATATAAGGAATCCATGGATACTGAGAGATCACTGACTGCTTCTGCCACATGTTCTGAAGGATTGTCCAAGCCCACTTTATTTCCCTCTCTTGTGACTTTGAGGTGTGCCTCATATCTCCTCCATATACTGATGACATTCTCTTAAGGGTAGTCAGTCAGATCAGTCACTCAGTCATGTCTGACTCTTTGCGACCCCATGAATTGCAGCACGCTAGGCCTCCCTGTCTGTCACCAACTCCCGGAGTTCACTCAGACTCACGTCCATTGAGTCAGTGATGCCATCCAGCCATCTCATCCTCTGTCGTCTCCTTCTCCTCCTGCCCCCAATCCCTCCCAGCATCAGAGTCTTTTCCAATGAGTCAACTCTTTGCATGAGGTGGCCAAAGTATTGGAGTTTCAGCTTCAGCATCAGTCTTTCCAATGAACACCCAGGACTGATCTCCTTTAGAATGGACTGGTTGGATCTCCTTGCAGTCCAAGGGACTCTCAAGAGTCTTCTCTAACACCACAGTTCAAAAGCATCAATTCTTTGGTGCTCAGCTTTCTTCACAGTTCAACTTTCACATCCATACATGACCACTGGAAAAACCATAGCCTTGACTAGACGGACCTTTGTTGGCAAAGTAATGTCTCTGCTTTTCAATATGCTATTTAGGTTGGTCATAACTTTCCTTCCAAGGAATAAAGAAAGAAAGTGAAGTCACTCAGTTGTGTCTGACTCTTTGCAACCCCATGGGCTGTAGTCTGTAGACCGTAACCAGGCTCCTCCGTCCATGGAATTTTCCAGGCAAGAACACTGGAGTGGGTTGCCATTTCCTTCCCCAGGACATCTTCCCAACCCAGGAATTGAACCCGGGTCTCCTGCATTGTAGGCAGACACTTTTACTGTCTGAGCTACCTACCAGGGAAGTGGCTCCAAGAAGTAAGTGTCTTCTAATTTCATGGCTGCAGTCACCATCTGCAGTGATTTTGGAGCCCAGAAAAATAAAGTCTGACACTGTTTCCACTGTTTCCCCATCTATTTGCCATGAAGTGATGGGACCAGATGCCATGATCTTAGTTTTCTGAATGTTGAGCTTTAAGCCAACTTTTCACTCTCCTCTTTCACTTTCACCAAGAGGCTTTTTAGTTCCTTTTCACTTTCTGCCATAAGGGTGGTATCATCTGCATATCTGAGGTTATTGATATTTCTCCCAGCAATCTTGATTCTAGCTTGTGCTTCTTCCAGCCCAGCATTTCTCATGATGTATTCTGCATATAAGTTAAATGAGCAGGGTGACAATATACAACCTTGACGTACTCCTTTTCCTATTTGGAACCAGTTTGTTGTTCCATGTCCAGTTCTAACTGTTGCTTCTGACCTGCATATAGGTTTCTCAAGAGGCAGGTCAGGTGGTCTGGTATTCCCATCTCTTAAGGGTATTGCTAAAGGAATATATGAATAAAAGGGCCCCAAAGGGGACATAGAAAGAGGGGAAAAAAAAGTAGTGGACACATAAATGACAGCCGATCTAAGGAAGAGGCATGATGGTGTGGGCACCACTTCCTAGCCGGTGATGTGGACAGAGATTTTAACCTGGCTGTGCTTCAGTCATCTGTAAAGGTAGGAGTGATAGTAACAACATTTACCTCATAGGATCTTTTGAGGACACGATTAACATACATGAGGCACTTAGAACAGTGCCTGACACGTGGCAAGTATAATAAGTGCTAGCTATAACTATTTCATGAATTGAACAATTAAATTCTAAATGATAGAGAACAGAAAATAAAAGTGATAGAAAATTTATAAAATTTTAAATCATCTCCCGTATAAACCCCAGCTTAATGAGGAAGATTCTCATTTTAATATGTTTTATTACCAGGATTATGGAAACACATAAAAAATAAAAACAGAATATAGTATTTCTCTGCACATGTGGCACTTTGGCTAGAAGTAAATTTTTTTTTTTTTTTTTTGGAAAAGCAGAACAAGAGCATTTTGGAAATGGAACAGAGCCAATGAGTAGGGGGTACTGAGGATGTGTTCTGTAATTGTGTACCATATTGCTTTATCGAAACTCTTCTCATTTATTGTCAAGGGACCTTGATGAATATCTAGAGGTCAAAGGGCCTTGTTAGACGCTTGCAGAGAATTCAGGCTCGCCCCTGCTGATGTGGCTGTGAGATGATGGCTTTTCTTCTAAATTGTCAGCAGGAAGGTTTTCTTACCGCCTTCTTTTCCTTTGCATTTCCAACAAGGAAGAACAGCTGAGGCAAATGAGACAGAATCTTTTTCCAATTACATGGTTTGCATATTTCATTTCAGCTGCCGCCCATGAGAAACATGATATGGAAGGAGTTTGTGGTGCTGAGGCAAAAACCAGCCTACAAAAGATTTGGGGAGGAGGAGTAACGTCGTCAAATTTCCAGGAGATTAGTTGGGTGAAATAGTATGGTGGGTTAATTATCAGACTGAAAGGTTTAAGGCTTTTAAGTTGCTATAGAGGAGAAATTGCAGCCCTAGATACAGTCCCAAATTACTTTCAAAGCACAAAATGCTAAAAAAGAAATAAAAATGTGACAAATCAATCGGCTTTTTAGACTGTAATTGTTTTGAAGGGGAGAGGGGAGAGCTTTTAGAAGAGAGGTGATTCACTTGTTGGCATTTAGCTGCTAACTTTTTCTTTGAGGAGGGGTATATGTGAATTGACTTTCTTTACTTCACATCACCATGTAACTCTTAGCTCTTCATAAATGTTCCCGAGGGAAGAGGCCAAGTTGGAATTTTCCCTGTGCTGAACTGAGTAAAACAGCAGCCAGAATTCAAGCCAATGTTGTTTTTTTTTTTTTTGCAGAAGCATAACTTCTGAACAAGAATCTAAATTGAGTTACGTTTTCATTCCTTTCTCTCTCTTTCATCTTATTGCTTTGAACCCTTCTCCCTTTCTCTCCCCTGGATGAAGACTTCCTTATTTTTCTTTTCTTCTCCTTCCTGTCTCAAGCATCCTTTGATATTCTACAATGGACACATACTATGCAGTGTTCTGGGAGAATGGCAATGATGGGTGATAAAAAGGGACAAAATGAAGATCTTTTCTCTGTTCTCAAGAAATGCACAGACTTCCAGGGGTGATCCATGTAAGAACATAGTCTTATAATTCAGGATGCCTGCATTGGGGCTCTTGGTCATGCCGAGGTCTAGAACATCTCTCCCAAGTCTCCTGATTTAGGGATATACACCATTGTAAATTCCAGCTCTACTACTTACTAGTTGGGTGACCAGAGGTAAGTTTCTTAAAACCTTGGAGCCTTAGTTTTTCTGATCTGTAAAATTGGCAGAATAGTTAGTTGAAGATTATTGATAAGGACAAAATTCAAATACACAAGAAGATTGGTGAGCAGCCTACTGTGATAATAACACTGTAGTGATCTGTAGTAATGCAGGTACAATGAAGGCTTTAAGTAAGGAAGGATGAACAGTACCAAGGGAATGAAGAGGAGGGTGAAGAAATATTAAATTAATGGAATCAGGAGGGTTTAGATACCAGTTGGTTGTGAGAGGGAAGTGGAGGAGTCAAAGATAAGGAGAATTTAGAGGTTTCTGGCTTTGGTTTCTGGTGGTGCCATTAACTGGAAATAGAAATTCAGTAAAAATAAAATCTACTTTGGATCTTTGTTTTTAAGGCTCTGCAAAACATGCAAGTAGAGATACCCAGAAGATAATTTGAAACATATAAGTTTAGAGAAGTCATAAAATTTCAGTATGTACTTGCTAAGCAGAGAACATGTGTTAGATAATCAGTGAGGCATTGAATGTGGAATGGCAATAAAAAGACTCAATTCTCCCTTTGATATCTCATGGAAGAGTAAGATGTAAAATAAATACTAACACAGTGAAATATAGAAAAAAAAAATAAAGGTTATATGAAGGAAAATCACCAAGTACTATGAAAATATTTAGTCAGTTCAGTTCAGTTGCTCAGTCGTATCCGACTCTTTGCGACCCCATGAATTGCAGCACGCCAGGCTTCCCTGTCTAACACCAACTTCCAGAGTCCACCCAAACCCATGTCCATCGTGTCAGTGATGCCATCCAACCATCTCATCCTCCGTCATCCCCTTCTCCCCCTGCCCTCAATCTTTCCCAGCATTGGGGTCTTTTCAAATGAGTCAGCTCTTTGCATCAGGTGGCCACAGTACTGGAGTTTCCGCTTCAACATCAGTCCTTCCAGTGAACACCCAGGACTGACCTCCTTTAGAATGGACTGGCTGGATCTCCTTGCAGTCCAAGGGACTCTCAAGAGTCTTCTTCAACACCACAGTTCAAAAGCATCAATTCTTCAGCGCTCAGCTTTCTCCACAGTCCAACTCTCACATCCATACATGACTACTGGACAAACCATAGCCTTGACTAGACGGACCTTTGTTGGCAAAGTAATGTCTCTGCTTTTCAATATGCTATCTAGGTTGGTCATAACTTTCCTTCCAAGGAGTAAGCGTATTTTAATTTCATGGCTGCAATCACCATCTGCAGTGATTTTGAAGCCCCGAAAAATAAAATCTGACACTGTTTCTACTGTTTCCCCATCTATTTCCCATGAGGTGATGGGACCAGATGCCATGATCTTCGTTTTCTGAATGTTGAGCTTTAAGCCAACTTTTTCACTCTCCTCTTTCACTTTCATGAAGAGGCTTTTTAGTTCTTCTTCACTTTCTGCCATAAGGGTGGTATCATCTGCATATCTGAGGTTATTGATATTTTTCCCGGCAGTCTTGATTCCAGCTTGCACTTCCTCCAGCTCAGCGTTTCTCATGATGTACTCTGCGTAGAAGTTAAATAAGCAGGGTGATAATATACAACCTTGACGTACTCCTTTTCCTATTTGGAACCAGTCTGTTGCTCCATGTCCAGTTCTAACTGTTGCTTCCTGACCTGCATACAGGTTTCTCAGGAGGCAGGTCAGGTGGTCTGGTATGCCCATCTCTTTCAGAATTTTCCACAGTTTATTGTGATCCACACAGTCAAAGGCTTTGGCATAGTCAATAAAGCAGAAATAGATGTTTTTCTGGAACTTTCTTGCTTTTTCCACGATCCAGCGGATGTTGGCAATTTGATCCCTGGTTCCTCTGCCCTTTCTAAAACCACCTTGAACATCTGGAAGTTCATGGTTCACGTATTGCTGAAGCCTGGCTTGGAGAATTTTGAGCATTACTTTGCTAGCGTGTGAGATGAGTGCAATTGTGTGGTAGTTTGAGCATTCTTTGGCATTGCCTTTCTTTGGGATTGGAATGAAAATGGACCTTTCCAGTCCTGTGGCCACTGCTGAGTTTTCCAAATTTGCTGGCATATTGAGTGCAGCATTTCCACAGCATCATTTCAGGATTTGAAATAGCTCAACTGGAATTCCATCACCTCCAGTAGCTTTGTTCATAGTGATGCTTCCTAAGGCCCCCTTGACTTCACATTCCAGGATGTCTGGCTCTAGGTGAGTGATCACACCATCATGATTATCTGGGTCGTGAAGATCTTTTTTGTACATTTCTTCTGTGTATTCTTGCCACCTCTTCTTAATATCTTCTGCTTCTCTTAGGTCCCTACAATTTCTGTCCTTTATTGAGCCCATCTTTGCATGAAATGTTCCCTTGATATCTCTAATTTTCTTGAAGAGATCTCTATTCTTTCCCAGTCTAATGTTTTCCTCTATTTCTTTGCATTGATCTCTGAAGAAGGCTTTCTTATCTCTTCTTGCTATTCTTTGGAACTCTGCATTCAAATGGGTATATCTTCCCTTTTCTCCCTTGCTTTTCACTTCCCTTCTTTTCACAGCTATTTGTAAGGCCTCCCCAGACAGCCATTTTGCTTTTTGCATTTCTTTTTCTTGGGGATGGTCTTGACCCCTGTCTCCTGTACAATGTCATGAACCTCCGTCCATAGTTCATCAGGCACTCTATCAGATCTAGTCCCTTTAATCTATTTCTCACTTCCACTGTATAGTAATAAGAGATTCGATTTAGGTCATACCTGAATGGTGTAGTGTTTTTCTCCACTTTCTTCAATTTCTGTCTGAATTTGGCAATAAGGAGTTCATGATCTGAGCCACAGTCAGCTCCTGGTCTTGTTTTTGCTGACTGTATAGAGCTTCTCCATCTTTGGCTGCAAAGAATATAATCAGTCTGGTTTTGTGTTGACCATCTGGTGCTCTCCATGTGTCGAGTCTTCTCTTGTGTTGTTGGAAGAGGGTGTTTGCTATGACCAGTGCGTTCTCTTGACAGAACTCTATTAGTCTTTGCCCTGCTTCGTTCCATATTCCAAGGCCAAATTTGCCTGTTACTCCAGGTGTTTCTTGACTTCCTACTTTTGCATTCCAGTCCCCTATAATGAAAAGGACATCTTTTTTGGGTGTTAGTTCTAGAAGGTCTTGTAGGTCTTCATAGAACCATTCAACCTCAGCTTCTTCAGTGTTACTGGTCAGGGCATAGACTTGGATTACTGTGATATTGAATGGTTTGCCTTGGAAATGAACAGAGATCATTCTATCATTTTTGAGATTGCATCCAAGTACTGCATTTCAGACTCTAAATATTTAGTAGGAGATGCTAATTTAGATGGGAGGTTTGGGGAGGTCCCTTTGAGGAGACGTTAAGCTGTGACTGGTGGTGCGTTTGGCTTTGGTATAAATTATCTCCTAGACTGTACCTGCCATTTCTTTTCCCCATGATTGCAGTTTGGCAATTATGGTTCTTGTTAGCCATCTACATTTTTGAAGAAGTAATCAACAAGAGGAAGCAGTGCTTCCTAGGTATTGCAGGACCATCAGTAGACTTCATCTCACATCTACTTCTTCAGAACTACATCACATCTCCACCTCTAGATGGAGGGTGATGAAGGAGAAGAGGTTGGGCATTCAGGCTGGGGCAACTGGCCAGTGGTATATACCCCATTAAGCAAGAACAATGTCTTCAAAGCTGAGAGAGAAGAAAGTTTCAAGAAGGTGATTTGGCAACAAAATCAAATGTCATGGAAGTGGAGAAAGATGAGCTCTGAGACGAAACTATGGATTTGACATTTAGAAGGGCAGAGACCCTGTCCATTGCGCTTGCCACTGAATTCCAGGCACCCTCTCCAGCGCCTGGGACAGAACAGGCAATTAATCACTGACTGGAGAAATTAATCTGGTTGCAATGTATTAGATGTATTGCATGCATAAAGGTCTGTATTGATCACCCAGTATAAATTAAATTCTAATTTTCTCTAAGTAAATTCTTTCTGAAAAGAGCGAGCATCTGGAGAATTATCCTTCATATGTACCTCAGAAACCTATTAGGAGGAATAGACTAAAACTTAAAAAAATATATATTTCCCTAAAGCTCAATGAAACAAGAGAAAGGAACTACCTGGAAGAATTTGCTTACCTCTCATTTTAGTAGCCGTTTTTCAGCCAGGACAGATGGTTTGTAGACAGGGAAAAGCTGTTTATGTATCATTAGAGCTATTTATTTATATGCTGTTTTGTTATAGGAAAGATTGACCACAGCTCTTTGTCTCAGAGTGGCAAAAAAATTTCTGTGAAAGCCATTTATGTTATTAAATGTGTTCAATTAGTGTCATATTCACCTGGCAGTTTAGAGTTCACAAAGCACATTTAAACATAACATCTCATTTGGTTATCTCAACCATATGGGAGTTTATTAGGGCAAGTGTCTTTAACCTCTCCATTTTATCGTTTAAAAAATTTCAAGAGATTTTAAGTAATTCACTGAAAAAAATCACACAGTGCTAAGAGATTGAACCAGGATTCAAACATGAATTTTAATTCCTAATTCAGCGTTCTATCAGGGGGCAAGTAAAATTTTGAAATGCTCCCTTCTTTTTTTTCTGTTAAGATGAAAGGGGCCATATATGGATGAGAGTATTAATTGCAAGGCATACTTTATTCAGGGACCCTGTGTTAAGTGCTGTTTATAATGTAACATAACTACAGGGATAATTTCCTTTTTCCACTGGGGAATCACACTGATCGGGCTGCTCTTCATTTGTGGTATCCTTTGCCCAGTATTTATTGTCCATGCATTATTTTAGTTGGAAATAAGAACAGACTTCACAGAAGAGGCAAGTTACAGGTAGAAGTAACTTGATCTGCCTTAAAACCTGACTAGAATTTAACATCTCAGGAGTCAGTATTTAACTCCTTAAGGGAGCATAGCTTCCCTTGTGGACATTCTGTCTTTCTTTCCTGTTTTACATTTCTATCTCAGTTTCAAAACCGAGTTTTACCTGATGTCCTTCTTTCCTTCTGGCATTTTCTGTGACTTAGCTTTTGCAACCCGTCCATGTACTTTGAGCCCTTCTGGGGGAAGTATTGATGCGTTTACTTGGACCCTTTCAATTGCTGGTCTCATCTTCCTTGTGACCAATGACAGGATCATGCACCTCCCTTTTCAAAAAAGAAAAGCACTAACTATAAATCTATCTGGGGTCTGTAATTCCAGGGTTTTATTTTGTGAGCAAAACAGATGAAGAAGAAGAGAAATAACTCACTCTTCTGTAAAAGATACTTAAATTGTAAATTATTACCCATTTGATTTGACAAAGCCTGAGTTTTTGGGCCTTGAGGCTGTAAGAGGTTCTGAGCCTCCTGATAGATAAATGAGAGCTGCTGATCCAGGTGAGCGATGGAGCTGAGGGACTCACTTGTCACCAGGTGACTTTGGAGATTATGACTCTGTGCGCTTGAGAAGCCTTGCAGGTGGATGTGTGCAATAAATCAAAACTAATCATATCCTGTAGAGAACAACAGCTGTGTTTATGCCCTGATAGGGTTATGTTGACCCTCCCCAGGGGGCCTCCTAGAAGTGTTAGACTTGAGGACTTGCTAATGGCTTATCTAAAACACCTTTAGAATCTATTTCTTAAAGTTTTAAACATTTATTTTATATCTTCCTTCCAGGGTTCAGGTTCGGGTTTATTCATTCATTCACTCAGCAAACTATTCTTAATATTTTTTGAGGTATCAGATGCTGGCCAGTGAGATGAAAAGATGAACTAAGCAATGTCTTTATAATTAAGAAACTTACATCTGGTAAAAGCAAAACACACAGATCATGAAAGAAAAAACAAGTGGCACAGGAATATTTATTAATAGTATTTTATTAATATATTTAACAGAAAGAAAAGTAAGAGAAGAAACAGAAGGGGTAGGTATGTACAGAAAGAATCAGTACAGAGAGAGTATACTCACATTCTATATTATTGACAGCTTTCATTTGCAGAACACTTTTTTGAAAATAAATGATTGTTTGCAGTGATAGGCAGCTGAAATTATCTAGTCATAAGGAATCAAAAGAAGAGTGAATTTGTTTGAAAAGTATAATTACTGAGTCTTACAAATAAGCAAAACCCAGCAATTATAACGTGATGAATTTGTTTGTCTTCATCTAATGTGCTTACCCACATTAGAGTCTTCTGTACAGTTTTTGACACTAGAATTTGAGAATAATATGGAAAGCTTGGAAAGATTCCAAATAAGAGTTTAAAAATTTATTAAAGCGAGATCCTCAAAGTGCAGTACAAATCAGTACAAATCCTCAAGGCAGTACAAAGTGGCTTGAGGAGGGCTAGGGGAATTTAAGTCCTCAAGGCCTCCCAATAAGATGCAGTGCAGGATGCCATACAGGACTTCACTGTGGTTCAGACTCTTGGTGGCTAAGACTCCCCCTCAATGCAGGGGCCCAGGTTGGCTCCCTGGTCAGGGAATCCCACATCCCACAACTAGGAGTTTGCATGCTGCAACTAAAGATCCTAGATTTTAGAACTAAGACCCGGTGTAGCCAAATAAATAAATACATTTTTAAAAGAAAGATGCAACGTAAGGAAAACAGTGAGCTCAATATTCACATGCAACTCCAGGACAAAAGTTGACGGACATCTTTGCCAGCCGACCAGATTATTAGCTCCAGCATCCTCACAGACCGAAATTCTAGAGTCTCCAAATGTTCCTAAAAGATGGAAATGAGATTTATGAGGAACATCTATGGGATTTTCAACGTCTGCTATACCCTAAGTGGTTTACTCACTCAGTCATGTCTGACTCTTGTGACCCCATGGACTGTAGCCCGCCAGGCTCCTCCGTCCATAGGATTCTCCAGGCAAGAATACTGGAGTGAGTTGCCATTTCCTTCACCCTAAGTACTCAAATATAGTTGTCAAAATGAATGAAGATGGTGATGAGAAGTGACTCAAAGACTGACTTAGCAATTATTTCTTGTGCGTCCTTGGTACCTGTTTTGGGTTTTAAGTAGAATGTTATTGTGAATTTGTTAATGTTGTTAGGAATCCCACCACCCTCCCCCTCTACCGTCAAAGGGTTCAATATGCAAAATAAAGGATTTGAGGTAGATAGATGGAATATTTCCTGACAGATATGGTGCACCAAAAAAAGTACTAGCCAGTTAATTTATAGAACTCTTTTTTAAAAAAGCAGAGTAGATTTTCAGTAGTCTGGAATAGTTTTAGAGAAAAATTTGAGGACCTATTAAGTTCCTTTCTGCCCTACAATGTAAAGCTATATCTATATGGAAAACAATGATATATGAAAAACTGTAGGTCCATGCAATCATGAGAGTGAAACACTTATTTCATCTATTCTCAAGCCGTCTGTATTTTCTGTATCTGCATATCCTATTGCTTAACTAACGTGTCTGAATGTTTTCCTTTGTTTACTTTAACTTGTTTTCACTGAGATGCTAGTGCTAGGGGCTGTGGGGGAAGGCAAAGATTACTAAGAAATGACTGTTCTTTACTTTTTAAGAGCATGCAGCCATGTTGGAAAGAAAACCATGAACTTAAAGGGGCATGAAATGTCAAACTCGGGATCTGTAACAAAATACATTATTCAATGGGCTTCCTGGGTGGCTTAGTGATAAAGAACCTGCCTGGCAATGCAAAGGAGTCACTGGGTTGGGAAGATCCCCTAGAGGAGGACATGGCAATCCACTCCAGTGTTCTTGCCTGGAGAATCCCCTGGACAGAGGAGCCTGGTGAGCTGCAGCCCATAGGGTTGCTAAGAGTGAGACATGGCTGAGCATGCATGCGCATTATCCAGTAGTTAAAATCTAACCTTTCATTATGCTGGGCACTCATGTTTCCATTGTGCCCCTCTCCCATGCAAAGAACGAGTGATTTGGGATTACAGGCTATTTAGCCAGTACAATATTTTCTGTTAATAGTTCCATTTACTCACCACACACACACATACACACAGAGAAAACTTTAACTGATATGACTTTGGAGGTAGTTGTTTCATGGCGCCTTAATTCTGCATAGGTTTTCCTCACTTTGGAACGCTGGTATGTTGAAGTGGTATGTTGAAGTAAAAGCATATTTTGACTTTCCACAAGGGTGTGGGCTTCTCTCTGGGTTTTCACATTTTCCTTTGTACCTCCTGTGGAATGGCTTGTGGAGACTGCAAAAAAGCAGAGGCTGACGCCTTACTCCATTCTCCTCCCCTGCTCCCTTCCAGCTCATCATATTCTTATATAATCCAAGAGAAATCTGCTTTTGGTTAGAATGCAGTTGAGGGAAAAGTAAGGTTTTTTTTTTTTTTTGCAGGGGGGTTGGGGGAGTTATTTTAAAATGTTCCAAGTTTGTATGAAAGTTCTGTCAAGGCAACAACTTAAATGGAGACAGCTGGAAATCATTAAGGGAACTTGCAGTGGACAATGATTAAAGCAGGATGGAATTTCCACTCTGTCTCTCTCTCTTTTTATGATACTTTAAGCAAGTTAGTGTTGCTTTTGAAACTTGAATTAGCCCTCTGACTATGAGAGTTGGAAAATTATTTTATTCCTCTACTTTCTAGAGACCACTCCACTGATTTCAGAGGCTGTTACTGCAAATGAATAAATGAACACTTTTGGAACTAACTGGTGCTCGGCAGCAGTGTGCCTCATATTTCATGATTATCCTTGCATCTTCCTGGTCTGAATATGATTTGAAATGATAACCACCGAGGAACATTAAAAATACTTTGTGGCTACTTTCCTAGTCTCGTGTGGTAACAGAAGACTACTTTTTAAGGTCCCAGTTTTTACCTCCCACCTTTCTTTCTTAAGGGTCATGCCACTTTTAATGACTAGAAATAGTTGCAAATGAATCATTCCAAGTTCTTCCCTCCTCCCCGCCCCCAGATTTCTAATGGTTCAGACTGAGCACACACACACACATGGGTTCAGACACAAGGCATGCTGGGATCTTACTAGCAAAGGCTGCTGGGTAGAGGCTGAAGTCAGATCTGGGAAAGTCTTCCTGGCTGCAAGCTCTTCCCCATGGGTGTGGTGAGGTTGTGGATGGCTGTTGCTACAAAGAGGCTGAATCTGGTCAGTGGGGCAGGGCAGAGGAAATACAGATGGTGGACAGAATTTGTTGTCAGGCCAACAGAGTCTAGGAGATCTGTCAACTGAGACCGTGACCCTGGCTCATGGCAGGGCACATGGACAGAGGGCCCAGGTGTCCCAGGGAAAGCAGATTATCATTACAGTCAAAAAACCAAACCGCTCAGACTTCCCTGGTGGTCCAGTGGTTAAGAATCCACCTTGCAATGCAGAGGGCATGGATTTGATCCCTGGTCAGGGAACTAAGATCCTGCAGGCCCATCCTGCATGTTACAACTAAGACCCAATGCAGCCAAATAAATAAGCATTTGAAAATCCAAATTGATCAGTTTGAGCCATTAGGAGGAACCTTGGGGGGAAGGGGTTAAGGGAAGGAGAGACCAAACTTAGTCTCAGCTGATACTGAACTCTGGGCAGCAGAAGGAATTCCTGCTATTGTTTGTCTGCCTGAGTCTGACTTGGGGAGGCACTGGGCTAGAGGAACTGGGAGGAAAAGTTTCATGACCTATCCCTAGCTTATCTTCCCCCTGAACCACATTGATATCCAACAGCTGTGTGCTCTTTGCCTCATTCTTTCTTGAAATACCTGTCATGAAGACCAGATGACAGAACTTGTTGGAATTTTGTGGTAGTGAACGAGCAAGCCTCTTCCAGTGGACTCACAAGACAATTTGAATATTTCCCCACTTCCTGTTTCAGCCCGCTCAGCGGGACAGGTTCTTGGCTGGTCCTGCATGAATTCCAGAAAGGGAGACCTTTTGTGCTCTTCCAGCCAAGGTCCCCTGAAGAAGGGAATGGCAACCCACTCCAGTATTCTTCCCTGGAGAATCCATGGACAGAGGAGCCTGGCTGGCTCCAGTTCATAGGGTCACACAGAGTCGGGCATGAGTGAAGTGACTTAGCACATACGTGGTATCAAACTTCTCAATGGGATTAAAAATGTTTAGCACCCATCATCTTGAGACTTCTGTAAAACAAGAGACTCAATTAAAAAAAAAATCTCATTGGGATTTCTCTGTGGCTAAAGTCCAGTGGCTAAAACTCTGCACTCTTTGTGCAGGGGGAGTGCCCTGGTTCAGTCGATCCCACATGCTGCAACTAAGTTTCATGCTTCAACTAAAGATCCTGCATGCTGCAAACGAGACCTCATGCAGCCAAATAAATAAACAAAATAAATTTAAAAATCTGGTTAAAACCTTACTCAGACATTAGAGGTGTATTGTTTCTTGATGGCAGAATTATTCAGAAAGAACGAGAATTTTCTTTACCCTCTCAGGTTCATTAATTTTGAAGACTTAAAAAAATTAATATATTCTCACCATTGTTACAGAAGTCCAAAGTGCTAAACTAAACTTCTGTATATGAATCTGTTACTAAGATGTATATTAAGAGTAACAAAATGAAATGCTAATTTGGCAGATGTCTTAAAGCCTTTAGTTGGGTTGACAACTATTAGATTGATTAAAGAGAGTTTTGCACAAGGACAGTCTACTAATTTGCTAAGCATTGTATCTCAAGGTTAAAAAATCCTGGCTACATTTTAAAGCAGGGAAGATCAATTAGAGCATTCATTAGATTCCTATTTACACTTTAATTGTCAACTCTGTTCATTTGTTGGAACCCTTTTTTAGTCATTAGTGTCTGTCAGTAAGAAATATGTCTTAATTTCACTTATATTCATTTATTCATCCTTTCATTCAATCAACAAACATTAATAATGTCCAAAGCACTTTGCCAACTTTTAAAAATATACTGATGAAAAAGACAAAGCTTACCCTCAAGGACATAGTCACCTCAAATTTTCATATAAACAAAATTAATATAAAAGTATTAGGTTATACTAACATTTAAAAAGTTACCATTTGCAATAGAAGTACCATAAAGAACTCTAACAAATGTACAACCTAATTCTTCTTTTCTCTGTGTGGTTATTATTTTTAGGTTTAAGATAGCTAAGTGTGTTTTATTTGGGCCTTACACATGTTATAGATTGGAGAGCTTTTGAGAATGGCTCTATGTATCTTCGGATGCATTCTGTAGGACCACAGGATCCAGGGTCCATTAAATCTGTTCAGGGGAAGAAGGAGCCTGGCTCATCACTGAAAGGTAAAGAGTGGAGCCAGCTGAATTTCCCAGTTTCTGAACAAAGGAGCTCCTGAGTAGAGCGAGTGGTAGGGCCCTTATAAACGTGAATCTTCAGAGGAAGACTGTGAGCTCTCCAAGATCTCCAGTGTGTTATGTATATACCTTAAGTGCCTTCAGATTTTTAGCCTAATGTCTGATCCTTTAGACAAAGAATTCATCTCTCACTTTTCTGGTGCTTCTGGACAAGGTCTGAGCCAGCAATTAGGCTCAGCAGACCTGCTGAGTACACAACCTACTCATTTCTGAATAGTTAGAAATCAGAACTGTACCATGAGATTTCTTCTCTTGGATTATAATTCCAGGGATAAAATAATTTTGCACTAGAAGTTGAATGCTTATCATTGAGTTTTATCTGATAGATTTTAAGTACTTTCTTATACCCAGCATAGTATTCTTCAGGACAATTCACCTATAAAATGGTAGGTTGGTCTCAATGATGTCAGGCCATTTTCTTCTCTATTAATCTGATTCTAATTAGGAAAAAAAAAAAAAAGTGGTTCAGATAATAACATTAGTTGAGAGATATAGCAAGAGATAATCGAAGAGAAAATCAATCCTCCTGCAATGCAGAAGACCTCTGTTCGATTCCTGGGAAGATCCCCTGGAGAAGGGAGAGGCTACCCTCTCCAGTATTCTTGGGCTTCTCTTGTGGCTCAGTTGGTAAAAAATCCGCCTGCAATGCAGGAGACCGAGGTTCGATCCCCGGGTTGGGAAGATCCCCTAGAGAAGGGAAAGGCTACCCACTCCCGTATTCTAGCCTGGAGAATGCCTTGGACTGTATAGTCCATGGGGTCACAAAGAGTCGGACATGACTGAATGACTTTCACTTCACTTCATAGGTCTTCAATGAAAGATGGGATCATGAACTGGACACCATCTACATTTTATAATAGAGGTGTCATGTAAGTTTTACTTTTTTGTGAAAAGCCCTTCTTTGAGAGGAGGGCTCATGGCTTATTCATCTTAGTGATAGCACTTGAGCAGTAAGAATAAAAAATAATGTGTATTAACTAGAACTTAATAGGAAAGTTAAAGCTATTGTTGACTATTCAGAGGGGAGTTTAGTTCTATATTTAAAGACTTATGTTTTATATTTTAATGGCCTGTGTAGGTAGGAGGGTTGATTTTAGTTTTTTTGTGGTATTAAGTGGCTCAGTGGTAAAGAATCTGCCTGCCAATCTAGGAGACACAGGAGACGAGGGTTTGATCCCTGGGTTGGGAAGATCCCCTGGAGAAGGAAAGGGCAACCCACTCTAGTATTATTGCTTAGGAAGTCCCATGGACAGAGGAGTCTGGTGGGCTACAGTCCGTGGGGTTGCAAAGAGTCAGACACGACTGTGCACGCATGCGTGTGCACTCTAATGAACATATTAGAGAATTAAGGCTTAAGCAGTGATGAAAAAAAGATACAACTTGGACCAGGAATTAAGGGTGAGATGATCTTAACTTCATTTTAAAATAGTGAGTGCAATAGAATTCTTCTGGCAAGGTTATTAAATTGTGGACAAATGCTTGATTTCTTAAAAAAATAAAATAGAATAATGAAGCTGTCAAGGATGGCAATGACCTCTGGATCTTCCTATATGGTTCATCAGGTCATTCTCCAACAATGATATTCATGATATTACTCAGTGAATAATATCATGAGAAAGGAGGAAAATGGTCCCAGATTGATCAAATCATGGAACGTCTGATTTACAGACCTCACCATTCTCACTCAGTCACATGCCACATAGGCACATTTGGACTTATTTTGTGATTAGAATTGCCCCTTACTCAGCGGGCCTTTTAAACCTGCATTTTATTTTCTCTGTTCAGTTGAATTACAGAGGTTTTTCCGTCAGTAAATGTACTGAACTTTAAAGAGTCCAGTTTTCTCATTTAGTAGTTGTAGCGCTGGTGTTATTAATGTCCCCGTAAGCCTGATGGTGATAACCAAAACAAGAGGGGGCTTTTCTTTCAGTTGAGTTCACGTGAATTGAAGTTGCTTGATTTAGGGTTCTGTGATTTCCTATTCTTCACTAGCATTTATGAATTCAGCTTCCATTTTCAGATTTCCAGAGGCCACTTGAGGGTTTAAGTAATGCCTTTAATTATAACTTAAAGTATAGGCAATTGCATTTCACGAAGCTAACAATTATCCAGAGTATATTATTAGACAGTGAGTTATTGAAGTCTGTATAGTTTGTAAAAACCCATCAAAATAACTGGGGGAGAAAAGAGATAAACTAGATTGGAACAATGAGGCTTGAAAACAACTTTGATTATGTCTGGAGTTTACATGGTAATGAGTCCTAAATCTCAGGCATTAGGTTCTTTGTAAAAATCCTTACAGTCTCTCCTGTTTTCCCTACTTCAGAACTAGAGATGTTGGCAATGTTTTCGCCTGCTTTTAAAATATAAACACTGATGCGGCAGTTGACTGTGCTTTTCAGACTTCACTTTATGTAATTCTTAAAATTTCCCTGTGACATAGGTAATAATGCTCCCTCAGGAATTCATCCTAAGAGGAGATGAGCAATTTGCCCGAAATCACATGCTTATGAAGTAGTAACACTGAATTGCAACCCAAGTCTTCTGCTCTAGATTGAAACTAAAAAGCCCATTATATGATCAAGTGACTAGATTGGTAGAGCAATTTTTCAGTATTGAGGCATTTTTCAGGTGATTTTCTTAAAAAACAAATTTGAGAAAGTAAATACTCATAAGAACAATACTGAAAAATAAATACATGGATTTAAGAATCAACATGATTTTTTTTTAAAGCAGCCTGGCCCATTTTTCTAGTCAGGCTCACATGTCCCAACACCCTAAGGATGATGATTCTGATATAAAAAAGAGAAGATGCACCTGGAGTCAGATATGGTTTGAATTCTAACCTTCATTTATTTGTTGTCATACTTTGGGCAAGCTCTTTGGTTTACTTATTTGTAAAATGGTTAAAATAATAGCAACCTTAACAGGATTACTAGAAGAAGTGAGTGAAATAGTATTTGTAAAGGGCCTGCCATTCCAGGCACCAAACAAACGATGGCCTTTCTAGTTATAGTAGAGCCAAGTGGGGCCTTGTTTCAACTTAGCACTTCTCACCCCTTTTCGAAGGTAGTTTAAAAATATATCACAGTGGGTCTGTGATCATTTAAGTGACTCAGGATGCATTTTCCTGATTTGCAATACAGTGGCTTTCTAGCTGTATTTTTATTTTAAAATCTATGACAGGGAATGAAAAAGCATTGGCAGGTGGATTCTTTACCCCTAGATCCCCAGGGAAGTCCAAGTTTCTTGGTCATGGGTTCAATCCCTGATCTGGGAAAATTTTACATGCCTTGGGACAACTGAGCTCGTGTGCCCCAGCTAATGAGCCCATACTCTCCAGAGCCCATGCTCTGCAACAAGAGAAAGACTGTGTGCAGAAATGAGGACTCAGTGTAGCCAAAAATAAGTAAATAAAAGTGTTTTTTATATGTCCATGAACCCTTTAAATTCGTAGCTGTACTTACCCTTTGCTCCTATTTTTACAGTTACCTTGGAGAAGGAAATGGCAAACCACTCCAGTACTCTTGCCTGGAGAATCCCATGGAGGGAGGAGCCTGGTAGGCTACAGTCCATGGGGTCGCAAAGAGTTGGACATGACTGAGCAACTTCACTTTCACTTTTCACTTTCTGGAGTAAAAGTAGCAGCATGTCTTCCAAGCTCAAAGATTGTTATAAGTCAGAAAGTAAAGTCTCTCAGTTGTGTTCAACTCTTTGCAGCCCCATGGACTGTAGCCTGCCAGACTCCTCTGTCCATGGGATTTTCCAGGCAAGAGTAGTGGAGTGGGCGGAGAAGGCAATGGCACCCCACTCCAGTATTCTTGCCTGGAAAATCCATGGACAGAGGAGCCTGGTAGGCTGCAGTCCATGGGGTCGCTAAGAGTCAGACACGACTGAGCGACTTCACTTTCACTTTTCTCTTTCATGCGTTGGAGAAGGAAATGGCAACCCACTCCAGTGTTCTTGCCTGGAGAATCCCAGGGACGGCGGAGCCTGGTGGGCTGCCGTCTATGGGGTCACACAGAGTCGGACACGACTGAAGTGACTTAGCAGCAGCATAGTGGAGTGGGTTGCTATTTCCTTCTTCAGAGGATCTTCCCAACCCAGGGATTGAACCCAGGTCTCCTGCACGGCTGGCAGACTCTTTACTGTCTGAACCACTGGGGAAGCCCTATAAGTCAAAAGAACCTCCCAATCAAGTTTGTGACTACCTGAGATGTTAGTCTGATCTGTTGACCATGGTCTTTGAATGGAATAGCACGAGACCAGTGCTGGCCTGACTGAAAGTAGCATTTTTATCTCCTTCAAAATGGAAAGTTGCAGTGAACACCGCCGGAGGTGGTGGTTTGGATGTTCCTTCTTTCATCAGACAACTTGGCTGCACACTGTAAGCATGTAGGAAGAAGAGCGAATCTGCTGGAGCTCACTCTTTCCTTATCCTTTCCCTCCCTCCCCACCTTCTCTTCTTCCTCCTCTACCATCTCTCCATGTCTCTGCTTCTTTTGTGTCTAGTTCTGCGCTGGGTGATGTTTCTAAAACAGGCCCGAGGACACGTTAGTATGCTGGACAGCTGGTCAATTGTCAGGGACAGTAGGGAACAGGTACCTTTTCCATCTGTAGAATTCCTTAAAAAATATATTAAAAAAAAGTGTAGAGCTGACGACTTGAACACTGATGTATGGGTAAAATCAGCCAACATTTGTTTAGCGCTTACTATGTGCCAGACGCAATGTACTTTGCATCATTTCACACATTTCTTCTATCAACCTTGTCATTGTTGTTCAGCTGCTAAGTTGTGTCTGGCTCTTTACAACCCCACGAACTGCAGCATGCCAGGCTTCCCTGTCTTTCACTATGTACTGGAGTTTGCTCAAGCTCATGTCCGTTGTCAGTGATGCCATCCATCTCATCTTCTGTCACCTCCTTCTCCTCCTACCTTCAATCTTTCCCAGCATCAGGGTCTTTTCTAATGAGTTGACTCTTTGCATCAAGTGGCCAAAGTATTGGAGCTTAAGCATTAGTCCTTCCAATGAATATTCAGGATTGATTTCCTTTAGGATGGACTTGTTTGATCTCCTTGCAGTCCAAGGGACTCTCAAGAGTCTTCTCCCATACCATAATTTGAAAGCATCAGTTCACTCAGCCTTCTTTGTGGTCCAACTCTCACATCTGTACAAGACTACTGGAAAA
The DNA here is from genome assembly GCF_032452875.1 of Bos javanicus. NCBI lineage: Eukaryota > Metazoa > Chordata > Mammalia > Artiodactyla > Bovidae > Bos > Bos javanicus. The sequence goes on along the minus strand of NC_083871.1, from coordinate 12,295,440 downwards.
ACTATAGCTTTGACTAGATGGAGCTTTGTTGGCAAAGTGATGTCTCTGCTTTTTTTTTTCCAGTATGCTGTCTAGGTTTGTCATAGTTCTCCTTCCAAGGAGCAAGTGTCTTTTAATTTCATGTGCTCTAGTGCCTTTATGAGAAGAGACATCACAGTTCTTTCCTCCCTGTTCACCTTGTGAGGAGGTGCAGTCTGCCAACAAAGAAAGGAGACCTTGCTAGAAACAGCCTCTCCCAGACCTTAGATCTTGGACTGTGAGCCTCTGGAACTGTGAAAAAAATAAATGTCTGTTGTTTAAGCCACCCAGTATATGGTATTTTTTTATGACAGCCTGAGATGATCGATACAAACCTTAACTGGGTCTCTTTTTTATAGATGAGAAAACTAAGGCTTTGATGACTAAATCAAGGCATTCTGATGGTGTTCTAAACCTGTTTGTGACCTCTGTGTTCCTGCAGCTCAGGGTGAGATTTGAGGGGTCACTTTGTCATTGTTTCCTCTAACAGCAAGTCTGCTTCCATCTCTCCCTCCTATTTTTCTCATCTTCCGTAAACGTTATTCTCGCTCTGTACTCAGCCCTCTTGATTTTCTGGTCCTTTCAAAAACTTCATCTCCCACGCACATGAAAGCATTTGTTTATTGCCTCATGTCCTCTCGCGTCTCTTCAAAACGTTTTCTGAAAACCATTTCCTCCCTTGACGTTGAAGTTTTCTCTCTTATCAAGCATGTCTTTTCCCTATCTCTATTATAAGGCTGTTTCCCCAGCATTTCCACTTGGATAAACATCTCCTGAGAGATGCTGTTTGCTTGTTTTGCTTTGTTTTTTTTTTTCCATCTTTGGTAAAGTTCTTCGTAATCTGAAGGCAAAGAGTAATAAAAAAAATTGGCTGTTAATTTGTCATTTTCCTAAGTCAAGATTTAGTGATTCAACCTCCACTTAATATCCATTTCTTAAAGAACTTAAAGATGATTTACTTTGTGTTATTTTAAAAAGGCATTCTATCTGTTTCTAGCCTGTTTTAATTATGAAGCAGTCTTTTGAAATTTCGAATTCTCCACCTGTGGGGATGCAAATGTCCCAGTAGCTTACTGAGCTGCCAATATCAAGACACACAGTAATGAACAATAGACATATTTTTAGTTGTGAATACCCAGGGCCATCCCACTGTTCATGTTACTCATCTCTCTCAAGTAAAAGCAAAATAAAAATATTCCCCATAGATCTTCTGTCTTACTGATTCTGTAAGTCATCCCCTTACTCCCTTACCTAAACATGTAATAAATCATCAGATCCTGGAGATATAACTTCTTAAAGTGTCTCTGGCAATCGGTCTTCTTGTCTATAGCCCCCTGCCACTATTCCAGGCCTCAAAGTGGGAGAGTGAAAAACTTGGCTTAAAGCTCAACATTCAGAAAACGAAGATCATGGCATCTGGTCCCATCACCTCATGGGAAATAGATGGGGAAACAGTGGAAACAGTGTCAGACTTTATTTTTGGGGGCTCCAAAATCACTGCAGATGGTGATTGCAGCCATGAAATTAAAAGACCCTTGCTTCTTGGAAGGAAAGTTATGACCAACCTAGATAGCATATTGAAAAGCAGAGACATTACTTTGCCAACAAAGGTCCGTCTAGTCAAGGCTATGGTTTTTCCAGTGGTCATGTATGGATGTGAGAGTTGAACTGTGAAGAAAGCTGAGCGCCAAAGAATTGATGCTTTTGAACTGTGGTGTTGGAGAAGACTCTTGAGAGTCCCTTGGACTGCAAGGAGATCCAACCAATCTATTCTGAAGGAGATCAGCACTGGGATTTCTTTGGAAGGAATGATGCTGAAGCTGAAACTCCAGTACTTTGGCCACCTCATGCAAAGAGTTGACTCATTTGAAAAGACTCTGATGCTGGGAAGGATTGGAGGCAGGAGAAGGGGACAACAGAGGATGAGATGGCTGGATAGCATCATTGACTTGATGGACGTGAGTCTGGGTGAGCTCCGGGAGTTGGTGATGGACAGGGAGGCCTGGTGAGCTGCAATTCATGGGGTCGCAAAAAGTCAGACACGACTGAGCAAATGAACTGAACTGAACTGAACTGATGACTTCCTCTTGAACAGAGAGTAACATATAAACACAGCAGAGTGCTCGTGATCCTTCAGGCTTTAATTCTTAATCTATAAATTCAACTTTTTATTTGTTTAACTTTGTTTTGTGTTGAGGTATAGCTGAGTAACAATGTTGTGATAGTTTCAGGTGAACAGTGAAGGGACTCAGCCATGCATACACGTGTGTCTGTTCTCCCCCAAACTCCCCCTACCCCATCCAGGCTGCCATGTAACACTGAGCAGAGTTCCCTGTGCTATTCAGTAGGTCCTCACTGGTTATCCATTTTAAATATAGCAGTGTGTACACGCCCATCCCAAACTCTCTAATTATCTCTTCCCCTCATCCTTCCCTCCCCAAGCAACCATAAGGTTGTTCTCTAAGTCTATGAGTCTCTTTCTGTTTTATAAGTATGTTCATTTTTATGATTTCTTTTTAGCTTCCACATATAAAGAATGTCATAAGATTTCCCTCCTTCTCTGATTTACTTCACTCTGTATGACAATCTCTAGGTCTCTCCATGTTACTACAAATGGCATTACTTCATTCATTTTAATGGCTGAGTAATATTCCACTGTATATATGTACCACTTCTCAATATCCTTTTCTCCACCCCATCCTATGCTTGGAAATTTTGAACAATTGATTCATTCTGCATGCATTGCCAGCTATGTAGCAGGTATTTTGCTAGATGCTGGGGATACAGTGGTGATCAGAAGAGAGGTGGTCTTGTCCTCTTGGAATGTGCAATTTACAAGGAATACAGAGTCTGCAGGGGTTTACCTTAGAGACTGTTATGTTCTATAGCAGGGAAGTTATGGCATGTAATCAGGGAAAAAGGTAGCGACATCCGACTCAGATTTAGTTAAGACCTAAAGGTTGAAAAGGTATTATTTAGATCCAAGGCTTGGGTATTGAGAAACTGCTTTAGGTAGAGAGAAGATCATTTGCAAAGAGGAGAAAGAGCAGCTCATTCCTACTCACAGAACAAAAAGTAGATCACTGTGACTGGAACAGAAGTGGCTAAGGAGATGTGTTGGAAGATGAGACTGGAGAGAGAAATTTCTTTAACAGTCAGGCTCTATTAGGCCATTGCTGATGCTGTTCCCTTTGCTTGAAATGACCTGGCAGCCTCCTGCTCACTCTCAGGCTCAGTTTAACCGTCATCTCCTTTGTAAAGTATTTCCTGGCTTTGCCTGGCTATATCATTTTTACCTAGCACGTATTTGGGTTTATCACTCACATCACTGTATCTCTCTCCTACTAGAAGATCACCTCTTGTAGGGCAGAGATGATACTTATCTTTATAACCACCTGTGTTTAGCAGCTTAGCAAAGGGCCTATTATTAAGTGGATGCTCAGTCTGGAACATTTTCTAATGTCATACTTTTGAGAAGTATTAACATGTCCTATTTTTCTCACAGGCAGTAGAACATTTGGTTCATTCAAGCCTTGGGCTTGGGGCTGTCTAGTTGTGTATCATCTTACTTTAACATATCCACTGATATATGGGGTTAGGAAACTGCCCTGCAGAGTCCTGTTTAATTACACAAATTGATATAACAATCAAGTGTGACTTATAGGAAGAGTGCAATCAGCACTCCGTATCTGTTTTGAGGGTTGGCTTTTTTAAAAAAAGAGTTTTATGAATTTTTGGCTGCGCTGGGTGCTGGGTCTTTGTTCCTGCAGGCTTTTCTCTGGCTGCGGCAAGCAGGGGCCACTCTCCAGCTGATGTGTGTGGTCTTCTCACTGTTGTGGCTTCTCTCATTGCGGAGCACAGGCTCTAAGGCACGTGGTCTTCAGTAGCTGTGGCGCACAGACTTTGATGCACCTCAGCACGTGGCATCTTCCCAGATCAGGGATCAAACCCATGTCTCCTGCATTGGCAGGTGGATTCTTTACCACTGAGCCAACAGGAAAGCCCCTCGATTTTTTTCTTTTTCTTTTTTTTTAAATCTTTTTGAGAGTTGAATGAACAGAGCTTGGGGGAGAAGGGTGCGTTTTGAGTGTCTTCTCTGCTGAGGGTCAGACGTTGAAACCCTGCTTCAGGTTCCTTTCTGATAGTCACTGCCAGAATTCACCCTGACCTCACTCTCTTGGTAGCAGCCTTAGATCCCAGAAAAGTGGCTGCACGAGTATATTTGAAGAGCTGTATCACAAGCATCCAAGCCAGGCTTGGCATGAAGTGCCCTTGGCTGGGCATAAAATCAAAAGAACACCTTACCACCTTCTCACTTAGGTGAACGCCATGCCTGACAGGCAGAGCCCTGCCCCTCTGGTGAGCGCAGCAATCAGGCTGTAGGGTTTGGGCACAGGAGTGCATGTGGTCCACCCAGGGCTTTTTCAGCTGCCACCAGTAAGGCTCCAGGTTAACAGTGTAACAGCTGAGCCGTCAAGGTCAGCAGGAGCAAACTCCTCACTCAGAACGGTGTCCTCGTGGGGCTACCGGGTTGTTCAGCCCACGTGGAAAATTGTTCAGTCCCCTCTGAGTCAAGAATATTTATTGAGGATCTACTGGGGATTTCTCTAAGTGTTGAAGATACACAAATAAAAAGGCAGAGAAAATGTGTGCCAACATGAAACTTATTTCCTCAAAATAAGTACATATCCAGTATCATTCCAGGTAGAGATAAGGAATTGAGGTGTGATGAAGAATGTGAACATTGTGGAGGGCTATTTGAGACAGGGCTTCAGGGAACACCTTTCTGAGGGAGGGACACTCACTGAGCAGAAAATGAAATGAAGAGAGAGTGTGACACCCATGGCCATGTGGTAAGAGTACCCCACGGAAAAAGCGGCGTGAGGCCTGAGGAGGGAATGAGTAGGCCCTACTGAGGAGCATCAGTGCAGCCTAGGGGAGGTAGTGGGAGGTTGTTCTGGAGAGACAAAACAGGCAACAGATCCTGAAGGGCTGTACAGAACTGGACACCATGAGAGGGTTTGAGATTTCTGTTTTTAGACCATCACTGGTGCCGTATTTGAGGGTGGCAGGGGCAGGAGGCTTGCAGTGGCCCACAAGAGAGGCCCACTCATGTTGATGGCTGTGGAGAGGGTGGCTGGATTTAGGATAAGCTCTGAAAGTGGGGCCAAAGGACCTGGATTGGATAAGGGGCGTGAGGAAAAAGAATCAAGATACAGTGGTACGGATTCTTCCCAAGTGGGCCAGTGGTTAAGAATCTGCCTGCCTAGTCAGGAGTGTGTTAGTCACTCAATCATGTCCGACTCTTTTGTGACCCCATGGACTGTAGCCTGCCAGGCTCCTCTGTCCATGGAATTCTTCAGGCAAGAATACTGGAGTGGGTAGCCATTCCCTTCTCCAGGAAATCTCTCCCACCCAGAGATTGAACCCAGGTTTCCTTCATTGCAGGCAGATTCTTTATTGCCTGAACCAGTCAGGGGGCATAGGTTCAATTCCTGGTCTGGGAAGATCCTCCATACCTCAGGGCAGCTAAGCCCTTGAGCTGCAGCCACTGAGCCCACTCGCCACTACTGCTAATCTTCAGCTCTTCTGGCTTCTAGCACACATACATTCTAGGGAGCCAGCACCAAGCACAAGCAACTTTTACTTCTAGGACTTTATACATGCAAAGGGCAGTAGAACCTTGGAGAAAGAGGAACCTGTTGCTTTGTTAGGAAAGCTGGAAGTCATGGTTAGGAAAGCAGGAAGTCATGGTTGCTATGCTTTGAGGCAGAGATGTTTGTGGCTCAGATGGTAAAGAACCTACCTTCAACGCAGGGGACCTGGGTTTGATCCCTGGGTTGGGAAGATCCCCTGGAGAGGGAAATGTGACCCATTCCAGTACTCTTGCCTGGAGAACCCCGTGGACAGAGGAGCCTGGAGGACTGCAGTCCACAGGGTCACAAAGAGACGGATATGACTGAGTGACTAACACGTTCACTTTGTTCTGTTTGTCTCAGTCCTGGACTTACTGGTTTCACAGTATCACACAGATGCACAGAAAGTGCCCCAGATGGGTGAGGTATAGGCAGTGAGCTGAGAAAGCTTTAAAGAACAAAACAAAATAAAACAAAACCCTTTGGCATATGGCAGCAGAACTTGGCAGAAAATGGCCAGTCTTCTGAGTATGTTGGCCTTAATGAGAAACCCAGATGCTCTCTCTCTCTCTTTTTTTTTTCTTTTTTCCAGAATATATTTAAAGGTTTTGAGTCTTCATGTTGCCCTCCAAATATGTGCTTTTCTTTTTCCATGGGTTGACTGCTATCCACCCAATATTTTCCTCTCTCTGGACTTACAGGCTTAACTCAAAGTTGAGGAATTGATATAAAGCTTCCTATTTCTACACGTTGAGACTGAGTCATTGAGTCAGGGTGGGATACTTTTCGCATTATCCCCATCTGCCTCCTCCAGCCAGCACCGAGGAGAGAGTTCCAGGCAGACACACTCAGTCGTCGACTGGTTTGCTGACAGAGGAAGCACTAGCCATTTGGCCTCTTCATCTGGGTTACAGTGGACTGTCTTTGTGGGTGAACACATCTTCAGTTACTTCTTTAGTCAAGACCATACATCAACCTCTCCATTCTCAATCTGATTTTTAGATTGAGCTTTCTAATGGCAGGCAAATGGTTATAGACCCCCCCAAAAAAATTGTAAGTGTAGAAACAGTTTCTTGGTTCATTTTACTTGAGGGTTCCTGTGTGTCCAATTCTTCCCACTAGTGGTGCAGAACCTGCCTGCCAAGCAAGAGACGTGGGTTCAATCCCTGGGTTGGGAAGATCCCCTGGAGGAGGGCATGGCAACCCGCTCCAGTATTCTTGCCTGGAGAATCCCATGGACAGAGGAGCCTGGCAGGCTTTACAGTCCGTAGGGTCACAAAGAATCAGCTTCGGCTGAAGGGACTTAGCATGTGTGCACAGTATGTGTGAATGGGGTGGCAGTGAGGAATACTGGTGATGGGATTTTTTTTTTTCCTAATATACCTTCAAAGGAAATCAACACAAGAAGCTTAGACATCCCTGAATGTTACATTCCTGATGTTTGGAGATTTTCATTGTTTTGCTAATTGCACTAGTTTTCTATTGCTGCATAACAATTCGCCCTCCAAACCTAGAGGCTTAAAATAACAAACATTTATAATCTCAAAGCTTCTATGAGCCACAAATTCTCACAATGCTGCAATCAAATTGTTGGTTGGGATCCAAGTCATCCCAAGGCTTGACCTGGGGAGAATACACTCCCATGGTTGTTGACATGGTCATGGTGGTTGTTGGCTGGAGACATCAGTTACTTGCCATATGGGTTTCTCTTCAGGGCTCCCCCGGTGGCTCAGAGGTTAAACCATCTGCGTGCAATGCAGTTCAATCCCTGGGTCGGGAAGATCCCCTGGAGAAGCAAATGGCAACCCACTGTAGTACTCTTGCCTGGAGAATCCCATGGAGGGAGAAGCCTGGTCCACGGGGTTGCAAAGAGTCGGACACGACTGAGCTACTTCACTTTCACTTTCACTTTTCAGGGCCATTTGCAACATGGCTACTTGCTTTTCCTAGGTCAAGGACTCTGAGAAAGAGTGAGAGATGACAAGCAAGATGGAAGTCATCTTTCTGTGACCTCATCTTGGCCAGTGATATCCCATCACTCTTCTGTACTCTATTCATTGGAATCACTTAAGTCTGGCCCACAATCAAGGGGAAAGGATAATACCAAGGCTTGAATATTAGAAGGTGGGGGTGATTGGGAGCTATTACAGAGCCTCCCTATCATATTAATTTACTAATTCACAAGCAAGTATTTATTGAAAACCACCGTATGGAAAACCTTGATCTATGTATGGACTGTGGTTTCAGAAGGGTCCCAAATGCAAACAAAAGGCATTTTTTGTTCCTCAAAACGGGATTTGCCACCTATCTGAGAAGAAAGTTTTACACTTTAAAAATAGTCTGCCATAAAATGTCAGTGTATGTTAACTGCTCCGAGAGTTATGGAGGTGGAAGAACTCACCGTGGAAACAATTTAGGAGCTGTATCTGATCTAAGAGAGCGACAGGTTCTCTTCTGACTCAGTGTCTGCCGAGAGAGATGCATTAAAGGATGACTACCAGAGATCCATTTGGAACCAAACATGACGAACTAAATAGCTTTATTTCTCTCCTAATACATTTCAGCAGTCTCTCGTAGTCTGCTCCAACAATTCTCTTCTGTTCCACCCCACCTCCCCCGCTAGGGTGGGGAGCAAAGCAGAGAAAAGATGGAGATATAAGAACTTGTAGTTCTTAACAATGTGACTTAGTTTTCTGATCTTGTTGCTGATCGTTTTCTGAGATGATTTGCTGCGGAGCTCCTTTGCATCTTTACTGTTTGTAACTGGGAAATAAGTGATGACTAGAATCATGTTTTTTGTTTGTTTGTTCACTTGCTTATTTTGCTTTTAGAAAGTCTGTCTGGGGCTAGCCTCTCATTCTTGTCAAGGAGGAGATAAGGTCCTGAGAAGTTCAGTGACTTGCTCATGTTCTCCAGCTTTCAAACTACTGCTCTTTCCAGGAAGTCCACACAGTAGACTCTCCCTGGAATTTTTTTTTTAATCCATTACATTAGGTGTCACTGAAAGACCAGTGACAAGGATTGTTCTTACATCATTTATGAGTAGCCATGTCAGGTTTGGAGGTGACTCTTTTATTTGCCCATGTCAAATGGTATTTGTACAGTTTTTTGAAAGCATGATATACACTACCTTACCATTTATTTCATTGAGATTTAGGTGTTCTCCACTACTCAAAACAGAGAATATTACTAAAATTCATTTTAGTAATATCTGCTTGCTACTGTGGACACAAGGAAGCATTAAAATTACATGAAATTGAAATGGTATTTGAAAATGAGTTTCAAAAGAAAGCTGGTTTGCAATTAGTAATGATGGAAATTCAGATATGGAAATTCTAATATGGAACATTTTCTTAAGCAGTTGGGAGCTTCTGACAAGTTTTGTATATCAAAATGCCACTCTAGGAGGAAAAAAGTCAAACTTTTTAATTGGAGATTGAAGAAATAGAATCTTTATTAAATATAGATTTACATATGAATTTCAAACAATGAAGCTTCTTATTTTGATTCTTGAACTTCACGTGAATTTTCCAGGAGATATCTTCCAGACACAGAGAGGAAATGAAATAGCATCACCTCTTAACTATTCCATTATCCCCTCTGTACTTTCTTTTTTCTCCTCCTTAATTTTCAGAATTTATAATGCTATCCTGAACTTTCATAAACTGTACTATTCCTGAAGAAAGTGATAACAACCATGTTAGATTCTGGGAATTTTTTTTCTAATAAAAGTGATATACCATCGCTCCCTAACAGAAATCTCAAACCCAAAATTAAACACAGTTAACTATTCCAGATGATGTTGATATTGGTGTCATTATTTGGTGTCTAAATTTTTTAGAAGAGTAATGGTGGGTTCAATTTTGCTGTGACAGAGTCATCTCCAGTGGAAACTGTCAAGCAAAACTGATAATTACATAAAGATGTGTAGTTCTGGTTGTACTGATTTATGAAACAATGAAACCCTTTATGAGCACCTGTGAGGAATGATCTTCAGCGTTTTCAACATCTTTATAATGCAGGATGTTTTCAAAGGTATATTATCTTATTGCAACCCTGGACTTTTCTCTCAGATGTGATTATCTTCTCCATTTCACAGAAGAGGAAACCTCACATCAAAAAGATACATTACTTACCCACGGTCGCACAGTCACTGGAATTGAGTTCAAGGTTTCCTGAGTCTGAGGCCAGTGCTTTGTCAATTATATGCTTCCGAGAGAGTGATAGGGATATCATATGCAAGAAATGTAACACTCCCCCACAAACATACAAGGGGACAAACACGAACACGAAGTGAAGTATTTCCCCATGCCCAGCGCTTCGGACCATCACTGTCCCTTCATCTCACCCTATTCTTCCATTTCTGTGATTTTGCTATCTTTTATTCTTTAGACGGGACTGTCCTTGGTCTATTCTAAGTACTGTTTATGGTGCATCTCAGATGTTGTGCTTTAGCTGGGTAATCTTTCTTGATTTGAATGGAGCATTCCCCTCCTTAACCTAGAGCCCTCTAAACAATGTCATTTATACATGACTTTGGATGCATCATAATTTTGTGACTTGTGTTAGAATTGTTCATGTTCATATCTGTCTGTGCTTGGGAGGGTCAGCTTCATAAGAACGGAGAACATGGTTTATTTTTTCTGGGATTTCTCATGACTTGTATTTACATAGACGGGGCCAGGTATATATGAGATGACTTGAAATACTTGTATGAGTAATTTACGTCAGTCACAATCCAGATTACTTCCCCTGCCTGAGCAGTAATGTTATGAACATGTATGCATGTGTAGGCACCCAGTTGTGTCCAACTTTCTGCGACCCCATGGACTGTAGCCCACCAGGCTCCTCTGTCCATGGGGTTCTCTGCAGGCAAGAGTAGTGAAGTGGGTTGCCATGCCCTCCTCCAGCTCCTCTGGATGATCAGGTGGAAATTACTGGGCAGACGGGAAATGGCAGACAGTAGTGAAAGAACGCCTGTGACACGTGATGGTGGTAAGAGAGTGGTGACGAGACCGGGAGACTGAGTTGTTCTTTTAGAAATATTCATTTGCATTGCTGCAAATAGCATTGTCATACCGAGCGAAGTTAGAGAAGGAGAAATATTCTATGACACCCCTTTATGTGCAATCTAAAAAGAAATGATATAAATGAACTTATTTACAAAGTAGAAACAGACTCGCAGACTTAGAGAATGAACTTATGGTTGCCAGGGGGGGAAGGATGGGGTAGAGGGACAGTTAGGGGGTTGGGGATGGACAGGTACACACTGCTATATTTAAAATGGATAACCAACAAGACCCTACTGTAGAGCACAGGGAACTCTGCTCAATGTTATGTGGCAGCCTGGATGGGACGGGTGTTTGGGGAAGAGTGGATACACATGTTTTTGTGTTTGCTGTCCACCTGAAACGATCACAACATTGTTAATCAGCTATCGCCAATGTAAAATGAAAAGTTTCTTGAAAAGAAATGCCCTTTCTCTATCTGCTGCCTGCTCTAGGATCTTTCCTGCCAGAATGGAAACCTGGTGAGATCATCCCCTGCTGTGTTCTCGGTGCCTAGCAGAGTGCAGGGATAGAGGAGGTGCTGAAAAATATTTGTTGACCCAATGACTAATGCATGACAGTTGAGACTCTCACAATAAGAGTAGAAAAGGGAAACACATGTCATGTACAGATTGTTTACTCACTGATGATGGTCTGTGCGTAAAGTGTTTTGATTTTTTTTAGTGTGTATTTTGGGTATTTGATGGCTTGTGCCTTTTGTAAATTTCGTATTTTTTCCCGCTTCCATATGCCTTTCTGTTTTTAGTTACCTTTCTACATTGCCAAAACAAAATAAATCCAACAGCTGCCTCCACTTGAGTTTCCTTTACTATTGTTTTCTCATCTCCCATCTCTTTTAAATACATCCCAAATATGTTTTTTTGCGGGGGAGGCAAGAATCTGCAGAGAAAGCAGACAAGTCTCTCCATCTTGGTGGTAGCACAAAAATTTACTCTTAAAAGTCTAGCAGTGAAACTCACATACCTACATTTTTTCCACAGATATATTGCATGTTAACTATCTTCTTCAACACCATCCTAATTATTTTCTCAATTTAAAATAAAATCAGTAGGGAGGTTTTCCTTCTTAGAATAGATATTAATTAGACTCATCTAAATTTTTTTTTTGAGAGGGAATCCCTAAATCTAGGTAGGAAGTTTTATTTAAAGTATTCTAGATGAGAGTGATTTATATATATTTAAAGAGGACTAATTTAAACACTTTAATTTGTACTCTCTTAAGGGAAATGAAACTCCAGTATATGTGACTTTCATTAATGACTTTACCATAGAGATATAAACCAATATACTTAATAGGGAAAATTTAATGATTAATTAATTGATCCTCATATTATTTGCTAACGGGTATTACATACTCATGAAAGCTATCCTTTGTGTGCTGTCTTAGGGGAAAGGCAAGATGTTAGAGTAGATTAAGCCTTGTCAGCTGTTGGTAAGGCAACCAGGGTCTCATCTCTGAATATCTCAGGTGAGGTCTCTTAATTTTTCAGATCATGAAAAGTGAAGAAAACTGTAATTAGATATCAAGCTAAAACATCACTTTATGTTGGAACTAAGAATGAGGTTGTCTTTGATACAGTAATTGTAATAATAAAACCAATGTAATGTATACATGCAAGGAAATTAGTCAGATCATTAGAAGGCTACCTTACGGTATCTTGTTGACTGTGTTTTCATCTAGTATATTAGTGTTTCCTGATATTTAGGATCAGCACACAAACACAATCACAAAGCAAGCCTGAAATTTCATAAGGTATGGTTCATCCTTTAATTACATTTTTATTTGCTTTTTAAAGTGGATAATGAAGTACAGTCAAGTGCAATTCATGTATCACATGTTGCTTTTGTATTTGTTTAGCTTAAGAAAAAGGGTTTTAAGTACCACCTGTGCCAAATATATACTGACAATTCCCAGATTTTCATATCTGGCCTGGACTTTCTCCTGTCTTCCGGACTTGTACATCCACCAGCGTGCTTGACATATCCAGGTTATGTATAATAGCCACCTCCAACTTCACATGGTTCAGGTGGAACTCCTGATCTATCCCACCTCCATTCCTATTCTCCTCAGTCTTCCTCATCTTAGTTAATGACAGCATCATCCTTCCAGTTGCTCAGGCCAGAATCGTGGGTGTTATCCTTATCTTTTTCCCTTTCCCTCACACTCCATTCCTCAGGTTTCAGAGTGCACCTGGAGTTTGCCCATGTCTCACCACCTCATCCTACCCCTCTGGTAGAATTCCTTGCCTGGATTTTTTTGGAAAAGCCTTTGAGTAACCTCTCTCCTTTAATTCCCCCCCAGACCTCCCACCCCGCACCCATGAAGTCTGTTCTGACAGCAGCCAGACTGGTCCTTTAAAGATAAAGACATACCATTCCTCTGCCGGAGAACCACAAGGGGCTCTCCATATCAATTAGACGAGATGCGAAGGTTCTCAGAATGGCTGCCAAAGCTCTACAAAATCAGCCCTTTTATTCCTTCCCTGAACTTAGCGCCAGCTACTCTCTACCTAGTTCCCACTGGATCAGCCACACTGGCCTCTTTGCTGCTCCTGGAAAGGGCCTCTGCATGAAAAATTCTTGCCCAGATACCCTCCGGGCTCACTTCCTCTCCTCCTTCAAGTCTTTCTTCAAATGGCATCTTCTTAACAAGGTCTTCCCTGATGCCCTTTGAAAATGACCATCTGTGCCTCTAGGGTGGAAAGAGTACATCTTGTGTCCACACCCATGGGTTGCCTTCATGTTCTAGACAGTGAGTTTATTTTCCTTAGGTCTCAGCTTTCCCACTATACATTTAGAAGCTGACAGTTGCTCAGTTGCGTCCAACTCTTTGTCTCCCTATGTACTGTACAGTCCATGGAATTCTCTGGCCAGAATATCGGAGTGGGTAGCCATTCCCTTCTCCAGGGGAACTTCAAAACCCAGGGATTGAACCCAGGTCTCCCACATTGCAGACAGGTTCTTTACCAGCTGAGCCACCAGGGAATCCCAAAAGAAAAGGGTTTACAGTTAGGGGTTTAGGCAAAATGTCCCACAAAGCCCTTTGGGCTCTAAAACTTTGAAAATTCTATGACCAATTTGACACTGATAAACTAGTTAGACTTGGTCTTGAAAAATCTATCATCAGTGAAGGATGTGTGCATGTGTGCTAAGTGGCTTCAGTTGTGTCTGAAATCTTTGTCACCCTACAGACTGTAGCCCACCACACTCCTCTGTCCATGGGATTCTCCAGGCAAGAATACCGGAGTGGGTTGCCATTTCCTCCTCCAGGGGATCTTCTGGACCCAGACATCGAACCTGTGTTTCCTGCATCTCCTGCATTGCAGGCAGATTCTTTACTGTTGAGCCACTGGGGAAGCCCTCAGAGAGGGATACAGACCCCATTTTCCTGGAAGCTCAGCTCCTACATGAAATATTAAAAGGTAACATGGGATGCTCTCTGAAACAGTGGTTACACTTGTGAAATAAGTCTTCTTAAAAGCCTGTTTGTTTTTGCTGGTCCCAGTTTGCTTTGGCTCACTAAACCATTGGAAGGCCTTGAAAAGGAAATTGAATTCTCTAGTCTTGGTTTCATCATCCATAGAATGAGGCTCTTGTTAGACAATCTCCAGTTCTCTTCCAGATTTAGAATTCTCCCTTAGTCATGACTCTTCATCTAGCTGTGTAAAATATCCATATGCAAGTTGGAGACCTAACTCCTTTGGCTTTGTGTAGTGTGGCACCATCCCCATTGAGTATAACTGTAGGTATTTCTTATGCTTCTCTTCATGTGCCTAACCACCCTACAGAGGCTTCAGAGTTTTGATCAGAGAGAGTGTGGCTCCAGACACATATTTGTACATTCATTTTCAGTGTTAAAGACAAAGTAGAATGCATAAACACATTAGCTCTTTTGTCCCCAAATGTCTGAAAAGTTCTTGTTAAATTGAGACTTTTGTTATGTCTGATCATAATGATCAGAAGTTTGTAGATACCTGAATACATTCGTGCTTGGTCAGTCATGGCCGACTCTTTTCAACCCCGTGGACTGTAACCCCCCAGGTTCCTCTGTCCATGGGATTCTCCAGGCAAGAACACTGAAGTAGGTTGCATTTCTTACTCCAGGGGATCTTCCCGACCCAGGGTCCAACGTGCATCTCCTGCAGTGGCAGGCGAATTCTTTACCACTGAGCCACGTGGGAAGCCCAGATATCTGAATATTTGAATGTAAATATTCAAAGCGTTTTGGGAGGGAAGTTTCTTTTCTAATGTGCTCAGTGCTTTCAACTCTGAAAAAGATCAATTTTCTATTTTCCTTTACAAAGGATACTAGTGAATAACAACTAATTTAACTTATCAAGTTAATGAGTCTTATTTTTTCTTTGTGAACTCTACTTAAACATAATTATTAAACTATAATCTTAGGGATTGGGGGCAAGAGGAGAAGGGGACGACAGAGGATGAGATGGCTGGATGGCATCACTGACTCGATGGACATGAGTCTGGGTGAACTCCAGGAGTTGGTGATGGACAGGGAGGCCTGGCATGCTGCGGTTCATGGGGTTGCAAAGAGTCGGACACGACTGAGCGACTGATCTGATCTGATCTGATTAAAGTAAAGAAATAGTAAAGAGTAAAAAAAGTAAAGAAATAGTAAAGACTATTTCTGGATGGAATTAAGGCAAATGATCTTTATAATCAGTATCTTCTAAGTGTGTGAATACTTACAGCTTCTGGGGTGTGATTATTTGACTAACCAGAAGGATTGTACAAAAAGGATACTTTCTGCTTTTATTTTTTTCCATGGCACTAGAGACAAAAAAAAAAGAAGGGTAGCTGAGAGGCATAAAAGCTACAGCTGATGCAGTTTTGGTACTTGAGGACACAGTGTTTTGAAATCTACATTTGTATGGGTTTTGAAATATTTTTGAGGTGTTACCCAACAGAATCTCACAAAGTTCCTTTGAGAATAAAAAACTGACCATTCTTGAGAGGGCAGAGCCTGGAAAATGGAAGCAGAGATTCTCCAGAACTCAACCATTCAACATCTGATTTCCTATTGAGTTCTGTGACTAATGCCATCTCTGCCTTCCTTCTTTCATTTATTTATCAATTATATATTGTTCCAAGTTAGGCTTTGTTGAGGCTTTCAAATGTGATTGTCTTGTGATGGAAAATCCAGCAGGAACAGTGTATTAAAATGCCCAAGGATAAGCCAAGAGGTCTTTAGTAACACTGGTACCTTCTAGCTCTTCTTCTGTTCCATAGAGAAGGTATTTTGTGGCAGTGTGGACTTAATTGAAATCATATCTCACTGTTCTTGGTGTTTTCAGGCGGGCAGACAGACCAGTATAAGCTGCACTGTAGAAACTTAACACTTATAATCTTTGTCTCTTTATTATCAGGGAGGTTTTTAAAAGACTAAAAGCTCACAAGAAGTTGTAGAACCTGAAAAACATTTTGTTATAAATTCCTGGAATCATTGTATGTTTTTCCTTGTAGCCAGAATTTAACTTTATTTCTTTTAAAATTCCTTTTAAAAGTAATTTCCTCTCAGTACACAAAAACACTTAGTCTTATTTATGGAGATTTTTCTCACTTCTGATCAATTGTTTCTTGTTGCAGTCTTATTCTCCTCCTCTAATCAAAGATGGGGTCCCACCCAGCAACCACAGACATTTGATCTTGTTTGGACAGAGTGCATTGTCTTATTCTTGATCATCACCTTTCCTCAGTGGCTGCATACTGATGCTTGGCCTCATGTCTCCTTGCAAAGGTTCTCGTCAAAAAGGGCCAGCTCTCTGGTGATGTCCAACAGTCCTTCTGAAAGGATTTAGTAATCTCCACTGTAACTGAGGGGCTTCCCTGGTGATTCAGATGGTAGAGTCTGCCTGCAATACAGAAGCTCAGGTTTGATCCCTGGGTCAGGAAGTTCCCCTGGAGAAGGGATTGGCTACTCACTCCAGTGTTCTTGCCTGGAAAGTCCTGTGGACAGAGGAGCCTGGTGGGCTACAGTCCATAGGGTTGCAAAGAGTCAGACATGACTGAGTGATTTTCACTTCATTTCACTTCACTTCATTGTAACTGCACCAGGGCAAATTTCTAGGGGAGAATAAAAGCCCAATCCTTGACTATCTCCAATAAGCTTTGTTTGCTATCATATATAAAAACAGTTTTCTAAGCACAAGCTATGAAAATGAAAAATAGCAGGGAAAATGGGAAACTTGCTCATTGAACAGCATATTAAAAAGCAGAGACATTACTTTGCCAACCAAGATCCATCCAGTCAAAGCTATAGTTTTTCCAGTAGTCATGTATGTATGTGAGAGTTGGACTATAAAGAAAGCTGAGCGCCGAAGAACTGATGCTTTTGAACTGCGGTGTTGGAGAAGACTTTTGAGAGTCCCTTGGGCTGCAAGGAGATCCAACCAGTCCATCCTAAAGGAAATCAGTCCTGAATATTCATTGGAAGGACTGATGCTGAAGCTGAAACTCCAATACTCTGGCCACCTGATGTGAATAACTGATTCATTGGAAAAGACCCTGATGGTGGGAAAGATTGAAGGCGGGAGGAGAAGGGGTGACAGAGGATGAGATGGTTGGATGGCATCACTGACTCTATGGACATGAGTTTGAGCAAGCTCCGGGAGTTGGTGATGGACAGGGAAGCCTGGTGTGCTGCAGTCCATGGGGTCTCAAAGAGTCAGACATGACTGAGTGCCTGAAATGAACTGAATGCTCATTGGAAGGAAGAAAGGATTGAATAAATGAGGGAAGAAGTGGAGGAAGGAATCTACGAAGGATAAGTGAGGAAAGAAAGAAAAAAATAAAAGGGACAAGGGAATGAGAAAGGGAGAGAAGGTGACGTGGCTGCTGGTAACATTAGTCTCTGAAACCAGCTGGAATATTGTGTGTCTCCCAGCTTCTGCATGATGAATAAAGGTTTCCCAAATGATATAGGTTTCCTTCCAAGAGGGTGGAGACCATGTTAGCAGTCATTCCTTGGAACCACAGTATTGCAGACTGCACCATCTCACTGCCTGTTTACCAAAGAGAAAGGGGGTGGAATTGCCTTTAATTATTAACCTTTAAAATGTCTTTATTATTTGTGGTCATGGCAAAAGTGAAACTTGTATTCATAGATAATCTCAATCCTTATTTAGTTCTCACTTTTAACCTCTCCCTACTAAACCTTTTTACCTGAATCAAACCCCAAATTTAACAGATGTGCAGCAGTTGAACCAAAAGGAGACAAAGAAAAAGAAGTCAGGTCCTGTGTGAGGATACCCCTGGTGAATCTAGAGGGTAATCCTTGGAAATGGTCTGTACGGACATCTGGGCAACCTCCTGCTGGCAATATCAGAGGATAATGATTGCATTTCATTTCAGTAGTTCCAATGAGACAGAATGCAGTTCATTCCTCTATTATATTCCTCAGTCACCCACAAGATTTTTATATAAAATTAACTGTTCTTCAGTCAAATCTAAGATGACTTGTTAAGCAGTTCAGTTCAGTCACTCAGTCATGTCCGACTCTTCACAACCCCATGGACCACAGCACGCCAGGCCCCCCTGTTCATCATCAACTCCCAGAGTCTATTCAAACTCATCTGCATTGAGTCGGTGATGCCATCCACCATCTCATCCTCTGTTTTCCCCTTCTCCTCCTGCCCTCAGTCTTTCCCAGCATCAGGGTCTTTTCCAATGAGTCAGCTCTTCATATCAGGTGGCCAAAGTATTGGAGTTTCAGCTTCAACACCAGTCCTTCCAATGAACACCCAGGACTGATCTCCTTTAGGATGGACTGGTTGGATCTCCTTGCAGTCCAAGGGACTCTCAAGAGTCTTCTCCAACACCACAGTTCAAAAGCATCAATTCTTCGGCGCTCAGCTTTCTTTATAGTTGAGCTGTTCAGGAGTTAGGAATAGTAAATGTTGAGAATGCTGACAAATTAATCTGGAATTTGATTTCAGTTCTCTAATGCTTAATTTTAATGGATTAATTTTTAAAAATCTGTATGTCTCAGGTTTTTCATGTTTGAGATTTATGGTGTAAGTCTGAGTCATAATAACAATAATATGCATTGAGTTTCTAAAGCTAAAGGTAAGGGACTTCCCTTGTGGTCCAGTGGTTAAGACCTTGCCTTCCAATGCAGAGGATGTGAGTTCAGACCCTGGTCAGGAAGCTAAGATCCCACATGCACTGTGGCCCCAAGACCAAAACATATGACAGAAGCAATATTGTAATGAATTCAATAAAGACATAAAATGGTCCACATCAAAAAAAAAAAAAATCTTAAAAAAAAATCACAAAAAGTAAGGATAGTAACTCTACTGCTAAACAATAGAGGAAGACAATTTTTTCTTGGCATTTGTTTGTTTGGTTTTTTTTAATTAAAAATTTATTTATTTATGGCTGTGCTGGGTCTTCATTGCTGTGCGTGGACTTTCTCTAGTTGCAGAGAGCGGGGTGCTGCTCTCTGATTGTGGTGTTTGGACTTCTCGTGTTGTGGAGCACGGGCTGTAGGGCACCTGGGCTTCAGCAGTTGTGGCACATGGGCTAGTCGCTCCACCGCATGTGGAATCCTCCCGGACCAGGGAATGAATCCGTGTCTTTCCCATTAGGAGGCAGATTCTTCAACACAGAGCCACCAGGGAAGTCCTTGGCATTTCTCTTTTAGCACTGAGATAGAGGATTGGCTTTAATGGCTCAAATCTACTATTTAAATATTATAAGCAGTGTTTAGTATTGCCCTGAAATATATTAGGCATTCAGTATTTGTTTAATGGATGAATGCCAATTGTCATGATAGAGAATATAAAGTCAAATGAACCTATGAGACATAGTTTGCCTGCTAGTTCTCAGATGTCCATATTGAAAAATGGCAAGAAAAATAAGGTGTCTTATTCTTTGTCTTGGAAATTAAAATTGATATGTGATTGATATTATCATTATTTTGGCAGGTAAAGGAGGGCCGAGAGGAGCTACTCCACGTTCAAGGTCAGGAGGGGCGGCCATGAGGAGATACCCCTCATCCAAGGTAAGAGAAACCCAAGTAAGATGGTAGGTGTTGCAAGAGGGAATCAGAGGGCAGACACACTGAAACCATAATCACAGAAAGCTAGCCAATCTGATCACATGGACCACAGCCTTGTCTAACTCAATGAAAGTAAGCCATGCTGTGTGGGGCCACCCGGATGGTCGGGTCATAGTGGAGAGGTCTGACAGAATGTGGTCCACTGGTGAAGGGAATGGCAAACCACTTCAGTATTCTTGCCTTGAGAACCCCATGAACAATATGAAAAGGCAAAATGATAGGATACTGAAAGAGGAACTCCCCAGGTCAGTAGGTGCCCAGTATGCTACTGGAGATCAGTGGAGAAATAACTCCAGAAAGAATGAAGGGATGAAGCCAAAGCAAAAACAATACCCAGCTGTGGATGTGACTGGTGATAGAAGCAAGGTCTGACGCTGTAAAGAGCAATATTGCATAGGAACCTGGAATGTTAGTTCCATGAATCAAGGCAAATTGGAAGTGGTCAAACAGGAGATGGCAAGAGTGAACGTCGACATTCTAGATATCAGAGAACTAGAATGGACTGGAATGGGTGAATTTAACTCAGATGACCATTATATCTACTACTGTGGGCAGGAATCCCTTAGAAGAAATGGAATAGCCATCATGGTCAACAAAAGAGTCCGAAATGCAGTACTTGGATGCAGTCTCAAAAATGACAGAATGATCTCTGTTCATTTCCAAGGCAAACCATTCAATATTACGGTAATCCAAGCCTATGCCCTAACCAGTAACACTGAAGAAGCTGAAGTTGAACGGTTCTATGAAGACCTACAAGACCTTCTAGAACTAACACCCAAAAAAGATGTCCTTTTCATTATAGGGGACTGGAATGCAAAAGTAGGAAGTCAAGAAAGCACCTGAAGTAATAGGCAAATTTGGCCTTGGAGTATGGAATGAAGCAGGTCAAAGGCTAATAGAGTTTTGCCAAGAGAACACACTGGTCATAGCAAACACCCTCTTCCAACAACACAAGAGAAGACTACACATGGACATCACCAAAAGGTCAACACTGAAATCAGACTGATTATATTATTTGCACCCAAAGATGGAGAAGCTCTATACAGTCAGCAAAAACAAGACCGGGAGCTGACTGTGGCTCAGATCATGAACTCCTTATTGCCAAATTCAGACTGAAATTGAAGAAACAAGGGAAAACCACTAGACCATTCAGGTATGACCTAAATCAAATCCCTTATGATTATACAGTGAAAGTAAGAAATAGATTTAAGGGACTAGATCTGATAGACAGGGTGCATGATGAACTATGGACAGAGGTTCATGACATTGTACAGGAGACAGGGATCAAGACCATCCCCATGGAAAAGAAATGCAAAAAAGCAAGATGGCTGTCTGAGGAGGCCTTACAAATAGCTGTGAAAAGAAGAGAAGTGAAAAGTAGAAGAGAAAAGGAAAGATAAAAACATCTGAATGCAGAGTTCCAAAGAATAGCAAGAAGAGGTAAGAAAGCCTTCCTCAGCGGTCAATGCAAAGAAATAGAGGAAAACAACAGAATGGGAAAGACCAGATATGTCTTCAAGAAAATTAGAGATACCAAGGGAATATTTCATGCAAAGATGGGCTCAATAAAGGACAGAAATGGTATGGACCTAACAGAAGCAGAAGATATTAAGAAAAGGTGGCAAGAATACACAGAAGAACTGTACAAAAAAGATCTTCACGACCAAGATAATCACGATGGTGTGATCACTTACCTAGAGCCAGACATCCTGGAATGTGAAGTCAAGTGGGCCTTTGGAAGCATCACTATGAACAAAGCTAGTGGAGGTGATGGAATTCCAGTTGAGCTATTTCAAATCCTGAAATGATGCTGTGAAAGTGCTGCACTCAATATGCCAGCAAATTTGGAAAACTCAGCAGTGGCCACAGGACTGGAAAAGGTCCATTTTCATTCCAATCCCAAAGAAAGGCAATGCCAAAGAATGCTCAAACTACTGCACAATTGCACTCATCTCACACGCTAGTAAAGTAATGCTCAAAATTCTCCAAACCAGGCTTCAGCAATACGTGAACTGTGAACTTCCAGATGTTCAAGGTGGTTTTAGAAAAGGCAGAGGAACAAGAGATCAAATTGCCAACATCTGCTGGATCATGGAAAAAGCAAGAGAGTTCCAGAGAAACATCTATTTCTGCTTTATTGACTATGCCAAAGCCTTTGACTATGTGGATCACAATAAACTGTGGAAAATTCTGAAAGAGATGGGCATACCAGACCACCTGACCTGCTTCTTGAGAAACCTGTAAGCAGATCAGGAAGCAACAGTTAGAACTGGACATGGAAAAACAGACTGGTTCCAAATAGGAAAAGGAGTACATCAAGGCTGTATATTGTCACCAGCTTATTTAACTTACATGCAGAGTACATCATGAGAAAGGCTGGGCTGGAAGAAGCACAAGCTGGAATCAAGATTGCAGGGAGAAATATCAATAACCTCAGATATGCACATGACACCACCCTTATGGCAGAAAGTGAAGAGGAACTAAAAAGCCTCTTGATGAAAGTGAAAGAGGAGAGTGAAGAAGTTGGCTTAAAGCTCAACATTCAGAAAACGAAGATCATGGCATCTGGTCCCATCACTTCATGGGAAATAGATGGGAAAACGGTGGAAACAGTGGCTGGCTTTATTTTTGGGGGCTCCAAAATCATTGTAGATGGTGATTGCAGCCATGAAATTAAAAGATGCCTGCTCCTTGGAAGGAAAGTTATGACCAACCTAGATAGCATATTCAAAAGCAGAGACATTACTTTGCAACAAAGCTCCGTCTAGTCAAGGCTATGGTTTTTCCTGTGGTCATGTATGGATGTGAGAGTTGGACTGTGAAGAAAGCTGAGTGCCAAAGAATTGATGCATTTGAACTGTGGTGTTGGAGAAGACTCTTGAGAGTCCCTTGGACTGCAAGGAGGTCCAACCAGTCCATTCTAAAGGAGATCAGTTCTGGGTGTTCATTGGAAGGACTGATGTTGAAGCTGAAACTCCAAGACTTTGGCCACCTCATACAAAGAGTTGACTCATTGGAAAAGACTCTGATGCTGGGAGGGATTGGGGGCAGGAGGAGAAGAGGACGACAGAGGATGAGATGGCTAGATGGCATCACCAACTTGATGGACGTGAGTTTGAATGAACTCTGGGTGTTGGTGATAGACAGGGAGGCCTGGAGTGCTGCGATTCATGGGGTTGCAGATTCAGACATAACTGAGCGACTGAACTGAACTGACTGAAGGGAGAAGCAGTTTCCCAGTCCACTGGACTAAGTTAGTGGTTACCTTTTGGTTTTTCTGTTACATATACGTAGACCAGAGAAATATAGAACTCGAACAACTTTACCAAAAGAATTCGGTAAACAGTTAGGGTCTTGGAGCGATTATGTTTATGTGATTTTAGAAAGATATCCCTAGATGGTATGTTTCATGGTATAAACACAAAAAGCCAGACAGTCATTTAAATATATTTTGAAATGTGCATATTTTGGGCATTATAGTATAGATATAATTGAAAGCTGGTGCCATATCCTTGTGAGGCTTGAGAAACTAATATTTGATAAAACTCTGTGTAGTAAATCATTTAGGCTTTTCTTTGCTGGAGTGAGGAAGTATTTGGCCTGACTGAAGGTTTTTATGGGGGCTTCCCAGATGTCGCACTGCAAAGAATCCACCTGCCAATGAAGGAGTATCTCTATTTACTAGAGGACAAAGTTTTCTTTGTAGAATCTTAGAGGACAAAGTTTTCCGAAAAATTATTATTTATCCCAATTGGACAAATCATAATAGAAAGGGCCCAGCAGATCTATGGGTCAAAATTATGTTTATGTCCAAGGCTAGGATGATTAGGGTCAGGATACAGGTATACAGAGGCTGAAATGCGATAGAAGGCAGGTATCCAGCCCCGAGGCATTGAAGTCACAAGAATGCCTCAGTTCTGAGATACAGAGGACCATAAAAATTGAGATATAAATCAACTGGCCTTCCCTCGTGGCTCAGTGGTAAATTATCTGCCTGTCAATGCAGGAGATGCAGGTTTGACTCTTGAGTTGGGAAGATTCCATGGAGAAGGGAATGGCAAACAACTCCAGTATTCTTGCCTGGGAAATCCCATGGACAGAGGAACATGGCAGGCTGCAGTACATGGGGTTGCAAAAAAGTTGGACTTGACTTCGCAACTGAACAACGACAACATATATACCCATTGCTTAAAATGCTTATTGGTCCAGTAAAAATAATAGACCAGAAGTTAGGGGAAAGAGGTTTGTAGGCCCAACTGTTTATCAGACTTAGCTGACTGTAGGAATAGGGTTCCAGGCATTTTGGGTGATGGAATGGCCAAAATATATTAACCTTCCACCACACATTCTTGTGATATGACTTTAGGTATACTGCTTTTGCAAATCTTTTACCAAGCATAGTATTTGCTTTTTAGCCATCACTATAAGCTGCTCTCTTTTTCTTGTAGCAAGAATGTATGGTGTTTTTTTCATTCACACTACTCCAAATATTAACATCAAGTATACTGCTTTTCAAGTCCTTTCCTAAGTTAATTTATTCATTAATTCACTACATATTTATTACTCAACAATCATATGGCACGTTTAATGATAGGGTCTGGGAATGCAGTGTTAATCAAGCATGGGTAGAATGGTTTTCGTCACACAGCAGCACTGCCTATTCTGTCTTAGTAACAGTTCCTCTTTCCACTGGAGGAAATTGCCCCTCCCCTGTTCCAATTCTGGTAGAGCTGCCTGTCATAGGACCCCCTGACCCAGGATGTAAGGCTGGGAATGTGCCCCAAGACTGATGTTAGTTGTTCGTCCCCTTGGCTACAGTGATTGGTCCAAGCATCAGTTCAATCCCAGAGCACTGGCCCAAATCCAGTGCTTCAGCCTTAGATTTTATACTTGAACTCCAGGAGAGAGAGACTCTTTTTCCTTCATGATCTTTACATCAAGATGATGTAAACCTCGAGCTGTTAATAGCCACACCACGCACCATCTTCTGTCAGACTCATGGAGGAAGTTCTGTGCAATGAGAAAGAAGAAGAATAACGTATAGAGAGAAGTACACATGAAAGAGAGATGAGGAGATAACAGAGACAACGGGGAAGATGAAGGGGACAGAGGAGAAGACTAGCATATAGAGCAAAGCACAGGCGAGAGACAGGTGGAGGAGACTTGACACCTGCAAGCAAGGATTTGGAATCTGTATCTGTATCTATATAGCTATTAAATCCGATTTTAGCATTAGTTTCAGTAGCTTTTTTTCTCATTTGTACAAAAAGAGATATGACTACTATTAAACAGACACAGTCTCTGACCCCAAGGAAAGTCTCCTGGGGGAGATCCAGAGGTAAGAGTGCAAAGCCAAGGTGGTGGGGTAGGTGCTGCGATTGGGAAATACAAGTGTGGGGAATGCGCAGGCAAGGGGGCTGAACCTCCGGTGAGGACTCCCCGGAGAAAACGGCGTTTAAGCTCGTGCAGTTGGAGGGAACCTCATGTTTGAAGTTCTCAGGGCAAAAGACTGGAAAACACATTGGAAAAAGTGCAAGAAGGTCTGCAGAGAACTCAGCAAGGGAAGGATGTTGAGAGAGGACTCTGGAGAGAGAAATGAAGGACAGATTTTGAGGAACCTCATAAACTCTGTTGAGTTTTAAATATCGATGAAAGAGAAATAGACGTATCACCGGTATTTATTCATGCACTTATTTGATTTGTGTAAAGTACTAATTATACCCTGGACTTTGGGCTGAAAGTACAGGCCAGAATACAAAACTTTGTTTACAAAGAACTCACGGTCCAATGCCTTTTCTTTGATCTGTGTATCTAAAACCCTCGTATTTCAATTTCTAGGCCCTTTACGTTTTCTTTTACTTTTTTTAAAGAACTTTTTGTTTTGTATTGGGGTATAGCTGATTAACAGTGTTGTAATAATTCCAGGTGAACAGCAAAGGGACTCAGCCATGCATACACATGGATCCATTCTCCCCCATACTCCCCTCCCATCCAGGCTGCCGCGTAATATTGAGCAGGGTTCCCTGTGCTGTACAGTAGGTCCTTGGGGGTGTCCACTCTAAGTATGGCTGGCAGAGGAAAAGTATCAAATGACACCCCTTATATGTGGAATCTAAAAAGAAATGATACAAATGAACTTACGAAACAAAGAGGCTCACAGACTTAGAAAACGAACTTACGGTTGCTGGGGAGAAGGGATAGTTAGGAAGTTTGGGATGGACATGTACTCCCTGCTTTATATTTTCTCTTCTCAACTAGTATTACTTTATCAAGATGGTCAAGAACAAACATTAAAATTCCTATAAGATTGCTAAAATATATTATGACTTAGAATTCTTGGTTCCTCAGTTTTCTCGACTAACATAGATTCAATGGGTTCAGATGGCTCCTTCAGGGAATATGGGAATTTATGTGTGTGTACTCAGTCATCTCTGATTCTTTGTGACCCCATGGACTTCCAGACTCATGTGTTAATGGAATTTTCAGGTAAGAAGACTGGAGTGGGTTGCCATTTCCTACTCCAGGGAATCTTCCTGACCCAGGGATTGAACCCACGTCTCTTGCATCCCTTGCAATGGCAGAGAGATTCATTATCACTGGTCATTATCACTGGATCACATTGAAAGCCCAGGGAATTTGTAAGGAGTATTTTATGTTAATGAATGATGCTTTTCCCCCCTCATTTTTAGATTTTGTTGAATATTCTAGTGGACAAACTCAATGATAAACTCTCAAGTTTTATATTTGAGTGTGCAAGAAAGTAATAACATTCCATGCTCAGTGGCCCCTAATCTATGTAGATAGGTGCATTGAATGTTTTATGTTAAAAATTATCCATTAAATTGGTCAGTTCAATTTCTGAAACAAATTGCAGATTAATTCTTTTACTGGCAGAGGTAATTGTTAAAATAGCATGTCATAAATTATGCTTGTCTTTGTTCAATGAACATAGTAAAATACTTGTGTAGGAATTCACACAGCTAATATGTGTCTCCAACTTTACTTTTTTAATCTGTATACCCTGGAGCAAAGGAGGTAAGATTGGTAAACTAATCAGTGGTGAGGGTAAAATTACCCAGACTAAGACTTCTACTTAATGAAAATCTCTTTATTGCCTCTTTCATCTAATGGCAGGAATGCTGAGAAGTAAAGCGTTGCCATCACACCTCAAGACAAGAGCTGTTGAGCTCTTGATTAGATGGGGGCCAATCCTGCTATTCACCTCCATCTCAGGCAGGCACTCGTCAACTGAAGTGGTGAAATTATGACCACAATGCTATTATTAATCTAAAGATTGCATTTGCAGTTAAAAAAAAAAAAAGATTTCTAAGACTAGAAGGGACCTAGAAAGGACATTTAACTAAATCTTAGAGAAATAACCATCGATCCTGCTTTTCAGGGTTTTCAGAAGAAGGCCATATCTATCTTTTATCTATAAGAAGTATTTCAGAATTTAATACTTGGTATTGTCAAGAGATGCGTTGCTTCTTCATTCATTCACATACTCACTAATTCAACAATTTTGTGAATAGGGCCTACTGTGTATTAGGTAATAAGGCAAATGTGATTCTACAACTTTCAGGGAATTTATAATCTAGTAAGAAAGAAGAGCAATAGAACAAAATATGATAAATAATGATAAATGTTATGATAAGCAATGTATAGGGTTGACAGAAGCCCATAATGGGCATTTCATACCTGGACTAGGGGGTTGGGGAAGGATTGTTGGAGGAAGTAAGTTTTAAGCTGTGTTGGAAGCAAAAATAAGGGTTTCCAGTTGAGGTTGGGGCCGATCAGGACATGGGGGAAAAAAGAATTTTCTAGGCTGAGGAACAGTATCATGAAGACATGAAGGTAAAAGATTTCAGGCTACATTCTAGGATTTTGATTACCTTGCTGGTGCTAAGTCATTTCAGTCGTGTCCGACTCTGTGCGACCCCATAGATGGCAGCCCACCAGGCTCCCCCATCCCTGGGATTCTCCAGGCAAGAACACTGGAGTGGGTTGCCATTTCCTTCTCCAATGCATGAAAGTGAAAAGTGAAAGTGAAGTCACTCAGTCGTGTCTGACTCTTAGCGACCCCATGGACTGCAGCCCACCAGGCTCCTCCATCCGTGGGATTTTCCAGTTTAAGAAAGGACTTTTAATGGGAGATAGTATTCCTATGTTTTTTTCCAGGGTCATGCTTCACTAACATTCCAAAAGTTTTACAAATTGGTTATGCTCTTTTTCATGCTTGTTGGCTGGTGGGATTCCACCAGTGGTCTGGGCTTTGGTTTCTGTAGGACTTGGCAGTAGGCATGTGGGCAAAGCTCTCTATCTGGGGATCTGGTAAAGTTAGGGCTCCAGGATGACAGAACCCTAATGGAGAAGAGGTGGTGATTAAGAGTGCATGCTCTAGGAACTTCTCCTACGGTTCAGTGGTTGAGAATCTGCCTTGCTATGCAGGGGGCATGAGTTCAGTACCTGGTTGGGGCACTAGAATCCCTTGTACAGCAAAGCAGCTAAGCCCGTGCACCTCAACCAGAAAGAGTCCATGCACCGCAATGAAACATCTGCATGATGCAATGAAACTCCCGTGTGCCGCAGCTAAGTAAATTAATATTTTTTTCAAAAGAGTGTAAAGCCCTAGCCTAGAAACTCAATTCTGTGTTTCTAAAACCTGTGACTCCGGACAAGTTAACACAGGTTTACAACTTATTTCCCACATACATTTAACATGGAAACCATACTAAAAAATATCTTTCTCATAGGTTTACTATGATGATTCAAAGAATTAGGGAAAGAAGCACATTTGGTAAATGCTAGTTGCTATTGTTTTTGTTGTCGTTAGTCCTGTCCCATCTGATTCCAAGGGAGAGGCCAAGCCAGTTTAATTATGGTTACTGAAAGAAGCTGTCGTTTCTTATTCTCTGCTCTTGAGATTTATTTCAGAATCATGGTATCTTGTCCCCAGACTTTGATTTTTACCATCCCAGCCACAGGCGGCCCATAAGTTGCCAGATGTATGGCTCTAATGTAAAACCCCTGGGTGTGTGTTTGTCATTAATTTGGGAGACTATTTGAATGTTGGACACTTCAAGTCTAATTAGCATCTGGTAAGGTGTGTGTGTTTTTGACAGCATAAGCCTGAAATATGGCTTTCCCCCAAAGTGTGAGAGAAGATGGGAAGCGTGTCATCAAAGCTCCTTAGTGACAATCACAATGACATCTTCTTTTTAGATCTGGACCCTGTTTTTTTCAGAATCAGAACTTAATGCATTATATATATATTTTTCTTCTTAAGGAAGACTAGTGAAAGCTGACCCAAGCAGACCGTAATCAGGAAGTCCTGATTGTTTAAATGATAGGGAGGTCATGAAAATACAGGAAGGGAAAACCACATGCTCGGATCCCTAATTCTAAGCTCCGGTGGAATATGAATAGCCTCTTATTTATACATACTGGTCTCAACCCTGAGACTACCTCGGATAAGAGGCAGAAAGGCCCCCATTTCAAATTACCAGGCATCTGCTGCTAATGACTGTATTCAGTTATAGTACATATGGCAGGTGAATGTTCCCCTCTCTGACTTGTTCCTGCTATTATCCAGATAGCTACTCTTGTTTTTCTTTTTGCTTTTTTTTCCCCTTGCTAAAATCACAGAGCTGAGAAAAGTAGTAGCAAGCCATGGGGACCTGCTAATCAAATCTGAGAGAACAAGGCTCCAATCTCAGCTCATCATATGACTTAAGAGGCCCTCATTTAGACAGGACCTGAAAAGTCCCTTCTGAAGCCTTTACAAAGTGAGAATAATCTTCATTAAGTGCTACAGATTTCACAGGAAGAAAAAAAAAATGGATTAGGGGCCTGTCATTGGAAAGATAATTAATGTGCTGGAGAGAAGTATAGGCAATAGAAAGAAAAATTTCTCCATAATAAGATAAGAAAAAAATTTACAACAGCCAGGATGGACAGTGATTAAATGTTAAGAAGCAGTTCCTGCTGGTTTGAGTTTTACAGTGTAATTACAGAGAGGGAGACAGACAGAGATAGAGAGACAGGGGCCAGGGAGGAGAGACAGGGAAAGAGAAAGTGGGGGAAAGAGAAAGAGAAGGGAGAGAGAGGGAAGGAGACAGGGAGAGAAGAGACACATACTCTTACACACAAAGGAAATGCCTTACCTACACAAAATATAATCTCAGGGTCAAAAGGTATGGTAAAGGACTTTGTTGTTGGGTTGATATTTATTCCTCTGCTGGACCTAAAAAGATGGTATCTTTTACTATGTTAAAGTCCTCTAAAACATTTTGCTAAATCTCCTTTCAATATATTCTTGGTCAAAATATTGTTGTGGGCTGGGAAATTATTTTGAAATTATTTTCCAAGTTCCTTTATAGCTGAAGAAGTCTTAGACAGCAACTTTTCTCCACTGTTTAATTCAGCTATCTTACTGCTCACAGTTCTTGCTAAAATTGGTGTTATTTCAGGCCCTGAAGCAAGTGGTCCTTTGCCCCTTTCTAATTTCCTCCTTTCCAGACAGCAGGAGTTGGCTTTTTATCAAGGAATCAAATGCCCACCCAATGGGCCTGCTGGGACTTTTCCGGATCAAAACGTTTTTCTTTTCTGCGAATGTGTAATCATTTGCAAGAAGTACACGGCCCAAAACCTGTTGATAGGAAATGTTGGAAGAGCCAGTTCTTTTTTTCTGTGGTGCTAGATGTATCTTCGACACAAATAATTAATCATTATGATTCACTGCTATTTATTTAATTAGAATTGCAGTAAAAATTTGAAAGTGGGGTGAAAGGGCAGGTTATCCCTGTATAATGGTGGTGTGTACATGTATGTTCAGTTGTGTCCGACTCTTTGCAACCCCATGAACTGCAGCCCACCAGGCTCCCCTGTCCATGGGATTTCCCAGGGGAGCCTGTCCATGGGATTTCCCAGGCAAGAATACTAGAGTGGGTTGCGATTTCCTCCTTCAGGGGATCTTCCCAACCCAGGGATGGAATCCACTTTTCCTGCATCTCTTGCTCCGGCAGGCAGATTCTTGACCACTGCGCCACTTGGAAAGCTTATTTTGGTGGACTGTACTGAATTCAGAATCAAGTCCTAAACTTTGCATTTCAATTGCGTTCTATCCCACTGAAATACACATTTGTATATTTGTCTGGCTCCATATTAGGCTCCAAAACTCTAAAAATGAAGATGATAGTATTGCTTTATGGTTTGCTAGAGGAGATAGAAACAACTTCAATAAAATGAAATGGTCATAGGACAGGATGAATAAAGCCCAGCAGTGCAGGGAAGCAAGCAGGGCTCCCTGGGGGGGTGTGTCCATGTGGATTTCATGGAGGGGGGACCCTGGGGTCTGTGCTTGAAGAACTGAGTAGAATTCACCTGGGAGAAAAATGTTAATAGGAAAGGACATTTCACTATCTGCTGAATTATTTCATGAAAAAAACCAGATGTGATCATGGTGTTCTTTTGCTCCAAGAATTCCAACAAACTCACATTATTTAGAGAAAAAAGCCCTAAATACTATGAAGCCATTTTGTAACATGTGTTTGTCAAAATGAAGTTTTTCTAGTGTCCTGGAGCGCAGCTTCTATGCACCAAAAATATTTGTGATTCTTCTGGATTTACATATTAATATTTGACATATTACAGATTCAACTTAATTTTTCCTCATTTTTTTACATTCAACTTAGAAATCTTATTATCCTATTAAAAATGTAGCCTATTTCAACAATCACTTTCAAGGGGATCTTTAAACCCACTTAAATAAAATTGTTTAAACATTTTAAACTGAATTTATAAATTTAAAATACTTGATTTTTTTTAAAGATCCTAAACTATCTGATTAACAAGTAGAATCTAAGTTCTTAAAGTGAAAGTGAAAGTGAAGTCACTCAGTCATGTCTGACTCTTTGAGACCCCATGGACTGTAGCCTACCAGTCTCCTCCATCCAGGGGATTCTCCAGGCCAGAATACTGGAGTGGGTTGCCATTTCCTTCTCCAGAGGATCTTCCTGACCCAGGGATCAAACCCGGGTCTCCCGCATTGTAGGCAGACGCTTTACCATCTGAGCCACAAAATAAACTTTCAAAAATGATGAGATTTAAATTTATTAAATGTCTTGATGCTAAAATTCTCTTCTGCCTTTGAAATTAAAGTAAAAAAGTTTAATAAATTATCTAATATACTTTCAATGGGAATCACAGGACTAACCCATTGGATTCCAATATGCCAAACTCTCTTATGATTTAAAAATATAAAAAATAACAAGTATACCCAGATTGTGTCTCTGTGTAACTCCTAAATTAATACTTTGAGTCTAGTTTACTTCATTGTTTATATGTTTATGTCTAAATTCTCTAGGTTTATAGGACACTTACCCACTGTAACAGAGATTGATAGCTGCCATCCAGTTTTCAGTCTCTCATTCTTCCTTAGTAATAGATCTTGATTTTATCCAGGGCAGCAGCAGGTCAGATAAATTCTGTGTTACAACATTTTTGCATCTCGGAGCGGCCATGAGACCAACATCTGGCTAGTGACATGGCAGTGCTGTGTGGGACCTGTAGGACAGCTCTGTGTGTGAATGCTCAGTCACCCCTCTTTGTGACCCCAAGGACTGTAGCCTGCCAGGCTCCTCTGTCCATGGAGTTTTTCAGGCAAGAATAATGGAATGGGTTGCCATTTCCTTCTCCAGGGGATCTTCCTGATGCAGGGACCAAACCCGCATCTCTGTGTCTCTTGCATTGGCAAGCCGATTCTTTACCATTGTGCTACCTGGGAAGCCCTTGTAAGAAAATGATTTATTGGGGAATAGTTATTTAACCTATATATGAAGCACATCACGAGAAATGCCTGGCTGGATGAGTTATAAGCTGGAATCAAGATAGGTGGGCGAAGCATCAACAACCTCAGATATGTAGATGATACCACTCTAACGGCAGAAAGCAAAGAGGAACTAAAGAACCTCTTGATAAGGGGGAAGAAGGAGAGTGGAAAAGGCAGCTTAAAACTCAATATTAAAAAATTAACATCATGGCATCCAGCCCCATTATGTCATGGTAAAGAGAGGGGGAAAGGTGGAAGTAGTGACAGATTTCCTCTTCTTGGGCTCTAAAATTACTGCAGATGGTGACTGCAACCATGAAAACCAGAAGATGATTGCTTCTTGGCAGGAAAGCAATGACAAATCTAGACAGTGTATTGAACAAACAGAGACATTACTCTACCGACAACGGCCCGTATAGTCAGGGCTATGGTCTTCCCAGTGGTCATGTACGGGTGTGAGAGCTGGACTGTAAAGAAGACAGAGTGTCAAAGAATTGATGCCTTCAAACTGTGGTGCTGGAGAAGACTTCTGAGAGTCGCTTGGACAGCAAGGCAATCAGTCAATCTTAAAGGAAATCAACCCTGAATACTCACTGGAAGGACTGATGCTGGAAGCGCCTGTATTTTTGTCACCTGATGTGAACAGCCAACTCATCGGAAAAGTCCCTGATGCTGGGAAAGATTGAGGGCAGAAGAAGAGAGCGTCAGAGGATGAGATGGCTGTATGGCATCACCAATGCAATGGACATGAACTTGGGCAAACTTTGGGAGATGGTGAGGGACAGGGAGGCCTGGCATCCTGCAGTCCATGAGGTCGCAAAGAGTCGGACACGATTGGGCGACTGAACAACAACAAAGTCATTTTTTAAAAATATCTTTGCCTTTCTTCTTTCTTCCAGCTACCATCTTGGACAACCAGATGACTTTGAGGATCAAAATAGAAAGAACCTGGGTGATCGTATTAGTTCACTAGGGCTGCCATAACAAAATACCACAGAAAAACAGAAATTAACTTTCTCACAGTTCTGGAGGGTAGAAGTCCCAGGTCAGCGTGTCAGCAGATTTGGTTTCTTCTGAGGCCTCTCTCCTTCGCTCGGAAATGGTACTCACAGTGTTGCCCTTCCATTGGTGCGTTGTCTGTGGCCTCATCTCCTCTCCTTACAAGGGCACTAGTCATATTGAGTTAAGGTCCACTCAGATGATCTTATTTTATTTTAACTTCCTCTTTAAAGGCTATTTATCCAAACACAGTCACTTTCTAAATTCCTAAGGTGTTAAGATATCAACATAGGAATCCTAAAGGGTCACAGTCCAGCCTATTACCATTGTTATGGACTGAATGTTTGTGTCCCCTCAGGAGTGATGTATAGGACAGTCTTTTGGACTCTGTGGGAGAGGGAGAGGGTGGGATGATTTGGGAGAATGGCATTGAAATATGTATAATATCATATATGAAATGAGTCGCCAGTCCAGGTTCGATGCCCGATACTGGATGCTTGGGGCTGGTGCACTGGGATGACCCAGAGGGATGGTATGGGGAGGGAGGAGGGAGGAGGGTTCAGGATGGGGAACACATGTATACCTGTGGTGGATTCATTTTGATATATGGCAAAACCAATACAATATTGTAAAGTTAAAAAATAAAATTAAATTAAAAAAAATAAAAATACTTTCCTATTAAAAAAAAAAAAGAAAAGATTTATGTGTTGAAGCCTAACTTCCAATGTGATAGTGACTGGAGGGGCTTTGGGAGGAATTTTGCCCTGGGATTAGAGACCTTATAAATGGGGTTAGTGTCCTTGTAACTTGAGACACGAGAAAGCTTGCCTCTTGTCTCTCCTCTCAGCCATGTGAGGAAAACAGGGAAAAGGTGGCTGAGAGAGACCAAGAAGCAGGATCTCACCACTCTGCCGGAGCCTTGACCTTGAACTTCCCAGCTTCCAGAACTGTGAGAAATAGTTTGCTGTTTAAGGTCCCCATCTACAGTATTTTCAGTATAACAGCTTGAACTAAGTCAAGAGCGCTATAAGAACTGACAGAATTTTACCAAATCATGGAGATGAAGAATGGCTCCCTAGAAATGAATATAGATGTGAAGAACAGAGATTAACCAGTCAACATTAAACAAGGTGCAAAAATTTCCGGGTCATGTGTTGAAATCATAAAGTGTGCTCAGGTGGGTCTGACTCTGCATCCCCATGGACTGTAGCTGGCCAGGCTTCTCTGCCCATGGACTTTGCTGGGCAAGACTACTGGAGTGGGGTGCCATCCCCACCCAGGGATCAAACCATGCCTCTTGTGTCTCCTGCATTGGCAGGTGGATTCTTTACCACTAGTGCCATCTGGGAAGCCCCTGAAATCATACAGATTTCACTGTGGAATTATGTTAGAAATCAATATCAAAAGATATTTGTAAATAACCCACATACTTTCAAGTGCAATGTGACATTTACCAAGAGAGATCTTTGACTTAGTCATATGTTCCAGTGTCTCCTAGTGTATAGTCTATGAGAACTTGCAAAGAACTTGTAGCCTCCTGTTGTGTGAAAATTGTATAAATCTTAATTATGTTGAATTCGTTCATGGTGCTTTTCAGGTCTACTATATCTTTCTACTTTTCTGTATATTCATTCTATTAATTTTTGAGAGTTTGATATTGAAACTGCAACTAAAAAATCTTAATTTATCTACTTAAAAATAATTATAATATATCGTGGACCTATATATGTAACTTTGTTCTATATTTTCCAAGTCTCCTATAAATGTGTTATTCTTTCATAATTTAAATAATAAAAAAGGAAGAGAAAAAAAGGAAATTACCCATTGAAGATTGGGTGGTAGAGAAAGTACAGTCCAGGAGGAAACAAGGTGAGAACAAAGGCCCATGGGAGACAGAAGGGCACGTAGACAGGAGGGCATGTGACTTGGTGACAGAGAGGATGTGGAGTGAGGGCCTGAGGGTCAGGCGGGGCAGAGATTCCTGTCTCACCAAAGAGCAACAGAAACCTCTTGATTGCTTGAAACAAGGGTGGCATGATCAGATTTGCATTTTGAAAAGGTTACACTGACTGTAGTTCGGAGAACAGAGTGGAAGGATGCCAGAATCCATGGGGAAAACAATATAGAAAAAATAAAAGGCAGAGGACTGGGTCTAGAGAGGGCCAATATTTTATCATTGGGGAAGGAAGGATGAGGCTGTGGACATCCTTTTCCAAGAAGTTCTCTGGGTGGGAGAAGGTAAAAGAAAAGTAAGTAGCTGAAGAAGGACATGGGATTCAGATTTTCTTTTTTTAATTAGATATACATAAGCATTTTATTTTTTAAGTATTTTATGTATTTGTTTATTTGG
Organism: Bos javanicus; assembly: GCF_032452875.1. Lineage (NCBI taxonomy): Eukaryota > Metazoa > Chordata > Mammalia > Artiodactyla > Bovidae > Bos > Bos javanicus. The sequence continues at coordinate 12,259,464 of NC_083871.1, read as the reverse complement.
CTGCTCTAGGTCTTAGTTGCATGGAATCATCAATCTTTGTTCTGGCATATGGACTCTTTAGTTCACCATGAGAACTCTTACTTAGCTGGGGGCACGTGGAATCTAATTCCCTGACAAAAGACTGAACCTGGGCCCCCTGCATTGGGAGCACACAGTCTTAGCCACTGGACCATTAGGGAAGTCCTGACATCAACATTTTAAAAATTTGATAAAAAGCCACTGTGGAAAATGGTTTGCCAGTCCCCAGAAAGTTTAACACTGAATTAGCAAATGACCCAGTAATTCCATCCTAGGTGTACATGCAAAAAATAAAAAATGGGTGGTCAAACACAAATTTGTACACAAATGATCATAGCAGCACTGCTTACAGTTGCCAAAAGGGGGAAACAACCCAAATGTCTATCAACTGATGAATGGATAAGCAAAATGTTGTATAATCCCTACAAAGAATTTTACTCAGCATGAAAAAGGAATTAAGTTTTGATATTTACTACAATAAAAGACTCTGATGCTGATAGGGATTGGGGGCAGGAAGAGAAGGGGATGACCGAGGATGAGATGGCTGGATGGCATCACTGACTCGATGGACATGAGTCTTAGTGAACTCCGGGAGTTGGTGATGGACAGGGAGGCCTGGCGTGCTGTGATTCATGGGGTCGCAAAGAGTCGGACACGACTGAGTGACTGAACTGAACTGAACTGAAGTGGACTTTGAAAGTATTATGCTGGTTGAAAGAAATCAGACATAAAATGTCACATACCATATAATTTCATTTATATGATATAGGCAGAATAGCTAAATTTATAGAGATATAAAACAGAAAAACAGTGGTTTCCAGGGATTGTAGGAAAGGAAATGGGGAATGATTGCTAAACGGATAAGGCGTTTCTTTGGAGGGCTATGGAATACTTGGAACTAGACAGAGGCAGTGGTCGTCTAACATTGTGAACGTACTAAAGTGACTCAATTGTACACTTTAAAATAGTTAATTTTATGTTACATTAATTTTGCCTCAATTAAAAAAAGCAGAAAGATGAGGTATTGGGAAAACTGCAGATGGAAAGCAGGGAGAAGCGTTAATATGGAGTGGTAGGGGTTTATGGATGGGGCTTCCCTGGTGACTCAGATGGTAAAGAATCTGCCTGCAATGTGGGAAATCCAGGTTTGATCCCTGGGTGGGGAAGATCTTCTGGAGAAGGGAATGTCAACCCACTCCAGTGTTCCTGCCTGGAGAAATCCATGGACAGAGGAGCCTGGTGGCCTGTAGTCCATGAGGTCACAAAGAGTTAGACATGACTGAGCAGCATCACAATAATAATAATAGGGATTTACAGTGGCCCTAGTGGTAAAGACTCTGCCTGCCAATTCAGGAGATGCAAGAGACGTGGGTTTGATCCATGGGTTGGGGAGATCCTGTGGAGGAGGAAGTGGAAACCCACTCCAGTATTCTTGCATGGAAAATTCCATGGACAGAGGAGCCTGGTGGGCTACAGTCCATGGGGTCACAGAGAGTCAGACGCAACTAGGCACAGGGCAAGGCACAGAAATGGTTGTCCAACATGTGGACATACTGACTGTGACTCAGCTGTACACTTTAAAATAGCTAATTTTCTGTTACATCAACTTCACCTCAATTTTTTTTTAAAAAAAAGGAAAAGATGAGTTACTGGGAAGACTCTTGTTAAAAAACAGAGAGAATTAATCCAGACTGGTGATTCTGAGAATTTGTGAAGAAAGAGGATTAAAGCAAAAGTGGAGAGATTTGCCTAAAACAAGTTTGTGGGATGACTCCTTTGTATTGTAATGGGAAGGAAGTAAAAATGATGGGCAGATATAGGTGGGTTTGTGCATTGGTTATCAACGAGTTGAGAGATCTACATATTATGGCATCTATTATATGATGTGAGATCGCTATGTGCTGAGGACAAAACAGAAGGTTAGGTTAAAGTTTAAGGAGAATTAAAAACTTTTTGAAAAAATCATTAGAGGAAAGTAGGAGAGTGTAGACCAGAGGTAAAATAGAGCTGGTTAGTTCACAGCCTGTTTGAGCTTTGTTGTTTTCCCCGCCCCCCACCCCCACCCCCCCGGCTATATTTAGATACTTAGGTACAGGCATGAAGAAAGACTTGGACAACTCATTGGGGTTTTGCTGGCCTTATATGATGAAAAGATGGTATAGGAAGAGATGTTGACAAGAGGGCTGCTGAAACAATGAGTCATGAAATGAGATTATCTCAGGAGGGAAATGAGGAAAGGCAAGTGTTGATTAAATAGCAGAAAAAAGAGGGATCTATACACCATAAGTGCTAACAAGGTTGAATGAAGGCCAGGGGATACTCAGTCAAGAACGTCAAATATAGGAGAGTCGTAGAGTAAAAAGGTAGTATGGGAATTAATGACCTTGGTTATAATACAGAGAATTAATGATTTTAGTTATGAAACAGGTGATGACAGGAAAGAGGGTCTGAATGGAATGGAGAAGAACCTGAATGAGGCCAAGATGCTAAAACTCTGGATGTTGGATGGGCCAACTGGTCATCCATGTAGACAGAGATCATTCAAGCTTTCATCAGGGCTTGGATAAAGATCAAGTGTGGGGTTACACAACAAAACCTTTGATTAAAGAAAGGGAATAACAAGGTGGTGGCTTGAGTAAAGATGGATTGATTACATATTAGTAAAGTCAAATGGAATTGGTCTTACTGAGAAGGATCTGAGAAGACAGAAAAAGAATGTTCTGAATTCAACAATGGGGAGACACGGCATTTTCCATACCTGGTCTCACTACCTCCTGGCCCTAGAATTGCTGGGACATGAGGTAATAAACAGTGACCTATGAGTCCTAAAGGAAATCAGTCCTGAATATTAATTGGAAGGACTGATGCTGAAGCTGAAGCTCCAATACTTTGGCCACCTGATGCGAAGAGCTGACTCATTTGAAAAGACCCTGATGCTGGGAAAGATTGAGGGCAGGAGGAGAAGGGGATGACAGAGGATGAGATGGTTGGATGGCATCACCGACGCAATGGACACGAGTTTGAGTAAGCTCCGGGAGTTGGTAATGGACAGGGAAGCCTGGTGTGCTGCAGTCCGTGGGGTTGCAAACAGTCGGATAGGACTGAGTGGCTAAACTGAACTGAATGAGTGTGTTGCTGGAGAAGGAAATGGCAACCCACTCCTGGCAGGCTACTGTCCACCGGGTCGCACAGAGTTGGGCACAGCTTAGCGACAAAACAACAGAACAAGTGTGTTGCCGAGAAACAGTGTCATAGAAGCAGAGACACATTTTGATTAAAGCAGCAAGGTGTGGGAAACCCTTGAGAGGGGGCTTGAAGGTATTGACTGTGTATCAGACAGGGACCCATGGTCAAGAAAATGAAGCTACCCCATGGCTTTCATACTGCGGGAATTTAATTCATGGAGTTGGTTCCATAAGTTTTTGGCAGGATTGGAGGAACAAAAGGAGAGAGGTGAGGAGTCTAAAGGTGGAAGCAGATTCTTAGAGGTCAGAAGCTGCTAATGACTGTGAACCAGCCTTTGCTGCTCCTCTCCAGGGCTGCACTCCCTGATTCCACTGCCATTGTCTCAGTTGCCAACAACCATCCCGCCATCAGAGCCAGAAGTAAGAAACCGCTTCCTCCCTCCCACCTTCTGTTCTTCACTATCTTCCATTGGCAGAAGGAAGCCAGCTGGCAGGGAGCCTGCAAAAATATGTTTGCAATCTCCCAAGCCCAGCAGTGTACATCCAAGTGTAGACGGAGAGGTGTGGGCAGAGAGAAAGCATTGAGTTACTGGCAGGGGGCGGGCTTCCTGGCTACGGATCAGCCATTCCAGGGGGCACAGAACTCGAATGGTGACATGCGGTGGTAACTTGGTCAGGGGCAAAGTAGGAAGGATAATAGGAAGCATGCCGCACCCCAGCTCTTCACTGAAGACCTGACGGTGCGGAACCGAATAGAAGAAGATGTGGGTATCCTGCCGCCACCGCTTCTCCTCATCCACTCGCAGCTCTGTCCTCATTCCTGTCCTCGTTTCTTTGCGTGGATGAACTTGCCATGATTTGTAACTAAAGCCATTCTCATCTCTTCACTCGCCTCAAGGACATCACTCTACAATTGTTTCCTTATCCTCTAGCGTTATCATTTCTTTCATGGTACGATTTCTCTCATTTAAAAAGTAAGAAAAGAAAAAAAGGAGAAGGAAGGAAGAAACCCCTCTCCTGACCCCAGTGACCTCTGTCACTTCTTTCTGACCCCACCCCCCTGCTTCCACCTTGAACCAAACACATCTCTTATACTTCTAGATCAAGCAATTGAATTTTCATTTTTTTTGAAAGGTTGAGGGATGTGTTTGACTTCTTTTCTCTCTTTTTTAATGGTTTTATTTTATTCAATTTTTGAGATGGTCCATGTTAAAAGTCTTTATTGAATTTGTTACAATATCACTTCTCTTTTATGTCTTGGTTCTTTGGCTGTGAGGCACGTGGGACCCCAGCTTCCCGACCAGGGATTGAACCCACACCCCCCGGCACTGGAAGGTGAACTCTCAAACAACCGCTGGACTGCGGGGAAGCCCACTATTTTATGTTATTTCCTTGTCTTTTGTTTTTTTGAGTGCACCATGTGGCTTGCGGGATCTTAGTTCCCTGAGTAGGGATCGAACCCAGGCCCACTGCAGAGAAAGTGCCCTGCCCTAACTGCTGGGCCACCAGGGAATCCCCTCATTTATTTTCTTAATTTGCTCCTGAGAAAGACCATCCAACAGTGAATGCTGGTGAAGAAGAATATCTTAATCTATGAACTGTTCTTAGTGTAAGTAAAGTTCTCCTGGACGTGATGCTTGTTTGGTTAGGAATATGGAAATTGAACTCCAAGTTCCGAATTTTATGCCGAAAAATCTAGCCTTCTGAAATGCACTGATTTATATCTGGTAGGAGAATCTGAGGTATATATTATTTTCCCTGAGCTGTGTACTTTTTTTTTTTTTTTAACCTCATAAAGGGCAGAATCGTTTGTGTGTCCGTTTGACTTGTTTGGAAAATGTATTTCTGTACCTCTTCTGTGTCTATTGCTTTGGTTGCGTCTGGGTGATTAGTGAATTCTCCTCCTGTTCGTTAAGGAGGTGGGTGTGCGCCCCTTGACTGTACTCTTCGCTCACAGCCCCGCCTCCTACCTCTGGGACACACTAGAGGGGTGTGTGTCCGGGAGAGAAAGGGTGCGGGCGGAGAGAGAGCAAGAAAGAGCAATAACAGAGATGCAAAGTATGCCTGAAGGCGGGCGGGAGAGAGGTTGGAAGAAAAGCTCTGAAAGAAATCCGAGAGGCCAGCTTTCAGGGTAGAGAGCAGCTGTACCGCATATTGCTTTCTGACGAATCCGCTGAAAGGCTTCATAAAAGTCCTCAACCCTTTCAGCAAGTATGTTTTTCGGTTTTGTCTTTTTCTTCTGAAAAGCACATAATGGGGTGAAGAAGGCAGTGTTTAATTAAGGGAAAAACAGTTCAGGTCCTGGGAGTAAATTAGTATCTACCTTTAGGCAACTCAGTGGAGTGCTTCACAAGTTAAGTGGGAGCCTCTGGAAAATAAGGAAGACCTCAAGTAGCTGCTTCTGTGAAAGCAGATTAAGATCTAGGATTTTTAGAGGAACCGACAAGAGCGTTTTTGGTCCTTGGGGGTAAAGCTGTTTTGTATTGATTAAGCCAACCAGATCAGACAAATGGACACATTTGGTCAATTCAATTTCCCAAGGCTCAGCTCCAGAGCTGCTCGAGGTGGTGGTGATCTGGAGACCCAGGGGGAAGAGGATTTCTGGAAATCTGGCTTGATACATTTATTCACATCGTTGGTTTTACTTGGCAGCCCTGTGTAGCTGAGACTGAGCATTTTGCTTTGTTTATATTACGTAGAGATGATAATTGGATACACTAAAGGGAACTTCATCTGGTCATGTAAGCAGATAATTGAAAAAAATATTTTTAATTGTTCTTCTGGTGTTTTTCTGTCTTGATTATTTACAGGAGGGAGGATCAGGCATCACTGACTCGATGGATGTGAGTCTCAAAGAACTCTGGGAGTTGGTGATGGACAGGGAGGCCTGGCGTGCTGGAATTCATGGGGTCGCAAAGAGTTGGACATGACTGAGTGACTGATCTGATCTGATCTGATCAATTTAGCAAGCATATATATATATATATGCTTGCTAAATTGCTTCAGAGGTGTCTGACTCTTGACCCCCGTAGATGGTAGCCCACCAGGCTCCCTTGTCCATGAGATTGTCCAGTCAAGAATACTGGAGTGGGTTGCCATGCTCTCCTCCAGGGGCCCTTCCACACCCAGGGACTGAACCCTGAGTCTCTTGCCTCTCCTGCATTGGCAGGCGGGTTCTTTACCACTAGCGTCACCTGGGAAACCTATGTGTGTGTGTGTATGTGTAAACCATGTGTATATATATAAACTACCACAGGAAGGCTATGCCAGGTATAGTGGGAACTGGGTATGATAATCCATAGAATATGATAATGGCACAGGAAATGTCAGGTACTAAGGGTCACAAGGAATAAAGGCAGCCACAAAGGAGGGCATTCACTGATCATCTATACCTGTAAACCTGTAGGAAGAATTTAAATAGATGGCAGTATTTGTTCGACTTTGGAGGATGAGTAGGATTAAAATGGACAGAATGTAAGGGGTGGGGAGTCATTCCAGAGAAAGGAAATAACATGAGGGAAGCTATGTAGTGACAAACTGATGGATCCAGCTGGCTCCAAGTTCATAAGTACATTAGTAGGAAGGGGGAAAAAGAAAGTTTAAAAAAAAAAGAAAAAAGGTCATAATCAGACCATTAGGCTTTGAATTCAAAGGTAAAGAATCAGTTACAGAGAGAAGACCCATGGAAATCTCTTCAGGAGGGAATAAAAATCAGTAGTACATTACAATGGTTTCTGAATCTTTTCATAATATTATCTACTATGTCTAATCAGTGAATAAATGTATTGCTAGGTTAGTAAGACTAACTAAAGGTTACATGTTACAAAGAAACAATCTAAAAAGTTGTTAAAAGTTACAACTTCTTGGATCGCATCCTTTGATTGAGAATGAATTATTAGTAAGTCTTTAGTTACTATCACAGTGTTTCAAATTTTAGTCAAAATGCCATTACAGAATGTGAACCAAATAGCATAACACTTGCCTGGAAAATGCCATGGATGGAGGAGCCTGGTGGGCTGCAGTCCATGGGGTCGCTAAGAGTCGGACAGGACTGAGTGACTTCACTTTCACTTTTCACTTTCATGCATTGGAGAAGGAAATGGCAACCCACTCCAGTGTTCTTGCCTGGAGAATCCCAGGGACGGGGGAGCCTGGTGGGCTGCCGTCTATGGGGTCGCACAGGGTTGGACATGACTGAAGTGACTTAGCAGCAGCAGCAGTTTACAAGCTAGTACTGCACTAAACTGTTACAAAACAACACTTAAGTAAACTTTATGGTTTTAGGAAAACTTTTTAGTTATGTAAAAAATCGATTCCATTTTCTCAGTTCGGGATGCAAAACGAAGTCCCATTTCACCTAATCTGTATTGACATCAACTCTTTCTTTGTATTTAAAGGAACTATCCCTTTTGGTTTCTTTCTTTCTTTTTAGTAATAGTACTTCTTTTGTTTTAATTGGAGTGTAGTTGCTTTGGGGCTTCCCTGGTGGCGCTAGTGGTAAAGAACCCGCCTGCCAATGCAGGAGAGGCAAGAGACTTGGTGTTTGATCCCTAGATGGGGAAGATCCCTTGGAGGAGGGCATGGCAACCCACGCCAGTATTCTTGCCCGGAGGATCCCATGGATAGAGGAGCCTGGCGGGCTACAGTCCATGGGGTCACAAAGAGTGAGACACGACTGAAGGGACTTCACATGCAGGCGCTTGGTTGCTTTACAGCGTTGAGTTAGTTTCTGCTATACAGCAAAGTGTATCAGCCACACATGTACATGCCTCTCCTCTTCCTTGGATCTCCTTCCCATTTAGGTCACTACAGTCTTTTGTTTTTTTTCTGATACTGTCATGCACACTTGAACAATGGGACAGAAACATTTGTAAACAAAAGTAAGTGAAGTTGAAAAGAAGAAAATGTCTGCGAAGTTTTCCCCAGCCAGTGCAGGGGAAGGGAAACAAATTCCACCGCAATGCCTGAGCTTCTGACCTTGGGAGGTTATTGTCATATCGTTCAGTTGTGTCCAGCTCTTTGGGACCCCATGGACTGTAGCACACCAGGCTCCTCTGTCCATGGGATTCTCCAGGCAAGACTACTGGTGTGGGTAGCCATTCCCTTCTCCAGGGGATCTTCCTGACCCAGGGATTGGACTGAGGTCTCCTGTGTTGCAGGCAGATTGTTTACCATCTGAGGCACCAGGGAAGCCCCAACCTTGGGAGGAGGTGGCCTAACTTACCCAACTACCACTCCAGCAGGCTTAGGAGGGAGAAGGGTGAGCTCCTCCCAGCTACAAAATCCTTTTTTAGAGCAGCATGCTGAGTCACAAGCCTCCTAGAAGGCTCAGTTTAAGAGCTGCCATCCGGCCGTTATCTCAGAAAGTATCCAGTCACTGGTTTTGTGGGCCTCCTGAGCATTTCTTTAAAGCTCGCCCTTGGGAATGTTAGTAGGGTTGGAAGTTGCTTAAAAGTCTTAGAAGTGTGGGAGCAAGGGAGAAGGAACTTTGCTTTGTTCTTTCCGTTCATCATGCAGCTTTCTCGCCTGCCTCTCTCCTCTCTCCTGGCTTGGGCCCTGTTTCTCTTCCCCTTCCCTCCTCCCTTCGCCCCTCCTTTCTCCCTTCCCCTCCTCCTCTTCCCTCCCTCCTTCTTTCCTTCCTTAATGCTCTTTCATATCTAATATGTTTGATTAGTGGATAAACTTGTTGCTAGGTTAATAAGATTAAAGAAATTTATGCTACTCCAAAAATAAAATCTAACAAGTTGTTAAAAGTTTAGATACAGCAGTCTCTCTCTCTCCCCTCTGCCCCCAACACACACACACACATTTTGGGGTGAGAATTGTAGTCCCTCGCACAATTTCTCTTCTCCCATGTCTTGAAACATTGCTTTCACCAAACCCGAGATAATAATTTATGGTCTGGATGTGTGTGTGCCTGTGTGTGTGTGCCTGTGTGTGTGTGTGTGGAAAAACTGAAAAAAGAGTTGGCTGTGGTCCCCCTCCCGCGAACCTGGCATTAGTCCACATCTGTATTTTCCCAGGTGAGGGAGAAGGGGAAAGCTTTGCTTGCATCATGAATTACACTTTTAAGTTTTCAGAGGCTTTTAGGACATTCTGGTCCTCTCAGTAAAGAATCCTTGTGGCCTCTGTGCTGGGAGGTCAGTTGGCTGGGGAGACATTCCCCACAGGCACGCACTCTGATGTCTGTTCTCTGTGAAGGCTGTGGGCTCTTGGGGGGAGATTCCATTTGTCTGAGCCTTCCAGTCTGACTCACTGCCTGGGGAGGGCAGAGTTCAGCCCGGAGTTGCCAGCAAGCCCCTGGCCTTAAAGGCACAGCATGTGGATTCTGGCTTGAGAGAGGAGCTGGGCGCTAACAAGTAGCTGGGCTGCCACTCACTAATTTCCAGCTGCCTTGTTTATGAAGCGTTGTTGACAAACAAATTCCAGTGAAAAGGCAATAGTTTGCTCCAGACCCCGCTCACTTGGCAGTGGAGAAAAGCAAATGGAATTTTACATGCCCTGTGAACCTGAGGTCACCTGCCTCATCCACATGGAGAATAAGAATACTTATTGTGTGATTAAAGTTCTGATCCATAGGGGGAGGAAAAATCATTTGCACGTCACAAGATTTTTCCGCCTCCTTGATTCTCAACCCACTCACTTCATAAATTAACAACAGGTAGCATCAATCTCTCTTCAAAGTTTGGTAGACACATGTAACCTGGGGGGCTCAGGCTTCCTGAGCCTGTGAAAATAGGCATTGTCATTTTCTTGAACACCCACATCTTAAAGTAAAAGACCCTGTCTGCTGGCATGTGGGAAGTTCAGTGTTTTAGAGAATCCAGCTCCAAGTGCATTTCTGTGGGGCTGTATGCATATATGCATAAGCCATTCCTTTTCCTTTCTGGCTGAGATGTCCAATCTGTGTGCTAAGTTGCTTCAGTCGTGTCCAACTCTTTGTGATCCCTTGGACCAGAGCCCGCCAGGCTCCTCAGTCCCTGGGATTCTCCAGGCAAGAATCCTGGAGTGGGTTGCCATGCCCTTCTCCAGGGGATCTTCCTGACCCAGGGATCAAATCCACATCTCTTATATCTCCTGTATTGGCAGGTGGGTTCTTTACCACTAGATCCGCGGAAGCCTGGATGACCAGGATGCTAGAACCCAACAGCCTAGAGCCTTGACAGATCCACAACTGACTTTGGAGTCGGGCATTCTGGCTGTGTCCTGGGCATTGCCACTGGGATATGGCAGGCCACAGCCCTGCCATGATTGTTGCCAGAGGGGCTAAAACTCAGCAACACATCCCCTGCTGCCCCCCCGCAGCTGGAACCAGGCAGCTGCCACTCTACCTTGAGGCCACTTCCTGGGAGGTGGAAAGCTGCCAGATACGTCTGTGATCTGTTCAGGTAATGAGTGGGGGCGGGACAGATTATTTTCCCCTGTACTTGACAGGTTTTAGATCTGTATGAAGAAGTAACTTATATTTAACATTTTTATTTGAGAAACTTTGATGTGTACTCCCATTTACTAGCTATCACCTTTAAAACTCTTTGACATGCAGAAATTATCTGGTTGATTTATCATTGTCTTTTGAAGGTTGACTCATTTAGAAATGACATGGCATTTGCATTTGAAATCAGTACTGTATTTATTTCATTGTTCTGAGTCTTTCCAAATAAATCTGTGGATTTTTCTTTTTTTTTTTGGGTAATTGTGAGAAAAATAATAATGTAACAACCTTTAAGGAATGTATGGGTTATCTGCAGTTCACAGCTCTTCCAACTTCAGTCTTCCCAAACTCTGTACAAAGTAGCAAAATGACCAAGTTCCAAGAAAGGGAAAATTATATTCCAGTTCTATGGCTGGAGCAAGATTAATAATAGTAACAATAAAAACTTTAAGAACAGTCAATGTAATTTTGTCCATGTTTATTCACTCCTAATATTTTAATGAACAAAATTTAAAAATACTGATCTTAAATGTAGGGAAATGAAGATCTTTCTCATGAGAGTAAAGATGTGGAAGTCAAGATGGGCTGATGCTGGCTGAAGTCCTTCATGTTGTGGCTTTCTTCATATCAACACAAGGACTACATACATTGTGAATTTTTAGAAGATGCTGTTAGCCATATTCCTAATAAATAAGATGGATATTGAATTCAGAATTTTTAAATTATCTTTATTCTTGATGCCCAGTTAGATTGCCGTATGTGGAATTTAGACTACCATTGATCAAAAAGAGAGATTTGAAGTAAAACCTGGAATGCTTTGGAAAAGTCCCAAATGCCAGCCGCTCTTAGTCATCTAAATTCAAAAGATGGGAATAAAAGACAGTGATGTGATTATAGCAAACGTTTATTGAGTGCTCACTGTTGATCGTATACTCTTTTGAATCTTTCCATGAATTTACTGACTTACTCATACTAACAGCTTCTTGAGGTAGTATTAGTGTTATTTCCATTTAATAAGTAAGGCAACAGGCTCAGTAAGGTTGAAGAGCTTACTTACCTCCAGAGCTAGTTAATTAGAGGGCTAGAACACAATCCCAGGTTGTCTGGCTTGGAAGTCCACATTTTGAAACACTATGGGATGTCTTTTTGATGGGAGATGTGCCTGAAATGATAAAAGTTCAGCAAAGAAAAGAACTGGAGGTCAAAATAATCTCCTAACTGAGAAAGATTATCTTGTGTGACAGGGGCTTTCCTCGTGGCTCAGATGGTAAAGAAACCACCTGTAATGCAGGAGACCTGGGTTTGATCCCTGGGTTGGGAAGATCCCCTGGAGAAGAGAATGGCTACCCACTCCAGTATTCTTGCCTGGAGAATCCCATGAACAGGTTACAGTCCATGGCGTAAAGAGTGTCTCAGAGAGCCAAAATCTTGGTACCGCAAGCACTTTGTATTACAGGTGAAGGAACTGTAGGCAAGACAGCACAGATGACTTGCTTAAAGTTTACAGCTTGTTTGCAGCAGAGGTGAAACTGGAGACAGAGGAGGTTTTCCTGACAATCATCAGTCAACCCATGTTCTTGTGCCTAGCACTTCTTTAGGTGCCAAATACACCGAGCAACACAACAGATGAGGTCTCTGTAGTTACGAGAATGACATCATGACCACAACAGTGATTTGACATTAGACTAGACTACCAAAGGAGACTGTGGAATGCTCATGTTAAAATATTAGGAAAGTGGAGATAAACCATGAGACAGGAGAGTGGGCTTGATATGGGTTCTACCACATTTTAGAGACAAACTTACTGACATTTATGGATAATAAGATGTCCAGGGTGTAAGTGTTAGAGGCAAGCAAGATTCAAACTGACTCTTCATAGTGTATAGTGTGTGTGTGTGTGTGTGTGTGTGTGTGTGTGTGTGTGTGCTCGTGTGTTACAACCTGCTGGTGAGGCAGCAGCTCTTTACATGGGTCAGGAAAGCTGGCTGGAGCAGGATAACTAGTCAGATTGCCTGGAACCAAAGAGATCCATCTTTCTGGCAGGACCCACACAGCCCAACAAGTCTCACCTTTTTATTCATGCTTACTTTGATTACAAATTCAGACTCACACTCGTGCATCTGGTTCAAGCTTGCCACCTCTAGGTTAAGGATTTTGTAATGCTAAGGAAAAACCACCAGCCAACAGCTGCAGAGGAGCTGGTGCAGACATAACAGCTGGGGACCAGTGAGCTATCTACCCACCCTAACCCCCCCAAAAATGTGTTAAGTCATTTTGGTGTCATATGCTATTCTACATGGCTTCTTGGAGTGAATTAGCAAAATGTGGCTTTTCTAGTAGAGTTATTAGAATAAGATACATGGTGCAGTGGTAAAAAAAGCCACCAGCCCATGCAGGAGACAGATGCAAGAGATTTCCCCAGGGTGGGGAAAATCCCCTGGGGGAGGGTATGGCAACCCAGTTCAATATTCTTGCCTGGAGAATCCCATGGACAGAGGAGCCTCGCAGGGTACAGTCCATGTGGTCACAAAGAGTTGGACACGATTGAGCAATGAACACGCGCATGCATCACTGGAGGAAATTTGTACGAGGCAGCCTTCCCCAAATCTCCCTTTCTGGCTTACAAACTAGAAAAAGGAGCTCCATGTGGATGAGGGCAGCTCTGGGTCAGCGTGCTTGGGTGGATGGGCTTGCTTCTAAGGGTGTGTGTGTAGGGGTGGGTGGTTAGTCGCTCAGTCATGTCCAATTCTTTGTGACCCCATGGACTGTAGCCCACCAGGTGGCACTTTCCATGGGATTCTCCAGCAAGAATACTGGAGTGGGTTGCCGTTCCCTTCATCAGAGTATCTTCCCAACCCAGGGATTGAACCCTGCTGGTCTTCTGCATTGCACGCAGATTCTTTACCATCTGAGCCACCAGGGTATTATTGATGCCTCGAACTTTGGGGAGCTTGGACAGGAATGAAGTCTGAACAACTCACTCACTTGCTATCAAGGGTAGAGTGGGACAAGAGGGTGGGTGTTGGTGTAGATCCTGTAGAGGGTTTCTGAGCCAGGAAGAACCCAGCACTCTGGCCTTCGGGAATCTACAGCTCACCCATCCCCTTGTCAGAGCTAACGTGGCAGAGGTGGTTGGGCAGTGGTTGGGAGGCGGTTACTGGCTTGGGGCCCTGAAACACTGAGTAATTCCTAAGACGGCTGGGACCCAAGGCTCCGTTCCAGACACTTCCACGTTGTCAAAAGAAAGGAAAAAAAAAAACAAAAAAACAAAACGCCACCACTCAGCCCAAGCTGTTGGAGACAGATCCCTTGGCTCTGAAACAAGACCCATCCCTTTATGGAAGGACCTTGTTGGAAAGTTCTACCATATAGGAAAGCCAGGATTCTTCCGCTTTTTTTTTTTTTAAATAAGGAGGGACCAGATCAAGACTGAGGACTCAAGAGGGAGGACTGAAGGGAATCACATCACTTTTCCAGAAAGTTTTGAATCTCCTTGGTTTTTAAAGACAGCATTTGGGCTTCCCTTCAGAGCCCCTCCAATGAAAGGATCCACCACTTTTATGAAGCCTGTGCTGGGTTCGTGCCGTGGACTTAGTGAGGAGTCAGAAAGCATGGAGTTGATGATTTCAGAAGAAACAAGGCAAGGTAGATTGCACATCAGATCCTCTAAACAACAGCCAGGCGTGGTCAACAAAAATAGGCTGTTGCAGCTGCACTCTGAGTGTTTATTTTTTGGAGGAGAGAAAGGTAACGATCAGGAAGAAGAGGAATCATGTCAGCAGTTTACTGGAGTCAAGCAGATTGACTGCCTGGAGTGGTATCCCTGTCTGTGCAGACCAGCACGTGGGTCAGAGACACGGGAACCTTAGAAACACGGACTCAGAGCCCCAGCATCGACTGTAAATCAAATTTCAGGTTTCAGGGCAATTAAGAGCTACTGCAAAAGTTTTTAGAAGAGACATGATGCGATCGAATTATTTTAGAGCAGTATGGTTTCTGTTTTAATTAGGACAAACCACAGTGACCTGGGCCATGAGAGGATCTGTAAGTGAGGTAATTCACTAACCAAACCTGTTGAGGAGCTGACAAGGTCTTTCTGAAACGGACACATTAAAGCTGCCGGGGGGGACCCTACAGACAAGAGTTGCATTGGGGTTTTTTTCTGTCATTTTTTTTTTCTGACAGACTTGGATCCCCAGCTTGATTTGTTCTCATTTGTGTCCATTAACACCAAAAATATACTGTTTCTTCCCTCTATGTCTTTATTCATGGTCACGATTTGGACAAAGTGAAGATGTGAAGCATCCAGGCTAGAGATGACTTGTTTCTTTATCCTATTTTGAAAATAAACACTTCGTGTTTTTCTTACTTTCTCATTATCAGTCCTCTTGGAGGATTTTAGTCTGAAATCTGAATGTGCTTACCAGCTGGGAAAAATTTGACATTTACTTGATTCTGTCCCTTGGAAGTAAAAAAAAAAAAATTGGCAGGCTCATTAAACAACATGTCTGCTTATTTATTCCTCCAATCCCTCCCCAGGTTGTAGGCTTTTTTTCAAAGCTCTGATAGACCTGTACTCAGTTTTCTAAAGGTAATTTCCCAAAGTGCTGCCTCTGGCCGTAGAAAATGCCACGTAGGTTTCTGGGTTTATAAAGGCTGAGAAAGCTGCTTTGGTTACATTTTCAGCTTTTTTTGTGTGTGATTCTGGGTGGTAACACCCTGTTGCCAACATTATTCTTTCCTTCTTCTGGGAAGAGCCATAATTGTACTTGGCTTGGTTAACACAAAAGCTTCTGAAAACTATGAAGCTGGTCCCCCTAGCGTTCTTTTGTGAAGACTGCAGTACAGAACGCCGACCGGAGACACGCAGCAGCAAGACTCCACAGACAATAGCTCTTGGAGTCAATCTGTTTTTCAGATGACATTAATAAAATGACTTACAGTAACAATGCCTCATGTTACATATTTACAAAAGAGCACGTTGGCCCTTTTCTACAGTCTGTCTGCATGTTTCAAGGGTGCAGTTGGTTAACGTTATTGGAGGATGAGTGGCGCTGAGAATTGTCTGAACACATAATAAACAATTTAAATAACATAGGCAGAGTTATCAGAGGTGCAGAGGCAATGTAAATATGCCTCAATTTCAGAAATGAATTTACTGCACTGTTTAGGATTGTCTGACTATATTGTAGGCTTTTTCTGTTCATACAAAGAAGAGAAGAGATTTTGTATATTTTTGCATTATTTTTCCAGTGCTTCCTGATGTTCAACAAAACAGTATGCTATCTTCTTCATGTTTTTTTTTTTTAACATTTTTTTTTCTACACGCAGACATTTATTAAATAGATATTCTATTCCAGGCACTGAAAATACAAGTAAATAAATAAATAAATAAAATGATAAGATAGAGTCACTTTCCACAATAAACTGCATTATTTCCCTGGAAGGTAGACTCTTAAACAACTACAGTAGAGACATATACAGTGTCCTGGGGACTCAGGGGAAATGATACTAATTATTAACATTAGTTCATAAGGAGGATGAACTTTTTAAACTGGGTTTTGAAGAAGGAGCAGGATTGAGAGCCCTTATATCAGAGACATCCCACGGTCTGTGGGTTTGTCATCTTTAACTAATCCCCGGCTCACTAGCAATTGCGGGGAAAGCTTCAGTGAGGTAGACAGATAAGTCCTTGGAGCTGTGCGACTTTAGTCTTTTGTGCCAAGTGCCTCTGGCTCTGTCCAGCTTCTCTTCTCCCATTTTTCACGTTAAATAGAAAGAGCTGCACTGTAGGAGTACCAGCTTTCAGTTAATGGACATGAAGTAGAATTTGGAAACAGTATAGGGATAAATATGGGCTTCCCCAGTGGCTCAGACAGTAAAGAATCTGCCTGCAAAGTGGGAGACCTGGGTTTGATCCCTGGGTTGGGAAGATTCCCCTGGAGGAGGGCATGGCAACCCACTCCAGTATTCTTGCCTGGAGAATCCCATGGACAGAGGAGCCTGGAGGGCTACAGTCCATGGGGTTACACAGAATCAGACACAACTGAGCAACTAACATTTTTTTTAGCGATAGTATTGGGACTCCTGCTAGAGTTCTTAATTTGGAGCAGGAAGAGGTCCGGTACATGCAAAACTAAGAGAAATAAAAAGAGTAGAACAACACCCATAATGTGACTAGAAGCACATACTGATTGAAGGAATCTGGCTATGCTAGATCATCTCTAAGAGCCTTTCCAGTTGTAAGAGCCCATAAATCAATTGTCAGAATTATTATCCAAAGGGCTGATTGCCCAGAGAGAGTTGAGGTAACTGCATGGCCACTCAAGACCCTACTGCTGTGATATTTCCACCCGACACTGCCTAACAAATGCTTCTGTCAAAAGGCCCCCAACTAAGATATTAGCAGTGATGTTGATAAGGAAGTTCACCAGCTAGAAAACACTGAGATAGTTTTCAAAGGTTTCTGACTCTCTTGGGCTAGAGTTTAGTACATTGAGATCACTTGATTTATTATATCAAATGTTACTATATTTACATTTTACATGTACAGTTGAGACCAAATAGTAGTCATAAAAGCTAAAAGCATCTCAAGGGTCTTAAACTGTAGAAGGCACAATTGTGTTGTAATTCAGTATGAATGTCACTATAGTAATCAAACTATTTTACAGACAGTTAAAGTAATATTATTATTACTTTGTAAAGGAGTGAACTCTAGCATTTGAATAGCTCCTTAATATAACAACAATATGGTTTAATAGCAAAGGCACCATAGTTTATATATATATATATATAAACAATTACTCAAGTGTAAAATGCCATGAGACGCAGTACTGAACCACAAACTAAATAGGAGAGTTGAGAATTCTAGATTTAAACTAGCTATGCTTATTTCTAACAGTCCTTTGGACATCAGAGAGCTTCTCTTGCAAAACATTTCCTCTAGACTGTGAGTTGACATTGGTATATTGAAGTTATCCCTGTGCTTCGGCCTATTCCTGCCTTAATCACAATACACATAGTTGCATTCATCCTGCCAGCAGAAGATAATTTTTATCCATGCTCTCAGAAGAAATGGAATCCTAAATTAATTTAGGAATCAAACTTTAAATATTTAAAGGGAAATCTACATTTTGTAATGGACAGATCCATTAATTACAGAAGGGATATGGAGAATGGAGAATACAAATTGTGAGAGGGGGCACAAATTTGTTGTGTCCTTGAAGTATATGAAGGTTTTTAACACCTGAATTCCCCTGGACTCTACTGGCCTTGGCAGATGAATGAGGTCATAGTGATGGTCATGGCTCAACTTTCATTGGTTCATTGGATTTATGTGACTGAGGTTGGACTGAAGCAGCTTCAAAATGCCCACCCTTCTACCAAATAGTTTGGAAAGTATCTCCAGGCGGTGTCTCCTATGTGTGTAGGTGTAAGCAACTTTCCCTTAACTGTTGCTACACATTTGTACATCATTGCCCTCTGCTTGCCCAGCATTAGAATTCCCCACCTAGTGATGCCTATGCTTTCCCAGGGATGTTACCTACCATGTCTGGCACTGCTAATTTTTACTGGGCACTAACACAATTCTTTAGCATCCTTGTTATTGTTGTTCAGTGGCCAAGGTGTGTCCGACTCTGCGACCCCATGGACTGCAGCATGCCAGGCCTCCCTGTCTCTCAACATCTCCTGGAGTTTGCCCAAGTTCATGTCCATTGAAGCAGTGATGCCATCCAACCATCTCGCCCTCTGTTTCCCTTTTCTCCTTCTGCATCCTAGAGATGCCAGATCTGCATAGGGAAGGAAGGGAGAGAAGGAGGAAGGTAAGGTTTTGTTTCATGATTAAGTGTTGCTTATACCCTGGTGTGTTACAGAGTAAAGCAGCTTTTGAAGGTTCTACTTATAGCTCTTTTTCCTTGAGATTCAGACACATCTAGGAAAAAGATCAATAGGTAATGAATCTGAGATTCTGAATTATTTTTATTTTCTTCTCTAAAAGCTTATACTTTTATCAAAAGAATTTGAGTAGATATTTTAATTTTTAAAAAAAGGAAAGAGAAGTATCTCTAATTCAATGTTCTGGGCTTTAGAACTACGTCCCTGCAATTTAACAGGGGAAACCAAACAGTTTAAGATTCTCTGTTAACAATTTTATCAATTATTTATTGATTCCTATTCCATTTATGTATGAAGATGATTTGATGGCATCCAAGATAATTAAAGAAAAGCCAAGGTTAACAATGAAAGATGAAATCCAAAGGAAAGGACAGTAGAGAGAGTGCTTGGGAAGAAATGAACGTAGTTTACTCTATAAAAAGGAATAAAAAAGACTAACGGAAAAAGACTTTGTCACTGAGGAAAGTGAGGAGCAAGGAGGCACTGTTTACATCAATGGGTTGTCCTCTGTCTTTATTTTCCATGGCACTAGATTGTTAGATTCTGCTAGCTCTTTGATAGCTCACCTCGAGGGCTAAACTAAGAAATCCAATTACTTTTCTAGAAGCTGTAGTGATGACCAACTAAACTGTGGCCCTTGGGGACAGTATTTGTATCCTTTGACAGCAATTAATGAAACCAATAAATCAATTAGTTAAATTAAATTAAGGTCCACCCAGCTGTTTCCACAGCCCATCCATGTGTAACTAAATGCGATTATAAGGATGCCCTTGATGTGAAACAGATACAACTCAAGTGATCTTTGCTGTCTTCATGTCCTTAACGTCTCCCATTTACAAAATTATAGTTATTCTACCTTTGTCTTGACTCTATATCGGGTGAACTTTGCTTGGAGGGGAGAGCTCTTGATAGAGGCAAGGGAAATGATCCTTGTATTGCTGAGTAAAAACGGATAACACAGGAGAATGCAGTTCTTTCTATTTATCCTTTTCTTAGATTTAAGAGCTCTCATTTTTCTTCCAAAATAATTGTTGTGTCCAGATTTATTTTCTATTTCAAAGAGGCGACTCTTATGGCTCTTGACAGTGCCGGCTTCTTCGACTTCCACCGTCTTTCCTAGGACCCTTCTCATTTTCCTCCATGCCTCCCAGGCCTGGGCTGGTCCCACTGTTAACTTCGTTTTATTTTCCTGCTTCCCAAAGAAGTAAATGGTTTCTCTTTCCTCCCACCTCCTCACACATTGGTGTTGTAGCTGGTCCAGTCACATGTCTTCTCCACATGATGAGTAGGTGGTAGCAATGGCTTACCGTCATTGATTTCATAAGCCTCGCCCGCCTCTGATGCTTTCCTTCATCGCTCTCCAGACTTGGACACTACTGTTCCATCCCACCTTCTGGGACTGCTTTGAGATTAGCCATGCTCCATACTAGATCCTTGCTGTACTTCTCCACAGATATCTTCTTCACTATCTTCATGAATTCTTACATCTCCCAGTTCCTTCTGAATGTCCATTAAATATGGATCAAATACCCGCTTTTGGAAGGTGTTGTTTTAGGTCCTAAATATAAAGATAAATATGAATGCTCTTGAGCAGTTGAAGGATCGTTGGGAAGGCAGAGGTGGGCAACTGGCTCTGAGAAGTTGACTCAGATCCCTGCCACAAGAATACAGAATGTGGAGAGAATACTTTAAACTGGATGGAGTAGAGAAGGATAACATAGATGACACATGTGTTGAATGACCAGAGGAGGAAGAAGAAAAAGGTCATTTCAAACATAGTGAACCTTATGTGTCGAGACCTGGAGCCCATGATCTCATCCAAAATGTAATCTGATGACTGTGAGAGGATTTTCTGTGGTTGATAATGTTGAAAAGGTGGGTTGTGGCCAGCCTCTGAAGAGCTGTGGGTGCTGGACTGAAGAGTTTAGACAGTTTATTTTTTTACTAGAACTGTGTGGGCTAAGATCTTAGAGCTGATTTTGATGCGTATGATCTTATAGGAGTTGCAGATGATGACAAGCAGTGTGGGGAATGGATTAGAGGAACCATTAGTTAGTGGAGTTAGTGGAACCATTTAGGAACTCATCTCACTGGTCTAGGTGAGAAATGACTAGGATGCATCAGAATAGCTACAGTGGGAATGGATGCTAGACACCTTGTGCAAGCAAAATGGGTAGGAGTTAGTGTTGATTTCATGTTGAGGATTGGGGGTGGAGAGGAAATTTAAAGAGAACTGTAATGTTTCCAAAATAATTTTTACACACTTCTGTGCAAACATTTCAATACTTCCTGCCTCAGTTCAGTGTTTGAAATACAATTTCCGTATTAATCAAAATTCTTCTGGTTACAAGTAAAGGAAGCCAGTTCTCCTCCCAGCATCCCTGACCACCCCCCCCACCCCCCACCCACAATAAAAGGATACTAGAAGCATACTGGGTTGATTCACAGAGTGCAAGAAAGATTTGACACTCTAGAAAGGAGAAAAATTAAAGTAGTGACAGATACCTGAAAATAATTAATTCATGAATGTTTTCTCTAGAATTCTAATTCCCACACCTCCAGTCTCAGGATTTCCCAGGCATAGCCTTGGCATCTGAATGGGCCAACTATGGCTGGTTTCTCCCAGCCTCATTCAAATGTGACTGTTGTGAGCTGGTCAGACAGTGCAGCTCTGGCCACCAGAGGCCATGTCCTTGTCTGTCAAGGTAGGTATCCAAAAAAAGAGGGGAATCTTTGTGAGTTGGGCAGATATTTTGGAACATAGGGAGATACCATCCCTATGTTCTAAATTGTTTTGAGCTATGTAATCTGCCTGCCAATGCAGGAGATGTGGGTTCCATCCCTGGGTTGGGAAGATCCCCTGGAGAAGGAAATGGGAACCCACTCCAGTACTCTTGCCTGGAAAATCCCATGGACAGAGGAGCCTGGCGGGCTACATTCCATGGGGTCGCAAAGAGTCAGACACAACTGAGGAACCAAACAACAACAGCAACTCACTTGAGAGTCTGATGAACACAGATGATGACTCTCTTACCATAAAAATATGTTTAGTCACAAAAGTATATAAGGAGTTTATGGACCCCTTGAAAAAGATCCACAAATTCCAGATGAAGAAATTTTTGCCTGAAGAATAGAGTCTGTGCTTCTTCATGTGACTTCCCAAGGTCTTCACGATTCGGTTTCTAAGAGCCTTTCACAAGTAGGGAGAGGATGCCAGAGAGAAGCGTTCTGCATCCTAATTCTCTCCTCAAACACTCGCAGGCACAAAACGAATTAACTTTCCGTCACTGAATCTTGAATCATGTCATTTCTTCTTTCCATGAGGAATGTCCAAATCCTCTTATGGAAATCCCACTCATTCTTTTATGGTCAAACTGAAAACGTGTTCCTTTTATGAGGTCTTTGACTCATCCATCAATACAAGGACAATTTCCTCTCTTCTTGCCATAACAATACTTCCTACCTATTTGTCTCACAACATTTATTGCTTTTTTCCTTTACATTATGATTTCAATATGGTTTACCTCTGCTCTAAAGAGTATAAGATCCCTGGAAATAGGACCAGGGTGCCATTCAGCTTCGGACCTGCATTTCTAGTGTTTTCTGCAAAGGCAAGACCCTCAAGAAATGCTTATCAAATGAACAAAAGGCTACTTACTGGAAGAGAAAGGGTCCTTGTCTAATTGTATCCTGCTTGTATTTTTATACATTCTTTTTTTCTTTTTCTTTCTTTTTTTAACTAGAGAAATGAATCCTTTTCTTTTCCTTTTTATTGTGCTCATTTTTCCCCTTGAGCTTTGTGTTTTATCTCTGCTTCTCTCCTGACAAACCCCATCTCCTTATCTCATTAAAAAAAATTTTTTTTTCCTCTGGAGACAGATTTTCCTCCTTCATATTTAAAAAATATATTATTATTATGAATTTGAATGACTATCTTGTTTTCCTTTTTCTCCAGCCCACAGCCTTTGTCTACTTTCCTTTATTCACAGGGGGAAAATTCCGATCAGTTCAAGAAGCACCCTCCTTTCACTGAAAGGCATTGTTTCCAGATTCACTCATGGGAGCTAGAAACTCACAGCAGAGAAAACAGGGTTTGATAGCTGATATTTGTGTTTTAGGCAGCAGCATTTAGTTCATTCCCACTTCATTTCAATATTTTCACTTCTTTGAAAAATGATATTAATAGATTTAGTAATCACCACTGAAATACTTAACTTTAGCTGAAGAAGGGATTCCCCTCTCTTTGTTTGAAGTGCCAAACCACACTTATACAAAACGGCCCAATAGGAATCCTTTCCCTGTGTGAACTGGACGTTTTCTGGATGGAGCTGGGGTTGGGGCGGGGGCTTGCTATGCATGGAAGAACAGCGTCCTCTACTGGCGAGAAGGCTCCTGAGGCTTGAGAAGCCCTCTGAGTTTGGATAGCCAATAAAACTTTGGAAGATTCTTGGCTGGCATATTCATGTTTGGGAATCAATTCAGGATTTCTCATTTTCACCACCCATGATATAACTGAAGCTTATTTACGTTCATACCATTGAAGATCAGAAATAAATCATCCATTCTCCATCAGAACTTTCTGAATTGTTAAGCAGTATCCTCAACTACCTTGAAAATTCTCATCATGCAGATTTTTATCATGATTCCATAGCAACATATGTTGGCTCAAACAGACCAACTTGATATTATCATAGTCATCAAATATTTCATCAGAAACCAGCTTTGATGGTGTTCTTGGAGTCTCTATGTGGCTCCTTTATTAGTGAGGCTATCTCATGTAATGATGTCTCCTTGGTATTTACAAACCCTTGGCCAGGGTCCACAATTAAAGAAATTTCCATCATTAAATGAAATTTCCATCTGTAGCAAGTATGTGTGAAAATGAGTGTATCTTAGGTTTATTTTAAAAGCATTATGTTTGACATTTTCTTCTATCTAATAAGGATTGTGTTGGCTGAGTTTGTCTTCTACCTTGCATGCCTAAAGGTAAACTAGCTCACTCCAAATTAACAGCTTTCTCGTGCTATTCACGGCATTCTTAAAAAGTGGCATCTTTCTGGGACAGGAGAAAAATTAAACTTAGAATTAAGGACAAATAATCAGTGGCAAGGATGCCAAATTTTATAAGGTTTCTGAACTGCCAGATCTCACCCATCCATCTCTACAGTCGTCAGTTACACAAAGTCCTTGCTTGTCGTAAGACTGACGAGTTCCCCAGAGTGGCCCTACACAGTGAAGAGACGCGAGAAAAGGAGAGAGCTCCAGGACTCTTTTCAATAGAAATGCTTCCTTTCTAAATGTTTTCATAGGATCTTGATGGCTGGGCAGTTTCTTTAATTAGAATGCTTCAAGGACTATGGTCCACTGTGTTGATCTCTATTTCTAGTCCAGTTGGACTTAAAGGACTTAAATAAGGATTCAATATCTTATCAATACATTCCCTAAATCGCAAGTTGGTCTCAAGGTAAGGCATTTAGTTTCAAGAGTGCTATCCATTTTTCCCCCCATCAGCAGGCTAATGCAGGTCTGAACCAATTCCAGTTTTACCAAAATTTTCTTTGCTCTAGTTTCATAGAGAAGGCTAACATCTAATATTCACATACATTCATTTGCATTACAATCACCAGTATATCCACTCATAGTTCTATATTCTAATTTCTTTATGATAAGGGCAATTAGCATTAAACCACCTTTGAGCTTATTATGATGACAATGGCTGCTATAATCATAGTTAGTCATAACTATAATTATCATCACAAATACAGTGGCTATTAAACTAAATTTTAATAACTCACTCTATCATTAAGATAATTGTTATTGTTAACTTTGTGCCCTCTTAGAAGCTGTATCATAATGAATAATTGATGGAAAAGTAGAAATAGGAATCACAAAGAACAGAAAAAGAAATCCTATTTCCTGTGTTAATGGATTGAATACCAAAAGTTTACTTTGTGGTCAGAAACTCAGCATATTATTCTCAGTAGTAATAATTTTGTGAATGACGTTGAGTTTTCCCATTAGCTTCTGCCTCCAAATCTCTAGTGTGTAGTCGCTTAGACGCGTCTGACTCTTCACGAGCCCATGGACTGTAGCCCACCAGGCTCACCTGTCCATAGAATTTTCCAGGCAAGAATACTGGAGTGGGTTGTCATTCCCTTCTCCAGGGGATCCTCCCAACCCAGGGATTGAATCTGGGTCTTCTGTACTACAGGCAGATTCTTTACCATCTGAGCTATCAGGGAAGCCCTCAAATATTTTTAATCTATCATATAGCTTAACATAAAATTAATGGGAGAAGCAAGAATTGTGGGCTCAGGGAAGAATCAATGAAAATCAGCAAAATTTAGTGAAAGTGAAATTTTCTCTCCCCTCTAGTCTTTGGCATGCCACTTTCCCTCTCTTCAGCTGAGCCCTCTATGGTAGAATCCCATTGAAAAGTATGCCAGAATGGTAAAGAAATGGCTACTTGACTTCCCCATTGGATCACTGAGCAGAGGAAATAAATGTAAACCTTAGTAACAGACTTCAACCCACGTATCTGGAGCCAGTCTTTGCCAGTAGCTGATCTCTCACACGTTTGGCTCTCAGTTTCTGAGAGGGCCAGCACTTCCTCCGGTTGTTCTCAAAGACTTGGGGTGTCAGGAAGAAGTCTGGAGATAAGTAACCTTTTGTGGCGCTGTGATCCTCTTTCACCCTTAAGGGACCATCAGCAATTGCTTCTACAGCCTCTCCTACTGCTGCCCTCTCCTGGCCATTCTTGGCATCACAGTTCAGTGCATACTTCTCTATCTGCTGTAACTATTGCCCTTGATTCGCACTCTTCCCTTGGCATCCTCAACCTATTACCCACACACTAACAACCAAAACAAAAGTGCAGCTGATTTTGTTTTCCTAGACACATTTATTAATTATCTACTATATCCCCAACACTGTGTATGAGGTATTATTCCTCTGCTTATAAACTTTTACAGCTTTCTTTTGCCTATAAAATAGACTCCAAGTTTCTTAACAAGACTCTCCAAGATTCAACCTTAAAATACTCTGGGGGAATTGTCTCCTGATAGGCTTTGTGATTTACCATGTACCTCAGTGAGGTGGTTCTGGCTCTCTAAACGTGACACACATTTTTGCACGTTTTTATGTTTGCTCACGCTGTTCCCTCTGACAGGAATGTGTCCCTTTATTTTCCTGTCAAATTCCTGCTCATCCTTCCAGACCAATTTAGAATTTTTTTTTTTTTCAGGAGGCATTTCCTGACCTCTACCCCTCTTCTCACCTTAAATTTAGGATTAGTGGCCATTGCCTGTGTCTTTACTTAGACCTCTATAGTACTGCCTCATTTAGCATGTATTTGTCGGTTCACTGCTATGAGCCAAACACTGTCCCGGATGCAGAAGATAAAATGCACAAAGACCCTGCCCGCGAAGAGTTTACATTCTTATATTTTGGCCTGAGAAACTAGATAGGTTTGCCATTTCTTGACAAAGACTATGAGAGGAACAGATCTGAGGGTAAAATCATGAGTTCAATTTTGGACGTGTTGAAAAATGTGCAGTGCTGTTGGATATACAAATGGAGGCAGGTAGTCTCAGTAGGTAGATGGATACAGGCATCCAACACCCAGGGGAAATGTTTACATTTGGAGATCACCAGTGTCTAGAGGGTACTTTAAGGTTATTAGGTTGAATGAAAACAGAAAAAAGAAGAGGTTTCAGAACTGAACCCCAGGAAGACTTGAATGATAGCAAGATGGGGAAAAGCTAGCACAAGGGACCCAAGGGAGCCACCAATAAGATGGAAGGAGACCCAGGAGCCAATGCTAAGTGAAGAAGGCATTTCAGGGAGGAAGGTAATGCTCAAATGTGTCAGTATTGCTAACTATGAATTTACCTTTCGATCAGCAATGATCTGCTCAGTGGGGCCTCCATTACTGGTAGATTAAAGGGGTCAAAAACCCGACCCAATGAATGAGTTGAATGAGAAGAGAAGAGTGGAGGCAGAAAATGTAGATAACTGATTCTAGTGTTGTAGCGTGAAGGAGGTGGAGAACTCAGGAACTGGCTAGAAGATGTGTGAGTGGTGGTTGTTGTTTAATCTCTCAGTCATGTCTGACTGTTTGCAACCGCATGGACTGCAGCACGCCAGGCTTCCCTGTCTTTCACTATCTGTGGGAGTTTGCTCAAATTCATGTCCATGGAGTATATGATGCCATCCAACCATCTCATCCCCTGTCACCCCTTTCTTCTCCTGCCCTCACAATCTTTCCCAGCATCAGAGTATTTTCCAATGAGTTGGTTCTTCACATCAGGTGGCCAAAGTATTGGAGCTTCAGCTTCAGCTTCAGCATCAGTCCTTCCAATGAATATTCAGGACTGATTTCCTTTAGGATTGACTGGTTAGATCTCCTTGCTGTCCAAGGGACTCTCAAGAGTCTTCTCCAAAACCGCAGTTCAAAAGCATCAATTCTTTGGCACTCAGCCTTCTTTATGGAGATCCTATATATACATTTTTTTTTTTTTTTTTGCATGATGGTGGACTGATCCAGTAGAGACAGAAAACTTGATGACACATGTGAGAGAGGGGACAACCGTAGCAGCAGCGTCCTTTAATAGGCAAGAGAGGAGGTGGCCTCAGGAGCACTGACCTTTTACCCATTGCCATGAGAGTTAAGTCAGAGTATGTGGGCCCAGATGCTGGCATCTTGGTAAATGCGGTAGTCAAGATGGTGGTGGTAATGGTGATTGTGGAAATTCAATTCTCCCTGCTTTCTGCCCTGAGTGAATTGAGAAGGCAGTTCAGTTGAGATTGAAAAGTAGAAAATAGGCTTAGAGATTTGAGGAGAGAACAGAATGGGTAAAATGGTGATCTAGGAAAAAAGAAAGAATTCATCTTGCTCATATTCTTCTATTGATTTTTTATCTCTCTTTTCTGATTGAACTCTCTGCAC
Organism: Bos javanicus; assembly: GCF_032452875.1. Lineage (NCBI taxonomy): Eukaryota > Metazoa > Chordata > Mammalia > Artiodactyla > Bovidae > Bos > Bos javanicus. The sequence goes on along the minus strand of NC_083871.1, from coordinate 12,231,986 downwards.
CAAACTTCTGGCAGGATGTCTTCCCAGAAAAGGGGCTTGAAAAATATTGGCCACGTTAATTGATTGGAAGCCTTTCTCTTTAGAGCCTGAGTCAGGGGCATCATGGCTCAAGGCCTCCCAGAGGCTTTGACTGATTAGGCTGCTCTCTAAATATTTTCTAATTTAAATATTTTAATTTACCGACAACCCCTTCCATCTTTCTGTGTTTTAAAGTAGGAATTCAACATACTTGCATCCGAGGCACTTTTTGCAAAAATATGTTTCTGCTGACTTCAGATAAAAGTTGACTTGTGAAATATATCTCTTTTAAGGATTTAACCAAGCTTCCAAAAGGCTCTTTGTTGTGGGATTTGCAACCAGATGGGAAACTCTAGGCTCTGGATGTTAACAGTATTTCAGTAATTACAGAAAAATAGCTTCATTTTGTATAAACAAAATGAACATATATATGTAAAACACGATGACATTGTAAGTAGATATGCAAATAAGAGAGGAAAAACATAGTTAAGTTGCTTATGGTTTAGAGACATGAAAATGGAAAAAAGATTGCTTGTTAACAAACCAGTGCACACCTAAAAAATATCGTCTCTGCCACTTACCTTCCCCACATGGTTTAGGCACTGGGCTGGCATGTAGATGAATATTTAATACAAATATTTGATATTTGGTTTTCAGAGATAGTCTTGGAGGCAAGGGGTTGTTGCTTTAAAGTGTTGCAAAATTGCTTAGTGATTTAAAGTATAAAAGCAATGATGAATGCCATAGGAATCTAGTTTGGACTAGATCAGATAGAGAAGGCTTCCTGGAGGAGGCAAGCTTTGTACATTGGAGAACTCATTTCTCTGAGGATGATTTATGCTTTGAGGGCTTAGATAAAGTGGGGACACCCTGGCATTCAACTTCTGCTCTTGCTTGCTTTCCAGTTGATTTTTCATATGTGTAAATTATGTCTCCTCAACTGAAGTGTTTGTTACTCAATAAACATATAGTGAGAAGCTGCCAGGTTCCTCGTGCTGTGGGTGCCATGGTGAACAATTGTGGGGTCTGCCATGGCGAAAATCAAAGTGTAATGGACAGAGGTTGGTTCTTATGCTTTCTTTTTGGCTTTTAATACTCCTGCACTTCTTCTTGCTGATTCATATATTAATCTTTTCCTCTCTTCAAGGAAAAGTGTCTGCCAAGGTAGACCCATAAAAGATACTGGCATGCAGAATTTAACCAGTATGGCTCCTGAGCTGCTGCTCTGTGGGGAAATTTGAGAGGTTGCACAAGGCATCTGAGTGTGCACTGGGGCATCCGTTTTGAATTTAGTGTCTGAGCAAGAGAGGATTTTTCCTTCTGGAATGGGTTTTATCTCCTCTCCCACTGTAGAAGATGCTGACTGCTGACAGGTTTGCCTACAGCAAATTCTGGGCTCTCAGGTATAAAAGGACAGAGTATGACTGTGGTACTTCATTTAGCACTTATTTATCAGTCACTTACTATGTGTCAGGGGACTTTTCTGGTGACTCAGTGGTAAAGAATCCACCTGCAATGCAGGAGGTGCAGGAGAAGCAGGTTCGACCCCTGGGTCTGGAAGATCCCCCGGAGGAGGGCAGGGCAATCCACTCCAGTATTCTTGCCTGGAGAACCCCATGGACAGAGGAGCCTGGAGGCCTCCTATGTGGACCCTCATCACCAATCAAACTCCATGATTGGCTCCTGCTCCTGCTTCAGGTCTCAATGTGAATCTCACCTTCTCAGAAACCCCTCCCAGGGTCATGCGGTCAAAAGGAGCTGATCCTGTCTCAACATCATCCTGTTTGCTTCCTTCATCGCTTGTAATGTGCACAGTACTGTGAATTCTCTTATTTACTTGTTTATTAAATCTTAGCTCTGTGAGAGCCAGAGACTTGTCATGAATGTATACTGAAGGGTCTTCCCTGGTAGCTCAGCAGTAAAGAGGAGGTGAAATGCAGGAGCCGCAGGAGATGCTGTTTCGACCCCTGGGTAGGGAAGACCCCCGGGAGAAGGAAATGGCAACCCACTCCGGGATTCGTGCCTGGAGAATCCCAGGGGGTGGCAAAGAGTCGGACACGACTGCAGCCACTGAACACACTTGCATACACCCTGCTGCCCCTGAGCATGCCGGCCATAGAGGCGTTTGGGCCCTGCCTAAAGACTGCAGTCAAGATGCTGGTGGGGAAAGCTGGGAGAACTGTCTCCTCAAAGAGGTCTGCTTTCACAAGCCTTGATTCTGTCTGGGTGCTGCATTCCATATTCCAGCTTTGGTCTCTCGACCCCTTTCACTCCACATGGAGAGGAATAATCTGGTTCAGACCTACTTTTATTTCAGCGTCTAACCCCAGTGTATCTGAATGAATACTGACTCACTGTGGAGTTGGTTGGGGGAAAGGTAATGGCGGGACTCGGATTTTGTTTAAAGGAAGCATTGTTCGGGCATTCACTGCATGGCAATGTGAGAAATGATGACTCTGGCCTCTGCCGTCAGGCGGCCTGATTCTGGATTCACTGAGATATGGAGCCAGGTGGGGAAGGATACATCTCTAGGGAGAGGACTGAGCTATGAATGCACTAGTTTCTTTGGAATCAGGTGAAAAAAAATCTGATTTTGTGTTTATTCAATCACTGAAGAAGAAGTTAGCTGTAACAATAATCCATTAGAGGCAGACATTTGACTTGAAGGCTTTCTCACTTGCGTGAGCAGTGACTCGAGGTGGGGACTTCCCTCTGGTCTGCCCTCTGGGACTCAGGCCTTTCTCCCTTAGGGATGGGGTCCCAGGGGAGTTGGGAGACAACATAGCCCAGGAGAAGGGGGAAGAGGGTCTGCTTTAAAACAATGCAAGAGCAAGCAAATTGAGGTTAGTCTTTCAATTATCCTATTGACAGAAAAAATATTGCTACATTAGAAAATCACCAAAAAAAGAAAAGAAAATCGCCATATGTATACATATGGCTCATTCACCTTGCTGTACAACAGAAAATAATGCAACATTGTAAAGCAGCTAGACTTCAATAAAATTTTGAAAAAGATAAAGAAAATCACCAATCACCTGTTTGTAAATATAACAAGTTGGATATATAATAACTTGGAGGAATGCACAGAGCTTCTGCTTCAGTGTGGGCAAGCTGCTGTGCAGAGAACACAGGGAGCTCCACTCTTCCCCCTGCATAGTACTGAGATGATGACAGCCATTTACTCAGCTCTGGAGGAATGCAGCAACAGGAACAGAAGCTGCACTATCTGCTTATTTCATCTTTTGAAGGGAAAGCACTTCAGCTTCTCATGACTCCCAAGAAAGATGTTTGACCTTAAAAATAAATTTTGGTCCTTACCAGAGCTCAATATTGGTCATCTCTAGGGCTGCCCCTCATCTCTTGCTGTGGATAACTGCACTGTCTGATGTGGTAGCCAGGAGCCACATGTGGTTTCAATATTTAAATTTAAATTAATTAAAATTTCATACAAGTAAAAATCCATTTGCTTATAATACTACCCACACTGAAATTGCTCAGTAGCCACAAGTGGCTCCTGGCTGCTGTATTGAACAATATGAAATATCCCCATCACCACTGAAAACCCTTTTGGAAAAGCATTGCTCAAGAAACTGAAAGCATGTGATGCAGCGCAACATGGCAGAGGAGAGGTTTCAGTGTACTTTTTTAGCTAGGGAATAATTTCTTGAACAAAATTGCATTGTTGTTGTTCAGTCACCAAGTTGTGTCCAACTCTTCGTGACCCCATGGACTGAAGCATGCCAGGGTTCTTGAACAAAATTGCATATGGACACTCAGTACATACAAATGATCTTTGCAGAGCAGCTCATGCTGCATTGGAGTGGAAGGTTCTGGATCCCTGCTCCTTTGTCGCTTACTTCCCTCCCCAGCCCAATACCTGGCAGGTGACCCCAGAGCACAGGTTGCCTGCCATCCTTGGCATGAGCTGCCCTGAGTGTTGGATTTCGACCCATTATCTACCAACTTTGTGAACCTGGCCATTCTTGGGACTTCCTGAGAGTGAGTTATCTTGTCTGCAGCAGACATCCTATTTCAGAAGGTTGTAAGGGCAAGTTTGATTTCCTCTTTTCTCAGAGGAGGAATTGAAGGTTGGCAAGGCTCCATGCCCACCAGACAGCCACCCTGCCAGCAGAGGCCAGACCCAGGGCCCAAACCAGTCCCCTCTCAGCCCTTTTCACGCCACTGCTCTATAATTTCCTGTTCACACTGAACAATTTCAAGCCAAACTACGTTTTACAAACCAACTGTCTAGATGTCACTTGTGATTTTTTTTTTCCTTTTAGTTACTGGATCCATGTAATGTGTGAGTTCTTCTAACTGCATTTAACCCTTAAGCAAAATGTTACCGCCCTGAGCTAGTACACAGTTTAAGTCAAATCTTCCTGGATGCCCTTCCTATTTCTTTGATATGCTTCACGCTCTTCTCTCTGCAAAGAGTAGAAAATAAAAATAACAGGCAAACAAAACTCCTTGATCTTTCACACTTACTAAAAAAAAGGAGGAATATTTTTCAAAAATCCTCATTTTCATGGGTAGAATTAGAAACCAACTTAAGTCTGGGCTTGGAGACCAAGCTCCTATTCCTTTGGTCTGAACACAGACTCAGCTGACCTATGACCTTGGTCATCCCTATCAACGAATATCCTCGTAGGGAAAGTTTTGATAGATAGAGCAGAAAGTTTCGTGCCTTCAGTATTGAGATGACTGTCAAATGACTTTTGTGTAAGATAACCAGAAACTGCAGAAATGTGATCAGAACAATCCTCGTTGTAACTGACAATCTGATAAACTGTCTCTTGATAACGTGTGTGTGCTCAGTCACTCGGTCCTGTCCGACTCTTTGTGACTCCACGGACTGTAGCCTGGCAGGCTCCTCTGTCCATGGGATTCTCCAGACAAGGTGAAAGGTTTTGCCATTTCCTCCCCCAGGGGATCTTCCCAATCCAGGGATGGAACCTGAGTCCTCCCGCATCGGCAGGAGGGTTCTTTACCACTGTCCCACCTGGGAAGCCACACACCCTTTAGCTTCTCCTTTCTTTACCTCCACATGGGAACCTTGTCCTCAAGTGACCTTGGACACTATGTCCCTGGAAGAGCACAGCTTGCTGGCAAAAGCTCTTGGTTTAAGCCTGAAGATGGAAGGGAAGGAAACAAGCTTAAGATGCCTCACTAGATCTCTTAGAGCCATTCCCGTGAACTTCATAATCCAGCTCTTCTTGAGAAGTATTTCTCTTAGGTAGAGCTTCATGGCCAAAATACTGTAATGCTGTTGCTTGTCCAAGTATAGCTATTAATCTAAGAAGAAGAATTGGGGGGAATCCTTCTAATCACATATGTAAGACAGTTTTGATGCAGCATCATCTGCCGGGATCCTTTAAAAAGAAGTGATTCCATGGATTAAAATCAAATGAGTCTTTATTTAGGGTTTGGAGAAGCTTATGTTGGTTCAGAATCTAGAAAGGAGACAGAACTAGAACTTTCCTAGAAATGATAACTCAGTTGGTAAAGAATCTGCCTGCAATGCAGGAGACCCCAGTTCGATTCCTGGGTTGGAAAGATCTGCTGGAGAAGGGATAGGCTACCCACTCCAGTATTCTTGGGCTTCCCTTGTGGTCAGCTGGTAAAGAATGTGCCTGCAATGCGGGAGACCTGGGTTCGATCCCTGGGTTGGGAAGATCCCCTAGAAAAGGGAAAGGCTACCTACTCCAGTATTCTGGCCTGGAGAATTCCATGGACTGTATAGTTCATGGGGTCACAAAGAGTTGGACACAACTGAATGACTTTCACTTTCAGGAATGAGCAAAGAAATGTATGCATGGAGTTTTGAGTCACACTGGGAAAATATTGGAGGGATTTACTCTTCTAAATCATAAGGATTGTTTAACTTCTCTTCCTATTGGCTGGGGTAGCTGTTGCTCATTATACAGAAGGTTACTGTGACTGGACCTCACACTGTCCCTTAGGAAATAAAAGTCAAGTTCTGTAAAATGTGTTTTGTATCGATTGATGAAGGAAGAGAAAGAGACCGCCTAGTGCAAAAGGAAGGGATATATACTTTCTAAGTCTTTCTCATCTCTCCCATGAGGACTAAGATATAAAAACAAGGAATTTTTCATAATATTAGGGGACTTGGGCAACAACAACAAAAAAATCCAAGTACTGCCACCAACAAACTGTCCTGCCAGAGGATGGCACCATCGTCCACCTCGTTTGTTTCACAGGCAATTGCAATAATAATAGACAATGCAGTGAAATTTGGTGAAACCGACAGCTTTGGGGCTCTTTACAAACTAGTCTGCCAAAAGTACATCTCTTGAGTTTGCTTTTAGATTGCAATGATACTGCAAAACTATAGCTAAAGGAGTCTTCTCTTCTTCCATGGTGATTTCCATGGTAGCAGTGGCAGCAGCAATAGTATTAATAGCAGTAGTAATAGAGGTACTAGTAATACTAGCAGCAGTTAGCATAGCCGTGGTAGTATTGATAGCAATAACTACTCCTATTTTCTGCTGCTGTAATTCTACTAATCCTGCTACTGCTATTTCCACTACTCCTCTTTGTGTTAAGATTTGGGGTTAATACTCTGTATAATATCATCATGTTTGCTGTTGTGTGTCAGGGGTCTTAGGTGCGCGTGGCTAATGCTTGCAGTCATTCCATAGGGTGAACACTGTTACTCTCATCTTGTAGGAGAGGAAACTAAAGCTCAGAAAAATTGGGATTCACAAGCTCGCAAGTTACGGACTTGGGAGCTGGTTTTCTCAGGTGTATCATCCTTGGCCTCTCATCTGTACCTCAAAAATATAGTCTTAGCTCCCTCCCTCATAATTCCTACCTACACAGAATATACAGAGAGATATGAACGGTGGAGGAGTTTGAGCTTCACAGGGCTATGCCGGAAGTCCAGATGGTTGTCCAAAAATGGCTTGCTTCCTTTGTGTTCACTGACACTGGCTTGTCTCAGAGGCTTCAAAGTTATCTTAATGTCATTTCAAAGGCAATTGACGGAGCATCCATGGAGATAAAATTGCGCATGCAGCCTGTTGCTGAATGCATATTAACTGCTATTCACGGATTTCCTAGCAACCAGAGCCCAGTGACGCACGGAGTTGGTGAGCTTGCGTTATACTCATCGAGAGAAATTAAATCACTTGGACTTTTTGATTAATATTTTTAGAAAGCCTCACTAGATTAGCTGTTTGAAATGCATTGTTATCTGAGTTGCTATCAGCAGCAGATCCCCGTCACGCCGGAAGTTACTGAGGACTAATTTTCACAAATGCTCCAGTGAGAGATTACCTCCATTTTGATATTTTTTGACAATTAAGGATTTAGTTGGGAAAGAAGGAAATTAAAAAAAAAAAAAAGAAAGGTTGTTTTAGCAGCTTGTGATCTTGGCAAACTTCAAACTTGAGACAAATAGAACAGAAATAAGTAGGAGGCATCCTGGTGAGAGGAGACGACAGGCTGCTTAGTCAGGCTTATTTGCATCAAAGGGACTCATGGAAACAAAAGAACAGAACCTTAATAAACCTAGCTTTTTACAAGACATTCCCTAGGGTAAGGGTAGAATGTTTTTCACATTAGGCATTCACTGAATATACTGTCCTGTGGACTCAAAGAACATCCTGGTTTGTTTTTCATGGTTCCTGCCCAGACTTGAGAACTGCAAGCTTCTCATAAGTTTCTGTCAAGTTTTAGTCTGTGTTTTATTGGACACGGTCTTCCCTGGTGGCTCTGACAGTAAATAATCTGTCTGCAGTGCAGGAGACCTGGGTTTGAACCCTGGGTCGGGAAGATCCGCTGGAGAAGGGAATGGCTATACCCTCCAGTATTCTTGCCTGAAGAATCCCATGGACAGAGAAGCCTGGGGTGGGGTACAGTCCATGGGGTCACAAAGAGTTGGACATGACGGAGCAACTAACACTTTCACTTATTGGACTTACAAGTCAAATACTTACGTGATACACTTCAGTGGTATGAGTGGGACACACAGGTGCATATTAAAACATACAAACCAAGCATGCAACCAACAGTTAAGGAACATCAAAAATCTAGGTCTCTTGTTTCTGAGCTCATGTTTTTTATAGGATGTACCTCTGAGGCATTGAGACTTCTAGGACACATTTGCATTAGATTTCCAAATGAATATTACATAGAGAGGGTGGACACGTAGTCCAATGAGTTATCTTTGTTTAGAATATTTCTTTTACTAAGATTTTATTTTATAGAGCAATTTTAAGTTCATAGCAAAATTGAGGGCAAGTTGCAGAGATTTCCCATGTACCCTTTGCTTCTGTGCATGAATGATTTCCCCCATCATAAACACCCCCCCCCCCGAGAGGAGTACATTTATTACAATGGATGGATCTACTCTGACGTATTACAATTGCCCAGAGCCCATAGTTTACATTACGTATCACTCTTGGTACTATCCCTTCTGTAGGCTTGGACAAATGTATAATGTCATGTTCCTACCATTGTGATATCACACAGAGTACTTTCCCTGCTCCAAAGATCCTCTGTCCTCTGCCTGCTCATCTTTCCCCACTCTGTAAACTCTAACAAGCACTTAAAAAAAAAATTGTCTCCATAGTTTTGCTTTTCCCAGAATGTCATTCAGTTGGGATCACTGGTATGTAGTTTTTTAGACTGGCTTTTTTTCAGTTCAGTCGCTCAGTCATGTCTGACTCTTTGCCACCCCATGGATTGCAGCATGCCAGGCCTCCCTGTCTATCACCAACTCCCAGAGTTTATTCAAACTCATGTCCCTTGAGTCGGATGTGCCATCCAGCCATCTCATCCTCTGTCGTCCCCTTCTCCTCCTGCCTTCAATCTTTCCCAGCATCAGGGTCTTTTCAAATGAGTCAATTCTTCACATCAGGTGGCCAAAGTATTGGAGTTTTCAGCTTCAACATCAGTCCTTTCAATAAATATTCAGGACTGATTTCCTTTAGGATGGACTGGTTAAATCTCCTTGCAGTCCAAGGGATTCTCAAGAGTCTTCTCCAACACCACAGTTCAAAAGCATTAATTCTTTGGCGCTCAACTTTCTTTATGGTCCAACTCTCACATCTGTATTTGACTACTGGAAAAGCCATAGCTTTCACTAGATAGACCTTTGTTGGCAAAGTAATGTCTCTGCTTTTTAATACGCTGTCTAGGTTGGTCATGACTTTTCTTCCAAGGAGCAAGCGTCTTTTAATTTCATGGCTGCGGCCACCATCTGCAGTGATTTTGGAGACCAAAAAAATGAACTCTGTCAATATTTCCATTGTTTCCCCATCTATTTCCCATGAAGTGATGGGACTGGATGCCATGATCTTCGTTTTCTGAATGTTGAGTTTTAAGCCAACTTTTTCACTCTCCTCTTTCACCTTCATCAAGAGGCTTTTTAGTTCCTCTTCATTTTCTGCCATAAGGGTGGTGTGATCTGCATATCTGAGGTTATTGATATTTCTCCCGGCAATCTTGATTCCAGCTTGTGCTTCTTCCAGCCCAGCATTTCTCATAATGTACTCTGCATAGAAGTTAAATAAGCAGGGTGACAATATACAGCCTTGATGTACTCCTTTTTTTTTATTTGGAACCAGTCTGTAGTTCCATGTCCAGTTCTAACTGTTGATTCCTGGCCTGCATACAAATTTCTCAAGAGGCAGGTCAGGTGGTCTGGTATTCCCATCTCTTTCAGAATTTTCCACAGTTTATTGTGATCCACACAGTCAAAGGCTTTGGCATAGTCAATAAAGCAGAAGTAGATGTTTTTCTGGAACTCTCTTGCTTTTTCCATGATCCAGCAGATGTTGGCAATTTGATCTCTGGTTCCTCTGCCTTTTCTAAAACCAGCTTAAACATCAGGAAGTTCATGGTTCACATATTGCTGAAGCCTGGCTTGGAGAATTTTGAGCATTACTTTACTAGCGTGTGAGATGAGTGCAATTGTGCAGTAGTTTGAGCATTCTTTGGCATTGCCTTTCTTTGGGATTGGAATGAAAACTGCCCTTTTCCAGTCCTGTGGCCACTGCTGAGTTTTCCAAATTTGCTGGCATATTGAGTGCAGCACTTTTGCAGCATCATCTTTTAGAATTTGAAATAGCTGAACTGGAATTCCATAACTCCACTAGCTTTGTTTGTAGTGATGCTTCCTAAGGCCCACTTGACTTCACATTCCAGGATGTCTGGCTCTAGGTGAGTGATCACACCATTATGGTTTTTTCACTTAGTAATATGCAAAGTGACTATCATGTTGCATTCCTACCAGCGATGAGTGATTTCCTGTTGTTCTTTATCCATTCCAGCATTTGGTGTTGTTGATGTTCTGAATTTTGACTATTTTAATAACTATTTAGTAGCATCTTGTTGAAATTTGCATTTACCCAGTGATATGTGATGTGGGACATATTTTTATGTGTTTACTCGCCATCTGTGTATCTTCTTTGGTGAGTTGTCTGCTCAGATCTTTGGCCCATTTTTTAGCCAGGCTGTTTCTTTTCTTATTGTTGAGTTGTAAGTGTTCTTTGTATGGATAATGCTTTTTGATAAAAGCAAAGATGTAATCCCAGAATTCAATAATGGCATGGATCTAGGGTCTTCAGAATAACCCTTGATTTTAATATGGGCTCCTGACCATTCAGAGTTTGGATCATGGCTGGCTGAGCATGCCAGATTCATGAACTGATGTGTGTAATGGCTGAAGTCACAGTTTTATCAAAGTTTCTCCTTCATGGAGAGTTGAGGGTATGAGCTACACTCTGCCTGATTTTCCTGTCACCACATTTAGATGCCTAAGAGCCCATTTAGGATCCACAAGGCTTTCTTCAGGACAGCAGTTGATAAAATGGATCCCATGGAGCACCGGACCCGCAGTGCCATCATGGTTGTGGGATATCACTGTGTTTGCTCTGTGTTGAACCAGGAGGATTCCAGGTCTACACTTCTCTTTTCCAGGTGATTTAATTTTCACTTCCTTATGGCTGATACCAGTGGCTCTTTTTCTCTTTTTGATGAGGTGGGAATGAAGGCTTGCTTGTTGAGAAAAATGAGCAGTTTTTAGATTTTCAGATACACTCTCCAAAATCACTGATTATGAAAAGATTTAATTTCAGTGTTAGTTTAATGTTTCATATTAGTGGCCACCTGTTGCCAGATGGGAAGGCAATGTTGGTGCCCAGTGAAGTCTGCCCTCGCCAGTGCAGCACATGGCTCACAGGGCTGCTTGGGGAAAATAGACCTCCGAGTGTTTTCAGCATAAATTAATTATTTTGGAATGAATCTGCCAGTTTTCCTCCAAGTGGCTAAATGTCAATACACTTGAAATAACTTGTCTTCCTACTGACTTTGATATCAGTGCAAATGTGTGTGTGTATACACACACACACACACACATATATATACATATATACACTAAAACAAATTATCAAGAATATCAACCCCTCTCTGGCAATGTGCTGATTTAAAAGGACTTGAAAAAAAAAAAATCTCAGCGAAAGACTGAGTTGCACATAAACTGTCAATTTGGATCTAAGCCATCATAGGGGTTATCTTTGCTTCTGCCTCTGTCCTTTTCTTTAACAATATACATGGGAATCACTGAAACCATGATTCATTACTGGAAGAAGGGAGTCTAGGAGATGGAGCCCAGGTGGACTTGATGATGGCAAGAAAAACTTGACCAGCATTTGCTCACCAACTGGCAACCCACTCCAGTATTCTTGCCTGGAAGATCCCATGGACAGAGGATCTGGCAGGCTACAGTCTGTGGGGTTGCAAAGACTCACACACAACACAGAGACTGAGCGTGCTGATGAAAGACACTAAGGGGAAGTGATAAAATCTAGTGTTTATTTGACTTTTAAAATTTACCCTGAACATTTTGAAAAACATTTCTAAGTTTCAAAACATCTTTTAGAATTAATTCGGAACTTCAGATCTTAATCAGATCATATAAAACTCATTATTCTCTCTATATGTACTACCACAATTCATTTGTAGGTACTGGTTGTTTTTACAAATTTCCATTCTCTAATCTTCATGTTGTTGACATACAGAAAAATTTCAACATTTGTCTCAGCCTGAGAATATCCAGAATTGTGTGTTCTTAAAAAATTATAAAGCAAATAATTTAATAGAAAAAAATACCTAATACTCATAAACTGCTCTTCTCTTCTGTCATTAATCCCTTTGGTAATCTTTGATAATCCCTATGTCCCTATGAAAAAGTAGTGATTAGATTATTACTATTTTGTGTTCTGCTAGTTTCACCTTATGTTATTTACATGTCTCCATGAATCATTATGACCCACACATGTATGATTTTAAAATCCACATAATATATGTGTGTGTTCAGTTGTTCAGTAGTGTCCAGCTCTTCTCAACTCTATTGACTGTAGCCCTCCAGGCTCCTCTGTCCATGGGAATGTCTAGCCGAGAATACTGGCGTGGGTTGCCATTTCCTCCTCCAGGGGATCTTCTTGATCCAGGGATCAAACCTGTGTCTCCTGCGTCTCCTGCACTGCAGGTGAATTCTTTAGCACTGAGCTACTGGGGAAGCCCGCACATAATATATGTTGATGTTAATAAATCTTATTTGCTTAGCCATAATAAGGCTTCCTTAAAATAAGAGTAAATGGTCATATTTGTAGAGGGTTTTGGACTTTATGTATTGTAAATAGTACTTTGTTGACTGTCTTTGGATATTAACTTTAAAATAAATATTCTAGGATATTTCCTTGGGATATGATTCCCCCAAAAGAAAGAAACAAGCTTTTGTTGTTTTTGTAGCCTCTGGTGTGCATTGTTCTCTAATCTGTAGCAAATCCATAGTGTAACTGGCAACGTCCTTGTTTGCAGTCCCGCCAATTTTGGATTTTATAATTTTTGCTTATTTTGCTAACTTAATCAGGCTTGTTTTGGTGTTATTAAGTAATTTTTCTCAGAGTGAGACATGAAACTTCTGCCTCAGAATCACTTCTTAAAAATTTCAGGAACCTAGCTTTCTAGTAGGTCTATAGTCCAAGTGTATCTTGGAGACAGGATCTGAACATCTCCATACTGAATAAGCTTTCACGGCAATTCTTAAGCACTCCATAGTTTCAATGTTACTGCCTTATAATTATCTTAATTTGTATTTCTTTAGCTGAGAGTAAGGCTTAGCATAATATCCCAGACTTGTAGGTATTATGGGGAACTGGCAGGATTTCATGGTAGTAAACAAATCCCTCAGATGCTTGCTCCTCCTCCCCAATTTCCTGTACTTCGCAGAACTGAGACAGTGGGGGCGATTATCTCTTTTAAGCTAATTTGTTGTTTGTGGTTTGATACATAGTATTTAGGAGAACTGGATATTAGAGAAGTCTGTATCTTAATATTTTAGGGAGTACACAAATTGCAGTTGCATCTGATTTAGCTGTTTCAGGCATTTCATTATTATTATACCCACATAAGGGAACATTGGACAATGAAATGGATAATGTGGTTGTGAGGTCATCGGAAACAATTTGCTGTACCTTGAGAGAAGGAAGAGTAGTTTCCTAGGAGAGAAATAGGAACATAATGCCCTAGTTAGATAAAATAATTAAGACAGTGAAATTAAAAAAAGACTTCTCATGTTTTTATGTACAACAGTGTACTGTAACTCATTAAGTCAATTTTAGGTTTGTGCATTTCTAATTTACTCTGTTCCTGAAACATCCTCTTCCTTTTTGTCAATAAATGATTAGTTAGGAAAAAAAAAAGCATGGAAGGCCTGGGGAATAAGTGTGTGTATGGGCAGGGAAATGAAGATGTTTCAGCAATAAGGAGTGATTATCAGTGGACTCAGAAAACTGCTTAATGACCTAAAGAGATATTGATGAAAGAGTAAAATTATAAAAATCTGTATATTATGTGTCTATAGTAGCTCTTTCCTTTTGAACCTCATGCAATCTTTTTACCAAAATATGTCCAGACAGTTAGTATTTAGAGTTAAATAAAAATGAAGAAATATAGTGATGAAGTGAAACTATTGTTTTTCAAACTGAAAAAGCAGGAAGACACTTACTGTAAAATCAGGAGAGAAATGGGTTTATTAAGGAAGTATTCCTTAGGAGGCCATTTTGAGGAATGGAATTAAATTATGGGGAAAGAATGCAGGATTGCATTTTTCTTGCCCTTACTAAGCAGAGTCTCACACAGGGAGTGGAAGATAACTAACATTTCTCCAACACTTTGTGGGTATAGGCACTGGGCTAGAGGCTTTAATATATTTTTTTCTCATTTAATTTTCTCAAAAAAACTGGTGAGCAAGCAATAACATCCACATTTATAGTTTCTAAACAAGGCACAAAATCTGAAGTACTGGGGAATCATGTACTTGTAGAGAGACACATAACTCAATCCTTTGACCTGAAGCTCAAGACTTTTAATATACTTTCAATTCTTTACCATACCTCCCACTGTTATGAGTCTTCATATCCTCAGAGACTTTCATTATTTCTAATGACATGTGTGTATGTACATACTGAATATATACTGTTTATTTTGTAACAATTTTTTATCAATATCTTTTACCTTATTAAACATTCACTTTAATGAATATTGTATACCTAGATAGGTCCATAACTTGCTTAACTAAGATAATTTTAAATACAGAATCAGTTTAAATTCATTGGAAAAAGCATTTTCCTGAACTGGGCATGAAAAGTGAAAAAAAGAAAAAGTGGAAGTGTTACTCATTCAGTCGTGTCTGAATCTTTGTGGCCTCATTACTGTAGCCCTCCAGTCTCCTCCGTGCTGGGGATTTTCCAGGTAAGAATACTGAAATGAGTTGCAATTTTCTCCTCCAAGGGATCTTCCTGACCCAGGGATCAAACCTGGGTCTCCTGCATTGCAGGCAGATTCTTTACCGTCTGAGCCCCCAGGGAAGCCCAAACCGGGCATAAACATCTCTTTTTCTGAATCTGTCCTGGACTGGAGACTGGTCACGTAGCATTTCAGTTTGCCTGTCTCTAGAATATCTGTTGACTACCATCATGGTGATGTTTCATAGCTATATCAGCAGTCAAGTCATAAAATTCAGATCTATAAATGTCAGTGATTTAGGTTTATATAATTAAATTTATAAAATGATATAATTTCAGAGGTAGAATAGATTTGAGAAACTATATAGACCACCTTCTTTTATAGAAAGAAGATAATTGAGGCTCAGGGAAGTTAAGTGTCTTGTCTAGGTTTATGAGGGTATTTACAGAGGTGGGATAATTCATGAGAATTTATGCCAGATGCTGTGTTAAGCCCTTTATATGCATTACTTTACTTTGGCCTCACTTGAATGGAATACTACTACTAGTCCCAACTTACAGAGAAGGAAAGGAATTTTAGCGAGTTTGCTGTCACCTATCCAGGACATTACATAACTGGGATTCAAATCTATGTTGCCTGACTCTGAAGTCCAGACTCTTAATTACTTTATCATGGTATATTCATATGATAGTTCAGCCTTCTCATTCAATTTTTTATTCACTCACCAAACAATTATGAAAGTTTATTTTGTGGCAGGCTCCTTGCCAGCTGTAAAGAAGAAAAACAACAAATAAGACATGGTCTGTGCACAGGAGAGTTTGATATGTAGAAATACGGTACTACAAGAACTTTGATAGAAGAAAATATAAGGCCAAGGAGACGGGTGAAATTTAACGTATACCACTCATTCCTTAGCACTGAATGTCCTTTCCAGAATCATGTGACTCATTAAAGTTGAGTTTCAGTTCAGTTCAGTTCAGTTCCGTCACTCAGTCGTGTTCAACTCTTTGCGACCCCATGGATTGCAGCATGTCAGGCTTCCCTGTCCATCACCAGCTCCTAAAGCTTGCTCAAACTCCTGTCCATCGACTCGGTGATAAGTTGAGTCTGAGTTGGTCTAAAGAAACAAACTCTGATCCCCAAGATGAAGTCTGGTCTCTGAGTTGGCTCATGGCTGATCTGGTGAACAATCACGCTATTTTTTAAAATTTAAATTTTGTTTAATTATTTGGTCTGTGTTGGTTCCTAGTTGCATCACACAGGAACTTTCACCGTGGCACATGGACTCTCTAGTTGGGGCATGCAGGCTCAGAAGTTTTGGTTTGGCTTAGTTGCTCCACAGCATGTGGGATCTTAGTTCCCTGACCAGGGATCAAACCTGTATCTCCCGCAATATAAGGCAGATTCTTAACTACTGGTCCACCAGGCAAGTCCCTATCATGCTATTTTAATAGCCCTGCCTGCATCAAGGTCCTTCATTAAAAGGAGGTGAGAATATTGACATGTCATTTGTGATGCTGGTAAAGGTTAGTAATGAAAATGACCAGGAAACATTTGCTAAATGCTAGAAGCTCTAATACAGTCTTATCTCATTAACTTCAGACTAAATACAATTTAGGTTTTAAAGTAAAATTGGTGGTTGCATTAACCTCCTTGGGCTACTGTAATAAAATACCATAGACTGTATGGCTTGCTTGAACAAGAGAAATTTATTTTCTCACAGTTCTGGATGCTGGAAAGTCCAAGATCAAGGTCTGGGCCAACTTGGTTCCTCCTGAGAGCTCTATTCCTGGCTTACAGATGGCAGTCTTCTTGCAGTGTCAATACATTGTAGGGAGAGCACACTCTCTCTCTTCCTCTTCTGATAAAGCCACTAATTCCATCATGAGGGCCCCATCCTCGTCCTCATGACCCCATCTAACCCTAATTTCCCCCCAAAGGCTCCACTTCCAAACACCATCACATTGGGATTATTTGAGGGGATATAATTCAGTTCACTGCAGTGGGATTGTACAGTCAACAATATTATGAAACAAATAATATGAGCACACATTTTTATTCCGGTTAAGCCTGAGGAAACTGTATTATCTTCCACATTTGTCTTGCATCTTTTCATGTTTTTATTCTTACTGTGATGTCTCTCAAAAGTTTAAATGAAAAATTCAGTTATTTGCTTAAGAGTTATAATCAGTGACATGGAGAAATTGGCAACAAACAAAAAGTAAGGAAGTGTGCCCCTCTGGTATGAGTTGCAAATGAGAAATTTCTTCCCAAAGCCTTGGAACCAAATTAAGAATTAATATAAAAAGTTAAATACTGAAATCATGCCTTGAAATTGCTAGTAACATTTCACTATGTTGCTCTAATTTGGGAGTAAGTTTGCAGCTAGATTTAAGATTTTATTACAGTGAGTGGAATAATAATAAAAATAATCCGAATAAGAGGCTGGTGAAGAATGGAAATAAAATGTTCAGTTCAGTCGCTCAGTCATGTCCAACTCTTTGCGACTCCATGAATCGCAGCACGCCAGGCCTCCCTGTCTGTCACCAACTCACGGAGTTCACTCAAACTCATGTCCATCGAGTCGGTGATGCCATCCAGCCATCTCATCCTCTGTTGTCCCCTTTTCCTCCTGTCCCCAATCCCTCCCAGCATCTTTTCCCAATCCATCCCAGAGTCTTTTCCAATGAGTCAACTCTTCGCATGAGGTGGCCAAAGTACTGGAGTTTCAGCTTTAGCATCATTCCTTCCAAAGAACACCAGGGCTGATCTCCTTTAGAATGGATTGGTTGGATCTCCTTGCAGTCCAAGGGGCCCTTAAGAGTCTTCTCCAACACCACAGTTGAAAAGCATCAATTCTTCGGCACTCAGCTTTCTTCACAGTCCAACTCTCACATCCATACATGACCACAGGAAAAACCATAGCCTTGACTAGACGGACCTTTGTTGGCAAAGTAATGTCTCTGTTTTTCAATATGCTATCTAGGTTGGTCATAACTTTCCTTCCAAGGAGTAAGCGTCTTTTAATTTCATGGCTGCAATCACCATCTGCAGTGATTTTGGAGCCCAGAAAAATAAAGTCAGCCACTGTTTCCACTGTTTTCCCATCTATTTCCCATGAAGTGATGGGACCAGATGCCATGATCTTCGTTTTCTGAATGTTGAGCTTTAAGCCCACTTTTTCAGTCTCCTCTTTCACTTTCATCAAGAGGCTTTTTAGTTCTTCTTCACTTTCTGCCATAAGGGTGGTGTCATCTGCATATATGAGGATATTGATATTTCTCCTGGCAATCTTGATTCTAGCTTGTGCTTCTTCCAGCCCAGCCATTCTCATGATGTACTTTGCATATAAGTTAAATAAGCAGGGTTTCAATATACAGCCTTGACGAACTCCTTTTCCTATTTGGAACCAGTCTGTTGTTCCACGTCCAGTTCTAACTGTTGCTTCCTAACCTGCATATAGGTTTCTCAAGAGGCAGGTCAGGTGGTCTGGTATTCCCATCTCTTTCAGAATTTTCCACAGTTTACTGTGATCCACACAGTCAAAGGCTTTGGCATAGTCAATAAAACAGAAGTAGATGTTTTTCTGGAACTCTCTTGCTTTTTCAATGATCCAGCAGATGTTGGCAATTTGATCTCTGGTTCCTCTGCCTTTTCTAAAACCAGCTTGAACATCTGGAAGTTCATGGTTCACGTGTTGCTGAAGCCTGGCTTGGAGAATTTTGAGCATTACTTTACTAGCATATGAGATGAGTGCAATCAAATGTTAGCAGTGAACAAATATTTGGAGATAACATGACATTGTGATTTTCTATAAATTGGAATATATTATTTGATTTTCTAGGCAGAGCAAAAGCAATTTTCAGTAATGAAGAATGATGAATTTGAAGATTTGGGATTTGAATTCCACCAGTCCAATATACCTGGACAAATCACTAATTCCTGAATTTTTTCATATACAAAATGAGTGTTTTCCTCTCTTCCTTCCTCCCTCTTCTCTTCCTTCATTCTTTCCTCCCTTCTATTAATTATTTATTAAGTCTATTATGTGTCCATTGAGGACACCTATGCTAACGGAAAAACTCAAAACTAAAAAAATCCAAAAACAAAAACGCTTTCTCACAAGATAGATTTAAATAAGATTTTGTATGAGAAAAGGCTGTAAAAATTGTTCAATATTTTAAGTATGCTAAGTACTTTTCCCTTTGGACTCAACTTCTGATTTCAGGATTAATGAGCCAAGGGAATTTTCTTCATGCCCTTATTAAGGGAAATAAGATTAGTGATTGAGATAAGTTGAAAACAGAGGTCATTAAACCAAATAAAATTTTGTACTTCCTCAAGTCCCCTAAGGTTTCATAACAATTAAAATAAGCCAATTATTACTAATTTTACATTATGAATTTTAGAAAAAGTTGAAACTATACCTCACTTGCCTTATCATATGTTGTGAAAGTTACCATAAAAATCGACCGAGCCATGGAGGTCGACAGCAAAATCATCAGCGTGACACATGCTCTTGCACTCCTACTCACCACCACCGTGTCCCAGTAATTGCACACCCCCCAGGCCCTGCGGTGAGTTCTCAGGGCGGTTGTGATTACGTGATACGTAACCGCATGTCTTTTCCAAGCCTGCTCCCATCCTTGCTCTTTGTGGTTACCTGATTTAGTATATCAGACAAGCCAGAGTGTGATTGAATGACTGAAAGAAATCACACGGTCTGGTTTCCTCTCAGAAACCTCTTGGGATATGGAGGGCGAGAGTGAGTCTTTGCTTATTAATATGTATTTTCCATGAATGCCTCAGAAATGAATGCTGCTTCTGAATCACTAAAGCCAATTACATCAATCTATCATAAAAAGTTCTAAAACATGTCTCTTCTCTGAAACACAAAAGGACATATCCCAAATGTATACTCTAAAAGCCTCTCTCTCATACTGGGGTTGCTTAGAATTAACAGCTACATAACTTGAATTTAAAATTAAACAGGCCTACTAATTACTCAAAATGGGACTCTGGGTCTGAGGTTGCCAAGATTGTAGCATGTTTACAAGGCCTGAACTTGTCTGACATTTTGATTATGGTTTTCTTTTAGGAGATCCATGGGCCAAAACACATGTTATATAAATCTGGGTCTATTTCATCTAGGTTTCGACAGTTTGGGAGAAACAGATGCTCTAATATGCTCATTTTGCTCAGAACTACGTAGCCTAGTGGGATTCCCAGTGGCATAGTGGTAAAGAATCTGCCTGCCAATGCAGGAGGTACAAGAAACACAGGTTCGATTACTGGGTTGGGAAGAGCCCCTGGAGTAGCAAATGGCAACCCACTCCAGTATTCTTGCCTGGGAAATCCCTTGGATAGAGGCTCCTGGAGGGCTACAGTCCATGGGGTTGCAAAGAGTCGGACACGACTGAAGCAACTGAGCATGCATGCATGCACTTGGCCCAGTATTCAAAATTGTAAGATTGGCTTATTTACCTTTTAAAAGTCCAGATCATTCTTGGAACTTTGTTGGGAGAAGAGAGGCTTGAATAAACTAAATTCAGTTTAAGTAGAAAACCTGTGAAAGTTAAGCTTCTTGTTTATTAGCTTTCTACATAGTTTTCGATGAAAGGAAACACCTGTGTAAAAGAATGCCATTTTAAGCAGTTACCTCCATTAGATAGAGTGCCTGATGAACTATGGAATGAGGTTCGTGACATTGTACAGGAGACAGGGATTAAGACCATCCCCGTGGAAAAGAAATGCAAAAAAGCAAAATGGCTGTCTGGGGAGGCCTTACAAATAGCTGTGAAAAGAAGAGAAGCAAAAAGCAAAGGAGAAAAGGAAAGATATAAGCATCTGAATGCAGAGTTCCAAAGAATAGCAAGAAGAGATAAGAAAGCCTTCTTCAGCGATCAATGCAAAGAAATAGAGGAAAACAACAGAATGGGAAAGACTAGAGATCTCTTCAAGAAATCAGAGATACCAAGGGAATATTTCATGCAAAGATGGGCTCGATAAAGGACAGAAATGGTATGGAACTAACAGAAGCAGAAGATATTAAGAAGACATGGCAAGAATACACAGAAGAACTGTACAAAAAAGATCTTCATGACCCAGATAATCACGATGGTGTGATCACTTACCTAGAGCCAGACCTCCTGGAATGTGAAGTCAAGTGGGCCTTAGAAAGCATCACTACGAACAAAGCTAGTGGAGGTGATAGAATTCCAGTTGAGCTATTTCAAATCCTGAAAGATGATGCTGTGAAAGGGCTGCACTCAATATGCCAGCAAATTTGGAAAACTCAGCAGTGGCCACAGGACTGGAAAAGGTCAGTTTTCATTCCAATCCCAAAGAAAGGCAATGCCAAAGAATGCTCAAACTACCACACAATTGCACTCATCTCACACGCTAGTAAAGTAATGCTCAAAATTCTCCAAGCCAGGCTTCAGCAATATGTGAACTGTGAACTTCCTGATGTTCAAGCTGGTTTTAGAAAAGGAAGGGGAAACAGAGATCAAATTGTGAACATCCGCTTGATCATGGAAAAAGCAAGAGAGTTCCAGAAAAACATCTATTTCTGCTTTATTGGCTATGCCAAAGCCTTTGACTGTGTGGATCACAGTAAACTGTGGAAAATTCTGAAAGAGATGGGAATACCAGACCACCTGATCTGCCTCTTGAGAAATTTGTATGCAGGTCAGGAAGCCACAGTTAGAACTGGACATGGAACAACAGACTGGTTCCAAACAGGAAAAGGAGTATGTCAAGGCTGTATATTGAAACCCTGTTTATTTAACTTATATGCAGAGTACATCATGAGAAATGCTGGACTGGAAGAAACACAAGCTGGAATCAAGATTGCTGGGAGAAATATCAATAACCTCAGATATGCAGATGATACCACCCTTATGGCAGAAAGTGAAGAGGAACTAAAAAGCCTCTTGATGAAAGTGAAAGTGGAGAGTGAAAAGGTTGGGTTAAAGCTCAACATTCAGAAAACGAAGATCATGGCATCCGGTCCCATCACTTCATGGCAAATAGATGGGGAAACAGTGGAAACAGTGGCTGACTTTATTTTTCTGGGCTCCAAAATCACTGCAGATGGTGACTGCAGCCATGAAATTAAAAGACGCTTACTCCTTGGAAGGAAAGTTATGACCAACCTAGATAGCATATTCAAAAGCAGAGACATTACTTTGCCAACAAAGGTTCGTCTAGTCAAGGCTATGGTTTTTCCTGTGGTCATGTATGGATGTGAGAGTTGGACTGTGAAGAAGGCTGAGCGCCGAAGAATTGATGCTTTTGAACTGTGGTGTTGGAGAAGACTCTTGAGAGTCCCTTGGACTGCGAGGAGATCCAACCAGTCCATTCTGAAGGAGATCAACCCTGGGATTTCTTTGGAAGGAATGATGCTAAAGCTGAAACTCCAGTACTTTGGCCACCTCATGTGAAGAGTTGACTCATTGGAAAAGACTCTGATGCTGGGAGGGATTGGGGGCAGGAGGAGAAGGGGACGACAGAGGATGAGATGGCTGGATGGCATCACTGACTCGATGGACGTGAGTCTGAGTGAACTCTGGGAGTTGGTGATGGACAGGGAGGCCTGGCATGCTGCGATTCATGGGGTCACAAAGAGTCGGACACGACTGAGCGACTGATCTGATCTGATCTGATCCGTTACTGATAGCTGTGTCAGGAGAAAGAAATCAGCGTCTTTCTCTGAACATTTGGTTTGTTTTTATCTCAATGGATTCTGTGTGTTTTATAATTGACGTTTCCCTCTGCATTTTATCTACTAGAGAGATTAGAGCTCAAATCCATAGCTCACTTTTTGCAAATGGATCAGACTCTATAGCAAGTACATTGAATACAAACATCACTCCTAGTTCTTATTTCCTTCCTTTACTTGTATCCAGTTCATCCCACTTATAACAATACATTTTAACTTGATGCATTGTATCTTTTAAAATTTTTCTTAAATATTTTTCTTGGGACAAGGTGAAATGGATAATAAGTATTCATAATTATGTTAGCAGTGAAACCCTAAAACATGACAATATAAATATTTAAAGGCTAAGTGCCATTAGGTAATCCTAAAACAATTTACTTCAAGTTATAGTTTAGAAGCAAGAAGTCCTGCTAGTGTCCTGTTCAGTTAATTCTAAAGAACATATAACTTCTGGCTACAGAAGACTGGGAGAAAGGATGAGGAATTCTTCTATTTTTTTTTTTTAAACCTCCACATAAGAAAGCAAGAACTCAACTCTCTTTAGACCTTTCCCGATTGCTGCTTATTTTCCCTTTTGGCAATTTCTGCCTTCAAAGATGTGCGGGCCAGGCCGAGGAGGATAATGAACAGTTTGTGCCACTCTGGCCATACCAGTTGCTAAACTATTGAAAACTACTGAAGTACTTCCATGTCTGTTGGTAGGGAGAACTTGCCCTAAGCTGCCTTGCTCTGTTAGTATCTTCTCATCATTCTGGCCATCCAGCCCATCCACTTACATCTCTCAGCCTATGCCTGACACAACAGATGGGCTCAGGTACCTGCTCCATTCTGATTGGTTAGTACCCGAGCAGAATGATTAAAAAAACTTTTTAATTTATTTTTAATTGGAGAATAATTGCTTTACAATGTTGTACATATGGCTTCTGCCGTACCTCAGCATGAATCAGCCGTAAGTATACATGAAGCCCTTCCCTCTTGAACCTATCCCCTATCCCACCCCTCTATGATGTCACAGAACACCAGGTTGAGCTCCCTGCGTTAATTTGCCCTGTGTTACACTGCAACCTCCCACTAGCTATCTCTTTTACCCTGGGTAGTATATATGTTTCAGTGCTACTTTCTCAATTCGCCCCACTCTCTCTTGCCCCCACTGTGTCCGTAAGTCTGTTCCCTAGGTCTGCCTCTCTATTCCTTCCCTGCAAATAGCTTTATCAGTACCATATTTCTAGATTCCATATGTATGCATTAATATATGATATCTGTTTCACTCTTTCTGACTTACTTCACTCTATATAACAGGCTCTAGGTTCATCATCCCTGGACTAAATCTACATGTGCAAACCAAGTTAGAAAACTTATAAATGGAAATGCTGAAGTGGTTAAAACCAGCCAGCTATCCCCCTGCCCTGTGAAAAAAGGACTGAAGATTGGAGGGAATGTTTAAAATAGTTTTAGATAGAACCCCAACTAACAGATTATCCAATCAGCAAGGTTTTTTGTTTTTTTTTTGAGTTTTTGTTGTCTTTTACACTAAAGGCTTCCCCTGTGGCTCAGATGGTAAAGAATTTGCCTACAATTCAGGAAACCAAGGTTTGATCCCTAGGTCAGAAAGATCCCTTGGAGACAGAAATGGCAACGCACTCCAGTATTCTTGCCTGGAGAATCCCATGGACAGAGGAGCCTGGCAAGCTATAGTCCATGCGGTCGCAAAATAGTTGCACATGACTTAGGGGCTAAACAACAATAATAAGATATTTAGAAGAACATGACTTAGGGGATAAACAATGATAATAAGGTATTTTAGAAGCTATAAAGAAATGTAATGCAGAGGTGACTGTACGTCTGTGACAAGATAACTGCTACCTAAAGTAAGTAACAAACGTTACAGATTTTAGAGGGTGGAAAGAATACCGACTGAGTACGATTAAGAAGGTTTATTGTGGGAGATAAACCTTCACTCCACTCCAGCACTCTTGCCTGGAAAATCCCATGGATGGAGGAGCCTGATAGGCTACAGTCCATGGGGTCGCAAAGAGTTGGACATGACTGAGCGTCTTCAGTTTCACTTCATTGTGGGAGATAGGACTTGAGTTGAATCTTAAAGAATGAGAAACTGAAGATAAAAAAAGTGAACTCCATTCTGTAGAATCAAAGCTAAGTTGGCTGTCCCATTGTTTTAGGTTTGATAGACTCATAGAAAGAACCTAACGTTGGGAGCTAAATCTGAGTCCACATCTCAACTTTGCTACTTGTAAGATGTGGAAAATTTGAAAGATTACATAATCTTTCTGAACCTTAGAGTTCAGAAGCCTTAGAACTGCATTGTTGTGAGGATGGAGTAACATTGTTGACTGTAATTCATTAGTGGTAATAAGCTTATCTACACAATTATTTTTGCCACATCCCTGTGAAGTTAAGAATCCAGTGACTGCTCTGGCTCCTCGTGTGTTATCAGCTCTAGATCCATGGACATGGTCTCCAGAGTGGCCACTGGTGGCCTCCAACGTGTGTTAACAAGAACTTTGAGGGAAAGCAATCACTACCCTCTGGAAGGCCAATTTTAGGTTGTCTTTGAATCACACAAGATTCCATTTTTGCTTAAGGGAAGAGGTATAACTGGACCCCCATATTCTTGGCAAATGTGTGGAGATGCTGATTAAATTCCCTCACTTTGCACTGAGTTATGCTCCTGTTTAGGAGTGCCGACTTCTTGACTGTAGGTCTCTAAAACCAGAATTTGTGCTCTCTGAGCAAGCATATGGGAAAATCAGACCTAAAAAGCCCATGGTGTTAATATCTGTTAAAACAAAACAAAACTAAAGCTTTAAAGAGTCATCACATGTAATTGTAATTACGGACATGTATAACAATCTGTTTTCTAAAGGATGCAAACAAGCTGAGAGACCTCTTTGTAACACATAGAATGTTAAGAAACAGCTGTTCAGAGATGACATTATAATGCTGTTTCTTGGGATGGGCCTTGTTATATTTGCACTTGCAAATATTTATTAGGTGGAGAATATGGAAAAAATATCATAGAGCTTTATCCTTTGGCTCTGGGGTTGGAGTTAAATTTTAGCTCTTTTGCATTGAATTTGGTTTTCTTTTCCATCCATTGGTTTCTGAATGAGTGTGAAAACTGATACCTCCCAAGAGGTTTTAAGGAAGCAGAAATGATTCTCAGAATCAAATGAAAGTCCCATCATAGACATACATTCTGAGCTGTTTTGGGGGAATTACAGTACTTAGAACTTTAAGAAAATGAGAGAAAGAAAGAATGAACAGATGAGACGTGTGTGTGTGTGCGTGTGTTTTCCTTAAATGTTGATTACCTACGTTCAGAAAGCTTATGAGAGACAAACATGAGTAATTCAGCTAGCCTTTAAGATGCTAAATATATGTGTTATTGGGCCTTTTATCACTAATTATTTTTGCTGCAGGCAGCTATTGTTACTTGCGGATTTCTTGTGGCTTAAATACCCTGAGAATCTTCCTTTCCTTAATGTTTCTGAGAATTTTGTTTTCTAAGAGGAAAAGGCCAACCAGACTTGTACCATAGAGCTTGAAGATTCAGGTTCGGAACACTGGAATATACTGCAAATACACTGGGGGAGATCTCAGATGGATCGGGGGAGAAAACTTACATTGGAATGAGGGGGAAAAAAAGGGCAGCATACAGAAACACCGCTGATTCTAAGGGCTCCGTGTTTTCCTTTTCACTTTTCTGTTCTATTATAAACTTTATCAGAGACTGTCTACTTTGGTCATTCTTTTATTCTTAAGATTTCTTTGATGTGGACCATTTTTAAAGGCTTTATTGAATTTGTTACAATACTGCTTCTGTTTTATGTTTTGGTTTTTTGAATGCAAGGCATGTGGGATCTTAGTTCCCTGACTAGGGATCAAACCCACACCCCCTGCATCAGAGGCAAGATCTTATCCACTGAACACCAGGGAATGCTCTGTCCTTGGCCACTCTTGACCACAAGTTTACCTAAATGCAATACTGAGCAAGGAGTCTTCAGAGAATATCAGAATAATTTTTTATAGTGAGTTGTGCTTCCAGTTTCCAGAGTTTTTTATGTTGCGCAGTAACTAGTTTTCCTGCCTGATGGAACCCAACCATGATGGAGTGGCTGAGGAGGAAACAACTGATGCCTCAACCCTGCATTATTTAATTCTTAGAGATAACACCTCACTTTTCAATTGCCTTTGGTATGTCTGAAAGGAGGTCACTACATTTGTCAATTATCCCTTGCATCTTTTTTTCTGGGCACTTTAAAGATCCATTTCTGGGTAATCAATTTAATCCTTCAGGCAAGCAGGCTATAAGATTAGCCCTAACATACAGGATGCCCCAATACACAGCCCTTCTTTACTTTCTGTTTATTTCCAACCACTGAATCTTTTTTAAATGATTATTTATGAATTTAGTTATCTATCTATTTTTTGGGCTGTGCTGGGTCTTCATCACTGCAAGGGCATCCTCTAGTTGCAGCGAGTGAGGGCTCCTCTTCCTGGAGGTGCGTGGGCTTCTCATCGTGGGGGCTTCTCTTGCTGCGGAGCGGAGCCTCTAGGTGGGCAGGCTTCAGGCTTCAGTAGTTTCAGCACATGGGCTCAGAAGTTGCTCTGCGGCATGTGGGATCTTCCCGGATCAGGGATTGAACCCCTGTCTCCAGCACTGGCAGATTCTTATCCACTGTGCCACCAGGGAAGCCCCCGCATTGAATCTTAGGGTTTTGAAAATCTTAAATGGAATCTTCTCTACAATATCCTCATCCATTGACCATCCCAGCCAAGAATTGGGCTGACTGTTAGAAAGTTCTTTCTCCTAGAAAATGAAGTTCTATTCTGCCATGTTCTGGGGTGCTTAGTTTTATCTTCTTGGTACCTTGGAGTATTATAAGTTCTCTACCACAGGCAGTCCTTTGAAAACCAAAGACCGTTAGTTGCATTTAAAGTGAATTATAGTCTTTCTCTCATTTTCTCATCAGAATCAAAATAATAATTCTGAGTCTTCTGCTTGAGTGTTCCTCATTCCAACAACTTTGAGTCACCAACTCCACATGTTTTTTGTTTTTGTTTTTTTCTGCATTCTTTTATTGTTATTTCCATGTCAGGTATAGTTAAGAAAATAGAAAACACATTAGGGTGTTTCACAAGATGCTTTAATACAGGGAATCGGTTGAGTAGGAGTTGGAGGGTTGAAACGAGCAAAAAGCAAATACACAGAGGTAATGACTGCAGGATGCGCTTCTTGCTCTAGGGCTGGAAACAGACAACAGAGTCCAGTGTTTGGTGGAGGAGTCTCCCAGAGCTGAGACTGAGGAGGGCAGTTGCTGTCTGGGTTGCTTCTGGTTTCTCGGGAGCCTCAAGAGGAGCATTGTGCAGCTGGCCCTCAGACTTCTGAAGGCTACTGTGTGTGTGTGTGTGTGTGTGTGTGTGTGTGTGTGTGTAGAGCATGCATGCTCATCTGACTCTTTGCAATCCCATGGACTGTAGCTTGCCAGGCTCCTCTGTCCCTGGGATTCTCTAGGCAAGAATCCTGGAGTAGGTAGCCATTCCCTTCTCTAAGGGATCTTCCCGGCCCAGGGACTGAACCCACATCTCTTGCATCTCCTGCACTGGCAGGCGGATTCTTTACCACTGCGCCACCTGGAACTCCCTTTGAAGGCTGCTGTTACACCTTGGTTGTTCTGGAAGGAGCCTTGTGATGCTGGCAATCAGGCAGTTGGAGAGAGGATGCCCATAACCACCTTGGCAGCTTGGAGGAGGCTAAGCATTTGAGTTTGGGAGGCTGCCTGCAGGGTTCTTATCTATGGTGATGACCTTGCCTCTGGGAGTAACTAAGGAGGCCAGAGGCTGGCCCCAGCAGGACCATTCCTTCCCTCCAGCACTTCCTACCTGCAGAACCTAAGAAGAAGCCAACTGACAAAGGAGAATTAGATTTTTCAGACTTTCAGCTCCAGTTTTCCAAAACAGAGTAAAGAAGGATGGATTTAGAATTGAGAGAAAATGGCCCAGAAAATTACTTTCAAAAATGCATTTTTGCCAGTCCAGGTTCAATGCATGATACTGGATGCTTGGGGCTGGTGCACTGGGACAACCCAGAGGGATGGTATGGGGAGGGAGGAGGGAGGAGGGTTCAGGATGGGGAACACATATATACCTATGGCGGATTCATTTCAATATTTGGCAAAACTAATACAATATTGTAAAGTTTAAAAATAAAATTAATTAAAAAATGCATTTTTCTTAACTTAGAAACTCAAATAAAGGCAGATCAAGTTCAATTATATTTTCAAAGAAGGATTAAATTCCTAATGTGGAGTTTTGCCTATTTATTCATATGCATCACACAGGAAAAGTTGCTCCAGTCATTCCTATTTATTTTGCCTGGGTTTTGTTGTTGTTTAGCTTTCCTGTAAATCAAATTTCCTCTAGCTTGAAGATTATGAATTTCTTCTTTGGAGACTTCTTCATGCCTCAAATGTATTCCCTCCAGTGCCTAATTTCATGAAATACAGAAGATCAGTGTACAACTTAACTACTGAAACTCAAATTACCAAAATAGAAGCACTATAGACTAACTCACTTGGGAAGTTAAAACTGAAGTAGAATTAGAATTAACACCGCTGACCTCGTTGAAAACTTTCCTTGTCAGAGTGTGAGGGTGAAAACATACATATTGATGTTGAAATACAGCCTTCTCTCTCTGAATAAAAGTGGCAGAAGATTTTTTCGTGTCTTGATTGTCTCCATGTTGGAGCAAAGGACTGGTTGTACGTTCATGATTTGGGTATGGAAAGAAAGAAAACTTTGCCATTCTTCATATTTTTCTAGGATTTTCAGATTGAGGACTATTGAGAAAGGTGAAAGATAAGGAAAACAATTTCCTCATCTTGAAAATGCTACCTCCCCTTTTTTCAGTATAAAATCAAGAGCACTGAGTTTACATTGCCTGTTTCTAGTCCAAGCTCCACCATTAAAGACTGAGCCCATTTGCAAGTAGCTCTTTGAGCCTTGGGGTTCCGCTGTGTGAAAGAAGAGTCTGGGCAATCATCTCTAAGCTTTTTGGAACAAGACGTTTTAGGATGTCCTTGCTGTTTCGCTTTTTAGAAGTTTGAGCTTTGAGAGAGAGAAGAGGGGGGAAACTGTACGCTCGATGAATGTTATTATTTCAGTGTTAGCCTTGTCTCTTCTTTCTGAGTTTTAATGGACTCTGGAGTGGAAAGTCTTCGTGACATTTTAGTGTCAGACTTTGCTTCAAATTCCAGTTTCTTTCATAAAAGTTGTGATCTTTGATATTACATGACATCTCTGAGCCAACGTGTCTCATCTATGAAAAAGGGATAATAAAACCTGTCCCACATCTTTTGAAGAAAACCTGCAAGAACAAAGGTAAGGCCATCAGCATAATCCTTCATCCCCACAATATTAGTAGAACGGTTGAAAGCCGTTGCTAATGCGTAGTCTTGTTTGTGCTTCCCTGGTCTACTGGCATGCAATGCAATCATAGATGCTTTCGCCTAGCCCCTTCTTTGCTGGCGTCATGCCACGCCACACGGAGAGCAGCCCCGAGCAGCACTGACCCTAGTGCACTGACATCCGTCTAGGTCTCTGTTTACATCTGTGCACAGGCTTGTGCCCGTTGTGGAGAGCTGGCGAGGTGATCGTTCACTCTCTTGTCTTTCATTTTCTAGTCTGTAAGGATTTGATGATAAAACTGGTCTTTGCTGTAGAACAAAAGATAAGCCCCACCTCTTCCTAAAGTTAGGCTGGCTTTCCAAGTACAGTATGAGGAGAGAGGACAGACACTGTCTCATGGACATGGTCATGGCAGAGATGGATGGGGCTGTGGAAGAAATGATGGGGGTTTAGGAGTAGGACGTTGGTTCCATTGGTTCTGTCTCTTCTAAACCATGAAACTGTAGCATGATTTAGTGATGTAACTTCATTGTGAATTAGCTTCTTTTTCTTTTCTTATCGACATCTAGCAAGTGTTACTTAACACTATAGGAAACCAAGATCAAGAAAGTTTAAAAGCCCTATTCCAGGACACTAGTGAGTTTAGGGGCCACTCAGAATGGAAACTTGTTGTTTAGTCACTAAGTCATGTCTAACTCTTGTGTGACCCCATAGACTGTAGCTCACCAGGCTCCTCTATCCGTGAGATTTCCCAGACAAGAATACTGGAGTGACTTGCCATTTCCTCTTCCAGGGGATCTTCCCGACCCAGGGATTGAACCTGCCTCTCCACCACTAGCAGGCGGATTCTTTTTCTACTGAGCCACCAGGGAAGCCCAAGAATGGAAAGTACCTCTGGGTTTATTTTTCGAATTCTAGTCGTAGGAGGGCGTCTGTCTTTGCTATGGCCCTCTGGTCTAGCTGCCCTTGGCGCCGCAGTGCAACAGAAGGGGTCAGGCCACTGGCCACTTCTGCCTTCTTGGTAACCCCCCTGGGGGTGATGGCGCTTTATCCCCAGCAGCAGGCACCTGGATCAGCGGCTACTGAGCAGATCACAGCTCAGGCCCCTGTTTCCTTGTATGTCTCCTCTCCCCGCCCCCACTGACTCTGAACCTTTCAGCAGCTCAGCACGGCAAGCTTGACAGGACCTGTCTTCCTCCGCTGTTAATTTCACAGCCGGATGAGTAGAAAGGTAATTTATATGGGTCAGTCAGATTTAAAATGCGCTGTGTCTCCTGACGAGGTGGAATGAGAGGATTTAAAAGAATTATTACTGCGGTCCAGAGCCGCACTCCG
Organism: Bos javanicus; assembly: GCF_032452875.1. Lineage (NCBI taxonomy): Eukaryota > Metazoa > Chordata > Mammalia > Artiodactyla > Bovidae > Bos > Bos javanicus. The sequence goes on along the minus strand of NC_083871.1, from coordinate 12,200,704 downwards.
CGGTCTCTTCGCCACAGTCGCCTACCTTTTCCATTTGGTAAAGGCCCCACGTGGGCCCCACGTGTTGACTGCGGATTACAACCAAGATGAGAAGCAAGCCACTGGGGGAAGATTTTTGTTTTCATTTATTTTTAATTAATTGCAAATTTCCTCTTTCATTTGGCTTGCCACGCTCTGCAGAGCGCCGTGTCACAGTGGCTCTGCCAGCGTTAGGAGCCACTGTGCCGAACGGCGAGGGGCTCAGAAGTACCAGCCAGCTGCTTTGCACTCAGTCCTCTGGGAAGGTTTGCAATACATTTGCATGCTCGGAATTCAGCTCCAAAGATGATCCCTGAGATGTTGTGGAAATCCTTTTCTCCTTTAATTCTCTCCTTAAGTTGTAACATTCGTGACTGTAAATCTTTATTCAAAACATAGTGATTAAGTTTTATTGGGTAAGTAGAGTCTGGAGGCACTTAAGGTGAAAGTCCACAGAGAGTTTTTCTTGCCTTTTAGGTTTTTATGGAAATCTTGGGAACTAGTAGGTTTGTGTAAGTAAAAGATAATATTGAATGACAGAAGAGCCAAAAAAAAAAAAAAATCCCCCAAAACAAAAAACCCACACAAACAACACAACACAAAGACACCAACCAACCAACAAACAACAACAACAAAATTGAGAGCTTGGGAATTGTCTCTTTGGGGATCAGACAGATGTGAGATGCATTCTGGCTCTGCCTTTGAATAACTGTTGCCATCATTGGCAAAATTATTTAAAAACCCCAATTCTCAATTTCTTCATCTATAAAATAGTTGTGAAAATTAAACGTGACAATATATATGAACCATGTTGCACCTATGTTGCCTTGCTATAAATGTAGCAATTTATTAATATCATCTGAAGGCAATGGCACCCCACTCCAGTACTCTTGCCTAGAAAATCCCATGGACGGAGGAGCCTGGTAGGCTACAGTCCATGGGGTCGCTAAGAGTCGGGCACGACTGAGCGATTTCACTTTCACTTTTCACTTTCATGCATTGGAGAAGGAAATGGCAACCCAGTCCAGTATTCTTGCCTGGAGAATCCCAGGAACAGGAGCCTAGTGGGCTGCCGTCTATGGGGTCGCACAGAGTCGGACACGACTGAAGCGACTTAGCAGCAGCAACAGGCAAACAGAAGCATTATCTAAATGCTGAATCTACCTATCTTAAAATCTAAATTAAAAACTTGCCGTTCCAACAAGATGGTCAGCTAGGGAAACAGAGACACCCTCTTGCTACAAATACCTGAAACACAGAAAAAATGTGTACCAATAACAACAACAACATTACGGCATATTTGAGCCCCCAAGGAAGAAATGGAATTCTCCCCATTCACAGCAACTGAGGAAAGACTGGAAACTCAAGTGGCAACTGCATACATCGTGCACAGTCGTTTCAGTCGTGTCTGACTCTTTCTGACTCCGTGGACTGAAGCCCACCAGGTGCCTCTGTCTGTGGCATTCTCCAGGCAAGAATACTGGAGTGGGTTGCCCCACCTTCCTCCTAATGGACTGGACCCCGCCAGGCGCCTCTGTCTGTGGCATTCTCCAGGCAAGAATACCTGGAGAATACCTGGTTGCCCCACCCTCCTCCTGGGAATCTCCCCTACCCAGGGATCCAGTCCACCTCTCTTTCATCTCCTGCATTGCTGGTGGATTTTTTACCCGCCACTGGGTGAGCCCCCAGATGGCAACTGAGGGAGGCTAATTCTGTCCTGGGGAGAAGCATATGGTCCCTGGGAATCCAGATGCTTGGGCTTTAACACTTAGATGGAGTCAGAAGAGGGGGCCTTGGGTCTAGGCAGGGAAACGAAGGTAAAACTGAAACCGTTGCCAAGAGTCAAGCCCCTGGAAGTGTGTTCAGTGTAAATGAAAAGGTGTCCTTAGGCAGATCACCCCGGCAACATGAGGAGATGACAAGGAAGTGCAGAAGCCGAGCAGAAGTGAAGATGTGTGCCCTGGAAGTCAGGGGCCCTTGGCTTTGCCTCCCTGGAGTTCGGATCTGACTTTACAATTCTTACTTTGTTTGGGAAACCCCAAACCTAGACATTTATGTACAATCTGTCCAAAGAAAATGAGTGGAATCTAGTGAAATGATGAAATTAGTGAAACAGAAAAAATTACTGATAATGAATGTCAACAAAACCAAATATTGGTTTTTTGAAGAGATAAAGCACAAAGATTTTGAGCTAGACTAATAAATAAAAAAAGAATAGGCCTATCAGGGATTAAATAACAACTGCAGATTGAATCTGTATACATATACTGTGTGTGTGTGCATGCATGCATGCCTGTGTGTGTGTGTATTTGGAAACCGTATGGTAATAAATTGGAAAGATTTAGTCAAAAGAACAAAATTTTTTAAAAATTCCAAATTTACCAAAATACCTGCACAGAAGATGCAGTGTTCTATAACTGCTAAAGACATTGGATCAGTAGTTTAAAAAAAAACAAAAACAGATAAAGTTAATAAGACACAGAGAGTTTTATAGGCAAGTCCTACACATTTGAGAAAGATATGGTTAGTTTTTTAAACAAACTCAGGGAGTAGAAAAGAAGAAATGCTTTACCATTTGTTCCATGAGGACTGTAAAGATTTGAAACCCAAACTTGTCAGAACTATAGTACCACAAAGAAAAACTGCTGGCTAATTTAATTTCTGAAAATGATGCAAAATATCAATAAACTATTAATAAAAAACAAAAAATGTACTAAAATATATAGCATAACCAAGTGGGGTTCATGTGAAAAATACAAATCTTATTTAAATAAAACAAATCTATTATTTTTGTTCACCATATAAACAAATTGAAGTTGAAAATTATAATTTATCCCAATCGATTCAGAAAAGTTACTTGACAAAATTCAGTACCTATTTTGGAGATTAAAAAAAAAGACAATTCATACATTCATACCAAAATTGGGATAAGAGTAATTTTTCTTAATTTGATTTAGAATGTTGCTGCTGCTGATTAGTTGCTAAGTCATGTCCAACTCTTTGCAACCCCATGGACTGTAGCCCTCAAGGTTCCTCTTTCCATGGGATTTTCCAGGCAAGAATACTGGAGTGAGTTGCCATTTCCTTCTCCAGGTGATCTTCCGGACTCAGGGATTGAACCCAAGTCTTCTGCATTGGCAGGTGGATTCTTTACCACTGAGCCACCTGGGAAACCTTTGATATGCAATATCAATCAGAAATTTATAGCAATGTAATTCTTAATGGGGAAACATTAGAAACTCCCTTTAAACATCTTGTAAATGATGCTTAGTATCACCACTTAATTTTAATATTCTACTGGAGATTGTAGCCAGTGTAGTAATACCCTTTAATTACTGAAAAAAATTTAATATGAAAAATTCATAAAAAGAAAAAATAGTTATTACTGCTAATGATATAATTGTCTACATGGGCAAATATAAGAAAATCTGCAAACTATTAGTAGCAGTAATGAAGTGAAATCGCTCAGTCATGTCCGATTCTTTGCAATCCCATGGACTGTAGCCCACCAGGCTCCTCCATCCATGAGACTTTCCAGGCAAGAATACTGGAGAATAGTTTATCCCAATTTGTGGATTCAAAACCGGTGTGTAAAATCAGTAGTGTCTCTTCACAGCCTCCATAAAATGCAGCAAATGCACCTAAAGGCAAATCCAAAGAGAGAAGTGTGATATGTTTATGAAGGCTATTTCAAAATTCTCCTGAAAGACCTAAAAGAAGAGTTAAACACGTAGAGAGAAGACATATGGAAGGACTAGAAGATTTAATCTTAGAAGGGTTACAGTTCTCTAATTGATTTATAAAGTAAATTTAGTTTCACAGACTTTATAAGATGACCCTTAATGTCATACAAAGGTAAAAAGCACCAAGGGTAGCCTAAAATAATTTTATAGAAAGAGATGGAGACTAAGGTGGAGAAAAGAGGAGGATAAAAAGAAGAGATGGTATCAGGAGTAAAATGTACTCTATAATTGTAACAAATTAAGCAGTGTTATTGACATGGGAAGAAACAAATAGATCAATAGAAGAGACTAGATTAGTAGAAACAGACCCATCTCTAGGTAGATATCTAGCACTGTTGTTTAGTTGCTAAGGCATGTGCTACTTTTGGGGATCCCTTGGACTCTAGCCTGCCAGGTTCCTCTGTCCATGGGATTCTCTAGGCAAGAATACTGGAGTGGGTTGCCATTTCCTTCTCCAGGAGATCTTCCCAACCCAGGGATTGAACCCTGCCTCGCATTGACAGGTGTATTCTTTACCACTGAGCCTTGAACATTCATGGGGGAAAGTTGGGCTCATTATAGCATGGTGGTGTTATGACAATGGGCTATCCTACATGACAAATAGATGGAGAAACAGGGGATATAGTGACAGATTTTATTTTCTTGGGCTCCAAAATCACTGCAGATGGTGACTGCAGCCATGAAATTAAAGTAAGCCACTGTGCTTACTCCTTGGAAGAAAAACTATGACAAACCTAGACAGAGACAAAATCAAAAGCAGAAACAGCACTTTGCTGACAAAGGTCCGTCTAGTCAAGGCTATGGTTTTTCCAGGAGTCAAGTATGGATGTTAGAGTTGGCACCATAAAGAAAGCTGAGTGCCAAAGAATTGATGCTTTTGAACTGTGGTGTTGGAGAAGACTCTTGAGAGTCCCTTGGACTGCAAGGAGATCCAACCAGTCCATCCTAAAGGAGATCAGTCTTGAATATTTTGGAAGGACTGATGCTGAAGCTGAAACTCTAATACTTTGGCCACCTGATGTGAAGAACTGACTCACTGGAAAAGACCCTGATCCTGGGAAAGATTGAAGGCAGGAGGAGAAGGGAATGACAGAGTATGAGATGGTTAGATGGCATCACCCACTCGATGGATATGAGTTTGAGCAAGCTCTGGGAGTTGGTGATGGCATGCTGCAGTCCATGGGGTACAAACAGTTGGACACGACTGAGCGACTGAACTGAATTGAACTGAGATTAAAATCTAAATATAAAAAGCAAACCTTTAAAACTCAGAAATAAAGAATAATGTTTTATAATGTCAGGTAAGAGATATTTCTTAAACAACAAATAAAAATAACAAAACAAAATGGTGATAAATTTGACTTCATTAAATTAAAAGCCTGCACAGGGTAAAATATTATCATAAACAGAGCAAAAAAGCAACCCATACTGAGAAAAGGTATTTTCCATCTGTATAAGTGACAAAGGAATAGTATTTAGAATACATAAAGACTGCTATAAATAAATGAGAAAGATAATCCATTAGAAATGGAAAAAGCATATGAAAAAGTGGTTCACATAAGGAGAAATGGGGTATTGCATACCTGTATGAAAATATGCTCAATTTCACTGTTACATAGGGAATAGAAATTAAAATAATGTCATTGGTGATATCATTTCATCACCAAGAGATAAGAAAGACACATCTGATATCACTAAATGTTGGTATGAATTCATGTAAGGCTAGGAGAAGGATAAATTGGTACAACTACTTTGGAAAACAGTGTTTTACTGTTAGAATGCATGGAAATGCAAGTATCCTTGAATTCTAAAATTCCATTTCCAGTTATATAGCTTAGAAAAACTTTCACACATATGTACAAAGGGTCATATACTAAAATTTCATTGCAGCACTGGAATGAAAACAATGTAACTGTTACCTTGGTGGAACACTGGAAAGATAAGCTGAGTTTATTACACAATAAATGTTGTACAGTGATAAACACTTTTAAAGTTAAATGTACAATATTTTAAAGTTAAAATGAATTAACTACATCTCGTATATCCGTATGAAAAAGATCTCATAAGTAGCATGTTTAATGAAAAAACAAGCTGTAAAAGGATAAATGCAATAGTATTATCCTTTATACATGCTTCAAAACTTCCTCAAAGAATAACACATTATTTATTCATATATGTATATGTTGTAAAATAGAATAAATTAAAAGGGAAAGATATTTACATTCTTTATCAGGGTGCTTGTCACTTGAGAGAGAGGGGCAGGAATGCACATTGCTGATGGAGCTTTATCTGAGCCTGGATGTTTTGTATCTTAAAAAAATTCATATAACAAAGGGGAATGTTAAGCAAATGTGATCAAACAGTATTTTCAATCTGATGAGTGAATATAGGATGGTTATATTTTTTGAAATTTTCTGTTCTTTGGAAATATTTCATAATTAGAACCAAAATTTTAAAAAGCTCTCAAAAGTATTTTATACATCTCAGATAAAGCTAACAGCCTTCTTCTTCCTGTGAGGTGTGGATGTGCCTCTAGTTCCCTCATCAGTCTTTGCAAATCATTGATATGCACAGGATGAAATTGTTTCCCACCAGTATTTTGTTATAATTTACTACCTGTAGTTTTTTTTTTTGTTTTTTAATCAAAGCAGTAGCTTTTCCATTTCCCCAATTTGGAAGAATATTCTAATATTAATTATGCTTTTTAAATCTGAGTATGCTTTTTGGAGATGCTATAGACGCTCTCTGCAATCCCATCTCACCTTGCCCTGTTGTGAATGACAGATAAAAAGAATTAGGAGTGCATGCATATTTTCCAGAAAGCTCATTAACAGCAGGTCTGGGCGGTAAGCAAACAAGCGTCAGAACTGGAGTCAGGAGTCCTGGCTTCTCTCTGTACAGTAACTGTAGGATGGTCTTCTGTGCTGGTGTTTTTTTTTTTTTTTTTTGGTTTTTATCATTAAAGTGGAAGTGTGGACTTATCTATAAATCCTTTCCAGTTCTTGGTTTTATAATTTTGTGAAATAAGTGTGTGAAGTCAATCATAAAACTAAGCACTGACTGGAATATATGAATCGAGGAGGTCGTTTGTCTCACAGTCCTTCTCTGTCTCTGCCAGAGTGCCACTGTTTCTGATGAAGGCATTGGAGGCTGAAATTTGAAAACAAATATTTTTCTGAAGAAGGGATGCTGTTGTTGTTCATTAACTGGCTTTTAGATAAGCATGTCAAGTTGCTGACTCCCTGACGGATTCTGGGACAGAAGGCAAGTAGTTTTTTGATCAATAGGTGAGCTAGGAGGAGATCCTTGCCATTTTGAAGGATACACAGGGCACTTATTTAATCGCTCAATCATGTCCAGCTCTTTGTGGCCCTATGGACTATTGCCCTCGAGGCTCCTCTGTCCATGGGATTTCTCAGGCAAGAATACTGGAGTGGGTTGCCATTTCCTTCTCCAGGGGATCTTCCTGACCCAGGAATTGAACCTGAGTCTCCTACTTGGCAAGTGGATTCTTTACCGCTGAGCCCCTGACCCAGTACCCTGTGGGCTTGGACACAGTGGATCCTGAATAGCAGGGAAAGAGAAGGGTGGAGAGAGGAGGATGGGGCAGAGTCAAAGACAAGCATAGCTGCAGTGCATGAGAGCAGCTCCCAGAATCCCGTCTTGAATTCCAGTTCACGAGGAAATGCTTGTGGGAGGCAGAAGGAGTTTAGACTTTTTTTGTAATCAGAAAGCATGTTTTGAAATCTTTGGGTCTGGGACAGGGTGGAATTCCTGTCTTAGCTGAAGTTGAAGAGGAGCCACTGGTTAAATTGCCAAAGAAAATACTACAGCAAATGTGCCCCTTCCCCAGTTTGGCAATCCTGGAACTGAGCCTAGTGCTCTGTTAAGAGTTACCATAAGGTTATATTACTATGCTAAGTTGCTTCAGTCATGTCTGACTCTGTGCGACCCCATAGACAGCAGCCCACCAGGCTCCCCGTCCCTGGGATTCTCCAGGCAAGAACACTGGAGTGGGTTGCCATTTCCTTCTCCAATGCATGAAAGTGAAAAGTGAAAGTGAAGTCGCTCAGTCATGTCTGACTCTTAGCGACCCCATGGACTGCAGCCTACTAGGCTCCTCCGTCCATGGGATTTTCCAGGCAAGAGTACTGGAGTGGGGTGCCATTGCCTTCTCCGAAGGCTACATTAGATTTCAATTAAAAATGTAGAGGGAACGGTGGTTCAGAAACTTTCACAATGAACCATCTACTCTTTTATCATATAGGAACTTCTGAATTGGTTTAGAATTTTTCAAGGATTCTACAGGAGTGATTTAAATGTAATTTCCTGGAGTCTTAATTGCTAATTATTTTACCTAAGAGCTCTAAATTAGACATTCTCTATTTTGAAGGCTTTAAGGAATTTAAAATTGGAAATGTGTTTAGCATCTGTTCTCAAAAGTGGTGCAATCTAATTAGCCACGTAAGGACAGTGACCTCAGAAAGACAGAATTACCAGCTTTAACTGTGTCGAGAACTCACTGTCCACTTAAGTGCAGTACTACCTTTGACTGCTGGAAAGTTTTGGAACTTAAAGTTCAGTGGATTCAAAGATGACTTTACATTTTATTTCCTGACAGGCTGACCTGGTCTGTTAACCAAAATCAACTCTTAATAAAAAAAAAAAAAAATTGAGATTGCTGGTTTGGGGCTTAGATAGCCACTCATCATTTTTCTTTTTTTTCTGTGTTATCATACCCTAAATGCCATTCTTACAGTTAGTTATGCTTTTCAGGGCTCCCCTGATGGCTCATCGGGTAAAGAATGCACTTGCAATGTAGGAGACACAGGAGGCACAGGTTCGATTCCCAGGACAGGGAAGATCCCCTGGAGAAGGAAATGGCAACCCACTCCAGTACTCTTGCCTGGAGAATTCCATGGATAGAGGAGCCTGGCGGGCTACAGTGCATGGGGTCTCAAAGAGTTGAACGTGACTGAGTGGATAACACTTTCCACTTTCTTTCCATTTCTTTGTCAATCCTATCAAGGAATCTTTCTATCTATCTATCTATCTATATATATATATATCGGCAAAAACAGTAGTCACTCCCTACCAAGTGAGTAGGCTATATACTTGAAAGTATAGTATTTCAATACTTAAGAATGTATAGTTCAATCAAATGCTTTAAGAATATAGGCAGCTAACCCATCCTGCCATTTAAAAAATGTCCTATTAAAATTTTCATTCCCACATTTTGGTACCCTAAATAATTTTAGGAAGAAACATCTGACTGACTTCCGTCAGAAGTTGGACAGGATTTTAGCTTGTGCTCTGAGTGCTCAGACTTGCTGTGTGCCCTTCACACTGTTGGAAAGAAGGAAAAGGCCATTCAGTAGAGAGCTGACAAAACTTCCAGGTAAGAGGAGGGCTGGGACTGAGACACTCATCCTAGCTGTCCACAATCTGGTGTTGCCTGCTTCCAAGAGTTGTTTGGAAAAGATAGAAGAGATGGGGGCTGTAGGCTTGCCAGATCTGCTGCACCACCAGAGGTGAGAGGCAGTGGTTATGGACAGCCTGTTGTGCAACTGCCAAGCATTACGGAGTTCCCATCCGATTTCATGGGATGTGGTCACTGCCTGGGGAAATTTCTTAGGAGTTCACTGATCTTCAGCAGTGGGTCATGTTGGAGCTCTCAGGTGGGCCTCATAGAATCTGAGCAACAAGCAAGAATGGTAGTGTTGGCCAGACTAGTATGAAATGCAACCTCCCCAGTCAAGTGATGTGGTATTCTCTTCCAGACTTAATGCTCTCTCTTTCCCATGGTCCTTATTGTAGGCAGTTCAATCTGTCTCTCTCTCTCATCATGCCAACAGATTTCTTACTGATATCTGTGTATCTAGACTCCAGACAGCTACTAGAATGATCTTCTGTACGTGTGTATATGCTCAGTCACATCCAACTCTTTTCGACCCCATGGACTATAGCCGGCCAGGCTCCTCTGTCCATGGAATTTTCCAGGCAAGAATACTGGAGTAGGTTGCCATTTCTTCCTCCAGAGGATCTTCCCAACCCAGGGATCAAACCTGCATCTCCTGAATTCCCTGCATTGGCAGGCAGATTCTTTATCATTAGCACCATCTGGGAAGCCCAGAGTGATCCTAAGGAGGGCAAATTTAATCATGCCACTTCCCAAATTAAAACTCTCCCATGATTCACCATTAGGATAATTCAGACTCCTCCATTTCCCTTTTCTGGTCTCTCTAGCCTCATCTCTGGGCCATGATGACCTTTTCTCAGTGTCACAACTTGCCAAAGTACTCACTTTCATTTCTAGGTTTTCATAGTACCATCTACTCTGCCAGGAACACTCTTCCTCTCAGACATTGTACCTGCTTTGGACCTGATAATTCTCCCTTGACTTGCACTTACCAGGTGAAACCCTACACAATACACTTAACCATTAATTCCTGTATCATTTACTGCTCCCTCTGACCTGGGGTTGAAAACCTGTTGGTCTTATCCGCCATTCTGTCCTGTCCCTGAGTATATATTCAACAGCTATTTGATGAAAGAATAAGAGTTAATTAGGGACCATTTAATCCTTGGGCACTAAAAAGATAAAGTTAGTTACCGTAATCAGATCAAAACTAGGCCTTCTGCCCACACTGTATTAACTTCTGACTCAGAGCAGATGCTAACATTATATCAAAGAATCAACTGGAGAATAGTGAATATAATCCATCATTTTTAGACACCAAGCAGAAGCAAAAAAGTTAGTGCATTTAGCAGAGAAATTATCCTGACAACTGTGCATCATACATTTTTTCTCAGACTCAAACTGTTCATACTATGTGATTATTCATCCCCAGCCTTTTCTTTATCTGCTCACTGCAAAAGCATTTGCTTTTATTTTTTTTCCTGTGAATTCAAGGAAAACATAGGCATTTCATGAAGTACTTATATCTATATTTAGGAACCAGCCTATTAACTTTCCATGTAAATTTCCCAGTTTAGCAACTCATCTCCTCAGGCTGCTCAAGTCTCTCCTAATCAATAGCTTCAACTCCCCAGGAATAGGATAATCATCTTTCTTTAAAAAAAAAAAAAAATTTAGCCTGAGTGTTTAGCTGATTGCATTCATTTTCTAAATCTACTGTAACAAAGTAACAGAGACTGAATGACTTAAGCCACCGAAATATACTATCAGTTCTGGAGGTGGGAAGTCTGAGATCAAGGTGTCAGCAGATTTGGTTCCTTCTGAGGCTGTGGGGAAGAATCTGTTCCATGCCTCTTGCCTAATTTCTGGTGCTTTGCAGGCAATCTGATGTTCTTTGTCCTGTAGAAACAGCACCCTAATCTCTGCCCTCATCTTCTCGTGGTGTTCTCTGTATTGTTGTTCGGTCACTAAGTTATGTCTGACTCTTAGAAACCCCATGGACTGCAGCATTCTAGGCCCCCCTATCCTTCACTATCTCCCCCAGTTTGCTCAGACTCATGTCCATTGAGTCGATGATGCCATCCAACCATCTCATCCTCTTCCTCTTGTATGTATGTCAATGTCCAAATGTTTCCATTTGTAAGGATACCAGTCATATTGGGTTAGAGGCTTATTCTACTCTAGTTTGACCTTACCTTATCTACCAACATCATATTTCCAGATAAGGGCACATCCTGAGGTCTCAGGGATCAGGATTTCAACACATGAATTTTGGAGGGATGTAATTCAACTCATGGTAGTTATGACTAACAGAAACTTTCACATAAGTGAAAAATAGACTTTGTTGCAAAGGTATAAGGAAATTTTGAAAGGTTTTAGCGATTGGGACTGCACAAGAGCCTGTCCCAGACCCTGCAGCTGGGAAGATGGGCTCTGTTTCTTCCATCCTTGAACAGTTCAAGTCAAGGTTCAAGATCCTAGAGGAGAACATTCCATTGGCCAAGCTTGGGTCACATGCCCATTCCTTGGCAGCATATGGTTAGATGGTATGATGATGGTAGGATATTTTGGCAGAAGGACTCTCTAGTTTCCATAGTGAGAGAGCAAGCACTTAGATCTACTGTCCTGCAAAGTCTGCCCACAAGGAACTGGTGAAGGTGTTTCCATTAAGGAAATCTGGGATCTGAGAGTGTTAGGGGAAATGGATGCCAAACCGAGTTGAGAAACACACTCCCTCTGAACCTCAGGACCTTCCTTGGTGAGGTGGCAATGATAGCTGATGGGGATAATACAGGGTGTGTATGAGATGAAGGTCACACGTGTTTGCCAAGTGCAATTCAAGCTACTTGAGCATGTGTGTGCATCTGTGCTGATGCACACACCGCCTTGCATTAGTATTTAGAACCGGATTTTTTCTAGCCAGTTACTTCCATCTTCAAAACCATGGTACTTTACACCTTGCTTTCTACGCTCCAGAAATCCATCCAAGTAGTCCTAGAATTCCCAGGCAACCTGTCATGTGCTCAAGCCAGCTGTGCCAACTTCCTTTGCGAGGACCTCTTGTTGATGGCATGTGTCTGTCAGTTCCTCAAAGAAAACACTTCCCTTCTGCCTCAATTGCTCATGATTGCTGTGGAGAAGCTATGTCTGCTCTCTACATACACACCGGCAGTCTGATCCCTAGGTCTTCTGGACTTCTTCTGTCTAGCTCAAAGTACTAAAAATTCCCCAGGGGACATTAGATTCGGGAAGTGAAATCAAATGCGTGCGTCACAGCCTCTTCCGTCACCTTGTTGACCATGCAATGAACACTTGGGATTGCTTGAGAGGTCACTGGAGTAACCCCTGTCAGCATCTAAAATGTGACTTGGCAAGATTGGAAGGTATTATTGGATTAACTCAAGGATCAGTAAATTAGAAAATTTACTTCAGAGATTAAACAGTCTTTTATTGTGACTGCTCTTACCATGTCACTCAAGTCTTCTCTAATAAAATTTGTTCGGTAGTCAGTGAAAGTAGTGAGGGAGATTACAATTTTGAGAGTTTGGGAAATTTGTTTATGTCAGAAATTCACCGTACACATCAAAGCTCAAGACTCTGTAAATAATTGTGAGGGATGATATCATGAGGCTGTTGATTTTTTCCCAAACTGGAAAGTTAGTTATCCTCTCTCCAGGTTTTGTGTTTTCCCCCACAAGTGTCTGATGTATCCACGTGTGGTCTTTTTGGCTCCTTCCCCTCACACTACATGTGGCTAGTAGCGACCACACTGGAACAAGCAGACCTAGATTATGAGGTGTTGCTAAATTATCTCTCAAGTTTCTTCCAGGCCTAAAATTTTTTTTTAATGGAATCTATAGGGTCTCCATAAGTAGGAATATCTAGATAGCATAGTCAGAAGAAGAGAAGGGTATTTGGGCAGGAGGGACTTGGTCAATATGGCTAGTAAATAGGCTGGTACTTGGTACTTTGGCCACCTCATGTGAGGAGTTGACTCATTGGAAAAGACTCTGATGCTGGGAGGGACTAGGGGCAAGAGGAGAAGGGGACGACAGAGGATGAGATGGCTGGATGGCATCACTGACTCGATGGACGTGAGTCTGAGTGAACTCTGGGAGTTGGTGATGGACAGGGAGGCCTGGCGTGCTGCGATTCATGGGGTCGCAAAGAGTCAGACACGACTGAGCGACTGATCTGATCTGATCTGATCTGGTACAAAATTAAAAATTCTCAAGGGTGGGAGCTGTCATTAATCTTAAAGATGGTGCCTTTAATTATACAAACATGAAATTTAAGTGACCTTGATTAATTAAAGCTGGAGTGTTTCCAGTCACCTTATCACAATTTATCCAGGATTCATTGCATACAAAGCAGTTTATTAGAAAGGGATGCGTGTGTGTTCAGTAGCTCAGTCGTGTCTGACTCTTTGTGACCCATGGACTGTAGCCTGCCAGGCTCCTCTGTTCATGGGATTTTCCAGGCAAGAATACTGGAGTGAGTTGCCATTTCCTTCTTCAGTTGGATCTTCCTGACCCTGGGATCGAACCCATGTCTCCTGCACTGGCAGATGGATTCTTTACCATTGATTCATCCGGGAAGCCTATAAGAAAGGGATAGCAGACGCCAAAAGCATGTACTGCTTTGTATGTGGTCAGGGCCTAGTGGTCAGGACACCCTGTAATGCAAGTTGCTGTTCAGGCAACCAGAAAACTTTCAAGCACAGTTCTTTCTCCAGCTTGGTTTCAAGTTGAAGAAACACAAGAGTACTTGTAGAGAGAAATTCTCCTTGAAAGTGCACTCTTCCGGTGATGACCAGCAGGGCCACTGACAGCGGCAGGCCTGAGTGTCTGAATCAGACTGGCTGATTACCTTAATCACCTTAATCATAGAATCTACTCTCTCTGGGAACCGGCTCAACAGACAGAGTGGCAGAATGGCCTCTCTAAGCTGAAAACTTCTCGTTAGAATGTATTCGGAGGCATTTAATGAAGAGCTTACAATTTATATTAGGGACAAGAAAATTTTAAGGCTTTGCCAATCCTTTGATAGTTCTTTTGTTAGTGATGAAGAGTTTTCCCAGAATCTCTTCCTTAGAGTACATGGTGTATTCTTGAGAGGGGCTGCTGACGTCACAAGATTAGCATCTCTGCCCTGACGCCTCATTAACTGTTTAGAGGTTAAAAACTGGAACTTTTCTTTTTCTGGTTCTTCACTTCGCAGCCCCATTAATCCACACATATTTGGGAATGAGGAGTGGGCCTTGATACCCACTCCCAGAATAAGAAGCAGGACCTCAGATATTCCTTTTTATAATACTTCTAAGTGGATCCATTAGTAGACCTCCACTGGGGTAGACTACCTGAATATTCAAGGTACATGCCAAATTTATTACTTTTTTTAAAAAAAACGGTGCATTAGTATATAAGGAATAGCCATAACAAAATGAACTGGTGCACTCATTCCAGTAACCTAGTTGTTGGAATGCATAACTTCTCATGATTGTATAGGTGAGCTTATGTGAGTAGTTCATCAGGAAATGTTTATTTTCTCCTGGCACTGACTTTTGTTAAAAGTCACCACAGCCACCACACCACATAATGGTGATAAGGGTTATGCTGTATTGCCCAACAATTAGATTTTTTATATTCAATTATTGTTTATGATAAACAATTATATTCGTTAAATAGCAAGCATTAATATCAACTAATTAATACTAGACAAATTTTAAAGAATATTATGAATTTTTGTTATAGCTATCACTCAGTTCAGTTCAGTCACTCAGTCATGTCCGACTCTTTGTGACCCCATGAATCGCAGCACGCCAGGCCTCCCGGTCCATCACCAACTCCCGGAGTTCACTCAGACTCACATCCATCGAGTCGGTGATGCCATCCAGCCATCTCATCCTCTGTCATCTCCTTTTCTTCCTGCCCTCAATCCCTCCCAGCGTCAGAGTCTTTTCCAATGAGGCAACTCTTCGCATGAAGTAGCCAAAGTACTGGAGTTTCAGCTTTAGCATAAGTCCTTACAAAGAACACTCAGGGCTGATCTTCAGGATGGACTGGTTAGATCTCCTTGCAGTCCAAGGGACTCTCAAGAGTCTTCTCCAACACCACAGTTCAAAAGCATCAATTCTTCGGTGCTTAGCTTTCTTCACAGTCCAACTCTCACATCCATACATGACCACTGGAAAAACCATACCCTTGACTAGACGGACCTTTGTTGGCAAAGTAATGTCTCTGCTTTTGAATATGCTATCTAGGTTGGTCATAACTTTCCTTCCAAGGAGTATGTGTCTTTTAATTTCATGGCTGCAGTCACCATCTACAGTGATTTTGGAGCCCCCAAAAAGAAAGTCTGACACTGTTTCCACTGTTTCCCCATCTATTTCCCATGAAGCAATGGGACCAGATGCCATGATCTTTGTTTTCTGAATGTTGAGCTTTAAGCCAACTTTTTCACTCTCCACTTTCACTTTCATCAGGAGGCTCTTTAGTTCTTCTTCACTTTCTGCCATAAGGGTGGTGTCATCTGCATATCGGAGGTTATTGATATTTCTCCCCGCAATCTTGATTCCAGCTTGTGCTTCTTTCAGCCAGCCTTTCTCATGATGTACTCTGCATATAAGTTAAATAAGCAGGGTGACAATATACAGCCTTGACGTACTCCTTTTCCTCTTTGGAACCAGTCTGTTGTTCCATGTCCAGTTCTAACTGTTGCTTCCTGACCTGCATATAGGTTTCTCAAGAGGCAGGTCAGGTGGTCTGGTATTCCCATCTCTTTCAGAATTTTCCAGTTTATTGTGATCCACACAGTCCAAGGCTTTGGCATAGTCAATAAAGCAGAAATAGATGTTTTTCTGGAACTCTCTCGCTTTTTCCATGATCCAGTGGATGTTGGCAATTTGATCTCTGGTTCCTCTGCCTTTTCTAAAACCAGCTTGAACATCTGGAAGTTCACGGTTCATGTACTGCTGAAGCCTAATGTGCTATAAATCACCAGAAAAATTAATTGTCCCATAATGACTAAGAACCTTAATCAGGTTAGCAATATTTGGGTTTGAATTCTGGTGTCTCATGTCCTTCTATGACCTTAGGTAAATTTCTAAACCTGTGTTTTTCCAGTTTCCCTGTCTATAAAATAGAGATAATAATATAGTAACTCACAACATTTTCTGTGAGAATTAAATGAGTAAATATATGTAAAGTGACTAGGATAGTATCTAGCACAAAGTGAAAAACCAGTAAAGGGCAACTAATTAGCAGTGGTCTTATTGTACTTTTTTAACCAGTCCTTGAGAATTGCTGTTTTCCAAGCGTGGTTCTAATTTTTAAATTTTAGGTCATTGACTTTTCAGAACATTGTAGAACACATTTATTTAAAACAAAATAATTAAGGTTGAGCTCTAACACAGCACTCACTTTTTGGCTGTCCCCCATCTGTGCCTTTCACGAACTTCTCCCATTTAACTATCCCAAGAACCCGGTGCTGTAGGTACTATGATTATCCCCATTTTACAGGTGGGAAACTGAAGCACAGAGAGGGTAAAGAACTGACTTAAGATTACCCAAATAGTCATAGTGGAGCCAGGATAGAGACCCTCTCAGCTCCTTTGCATGATGGTGTTTTAGTACCGTCTCTGCATTTGAGATTTAATATCCAACTTTTTCTAGAAGTTTTCTAGAATAAATTAATGTTTGCTTCTTATAAAGGAATATTTTTCTTTCTAAATCTCTCAAGTAAGAAAGAAAGAAAAAAAGAAAACAGTAAGAAAACCAGTTTGTTTGTAGAAAGATATTATCCTGAAAGAAAAACCAGCATCTAGTGCCAGGGACAGGAAGGAAGAGTGAAAAGTAACAGAAAAATCACAATTTTAGACCAATTAAAAATGGACTAGGGACTCTGGCACTTACTTGACTCTGCAATAGAATGGGTCTAAATAAAAAACCAACACTATTCAGACACAAGAGTAATAGGTTCTAGGCATTGTAAAAACCAATTTTGGGGGAAATCATATGCTATTGTAATATCAAAAAATTTGAGGACTATGAGGTAAATATTCCTGAAGTAATTAGACCTTGTGGGTAACTATATTTTAAAATATACAATTAGGATAATAAATATATTATTTCACATCACTTATTGCCTGTGATAGCATTTTAGGTAACTGCTGAATCAATGATTTGAAATCTCCAGGCATATTACAAACAATTTTTCACAAAACTGAAACCCATCTATACTTTTATTAGATGTGAAGTAGATTGTCTATATAACCACACCTTCGCCAGTCTTGAATTAAATTACTGTATTTTTAAATTTGTCTTTATTTCATTAAATAATTATATTTTTAATTTGCAAATTACTGTAGAGTTGAATAGGTCCTTGGACTCATTCATAGGTAGCTTTCTTCTCAGTATCATCTGCCTATGCTGATATTTCAATGTTAATAACGTTTCTTAGTGATTTGTATCAACTCTTTCTATAATAATGATATGAGCTTCCCTGGTGGTTCAGATGGTAAAGAATCCACCTGCAATGCAGGAGATGTGGGTTCCTGTGTCAGGAAGATCCCCTGGAGAATCCCATGGACAGAGCCTGGTGGGTTACAGTCCATGGGATTGCAAAGGGTCAGATACAACTGAGCA
This sequence comes from Bos javanicus, assembly GCF_032452875.1. Lineage (NCBI taxonomy): Eukaryota > Metazoa > Chordata > Mammalia > Artiodactyla > Bovidae > Bos > Bos javanicus. The sequence continues at coordinate 12,182,879 of NC_083871.1, read as the reverse complement.
AATTTCACTTTCACTTTTTCTATAATGATGCTAAACATATTTTAATTTTTGTGAATATTCTACCATGTTTTCAGTTTGCAATTTAAATTTGCTTATGACTTTTTTCATAAATATATTTTAAAACGAAGCCACTACAATACTGTAATTAGCCTCCAATTAAAATAAATTAATTTTAAAAAATTAAAAAAAAAATGAAGCTATATAGTGACTTATTCATAAATATAATAATCAAATCTTCCATTTGCTTTAATAAGGCAAATATTAATATGCTTTCATGTTATATTTGCTTTAATAATTTGTTTAATAAATTTAACTTAACATTTAACAATCATGGCCATCCAACTGAAGCTTTCCTGGTAGCTCAGATAGTAAAGAATCTGCCTGCAATGCAGAAGATTTGGGTTCAATCCCTGGGTCAGGAAGAGCCCCTGGAGAAGGGAATGGATACATACTCCAATATTCTTGCCTGGAGAATCCCATGGACAGAGGAGCCTGGTGGGCTACAGTCCATAGGGGCACAAATAGTCAGGCACAAGTGAGTGGCTAACACTAATCACAGTAATAAGGGGACAGGCGGAGCAAAGTCTATCATCTAGACTAGCATTATCAGCTATTGGTGTCAACGTACTGAAGAAAGGGTATATGAAATGCTTAAAAGTGGTCAGAGGTTATTCATGTGGTAAATCAGCATATATGTAAAGGACATACACACTTTTCTCCCCTTCACCATTCTTAATAATACCTTAATATTTCCTTCTTGTTCTGTTACATCCGTATTCAAACTGCCTTAGAAATCCTTTGCATATACATTGGAATATAATTCAGCCTTCAAAAATAGAAATCCTGCTATTTGTGATAAGATAGATAGATCTTGAGGGCATTATGCTAAGTGAAATAAATAAGACAGAGAAAGACAAATACTGCACGGTATCACTACTGTGTAGAATCAGGAAAAAAAAAAAAAGAAAAGAAAAGACAAGTTTGTAGAAAAAAGGACTGGAATGCTGATTAGCAGGGGTTAGGAAATGGAGAAAGTAGACGCTTTCCAGGTACACGCTTCCAGGTCTAAAATGAATGTGATCGGAGGGGATTGAACTATCGTCACCTAAATTGAAATTTGCTGAGAGAGTAGAACTTAAATGTTCTCACCAGGAAAGAAAAGGAAAAGAAAAAAGAAAACAAGATAAGTGAGGTGATGGATGTGTTAACTAAATGAGGGGAATTCTTTCACAAATATGTGTGTCTATCAAATTACCACGATGTACACTTTAAATACATTACAATTTTATATGCCAATTATAACCTCATAAAGCCTGAAGTAAAAAGATGAATAACTTCTAGGAATCTAATGTATAGCATTGTGGTTATAGTTAACATTACTCTATGATATCCTTGAATGTTGCTGAGAAAGTGGATCTTATATATTCTTACCACAAAACAAATTATAATTAGGGAAAGATTGAAGGCAGGAGGAGATGGGGAAAACAGAGAATGAGATGGTTGGATGGCATCACTGACTCGATGGACATGGATTTGAACAAGCTCCAGGAGTTGGTGATGGACAGGGAAGTCTGGTGTGCTGCAGTCCATGGGGTCACAGAGTCAGACACGACTGAGCGACTGAACTGAACTGAGGTGATGGAGGTGTTAGCTAGTCCTTCTGTGGTCATCGTTTTGTGGTATGTAATATAGCAAATACACCTTAAACCCATACACCTTAAACTTATGTTATATGCCAATTAATTTCAATAAATCTGGAAAAAATATTTTCTAGAATGTATCTATATTAGATTGTAGTACTGGAGCTTCAATACCCTGCCTTCTCTGTCACTTCATTTCTTCTGCACTGTTTTTGTTTTCTACCTATAGATTTTCTTTTTTTTTGTCTTTTCAGGTCAATAGCTTCATTGAAAGATGAAAATACAAAAATACATTGAAAGACGAAAATACGAAATATCTCCATTTTTTCCATTGCATTTAAAAAGCAAGTTAAATATCCCAAGGGCTCTTCTTCGGGGGACAGAATGGGCTCTTTTTCTAGCAGTGCAAGTCACTCTGCACAGGAACCTTGCATACATGATTTTCCCGTGTTCTTAGAGAATAAGAACTTTTGACACAGAAAGCTCTGCAGAGACTGCTCATTATTTTGCTTCTGTTTGAAACTTAGGTGAAGGTCCTGACCAAAAGAAGACTGTACTTTGAAAAAAATCACTCCATTTCAGCAGGACAACTGAATCAGCTCGAGAGGCAGGCTGGTAGTCTTGACAAATAAGATCTATGGGCAATCAGATGAGCACTGGGTCCCGCCAGAGCTTGCCAGAAAGTGATAGATGTTGGTGAGAATTGTTATCATCTTGGTCTCCTCTTGTCCAAACTTCGAGTCCCAAATCAAGCTCTCTGCTCAGCTACCAGTGGTGTACTGTGGCCCAAGTGAAGCTGCGTGGTCAGCCTGTTAGTGGAAAAGTGCAAACGACACCAGGCCATCCTCTTTTAAAAAAATTTTTATTTATTTACTTGTTTGTTTATTTTGGCTGTGCTGGGTCTTCGTTGCTTCATGGCCTTTTTTCTAGTTGTGGCGAGTGGGGGTTACTCTCTTGTTTCAGCGTGCAGGCTTCTCGTTGCAGTGGCCTCTCTGTGGAGCACGGACTCTTGAGCGCAGGGTCAGAAGTTGTGGTGCACAGGCTTCGCTGGCCTCAGCATGTGGGATCTTCCCATGTCTCCTGCAGTGGCAGGCACATTCTTTACCACTGAGCCACCAGGAGGCCCTGGCCTCTCGTTTTATGCATGACTCCAGGTGCTTCTTCCAGCATTCGCTTCAGATTCCTTCCACTTGTTTTCATAAAGGCCTTAGGCAGGAATTCTCATGGCTCTTCCTAAAGAGGAAAACTGGGCTGATTCAAATAATCCTGCAGGTTAAACTTTTTTCCTTCAAGACACTTTGTTTCATACTTGTTCAGCGTTTTAAAGGAGCATTTTTTGTGTTGATTCACTTGGCGCACAGCTGTCTATACCTGGCAGCGTCGGTATGGTGGAAAATTCATTTCCTCATCCAGATGTTTTTCTACTCCAGTTCTCCCATACTGGGATAGAGCTAAAGAGACACGAAAGTTCAGCTTAAATATAGTACTTCGGTGGCAGTATGTCCAGGGCCTCATCATGAGAGTTCAGCTTTCCAGTTCACCCCTAACCTGGTGGCATTGCCTGTAGAATCCTCCTCAGTCATCTGCAGATTCCTCTCCTTTTATTTCCCTCATTCCTTCAGGCCAATGTTTGGCAGAAACATACTTCTAGCGGGTTTTACGAGTTTTCCAGGTAGCATCATATATTAAGTATCGCCATTAGCCTAATATATTGTTGCCACCAGGAACTGAAACAGAGAAGAAAAGGGTTTAAAGAATTAACTTGTTAAAAACTCACTTCTATGAAGCCTCTCTCATTACCAGCTACAGTTTAGTTCAGTTCAGTTGCTCAGTTGTGTCCGACTCTTTGTGACCCCATAAACCGCAGCATGCCAGATCTCCCTGTCCATCACCAACTCCCGGAGTTATCCAAACTCATGTCCATTGAGTCGGTGATGCCATCCAAACACCTCATCCTCTGTCATTCCCTTCTCCTCCTGCCCTCAATCTTTCCCAGCATCAGGGTCTTTTTAAATGAGTCAGCTCTTCGCGTGAGGTGGCCAAAGTATTGGTTTCAGCTTCAGCATCAGTCCTTCCAGTGAATACCCAGGACTGATTTCCTTTAGGATGGACTGGTTGGATCTCCTTGCAGTCCAAGGGACTCTCAAGAGTCTTCTCCAGCTACAGGCTACTCCTTTAACACATTTCCCAAACTGCCAGAGTGTAACTGTCATTTAGGACACTATCTATGAAAAACAGGGAAGCCTAGGTGGCACAGTGGTGAAGAATCCACCTGCCAATTCAGGAGATGCAAGAGATGTGGATTCCATCCTTGGGTCAGAAGATGCCTTAGAGGAGAAAATGGGAATCTGCTCCAGTATTCTTGCTTGGAGAATCCCATGGACAGTCATGGAGGGTTACAGTTTTGGGGTCTCAAAGAGTTGGACACAACTGAGCACTCACATGTGTGATGCTTTGAAAAACACACTGCTATACCCCTCCCCTGACAGCACTGTCTCAGTGGATTTGGATTGGGACCCAGGGATGTATATTTTCAGAAGACCCCACATTTATTAGATGTATTGTATCAAAAAAAAAAAAAAATCCCAGGTTGAGTTTTATGATCAGGCAAACTTAAGAAACTATCTTAATTATTGCTTTGCATCTTCTGCCTGAAGGATCTGATCATTTAATCATATCTTAAATCTCATGGCGGAAGTGTGCCTTGTAGAAGTATCTCAACAAAGCGAGAAGGGCAGTTGGATTTTCAAAAAGATGGTTATAGGGACTGATGTGTGGAAAGATAATTAAGGAGAGAGGCAGGAAACGTGCTTCACAGAAGACAAAGGGACAGAGGGAGCGAGAGGGAAGACAGAGCACTCTAGCTGCCCAGGCAGCCTGATAATGACCTCCGTCTTGGCCTTTCCGTGCCAGCCTCTGCACGCTCAAATCGCTCACAGCTGTCAACGGCCCTCTTCCTGGGCCTCTCTCTGATTGCATCACTCCCCCTCTCAGAGTCCTGCGCCAAGGCCCAATCACTGCTCGAGCCAAATTTACACTTCTAATCGCAGGCGTCAAGGCACTTAGCCTCTGGTTTCCTGTAACTGATGAGCATCAGCAGCCCGGTTCAGGCTTTTCACCCTGGCCCCCGAGGCTGTGTTTACCAGTCCCTGAGATGAAACTCTTGGGCTTGTTTTTGGCACAAGCCCACCTTAGCCTTGGACCACTTCCCCTTCCTTTTGATGCGGCCTTTCTTCCTTTAAAACACTGTTCAAAAGTGACTTTTGCAGTGTTAGCTTTCCCTTTTCTTCTTACTGTCCAGGGTGGCCTCATTCTTTCCTGCTACTTGACTTAGATTCAGAGTCCTTGATTCTAGGCCCCTGACCTCCCTTTTCACAAGACATTGACTTCAGAAAACTTGTAAATTCTTTCTCTGCCTCTTTGGAATGGTACAAACCTTCTCCCAGCCTCTTGCCAGTGTCAAAACGCAGGAAACGTCTTTCTTAAAGACCAGGTAACCTTGTTTTTGGCATGTAAACATACAAGGAGATAACACTCGGTGTGCCCGTCTCTGTGGGAGGGGAGGGGCCTGACTGACAGCTGCAACCAGCAGACCCAGAAGGCTAATCACAGAGAAAATCGTCTGTAAACTCAGGAATAACTCCGTGTTCTCCACACATCACACCGACCGAATTTCTACTACAGTCCTTTCATATTTTCTACTAGCTCACCACCAGCTTTTAAAAAACCCTCCTAATTTTTCTTTCTGCAGAATTGAGTTCCATCTCTTTCCCCCACTGTAATAACTTGAATAGTTTTCCTGGCCTGTCTAACTTTGTCCAGTGGAATTTTTGCTTGACATTACCTAATACCACAGAGATGTAAGTGGTCGCATAAATATACAACCATACATTTCAGAAAAATAATGTGTGTATGTGTGTATATATATATATATATATCATATTTGCATCTTCAAAGTAGAGAGCTTTTGAAATTGATGACCAGCTGTCTTAGTACCAAAGTCTTTTGAATAGAAATATCTGTTAAACCAAAAAAAAAAAAAAAGAGAGAAGATTAATAGTCTCCATATATGATTGGGTCATTACATGAAAATAAGTTTTCAAAAACCCTGAAGACATATTAGAACAGTTTTCTAATATAAGAAAAAAAGCTGCTATCTTTTTTTAAGATCTGGGTAACAGTTCCTAGGTTGGAAAATGCATGTTGCTGTGACTTTAAAAGCAGGGAAATTTGCCTCATATATGTACAAATATGTGAGGGTGCCTGGCTGCTGCCTGAGTCATGGAGCACTAGATCCAAGTGTCTTATTAGTAAAAAGTATTAAACAGAAACAGAATGAAATAAGGCTTTTAAAAAAATCAATAAAATATACATGAACATTTTATATGCAACATACATATAAAATGTAACTGTAGGGTTTTATTGATTCTACTAATTCATCAAAATTAAAAATCAAATGCTTCTTTGGCCCGTAGTTGTTTTCAAATAAACTTGGGGAAATAATATTACATCATGTGTGAAAAATACTCAATAGAAGGAATATGTGTTTTCTAAGACTGTTTAAAAATTTTTGTCAAGTTTTTTAAAACTTTCATCTTATACCTTATTAAAATAGTTTTTTTGTTAGGTAAGTGGGAAAGGAAGCTCAGTTGTTAGATAATTTAAAGAACAGTGAAGACTTTCAGCCTTTCTTTTCTGACATTCAGTTCCATCTGAACTACTGTTTTCTCCCAGGAGATACAAGGGGACATACTTGTTATTGAGTTGTTAGCGTGCGTGCGTGCTCAATCATGTCTGACTCTTTGGAATCAGCCATCATGTCCTACTCTTTGTGACCCCATGGGCTGTAGCCCCCCAGGCTCCTCTGTCCATGGGATTTCCCAGGCAAGAATACTGAAGTGGGTTGTCATGCCCTCCTCCAGGGGATCTTCCCGACCCAGGGATCGAACCCACATCTCTTGCATCTCCTGCATTGGCAGGCAGATTCTTTAGCACTGTGCCACCTAGGAAGCCCCGGTTGAGTTGTCAGTGGGGGCTCATCTGTTTGTAGGGGGACAAAGATTTTTCCTGGCAGTGCTGAATTGGTTTGGCAATCCCAGTTCCTTTGTATGGCCAGCAGTAGGAGGAAACTGTTCCCTAAAAATTCCAAAGGGATTCCTGTTCCTAGCCTCCCTTTCTTGGAAATGTGAAGAAGAATCAAACTCCACAAGTGCATGCGTGCATGCTAAGTTGCTTCGGTCGTGGCTGACTCTGTGGGACCCTATGGACCACAGCCCGCCAGGTTCCGCTGTCCGTGGGATTCTCCAGGCAAGAATAATGGAGTGGGTTGTCATTTCCTTCTCCAGGGGATCTTCCTGAATCAGAGACTGAACTCCAGTCTCATGTCTACCTACGTTGACAGACGGGTTCTTTACCACTAGTGACACCTAGGAAGCCCAACAACCAGTTAATTTGTTTTTAACCTGACAGCCTCTTTCCACTTCTTTGTCTCCTCTTCCTCCTTCTTTGTCCCCTCTCCCTCCTCCTGTTTTGTCTCCTCTTCCTCCTCCTTTTTTTTTTTGTTTTTGAATGCAACATTCCTAGGGTTTCCATAATACTCTTTTGCCTTCCAGGTATTGAAATAAAAATATTGTCACGTGAATGGTAGAGAACCCTGGGATATTGATGTAGTATTTAATTCTCAGGATTCTGGCAAATCTCCAGCCCCTATTCTTAGACTAAAGAAAGAATACTTTGAATTACAACAACAACAACAAAAACTGTTGATGACACTTCACATTTATTTGCATATGGATGTGAAAGTATATGTTTGAGGGTCACTACTAAAACTAGGAAGTACAGATGGCCATTTGAACCAATGTGCTAATCTCTTGCATGGGGCCAAGATTATACAATTTTCTGTTATGTAAAACTGCCACTTACAATTTGTAGATACAGTTCTATAGCCAAGTTTATTAAACATTTTTTTTTTTAAACAAATGACCTCCAGTTAAATCTATTTCTAGTCTTTCCATTTCTCACCTAGAAAAGCAGATGGGAAATTGATTTTGTGGATGCATATCATACTTTAAAGCTTAGTAAAAACTGAGTGAACTGAGCTATTCATGAATAAGCTTAATATTAGAGATTGCAATTTATCACTTTGGGGGCTTTAAAAGTTTCTTTTTTCCTCAAGTTAAAACACTGTTTATATGGGTGGCTAGATTTTATTGAGCCCATTTTTTATCTAGACATTTTAGGCCCCACGAAGGGCTGAACTGTGCAAGTGATACTGTAAGTGGTTACTGCTATCAGCTGCCTCCTGCCCTGCACTGGATCCCCTTCCGTGCCAACTCTCCGTTCTCCCGTCTCCTCTCCCTTTTTCACTCTACATCCAGGGCTCTGTTTCTAAGTTGCTCTCTAAGTTGATTTTGTCTGAGAGAGGAAGTGTCAGGATTTGAACCAGGTCTGTAAGAAATGTTATATTTAATTCCAAAGGAAAGGAATAGGGTGTTCACATGGGGTTTCAGTCGTAAAAACAAATCTAATCCCGGGGAATTAATGTGACCTGGATACACCTGAATCCTCTGCCCACTACCCCTCATTCTTAACTATGAAAAACTTTCTAAAGCACCACAGTTCAGCTGGATTTCCCAGGTGGCTCAGATGGTAAAGAATCTGCCTGCAATGCAGGAGACCTGGGTTCAGTCCCTAGGTCGGAAAGATCCCCTGGAGGAGGGCATGGCAACCCACTCCAGTATTCTTGCCTGGAGAATCCCATGGATAGATGAGCATGGCGGGCTACGGTCCATGGGGTTGCAAAGAGTCGGACACGACGGAGCGACTAACACACACAGTTCAGTTACTATTTCATAAAACCATGTAGGCAGCTAGTTTAAAGGAATGCAAAGGGGGTGCAAAGTATTCCACTTGAAGAAATCTTAAGAATTTCTCAAACAGAGAAAATACAGGATTTCTAGGGCCTGAGTGTTTTTGCACTATTGTTTCCCTTGGAGAGAAGCTATTGATTTGAGGAATTAGAAAGTTTCTGGAGAAGAGTCATGGAAAATTTGTAAGAGAAATATTTCTGGGATAAATATACCAAGACATCAATTTCTTCTTTTAGGGACTGGGGATTTTGAGTTACGAACACGTTTTGGGGAGTGAACCCAGGTGGTCCTGAGTCCCAGGGGTAGGGATGGGCAATTAGCAGAGACAGAAGGAATTATACTACTTTTCTATTGTTGCTGTGATAAATTACCATAGACTTAGTGGTTTAAAAACAACACAATTTCATTATTTTACAATATTTTGAGCCCCAAGTCCCACATGGGTCTTATTGGGCTCCTATCACAGTGTAGGGCTAGATTTGTTTATGGAGATTTATGTACCTGTTACAGCTTCTCAAGGCCTCCTACGTTCCTTGGCCTGGTCCCCTTTCTCCATCTGAGATGGAGCCTGTGATGGCACACTGATCCCTGTCACGCTGCCATCTCTCTGGTTCTCTGCAGCTATGAACAGAAAGATCTCTCTGCTTTGGAGGACTGTGTAATTAGATTGGGCTCACTTGGATAATTCGAGATAATCTCCCCATGTTGAGGTCTTTGATCTTAATCAGCAAAATCCTTTTTGTAAGTGGGGATTAGGGTGTGGACATCTTTAGGGGCCATTACTCCATCTACAAATAGAATCATGGGCTGCAGTGGGTTGTTCTTGGGCTGCTAAAGCTCTTAGTCTCTAACAGGATAATCTCCAGAACGGAGTAGTCTCTTCCAGTGCAAAATCGAAGTGGATGCCTAAACTCAGTAATCAAAATGAGTAATATTTTAAAGCAGTGCTTTTAAAAAATCAAAATCTTTGAGATAGGCAGTTTCATGCTTGTAGTCTTTTGTCCCTCATTTGTTTCCATAACAATGGGCCTCAGGCCTTGAACACTTTCTTACCAAACAAAAAGGAAAGAACCCCACACAACTTTTGCTGGGGTTATTGCCTTGTGTAGGAGTATCCTTTCTTGTTATAGGTTCAATGCATGCTCCTTTGCTCTGCTTAAGCAGGTATGTCAATGGGCTTCAGGTAGGTTCCAGGTTCCAGGATGTTAGACTTCATGACAGAGGAGTTGGTGTCTTTCTACTGCCATATGGGGCTTCCATGGTGGCTCAGATGTAAAGAATATCTGCCTGCTATGCAAGAGACCTGGGCTTGATCCTTGTGCTGGGAAGATCCCCTGGAGAAGGGACTGGTTACCCAGTCCAGTATTCTTGCCTGGAGAATCCCATGGACAGAGGAGCCTGGCGGGCTACTGTGATATGAGATGAACATATAGTGGCCAGTTGCCTTGCATAGGCTGCCAGCCATGAAGGACTGATGCCCATATTGGAGCTGATCTTGCTCTGTCTTTTCTCTATGTGAGTAAAGCATTGTTCCATCCAGGGCTTGACTGTTGTGCATTTTCCTTGTCAACTCCCAAACCAAGTTGCAGCTGAAGTGTTTGAAGTCCTCCCCTGGGACTGGTTTGTCTTCTGCTCTTGGAGATTGATTCAGTGCTCAGTGTTTGGTTTGACAGAAATAAATGCAAAAAATCCATGACGATAAAAGTATCAGAATTTTAACTTTAAGATAGGCTGTTGTTTGCTAACGTTATGGTCTATTACTATTATGCGATAGAACAGTCACTTCCGAATGGCCTATGGCAGATGGTTTACAATAGTGTGTGAAGGGAAATGGGAAGGGGGAAATGCAAGGTTTTTTGGTGTCATTTTGTTTTGATTGAAGACATTATTTATTTTTCACTTTGTTTAAAATATCCTGATAAAGGTTTTAAGGGCACATCTTTTCCTCAGTTTACAATAAGGCTTTGTATGGTATTTGTTATTGTTGAGTCGCTAAGTCCTGTCTGACTCTCTGTGACCCCATGGACTGTAGCCTGCCAGGATTTCTCAGGCAAGCGTACTGGAGTGGGTTGCGGTTTCCTTCTCCAGGGCATCTTCTTGACCCAGGGATGAAACTCATGTCTCTGGCATTGGCAGATGGGTTCTTTACCTCTGAGCCACCAGGGAAGCCTTGTATCGAACATTGTGAAAGCAAGTTACAAGGCAGACAAATTGGAACACGGCTCTGTGCAATGAGATACCCTTGAATGAATGAGATAATACCTTGAAAACTTCTGTGTCCGGGTAAGAATCTGCATCAATGTCAACATAATTAACTACAGGAGGATCATCCCACACCTGAAGACCAGACTGGTAAAGACATGTTCCATCACTGACAGCTATAGTGGATTTCCTATTAACACCACATCAAATTTCTGGCTTATTTTTGTATTGTTTGGGAATATTTTTCAGGCCCAAGAGATCCTATCTTATGTATATTTCTATAGTCAATGGGATCGCAAGGAGTTACACACGACTGAACGACTGAACTGAACTGAGTAGCAAGGAGCGAAACTATAAGGAGGACCCTTTTTAAAAGACCCTCAGCTACCCCATAGACTGCAGCCTACCAGGCTCCTCCATCCATGGGATTTTCTAGGCAAGAGTACTGGAGTGGGGTACCATTGCCTTCTCTGTTAGTAGCAGCTTAGCAGCAACTTTTATTTTATCATTATTATTTATTTGGCTGTGCCAGGTTTTATCTGTGGCTTGTGGACCTTTAGTGGTGGCATGAGAACTCTTAGTGCAGCAAACTCTTTAATGATGACATGCCAATTCTTAGTTGTGGCATATGTGGGATCTAGTTGCCTGACCAAGGATAGAACCTGGGCTTCTGTAGGGAGTGTGGGGTCTTAGCCACTGGACCACTAGGGAAGTCCCAGGATGACTAAAAAAAATAGTCTTTGTCCAAAGAGTTCCTGGAAGGATCATGGCAGGTGATAGAGATTAAAGTTGTTAATCTGGTGTGATGTGAGTTGAGAATATTGCTGTAGAGTGCTGTTTGCTCTTCAGGTTGGGATATATAGACACCAATTTCAAGTGTGTAAAAATCAGTATCCAATTACATAAAGACAAGAAGCGATATATGGGGACCTCAGCCTGTAAACCAATTCACCGCTGAGAATTTTATAGACTTTCCCTAAGCAAGGATCAATTCAGTTCAGTCGCTCAGTCGTGTCTGACTCTTTGTGACCCCATGAATCGCAGCACGCCAGGCCTCCCTGTCCATCACCATCTCCTGGAGTTCACTCAAACTCATGTCCATCGAGTCGGTGATGCCATCCAGCCATCTCATCCTCTGTCGTCCCCTTCTCCTCCTGCCCCCAATCCCTCCCAGCATCAGAGTCTTTTCCAAGAGTCAACTCTTCGCATGAGGTGGCCCAAGTACTGGAGTTTCAGCTTTAGCATCAGTCCTTCCAAAGAAATCCCAGGGCTGATCTCCTTCAGATGGACTGGTTGGATCTCCTTGCAGTCCAAGGGACTCTCAAGAGTCTTCTCCAACACCACAGTTCAAAAGCATCAATTCTTCGGCACTCAGCTTTCTTCACAGTCCAACTCTCACATCCATACATGACCACTGGAAAAACCATAGCCTTGACTAGATGGACCTTTGTTGGCAAAGTAATGTCTCTGCTTTTGAATATGCTATCTAGGTTGGTCATAACTTTCCTTCCAAGGAGTATGCGTCTTTTAATTTCATGGCTGCCATCACCATCTGCAGTGATTTTGGAGCCCCCAAAAATAAAGTCTGACACTGTTTTCCCATCTATTTCCCATGAAGTGATGGGACCAGTTGCCATGATCTTTAGTCTCTGAATGTTGAGCTTTAAGCCAACTTTTTCACTCTCCACTTTCACTTTCATCAAGAGGCTTTTGAGTTCCTCTTCACTTTCTGCCATAAGGGTGGTGTCATCTGCATATTTGAGGTTATTGATATTTCTCCCGGCAATCTTGATTCCAGCTTGTGCTTCTTCCAGCCCAGCGTTTCTCATGATGTACTCGGCATATAAGTTAAATAAGCAGGGTGACAATATACAGCCTTGACATACGCCTTTTCCTCTTTGGAACCAGTCTGTTGTTCCATGTCTAGTTCTAACTGTTGCTTCCTGACCTGCATACAGGTTTCTCAAGAGGCAGGTCAGGTGGTCTAGTATTCCCGTCTCTTTCAGAATTTTCCACAGTTTATTGTGATCCACACAGTCAAAGGCTTTGGCATAGTTGATAAAGCAGAAGTAGATATTTTTCTGGAACTCTCTTGCTTTTTCGATGATCCAGTGGATATAGGCAATTTGATCTCTGGTTCCTCTGCCTTTTCTAAAACAAGCTTCAACAACTGGAAGTTCACGGTTCACATATTGCTGAAGCCTGGCTTGGAGAATTTTGAGCATTACTTTACTAGCGTGTGAGATGAGTACAATTGTGCAGTAGTTTGAGCATTCTTTGGCATTGCCTTTCTTTGGGATTGGAATGAAAACTGCCCTTTTCCAGTCCTGTGGCCACTGCTGAGTTTTCCAAATTTGCTGGCATATTGAGTGCAGCACTTTCACAGCATCATCTTTCAGGATTTGAAATAGCTCAACTGGAATTCCATCACCTCCACTAGCTTTGTTCGTAGTGATGCTTCCTAAGGCCCACTTGACTTCACATTCTAGGATGTCTGGCTCTAGGTGAGTGATCACACTATCGTGATTATCTGGGTCGTGAAGATCTTTTTTGTACAGTTCTGCATCTTCTTGCCACCTCTTCTTAATATCTTCTGTTCCGTTAGGTCCATACCATTTCTGTCCTTTATCGAGCCCATCTTTGCATGAAATGTTCCCTTGGTATCTCTAAACAAGGATATAAAATGTATATTCAACCCTTTGACAGTTCCTGGAATTCTGATGCATGCACTCAACTTGCAAGCATCCTTTCAATTCAGTAGCAGTCAAATCTCACTTTGGCTTTTTCTAAGATACTCTTCCTTTCATGCTATTATCTCCCTGTTAAATTCACTTAGTTTTCAAAAATTTGACTATGATATTCTTAGGAATGACTTAGGATATGACCCTTTCTTTAAGGCATGGCCTTTCCAAGGTCCCACGTGAAAGGCTGAGGTGCTCAGTGAGATTTGTTGATTCTTGTTGGACCACAGTTCCAGCATCTCCGGGAACGGCATGACGTCCAAAATCCCTGCTCAGCTTTCAGTCTGATTGCAGCCATTTTCCGGTTGGCTTTTGGTAGTTCTCACTGTGCGTGTCATTTCAGTCCCCAGCTGTCAACCTAAGCAGAACCCCCCTGCAGACTTTAGCTGTTTTTGCTGTCTGTGAATCTTCCTCTTCCTTTATATCCTGTCCAGCAAATTCAAGCCAGTTCAGCAGCCCTGAAGTCCTATTTCTGTCTCCCCACCTCAGCCACACCACTGCTCTCCAGTTGAACTTCTGTCGTCTGTACTGAGGCCAGGAAATTGCCCCAACACAGAAAGCCCAAACTGACATGGAACTCGTCTCATGCACTGACTGATGAGTGATGAGTTTTATAGTTGTTTCTGGTGTGAGGGTAAGACTGAAACGAATTGCTCAGTCACAGCCCGAAGCAGATCTTTCTGTTATATTTGGATGTTACTTTACTTCACAAACTTTGGGAGTTGGGAGCCTAGTATTACCTTTTGACTATGTAGTCTGCATGTAACAAATGCATAATATGGGAAAAGTTAAGGGTGATGAGAACCATCTTTGTAGTCAGAAAGAGGAGAAGTGGAAAATCAGATGAGAGTATAGAAATGATTGGATTATTTTCATTTGTGGTCACCATCTTTTTTTTCCTCCTATCCTCTGTTGAAAATCCAGTCTTCTTCATCATATTTGTTGATGATGATCCAGTCATCATTATCATCTGTTGATCTCTCTGCTGTTCTGCAATAACTGCATTAGAACATTATTTCCCAGAACTTGGTTTGGACTGATTTTCTAGTACTTACATTGACATCTTAAATTTTTATTATTTTGGCATTTAATCTCTGACCAGGTTACCCCCGATTTTCTTGCACAGTTACGCTTAAGCCATCCTTCAGCATCCTTCATCCCTCAATAATGTTGTCCTGGGAGTGATTCTGTTCCTCTGTGTGGTCTCCTGCAGGCCTGGTCCCTGATGCTCTCCCTGAGTCTTTGTCGGCATCAGTTCTCTTCCTTGGCCATTCATGCCTGTAAGGACCACCTAACATGATATTGTCTAATTTCTGAAATACAGTTAAACTTATCACATCACATTTTCCCCCCACTGGGGGCAGTCTGTGTGGCCAGAATAGAGGAAAGAAAAACAAGCCCTGCTGGTATACCTAGTATATGTTTGAGGGCTACTCCAGTACCCTTGCCTGGAAAATCCCATGGACGGAGGAGCCTGGTAGGCTGCCATCCATGGGGTTGCTAAGAGTCGGACACGACTGAGTGACTTCACTTTCACTTTTCACTTTCATGCATTGGAGAAGGACATGGCAACCCACTCCAGTGTTCTTGCCTGGAGAATCCCAGGGACGGGGGAGCCTGGTGGGCTGCCGTCTATGGGGTCGCACAGAGTCGGACACGACTGAAGTGACTTAGCTTAGCTTAGCTTAGCTTAAGCACGAGAATCCTCTGAAACCGATTCTCCTTTTAGATACTTCAGAGATATATTGCTAGTGACTCAACTTTGCTTTGACCTTCTGTGGAATTGCCACAGTCACTTAATGCTTCTGTGTTTCTGTATCACTGTCTGCAAGATGGAATATGTCATTTAAGGCTTAATGATGCTTAGGCTCACATGAATAGTGCTATGGATTTGCAAGTATTTATTTTGAAGCATTATTTTGCAGACTTGGAAAATTCCCCAGAGAAGTTATGGTTAAGGCTCCATATAGAAATTGAAATCTCTCTTTGGCTTCAAAATCATTTACTCTGAAGCACTGATTTATTCAGAGGGAAAAAATGTGCGCTTTTTTGTTAGCTCAGTCTTCATGAAATTACAGAAAAAATAATTTTTTTAAGTTAAATCATCACTAAATCCTAATGTCTATTGATGTGTTTGGTCAAATGCTATAACATTTGAGGCATTTAAATAGTAAGTTAGAAAACTTTTAAATACTTTTTAAAAGTTTCAAGTATAGAAATGAAAAAAATCAGAAAAGATATTATTAATTGGAATAAAGTTTGTTTCATCTGAACAAAATATTGATTAAATAAGATTATCACATTGCATTGAAATATCTTTGGGGTCAGAATTCTACAGTGCCTAAATTCTATTTTATCTCCAAAGTACCAGCTTTGAAAAATGTTTACTCTTTGCTTTCTCTTTCTTTAGAGTAATAACTCACTTGAGACTCAACTTTATTATCTGATATTGGTGATGATACAGTAGCATCCTCAAAATTGTTTTAAAGTCTTAATAAGATTATGTACTGAAAATATTTTGAGACAATGTGGGTCATTAGATATTTTACCTCAATCTTACCCATTAAAATATGTTTAGGTCCTACAATAATTACAGAAACAGAATTTTTAATAGATTATTGCTCTTCTTGGGGAGTAGGGAAAATCTCTATGGCATATCAACAAACAAAATGACACTAAAAAACAAAAGAGCATTGAGCTAAATACAAAACTGGGAACAAAGCCCAGAGGTGAAATTTAGGGTTATCCTACAAAATTCTATACTAGTTTCATCAGTGGAAAATAAGTTTTGGGTGAGTATCAAGAAAAAAAGGATGAATCCAAGATTCTCATATTAATTTCAGACCCTCTAAGTGGGATAAAGTGTCCTAGCTTAGCAGTAACTTCTGATTCTCAGCAGAAATAAGTGTAAACCTTCTTTGGATATAAATGTAAAGGAAACAAACCCTGAATATTCATTTGAAGGACGGATATGGTAACTCCAATACTTTGGCCACCTGATGCGAAGAGCCAACTGATTGGAAAAGACCTTGATGCTGGGAAAGATTGAAGGTAGGAGGAGAAGGGGACAACAGAGGATGAGTTGGTTGGATGGCATCACTGACTTAATGGACATGAGTTTGGGCAGACTCCCGGAGATGGTGAAGGACAGGGAAGCTTGTCATGCCGCAGTCCACGGAGTCACAAAGAGTAGGACACAACTTAGCAACTGAACAGCACCAACGAATGTCCATATTAGAAATTTAGGATTCCCACTGAGTAAGTCCAAAAAATTAAATTCACAGTAAAAATGATCAAGGAAACTAGCTGCTATGAGTGAAAGCTGGAAGGACAGCAAACAGCAGAGACATGTCCCCCCACCTCTCTAAGGACTTCAAATATTAGAATTTGCTGATATGGAATATATAAACATTTAAAATGTAAAACATGGAATAAAAAAGGAAATAAGCTGGCATGTTTGGAAATCATCAAAATAAAACCTTTAGACATAAACAATATGAATGCTGAAATTGAAAGCTCAATGGATACTTTAACCACAGAGTTCATGCCAATGAAGAGAGAATGACTGAATAACATGTAAATCTAAATAAGCTCCCCAGAAAGCAGCACAGGAAGAGGAGGAGATGAAAAAGTTTAGAAGTTTATGGAAGTTAGAGTGAAAAGACTAACATGTATCTAATTTGATCAGTTACAAACCTAATGGCTAAAAATTTTTCAGACTTAACAAAATACAGAAATTCACCAATATGACAATTTGATTCTATTTCAAGCAAGAAAAGTAAAAATAAATCCATAGCATAAATTTTTAGCAGACTTGTAGAATATCAGTGACAAAGAAAAGATCTTAAGAATAGCCAGAGAATGCATGTACACACTAAGGCACTTCAGTTGTGCCTGACTCGTTGCAACCCTATGGACTGTAGCCCAACTCTGTCCATGGGATTCTCCAGGCAAGAATACTGGAGTGGGTTGCCATGCCCTCCTCTAGGGGATCTTCCTGACCCAGGGATCGAACCCTTGTCTCTTATGTCTCCTGCATTGGCAGGTGGGTGCTTTACCACCAGCTGGGAAGTCCAGCCAGAGAATGAATACATATTAGTCATAAGGAGTAACAGACCAACAGCAGACGTTTTGATATCAATAATAGATGTCAAAGGACAGAATGATATCTTCAATATGCTGGGAAAACTCATTATGTACTTATAAAAACTAGGTTTTAAAAACAAGAGTAAAATACAGAGATGCAAGATCAACAAAATGTGGCAGAATATAGAATTAAAAGACCTTCAATTACAAAAGCTGTATTTTAGAAAAGACAAAATGCCTGAGTTGCAAGAAAGAATGAAAAAAATAGACAAAAATAAGCTGCATAAAATACTAATTTTAATAATGCCTCATTTTAAAGCTTAAAAAAAACTGACCTATTAGGAAACAATAGCATGTATGTTGGTAAGAAATAGTTGAAATCAATTTATTCTGAAATTCTTTCTATTTTTTAGGAGGTAAGTTAAGATACTAACTTTAGACTTTTTTTATGATGTCTGATAAAATTTCAAGAGTATGTATCAAAAAACAGAAGGATGAATTACAATGAGAGAGCAAACAGTGTAACAAATAAGAAACTCAAAATCAAAATAGAAGAAACAAAGAAGTATATCAGTAAGAACGTGTCATTTAACTATTGTCACAAAATTGCTTAGTAACAGTCATTCTACAACTCAGTGGATTAACGTCTAAACATCCACGCTCATGGGTTGTTAGTCTAACAACCAGAGTGACAGTTGGTGATCAAGGTTGCTGAACTAAAATGGTTTGAATTTGCTCCACATTCCTCTTACCCTTTTCCTAGAGCCAGCTGGCTAACCTAGGGAAGGGATGTTTTCCTCATGCAGGATGTTTTCCTATAGCAGAGACACATACAAGCATAATTCAGTGCTACACCTCCTTACATCTGCTAACACCCTATTTGCCAAACCAAGTCCTATGGCTTTTTCCAAGATTGATGGAATGGGCAAATATTTACCTTTCATGAAGGGAGGGTGAAGACATAAGTATTTATAAACAACAATCTGATGCAAAGAGTGATAAATGTAGTAAATTCACAAGTTACTTATATTAAAAAATAAATAGAATTGTAATGATTTTCCCTACTTACCAGGAAATTGAACAACTAATAATTAAAATTTAGAGACTATCAGACTGAATTTAAGAGACACATAGAAACCTGGAGAGATTGGTGATAAGAGAAGGGGAAAACAAAGATAACCAGGAACATAGTAAACAAAATGAAACAGGAAGTTTTCAGTGCTGACTTGGTAGGGGACATTAAGGAGCTCCTGGGGAACCAGTAATAGTCGATTGCTCAATTTGTTACATGTAAATAGAAAAAGGAAAAAAGAGAGAAATAAGCAAGGAAGCAAGCAAGTTGTGGTATAATAACTGTATTAAAATGGAATAAAATAACATGTAAAGCACAAAGCATTATTGAGAATGTGCTGTGCTGTGTTTAGTCGCTTCAGTCGTGTCTGACACTCAAACCCTATGGACTATATCCCGCCAGGCTCCTCAATCCATGGGATTCTCCAGGCATGAATGCTGGACTGGGGTGCCTTGCCCTCCTCCAGAGGATCTTTCCGACCCAGGGATCAAACCCTTGTCTCTTGCGTCTCCTGCAATGCAGGTGAATACTTTACTGCTGAGCCACCAGGGAAGCCCCATTATTAAGGATACATCTTGTAAAACTGTGAATGAGAAGTGCAACTCATCAAAAAAAATAACAATTCTAAACTTGTATGGATGTGGCAAAATAGCACTAAAATACATAAAACCAAATATGATAGAACTATAAAGGAATTCACAAATTCACCAATTCCTATTATCTTTGGTTATTTTTAGGACAAGCAGAAGAAAATGTGTTAACAATAGGGAGGACTTGAACAATGCATTATCAAATTTGATTTAATGGGCATGCATAGATCCATATTCCCAACAATTGGAGAACACACATTCTTTTCTATTACATATGAAGTTTTATACATTAAACCTTTATGCATTTCAAAAAAAACTGGATTCTATTTATTTAACACTAGTAAGATAGGTACATTAAAGGATAAAGTTTAAAACCACCATAATGTGGAAAATATCAACTACCTACAGGAGAATAATAATAAACTACTTACAATAAGACAAAGAATATGAAGTATTTTTAAGGTAACATGATGGGAAGAGCTGACTCATTTGAAAAGACCCTGATACTGGGAAAGATTGAGGGTGGGAGGAGAAGGGGACGACAGAGGATGAGATGGTTGTATGGCATCACCAACTCAATGGACATGGGTTTGGGTGGACTCTGGGAGTTGGTGATGGACAGGGAGGCCTGGTGAGCTGCAGTTCATGGGGTCGCAAAGAGTCGGACACGACTGAGTGACTGAACTGGAACTGGAATATGTGTGTATGTGTTTATATGGATCTTGATGCTTATAAGAGAAAAGAAGAAAGGCTGAATATTTATTTGCTGATTGCTAAGTTTTTTTTGTTTTTAAATAGGCTTCCCTGGTAGCTCAGACGGTAAAGAATCCATATTTGGTTCCTGGGTGGGAAGCATCCTCTGGAGAAGGGAATGTCTATCCACTTCAGAAATTTTATTTGCTGATTGTTAAATAAGATTTTATTTAAAAAATCAACAAAATAAATCCAAAGAAAGTAGAAGAAAATAGATAACACATAAGAAAAATTAATCAAATAGAAAGCAGATATAATAAAGACGACCAACAACAACAAAAAGTTAGTCACTTTGAAAACCTGTGGCAGGATTTATTAAGTCAAAGAGACAAAGCACAAGTAATAGTAAGAAATTTTTAATCAAAATTTTGAAAAACTAGATGGAATAGATAAATTGTAGAAAACTATAATTTTTGGAAAATGACTCAAAAAGAAATGGAAATCCAGGGACTTCCCAGGCAGTCCAGTGGTTAAGACTCTGCATTTCCACTGCAGGGGACACGAGTTCAATTCCTGGTAGGCACAGCCTAAAAAACTAAAAAAAAAAAAGAAAAGAAACAGAAATCCAGATAACTAGTTAAAAATTTCCCCACATTAAAAATATCATGCCCAGTTTTATCAATGAATTCTTTAAATTTTTAAGTAAAACATTTAATTCTAACTTTATACAGAGTCTATTCCAAGTAATAGACAAAAAGGAAACTTTTCACAACTTATTTTTTAATACAAGCTTCTATACCGAAGTACAGATAAGGACAGTATGTGGAAGGAAAATTATAGACCATTAATGCCAAAATGAAAAACAATATTATCAAAACAAACCCAGCAGTGTATAAAAATGATAACACATGGTGATCAAATTGAGCTTATTCCAGGAATTTAAAGGTATTTTAACATTATAAAAGCAATTATTTAAAGCAGTTATTTAAAGCAGAACATGTTTCACCACATTTGCAGATTAAAGGAGAAATCCATTTGATCATCTCGCTTGAAGCAGAAAATCATTTAGGATAATTGAACATCCATTTACAATTATCATCCTTTCCAGCATAGCAATATACGTATTTATCAAAACTTTATAGTAAAACATCCTTAAAGATGAATTTTAAAATTAGGAACAAGACAAGAATTGCTATTATTGCTCTTTTTCTCGACACTGCACTAGAGTTTCTGACCAATGAAATATAAGAAAAAGAAATGAAAACAACTTTTGGAAAGAAACAAAACCATTGCCTACAAATAGCATAACTGTATAGAAAATCTAAACAAATATTGAGTAGTTTATTGGAGTTAGTTAATAAGAGAAATTAGGAAAGTGACTAGATAGGTGCAAAACTCATCTTTAAACACCAGCAACAGATAAAGAAAACAGAGTATTCTCAATATAAACAAAAATTATGAAGTTCCTAGGAGTAAATGTAACACTGCAGATGGTGATTGCAGCCATAAAATTAAAAGACACTTACTCCTTGGAAGGAAGGTTATGACCAACCTAGACCGCATATTCAAAAGCAAAGACATTACTTTGCCAACAAAGGTCTGTCTAGTCAAGGCTATGGTTTTTCCAGTGGTCATGTATGGATGTGAGAGTTGGACTATAAAGAAAGCTGAGTGCCGAAGAATTGATGCTTTTGAACTGTGGTGTTGGAGAAGACTCTTGAGAGTCCCTTGGACTGCAAGGAGATCCAACCAGTCCATCCTGAAGGAGATCAGTTCTGGGTGTTCATTGGAAGGATCCATGCTGAAGCTGAAACTCCAATACTTTGACCACCTGATGTAAAGAACTAACTCATTTGAAAAGACCCTGATGCTGGGAAAGACTGAGGGCAGGACGAGAAGGGGTCGACAGAGGATGAGATGGTTGGATGGCATCACCGACTCAATGGACATGAGTTTGGGTGGACTCCAGGAGTTGGTGATGGACAGGGGCCTGGTGTGCTGTGGTTCATGGGGTCACAAAGAGTCGGACACGACTGAGCGACTGAACTGAACTGAACTGATTGAAAGACATTGAAAAATAAGGAAAGGCAGAGATATCCCCATATTCAGAGTAAGGAAGAATCAATATTACTAAGATGTCAATTTTCTCTAAATTAAATGAGAATTTCAGGGCAAATCTAATCTAACTCCCAAAAGGGGCTTTGAGGAACCTGACTGGCTTATGATAATATTTGAATAGAAGATCAAGGGGTCAAGAAGAATCAGGACACTCTGATGAATAAAAACAAGGTTAAGAGAGTTGCCCTACCAGCTACCAGATCTATTAAGCTAAGTTAATTAAGAGAGTGTGGTATTTGTGCCAGGTAAAAATCAGTGGAATAGCAAGCTCAGAAATAGACCTCTCATCTATGGAAATAAAATGCATAACTAAGATAGTGTCTTATAATTAAACATGGGTAATTATTTATTCATAGAGGGAAAAAGAAGAAATTAAAATCTTTCCTCTTAACATGTAGAAAAGCATGTGCTGTGCTTAGTCATGTCTGACTCTTGTGACCCCATAGACTAGAGCCTGCAGGCTCCTCTGTCCATGGGATTCTCCAGGCAAAAATACTGGAGTGGGCTGCCATTTCCTTCTCCAGGGATAGAAAAGTATATTTCCAGATAAATTAAACATATTAGGAAAGGTGAAAATTTACAAAAAAGAGAAAACATTTTTTAAAAATGTAATTATCCTCCAATTAAAATAAATACATTAAAAATATCTTTTAATTCCAGAGTAAAAAAGATTTCTTAAACGGAATACAAAAGAGATTAACCAGATGAGAAAAGTTTGGTACATTTTAGTGCAAATATAGGCTCCTTTAACTGCATTTGCAAAACCTATAAGTCCATTAAATATGAAAGTTTATTGGTGGCTTAGACAGTAAAGAATCTGCCTGCAATGCAGGAGACATGGGTTCGATCCCTGGGCAGGGAAGATCTCCTGGAGGAGGGCATGGCAACCCACTCCAATATTCTTGCCTGGAGAATCCCTATGGATGAAAGAGCCTGATGGGCTACAGTCCATGGGGTTGCAGAGTTGGACATGACTGAACAGCTAAGCACACACACATTTTCATATGCAACCTCATTTGATGGCAAAAACAGATATGAGGCTATTCGGGGTGTTTCTCTGTAATAGGTGTGACTATTCACTCGGTTTTGCCTCGGGTGTATTAACAAGTTTGACTACAGAATTCTCTTCAGACTGTTGATCTGTTAAGAGTGTTCATAACACAGAGGATATGACCTATATCATCTTTCTAGGGAAAACAAAATCCAAATCTGAAACATGTCTGATTTTAAGAGCTTCGATAAGGGGATTGTAGTCCTGAACATTAATACTAAGAATGAGAAAGGTAATTCATGATAATAGTTACTTCTGTGTGGCTATGGGAAGGCAAAAGATGGAATAGGAAAGAACACAGGGATGGATAGTATTCAAGCAAAATGGCTTGAGGGGGTCATGATTTTATGTCCTTCATAGCTTACATGTATGTACGTTGTTATTATTTTGTTGCTATGTCCTGTTTGACTCTGCACCCACATGGACTGCAGCTCCCCAGGCTCCTCTATCCATGGAATTCTCCAGGCAAGAATCCTGGAGTGGGTTGCCATTTCCTTCTCCAGGGAATCTTCCCGATGCAGAGATGGAACACACATCTCCTGCACTGGCAGGTGGATTCTTTATCACTGAACCACTAGGGAAGGCCTGGTGGGCTGTATGTCACCTACACTTAATCTGTTGTAGTAAATGAGAAATTTAAAATGTGGGTTTGTGGGTGTTTTAATTCTTCTCTCTTTCTTTTCGGCTTTTAAAACATGATTTCCCTTCATGAAACTGACCTCATGGCTTACTTACAAGTCATGAGCTACTTTTTAAGAGCGGCCCTTGACCAACCCTCACCCACTGCACTGGGAACAAGGCTATCAGCTGTCCTCATTCCTAAGCCTTCAAGTAGTTGATACTTGATGGATGCGTTGTCTTCCTGTTGTATTAATAAAACGACTTGTATTGCCCGTATCGGAAATGAAAACATTCCTCCTTGTGGCTCCAAAGGTTTTATTTCTTCTATTTTTAATGATATGGACTAATTAACCCCAAAATAACCTCAGCTCTTTCCTAGCCTGGACTTGACTATTAAGCCTATGGTTCTGTGAATTTTCTGCTGCTGCTGCTAAGTCGCTTCAGTCTTTAATGCCATCGTAAAGAACAGGCGTCAGGCTGCTGGAGTTTGACAACCTTGATTCCAGCATGCTGGGGTCCAGCCCCGGCTGATCCAGGGAGTTCGAAGCGGGGACGGCATCGGTGAATACGCTGGCTTTAATTAAATATTAATTAGAGATATAAAAAGTAATAGAATGAAGATAGCTCGGTAGGAAAATTCAGTGGAGAAAAGAGGCTGAGTAGCTTGGTTTATGCGGGGGACCAATAAAACTTCAAGACAAGAAGTTTGCACCACTTACGTAGGCCGCAGGCGTCCTTCCGTTCTCCCGAAGGAGAGGAGACACTGAGGCCTCCCCGGTCGGATCTTAGAAGCCCAGGCATAATTAGTAAGCATGGCGGGTTCCGCGCTCCAGATGGAGACTCAGCCAGAGTTTAAGAGAGAGAGTGACATGGGGAGACCAGTATTTTGAGGAACTGATCCCAATTCTTTATTTTCCATGGTCTACTTTTATACACTGAGATGTTATGCAAAAGTCACGCGGGGTCAGCAGTCCTGACTTTTATCAAAGTCAGGTGCTTCATACAAATGTATACAGAGGTCTTAGGGGTGTTACATCATCTTCTGGCCAGGGGGCTTGCTGACAATTTATGACCCTGTCCTTGTGACAGCAGTCAACCAGGACACTTATTTCTCCAGGGGTGATTATTCTTAAAACAGATGCCACCCAAATAAAGTTACATTCCTATAGGGTGAGGGTGTAGTGGGTTTTAGTTAAGGAAAGAATTTACTTAGCCTAAGGTCTAACGTGATTTATATCAAAGGTTAATACTTATTTCTTCTATATATTCATTAATGTGTGTAAGGGCAGGGGATGTGGAGACTTAGCAACAAACATTGGCTCAACAAATGAAAAACCCTTCACTAATACAATTTCTAATCAGCCCACTATACTTATACTAATGGTTTTCTAACTTTTCTAAGGAACCTGTTTTTAGAAGGTTTAAAGCATCCCGTGCCTCTCATGGTTGGGAGGCTGTGAGCAATCACATGTGGCCGGACAAGCCTGTCAGGCAGGCCAGAGAACCTTCAGAGGAGTTTGTAGGTTAAAACACTCTTGTCACGCCCAGGAGTTTTTATTAACTGTAGCTCTAAGTTAACTCCTTCTCCGAAAGAGGTGGTGGGGGCCAGCCCCCTGTAAAGTCAGAGGCGTAGGGGAGAGCACAAAGTAGTAAAGTAGGCAGGCTCTGGTTACGGGGGTAGATGTTTGAGGATTTCCAGGGGGACTCCTGATGCTCAATCCCACCTTTGCGTATGTCGAGCCTCCTTCCTCATGACCTTTGCCACAGGCGGAGTGCCTCACGCCAGCCCCCAACACCAGCATCAGGCACTCAGCACTCAGGCACTTAGGCTGGGAGCCGGGTGTTTAAACAGACGGCATCTGCCACTGCAGCCCGCCCGCCAGCCACCTCTCAGCTGAGAGGACATTCATCTCCCTCACATCTCCTGTACATTAATCGAGCAAAACAGTCTTCCTGTTGGTCAACTAAAGTAATCGGAACTAAGGCAGGAGCTAAGACTTCAAAGGATGATTTGGAGCCATCCAAACCACTCTAGATCTCCCTGGTTGAGACGCTTTGGGGCGCATAGGCTCAAAACTTGGCGCCTCCCCTTAGGAGTTGTAGATTATAGCCCAGGTTGTCAGGGATGGTATTAATCGGCAGAATCTTCAGCCTCCTGGCTGAAAAGCAGACGGGGATTTCCACATGACAGGCCCTCGGGCGTCGGAGACTCCACAAGATGGGGACAGTCTCAAAGGAAAGTAGAGTAGACCTCATCAAGGGAAACTGACAAGTCCTTACCTCTGGGCAACTAGTATCGTTTCCTTTTTTGTAGAGGAAGATCATACAGCAGAGGCTCTTGAGTTTATTTATAGCATTACCGTAGGAAAGAAAACATTATTAATATGAAATCTAACACTTTATCCAATTTTTCTTAGAGTCAAAATGGTTTTTGTGATTTGCAATAATCTGCTTTGTCAAATTTCATATTTTCTGTTTCTTTTTAAAAATTACTTCGTAATTTACAGTTTAAAAAATTGATGGTGGAAATGAAATAGGAATAAATGTTAGATATTATGAACGAAAAACTAAAAAAATTTTTAAACACCAACTAAGTACTCTAGCCTCTATGGAGCTTAGTGTATTTTATTTGTATGTACATGACTTTATTACTTCATGCATATGTCGATGAGATTCTTTTTATGTTTATCAAAATTGAATATGATCTTTGAAATATTTTTCAGGCCACATTAGTTGAGTTTTAGACTGTCCAGGTTTAAATCCCAGGAGTTCTGCAAACTATGTGACCTCAATCAAGTTACTTAATATTGTTGAAATTTTCTCATTTGTAAAATAGGATATTATAAAAGACATTTGATTCTATAGCATTGTCATGGGAATTAATTAATTTAATTAAATTAATCCATATAAAATGTTTAGAACTGTCTCCTTGATACATAATTAGGTCTTCAGTATTTATTAATAGTAGCTATCTATTACTTTTTGTTCATAATTGCAGCATTTAAAAATGCTAGATCTTATTAATGTCAGCTTTTCATTTGTTGATGAAATATGGCTTCGTGAAAGAGTTTTGCAATAGGAAATTCAAGCCTGTGTCTTGTTAAAACCTAGTTTAAAATAACCTGTGGAAGGAAACCAATAAGCAAATAATACTATTAAAATTTTCTTCTTGAATTATCACTTCATTTACCAGCAGTTGCCTTGATCTGTGCCTGTATGTTTTTTGAAAAATATTGGGTTTATATTTAGTGCTGTGCTAAGTTGCTTCAGTTTTGTCTGACTCTTTGCAACCCTATGCACTGTTGCCCGCCAGGATCCTCTGTTTGTGGGATTCTGTAGGCAAGAATACTGGAGTGGGTTGCCATGCCCTCCTCTTATATTTAGAATCATATACTATTCACACAAGTAAGGTGGTAGGTAAGTTCTGCTCCCACTCCAACCCCAACTTTAAATAGAGCAGCTTCAGTTTTATCTATTTTTAATAGTTGAGCTTCTGGGAAATTCTGAATGAATGGTATGTCATCAACTTAAAAATACCCAAATATTTTAAAAATTTAGTTTATACATCTGATTTAATGGATAAGAAAGCTGAGGTGTTGAGAGGTAACATGGAGGAGATGACCCCTCCCTAGAAGAAGGTGTAGAACAACATCAAAAAACTCTAAAAATTATTTATAGGTGGTTTTTGTTGTCTGAAATACACATCACATTCCAAGCTATAAGCACTACTACTGCTACTGCTAAGTCACTTCAGTCGTGTCCAACTCTGTGTGACCCCATAGACGGCAGCCCACCAGGCTCCCCGTCCCTGGGATTCTCCAGGCAAGAACACTGGAGTGGGTTGCCATTTCCTTCTCCAATGCATGAAAGTGAAAAGTGAAAGTGAAGTCACTCAGTCGTGTCCGACTCTTAGTGACCCCATGGACTGCAGCCCACCAGGCCCCTCCGTCCATGGGATTTTCCAGACAAGAGTACTGGAGTGGGGTGCCATCGCCTTCTCTGTAAAAGCACTAGAGAAACAGAAATACTCACTTTTTTTTATGGAATTGTTTTCCTGTATGTAATAATATTTAATACTTATTTGTACATGTTATGTCATGATGTGGATTATTTTGTTTAATCTTTGAATGGCATTTGAAGTAGGTTTTTTTTTTTAATTCTTAATTACCAGTGAAATTTTTTTTTTTAAGTTCTTATTTATAGATGATGGATGTGAGGTCCTAGATCAAATGTTAGAGGTGAAACTATGATTCAACCCAGCTCGACAGGCTTCAAAATACATGCTTTTTATCAGTCCTATGAACTTTCCATGGAGAAGGAAATGGCAATCCACTCCAGTCTTCTTGCCTGGAAAATCCCATGAGCGGAGAAGCCTGTTGGGCCCCAGTCCATGGGGTCACAGGGAGTCGGACACAACTGAAGTGACTTAGCACACATGCACGCACATACTGAGAGGAAGGGCTTCCCAGGTGGCTCAGTGGTAAAGAACCCACCTGCCAAAGCAGGAGATGCGGAATACACAGGTTGACACAGGACTGAGCAACTAACACACACACTAAGAGGAAAATCACCTGTGTCATCTGTGATGAAAGGAGGACTTGAATCTTCTGATGGTCCATTAATTATAATGCAAACTTATTAGGATTATAATGATTATAAACACATGCTGTGGGAAATAAGTAATTGAAAATATAATGTGTGTGTGTATATATATATATATACATATATATGACACAAAACATTTAATTCATAGGAACGATTAGTGATGAGAATTTTAGGCACTATATTATCCTATTGGGAAAAACTCTTTTGCGTCCTCTTCACATCCTATCACATAAGCTTACTTCACTCCCTGGGGCACAACCAGCCAAATACTATCTAACCCAGACGTTTGCAGGGAAGCTTTGGTAAAATGCTCCTTCATAAGGCTCAAGTTTCTAACATTTCCTATCCCATTAATGATTTTTTTCCCCTCTCTGGAAACAAATGGAATTAACCAGTGGTGATTTCCTCTGTGACTCTAACATTAGTCACTAAGATTACTGTGCATATTTCCCCGAAGATATATTTTACATCGTGTAACGAATGAACCATTGAATTCTTAAGATTTTCCAGTGAAAAGTTCCTCTCTCAAGTTGTAACTTGCTGTTTAATCTTGTTAGAGGAAAGAGGCAGCTAACTATTGCATCCATCTCATAAAAGATAATAACATTTTGAGGTTAACTGAGTGATTCATGTCTTACCTAGGAAAGATTATAAAATTATATTAGAAATCCCACCCTTCTGAAGCAGTCAGAAGGTGTATGCAGAAGATGTTATCTTCAACCACTCGCCCCACCTCCCCCACCTCCAAAACAAAAAAAACATGGGTGGGGAAGTTTAGATCTATTCAGGTCTTTATCATCTTGCTAAGTTGGTAATAGTGAAAAGCCCTAACAACTCCCTTCCTCATCACCACCTTAGCATGTAGAAAAGATACCTTCTTTTGTTCAAATATGTCTTCAAATCTTAGAAGTTAGCTTGACTAGGCATCAAAGTTAATATACTTTTTATCTGATATATATATATATATCTTTATATATCTGTTATAATGTAGTAGTACTTTCATGAAAGGAAAGGGAAAACATTTTCGTTGCACAAACAGGTAATGAATACTCAATTGCACATAGAGAGAATTAGCAGACTAAATGATCCAACGATCAGTAAACATACAACCTGACTTAGGAGGCCTTGAAGATGTGGAGTGCAGTCCCACCGTTTAGTGCTGGACCTTCTAACGAAGGGACTAGTAACTCCTTCCAGTTAATTCTCGAAGTGTGACAGGAGATTTGTAGAATATAAAGAACTCAGAACACTTGTTTCTGGATTGTGTCTTAGTGCATGAGTGCTCAGTCAGGTCTGACTCTTTTCACCCCCACGGACTGTAGTCCGCCAGGCTCCTCTGTCCATGGGATTCTCCAGGCAAGAATACTGGAATGGGTTGCCATTTCCTCCTCCAGGGGATCTTCCTGAGCCAAGGATCAATTCCACATCTCTTCTGTCTCCTGCATTGGCAGGCGGGTTCTTTACCACTGAGCCACCCAGGAAGTTCTGAATTGTTTCTTAGGATTTCCCTCAATTCTCCCAGATCTTTTCTGAGTCTCTTGTTTGTCCAAAATTCCAGAGCCCATGGGCTGCACCCATTGCACAAATTTCATTTGCTTTGGCCCTTGGGTCCCTCTCTCCTGTTAGGACTAGCTATAGTCATTGAAATGGTTTTCCAGTGTTGACAGCATTTCCAGGGTGTATTTATTCAGCAGGTTAGCCTGACAGTTGTGTAAGTATTCAGATTTGTTTAGAGAAAGGATATACCAGGTGACTGTGATTTTCATTACTACTAACCATTGCTGGTCTTTAGGAAATGGTTAATTTTTCTAGGAAATGCATGTAGTTGTTAACTTTAATATTTATGTTTGGAAAGATAAATACAGTTTCAGTTTGCAAAGTTCAGAAATTGCCTATTCTAGGGGTTCTCAAAAGATTGTCAAACTCCATTTCCTCTGGGGAACAGTAACTTCAGTCAGTATCTAAACAGTAAACAGGTTTAAGGAAAAAAGCAAGAGAGTTAAAACCTTTTTTATCATAGCATGCAATTGCTGTTATATTTGGCACAATCAGAGGAAAACTGCCATTTACTAACTAAGAATTGCAGTTTATCTTGTTGACTTATTTTAGGTGCTGGAATCATCACTACAGTGACGATTAAAATCAGCTGTTTGAATTCTAGCTCTACTATGATCCGAGGGGCCTCCTATTATGAACTTCATCAAGATAACTAGACAGGACTGGCTGAGCCAAGAGTGAACAATGAACTCTACACAAGTTGCATGCCTTTAATGAGCAACACAACGGCAATGAGTAAACAGTGGCATTGTGACAGTAACTTCCAGTCATTCCTCAATAAGAATTCATGAAATCATACAGATAAGGCCAGGGGACATACTGTCCTCATTTTATTGTCTATGTAATATATCTACTGTTTCTTTCCCTACTTATATGCCTCACCATCCTATACTGGGCAGGAGAATCGGACTTCGGTGATGCACTTGTCCATTTCATTTGACTACGGTACCCACAGCAGCTAGGACAGGATCTGGCACTTAAACTTCAACACGTGAGTCTGAATGAACAAGTGGAGTCTCTTCCTTGACTTAGGACTCTGTTAAATTTTTTTTTTTTTTTTCCCTGCTTGTATATTCCCACTGCTATAACCTAGGTTCCTCTCTTGCTACACTGCATGTTTCTTAGCTGATTCTGTGATTTGCTAGGGTGGTGGAAAGATCTTCAGAAGTTAATTTTTCCTGTTCATTTAAAAAATAATCATATTTTACAGTAGGACTGTTTATTGAAGAAAGTTTTGAAAATATACCAAAATACATGTGAGAAAATAAATATCCCCGTGATTCCACTGCCCACAAATAACCGTTTAATATTGAGGTGGGGGGGCAGGTTCTGATATCTTGTTGAGTAGAATGGCGACTCAGAGGGTAAAGAAATCCGCCTGCAATGTGGGACACCTGGGTTTGACCCCTGGGTCTGGAAGATCCCCTGGAGAAGGGAATGGCAACCCACTCCAGTATTCGTGCCTGGAGAATCCCATGGACAGAGGAGCTTGGTGGGTTATATATAGTCCATGGGGTCACAAAGAGTCAGACACAACTGAGCAACTAATACTTTCTGATACCTTATGTGCTTATTATATTTCTTTGATTAAGCTAATACCATAATTACAATTTTAACATGATTTTTAAATTCAATATTTTATGATATTTTCCTAGGAGCTAAATATTCTAAATTTCCTAGTTTGTTAAATTAGTGATTTTTAAATAACTATCTTTGGCATTTTATATTTATTTTATCATGTGCATTTTCCTATTTTAGCAACTCTGTTTGTTCCAATTGTTTTTCTTGTTGTTATAAATCATACTTTAACTAGAATCTCTGTACTTTTGCTACCATATTCTTCTTATAGGTTTCCACAATGTTTCCTTAGGATGGAAATTCTGAGTTGAAGCAGAAGGTTTTCAAATCTCTAGTTGCATTCTGCTAAACTTCTTCCCAGAAAGACAGTACCAGTTTACACTGGTTGGGGCTTTCCTTTCATGTAAAGATTAGCTGGTAGCTCAAAGTTAGACCGAGAAAGGATCCAGCGTAGCACAGGAGCCAGGCTGCAACACACACCTCTCTCCCATGCCACCTCTACTGCCTCACCCTGGGGGTGTGCCAGTTCACCAATTTATACCCACTGTTACTAAGGTTTTACCTCCTTTTCTTTTAAAATTAGAGACCTTATCTATGAGATTTATTCTAAAAATGGCTGCTTCCAAGACTAGAGTATTATAGTTTTAGAATTTTGCCTCTTTTTGGTTACTGGAGACTTACTGCTTTACCCAAGTGCACAAGGGCTGTATAATCCAATTCAGAGACAGGGTCATGGTTAAATCACCAGAGTCAGCACTGGT
Source organism: Bos javanicus (assembly GCF_032452875.1). Taxonomy (NCBI): domain Eukaryota; kingdom Metazoa; phylum Chordata; class Mammalia; order Artiodactyla; family Bovidae; genus Bos; species Bos javanicus. Next base: position 12,150,695 of record NC_083871.1, on the reverse strand, counting down.
GCCTAAAAATGTTATTGGGACTATAACCCATCATGTGTGCCTTTGGAATGTCATCCAATATAATGTGCTAAATAGACTAACGCAGACCATACCCTTCATAATAGAGTGAAGTAGAAGTGATGATTGGCAACGTTGAAATTCATGCCATGTGAATTTGCAAATATGTCAGATAAACAATTAAAGCCAAGGGTTCCACACTGTATCATAAGGACAAATAGTGCTGAGTTGTTTCAAGGTATTGTTTCCTAAAATACTAGAGGAAGCTATGCCATGCATGGATTTCCATTAAATTGTTCCTCCCTAGGATGGAGGGACAACTTGTCTATAGCCTCTAATGCCCTTTGGGGTGCACTTGAATACATTGGAGGAGATGACATTGAACCAGGTACACAGCAAAATTAACTTATAATTTTAATAGAAAAATAAGGGGCATGTCTTCTCTTGATGTTTTCAATCCTTTCCTTACTTATCTTCCCTATCAGTGACATTTTTTAGATGGATGAGCAAAGAGAAGTGCCTACTTCTGAGAGGAGACATAGAATCACAGGGAATAGAATCAGAGAACTGAGGACTGAGTCTGGGAGCTGCTTGGTTCATAAGATAATTCTCTGGGATAAAACAGTGTCACAGTAGAGTTGGGAGGGTTTCAATCCTCTTCAGGCAACTCACCAGTTCAACCAATATTTACCGACTGCTGGCTGTGTGCTTAAAAAACTGTTCTAAATCCATGGACAAATCCATGAGCAGAAAACAGATTTGTCCTTGTCCTTAGGTCAGTTGCCATTGGACATGGGGAGACAGACATTAATCACATAATTTCACAAAGAACTGTATAAATGCAGTTGTGTAGAGAGGCAGGGTAGAGAACAGAGGGTGCTGACTTTGCGGGGAAGATCAGAGAACACTTTCCCTGAGAAAAACGACGCCTGAGTTATGACCCGAGGCATTAGCTAGGTAAGAAGAGGGTGGATGAGGAATCAAGATGGAGAAACTGTGTGTTCAGGGCAGAGAGCTGGTGGTGTAGATGGAGAAGATGGACCATGTTAAGGAATATTTAGGACACGATCCTCACGGAAATTGATGAGGATTTGGAATGAAGGGTAGAGGCAAAGTGAGGTGTCAATACAAGCAGGTAGGTTTCTGGTTTCAGCAATTGTTTGGGTGGTGGTGCCACATCCTGAGCTTAAAAAATAATGAAAAATGATCAGGGTTGGGGGAGTATTTGATGACTGGTTTTGAATATGTGTTGAAATGTTTTTGAAATATCCTAAATGAAATGTGTAGATAGCTGAGTACGATATTCTGAGGGAACACATGGGTTGGAGGTACAAGTTTTCGCCTCATGTAAGTACTGGCTATTGAAGCTGTGGATACAGGTAACGTTACCAAGGTGAAAATTTAAGTGGGTGGAAAAACAACAAGGCATAGGCCTAGTCTGCTATGTTCAAGAGGCTGTTTTTCTCCCCCAGGACTTTTTTTTTTAAGATGGACTATCTGTAAAGTCTTTATTGAATTTGTTACAATATTGCTTCTGTTTTACCTTTTGGTTTGTTTGGCTGTGAGACATGTGTGATCTTAGTTCCCTGACCAGGGATTGAACCCTCATCCCCTGCATTGGAAGGTAAAGTCTTAACCACTGGATTGCCAGGGAAGTCCCAATGATGAGGCTTCTTGAGTCTAATTCCCCCTCCCCTAATCTATCAAGGGAATATAGTATTTCATGAAGGAGACATGGTGGTTAGTGGTGACATTCTTTGTTGAAGAATCAAGTAAGATGAAAATGTTAGCTGGGCTAAGGGCTATTGTGGACATTGTTGCTTTACTGGGAGCCATTTCAGGGAATTGTTTGGCCAGATAATAGATTGGATTGGACAAAATCCAATCTATTGGACACAGACAAAAAGTTCAGACAACTTGAGAAGCCTGTGAGGAAAAGGAGAGATTGAAGCAGTACTTGGAAAGGAATATGGAACTGATGAAGTTTTTTGTTTTTTTTTTTTCATTTTTAATGGCTGAAATTTCATGTAAAACTAATTGAACAGTTCAAACAACAGGAAGGGAATATACAGAAGAGAGAAAAGATAATCAGCAGCAAAAGGTTCTTAAATCATACAGGAAAGCACTGGTCCAAAGCAGAGAATTTAGATTGTGTTAGGAAAAGAGAGAGCTCTTTAATTTTTCCAGAAAGAAAGAAATCTAGGTGATTGGACATGTAGATGGATACTTGTCTGATATCAAGGAAACGAGGCAAATCCTTCTCGATGCTCTTCTTTGTAAAGTTCCTACCTCTTTATGAAAAGGTGATTTGCTGAGTTTGAGAGACGAGGAGAGTGGTTTGAGGAGAAAAGAAGACTTGTGACGCTGTCACTGGGGTGAGCGTACAAGTGGATGAACTCAGCCTGACAAAGACGATGAGACTGTCAGGTGGTACCGAAGATCCCATCGAAGGCTGGGGATTGTGGGTTTACCATGGAGATTATCTGGCTTCGTGTGACTTTTCTGACTGCACTCCGTTGCTGAGAGGTAGGCATCAGGAAAGCAGTCACATGGATTCAGTTTGGGGGTTTCCTAGAGGGCAGTAATGAACACAGCAGAAAGGCAATGAAATGTATAGTGTTGTCAAGCTTATGATTGAAGCAGTGAAGCATGTATTCTAAATGGTCTCAGAAGGAAAACACAGAGAAGAGAGGGAGATAAACTGGGAGGGAAAAAAGAGTGAGCATTGGGCTTCCCAAGTGGCTCTAGCGGTAAAGAACTCACATGCCAGTGAAGAAGATGTGAGAGACATGGGTTCAATCCCTGGGTTGGGAAGATCCCCTGGAGGAAGGCATGGAAAGCCACTCCATTATTCTTGCCTGGAGAATCCCATGGACAAAGGAATCTGGTGGGCTACAGTCCATGGGATTACAAAGAATTGGACATGACTGAAGTGACTTTGGAAGGAAAGTTATAACCAACCTAGATAGCATATTCAAAAGCAGAGACATTACTTTGCCAACAAAGGTTCATCTAGTCAAGGCTGTGGTTTTTCTTGTGGTCATGTATGGATGTGAGAGTTGGACTGTGAAGAAGCCTGAGCACCGAAGAATTAATGCTTTTGAACTGTGGTGTTGGAGAAGACTCTTGAGAATCCCTTGGACTGCAAGGAGATCCAACCAGTCCATTCTGAAGGAGATCAGCCCTGGGATTTCTTTGGAAGGAATGATGCTAAAGCTGAAACTCCAGTACTTTGGCCACCTCATGCGAAGAGTTGACTTGTCGGAAAAGACTCTGATACTGGGGGAGGGATTGCGGGCAGGAGGAGAAGGGGATGACAGAGGATGAGATGGCTGGATGGCATCACTGACTCGATGGACGTGAGTCTGGGTGAACTCCGGGAGTTGGTGATGGACAGGGAGGCCTGGTGTGCTGTGATTCACGGGGTGGCGAGGAGTCGGACACAACTGAGTGACTGAACTGAACTGAAGTGACTTAGCACACACACACATACCCCCCACCCCTCACCACACACACATACATGAGTGAGCATTAGACTGGAGACCATGATGAAGTTAAAGGATTGTTGTAGCAGAAGTAACTGAAAAAACCAAACTGAAATAATAAGACTCAGTCAAAGGGTAGCATATATGTGAATTACTTCTTTGGATGTAGAGAAGTCCAAGGTGAGGTCATGCTCATTGGAGATGTAGAGACTGAAGAACTAAGAGGCCAAGGCACGGGGCTGGGTGATCCAAGGGAACTTGTAGGACACGTAAGCATGGTGTCTTGTGGATGCTGGGGACAAATACAAGTCAGGAATTAAAGTCTCTGGTGGTCTACAGGTAGTGTTACTGACTTCAGAAGATAACAGTGTTTAAAAGGTGGGGAGTTTGATGTGATTGAATGATGCAAGCTTCAAAGAGTATTTCCCTTTCCTTCCCTTCCTTTTCCATTTCAGGATTATGAGATTAATGATCAAAAGTAGCAATGGAGAACAAGAAAACATCAGTCCTGCTTCCTAGGTTGAGGGTATATGGGACGTGAGAAAATGTGTGTGTGTGTGGTCTTCTGACTCCTTGGTTGTCTTTAGTGAATATTTAGTGTGGATATGTTTATCAGTCTGTTCTTATTAGGCCTACTCATGGTGGAGCCTTCAAGATATGTATACTAGCCACTCATTTGAGCTGGATTTATGAGTATCTGTTGCACGTGTGGAACAAAAACTGAAGCTGATTGAAAGACCATGTGGTATCAATGAAAGTTTCAATTAAAACCTGAAGATAGATTATGAAGTCAAACCAGGGATGATGAAGAAGCCATATGGCTAGGCAGGAGTTCAGAGTTAGGCCGAGGAATCACGGATCTGATTTCTTCTCTTGGGGCCTCACATGGTTGAGGCATGAACAACAGTGGCCTGTCAGGATATTGGCTCACGGTGTAGGGCCTTCCCGGATGGCTCAGTGCAGTCATTTCCTGCCATAGATAGGTCAGCGATGACCCTGCAGTTTTGATGCTCTCTTATTTCCCTGTATTTTATCACTGTTATTTCTTCTAAGAGTACTGAATATATTCATTAGTATGTTATCCCACTGTTATGCATATAAATATATCTTATATATGACATTGAAATGTGTCTATAATATATTGTTGAGTGAGAAGAGTGGATTTCCAAATTGATGTATGACTTATTTGCCTGATTCAGACTTATGAGTTGGTGTCATAACTATGAAAAAGGGACAATGTTGTGGTCCTGCTTTGTAGATGACACACACATACACACACAGCCACAGTTTCCTTATCTTTAAGTTATCTTCTTTGAGAGTTTGGAACAAAACAGTATTTCAGTGTTATTGGATTTATGAATATTTATCATGTCAATTCATTATTTCTTTAGTGAAAGGATGTGGTGTCACATATTAGTCAACTCTGAGCCAGTTTAAAAGATAAATTATAAATGCTTAAAAATTACCTAACAACTGGTACAAAACCATAAAAATGAAGAATATAGAAAATTGATAATTGTCAGGAAGGGAAAGGCAAAGAGTTCTAGGAATGAAAGAAAGTTAAAGTAATGAAGATCTTTTCCATACTCACGAATTGGAAAAGTAGCACTTTGATCAGGAGGTCAGCTTTTAGTAGCATACTATGAACTCAGCAAGGAGGGGCGAAAAGAGGAGCATCTTTTTAAGTTTAGGGAACAGGAAATGGACCAGGGATAACTTAGAGGAGAAGAGACTTGACATGAACTTGAAGGATGGATATGAGTTGGCCAGGTAAAAGATTCCAGTGTGAACAAACGGCACACACTGTGTTGGTGGGAAAGGATCATAACAGTTGGGAAGCTTACCTTCAGTAAAGAACAATAAAGTGTTACTTTAAGCAGAGATAAGCCTTGGAAAGGGTTAGAAGCCTTAGTGGATACCACCAATATTTTTAAAAATTAATTTTGATTGGCGTATAGTCACTTTACAATATTATATTAGTTTCTGCTGTACAACAGAGTGAATCAGCTATACATATATACGTATATCCCCTCTTTTTTTTATTTCCTTCTCATTTAGTTCACCACATAGCATTAAGTAGAGTTCCCTGTGCTATACAGTAGGGTCTCCTAAGTTATCTATTTTATACATAGTAGTGTATATATGCAGAGAAGGCAATGGCACCCCACTCCAGTACTCTTGCCTGGAAAATCCCATGGATGGAGGAGCCTGGTAGGCTGCAGTCCATGGGGTCGCTAAGACTCAGACACGACTGAGCGACTTCCCTTTCACTTTTCACTTTCATGCATTGGAGAAGGAAATGGCAACCCACTCCAGTGTTCTTGCCTGGAGAATCCCAGGGACGGGGGAGCCTGGTGGGCTGCCGTCTATGGGGTCGCACAGAGTCGACATGACTGAGGTGACTTAGCAGCAGCAGCAGCAGTGTATATATGTCAGTCACAACCTCCCAGTTCATCCCACCATCCCTCTTCCATTAGTGGAGACAATCAATATTAAACATAACAGCTTTGGATGTGGGTTTTCCTTGTGGTTGATACACTATTCAAACCCTGCTGTTGGTTTAAATTAACATGAAGACACTATTCATCTTCCTTTTATTGAATATTTATACAAAGTTATAATTGCTGGCATTCTTATTTCTATCTGGTGAATCCACTCAATAGCGATTCCTCAACAGCAAAACCCAACTTACATGTATTCCCTAACTGGAATCCAGTGCCTTCAGCCTTTCAATAGAGTATGCCAACTAAATGGATATAGTAAAATGAGTAGTGTTGGTGATTCTGTGTGTGTGTGTTTGTGTGTTTAGAGGGCAGTTATCAACTCCTTTGTCTCCCCCTGAAAGATGTTGGAAACAAACAGTAATATAAGCAGTGAACCTAAGCAGTAAAGAGAGCCCTGTACCCTGATACCTCCAAACCCTTAATAGTGACATGAAGAAAAGAACGCCTAATCTTCAGGAATAGACCATTGTCAAACAAACAAACTGTGGAACAAGGTTTTGTGATAGGTAGATCACATAGAGATGAAATAAATATTCAGCTAGATACTAGAAAACCCACTCCAGTACTCTTGCCTGGAGAATCCCATGGATGGAGGAGCCTGGTAGGCTGCAGTCCATGGGGTCGCAAAGAGTCAGACACGACTGAGCGACTTCACTTTCACTTTTCACTTTCATGCACTGGAGAAGGACATGGCAACCCACTCCAGTGTTCTTGCCTGGAGAATCCCAGGGACAGGGGATCCTGGTGGGCTGCCGTCTATGGGGTTGCACAGAGTCGAACACGACTGAAGTGACTTAGCACCAGCAGCAGCAGATATTAGAGGGTAAGTACTGACATTCTTGGGCTTCCCTGGTGGCTCAGAGGGTAAAGCGTCTGCCTGCAATGTGGGAGACCTGGGTTCAATCCCTGGGTCGGGAAGATCTCCTGGAGAAGGAAAAGGCAACCCACTCCGGTACTCTTGCCTGGAAAATCCCATGGACGGAGAAGCCTGGTAGGCTACAGTCCAGTTCATAGGGTCTCAAAGAGTCAGACATGACTTAGCGACTTCACTTTCACTTTAACTGACATTCTTTAAGTTGCTGACTTGTTTACTCCCCAAACTACAACTCTTCACCATTGTAGTAAGTTCTACTTTTCAGCAGTTCACTTAGACCTTAGAGGACAAAATAACCCTTGATTAAATTCTGGGAGTGAAAAGGAAATGATGCCTGCTTGTGGTCTAGTTCATGGCTGTTATAACACACTCGGAACCAGCGCATCTGAGGCTGGAGAGTAGAGTATAAACCTTATAGTTCTTAACAAGGGCTGCACACTAGAATCATCTAGATAGCCTTTTCCAAATAGGTATGTTTGAGCCCACCTTCAACACTCAAATGGATTCTTGAAGGTGTTTCACTGAGGATGTTAATACACAGCTCTGTTTTAGAAAAATTGATAAAGTGTATACAAACCACAAGAAAAGCAGAATGGCAACAACTTCAGCAGCTGCTTTGCAGTTTTTGATGTATTTTTGACTGTGTTATTTTGCCTAATCTTCATATTAATACAGCAAGATAAGTAACATTAAATGCATTTTATGAAAGGAGAAACTGAGGCTTGGAGAGATCCATCAAATTTCCCATGTTTCCATTGCATAGAAACAGCAGAATCAAATGCAAATCTCCTGACATTTCTAGTGTTAAATCTTCTTTGGCATGAAATCCTTTCATCATCAGATCATGTCTGAGCATTTCTTTTCCCCTTCCCTTTTACCATAGCTCCTTCTTTTTTTTTTAACTTATTTGGCTGATTGGGTCTCCGTTGTGGTGCAAGGGATCTTGGTTGCATCACGAGGGATCATTTATTGTGGCGCATGGACTCTCTAGTTATGGCCCTCTGGCTTCAGTAGCTGTAGCATGTAGGCTTTCCAGCTACGAGTGAGTGGGCTTGGTTGCCTGGTGGCATGTGGTATTTTAGTCCCCTGACCCGGGATTAAACCCGTGTCCCCAGCATTGCAAGGCAGACGCTTAACCACTGGGCCACCAGGGAGTTTCCGACTCCTTCTTTATATACGTCCTACCTAGTGGAATATCATTCTTGAAAGTTCTGTTTCCACCATATATCGTATATATTGGAAGGAATTTGGATTTTTTAGCTTTGGAATTAGCAAGCATATCACTTTGATAATCTCATAATAATTTCCTGACTTTTCCCAGTGCAAAAGATATACAGAGAATTTCCAATGACATTTTTAGGGAATTCCAACACCATATCAATGTTGTACTAGTACTGGAAAAAAGTAATTATTATTAAAGACCTAATTCATTCTATGCCTAGCAATTACACAATATGTGTGTGTGTGTGCTAAGTCACTCTAGTCGTGTCTGACTCTTTGCAACCCTGTGGACTGTAGCCCACCAGGCTCCTCTGTCCATGGGATTCTCCAGGCAAGCCTACTGAAGTGGGTAGCCTTTCCTTTCTCCAAGAAATCTTCCTGACACAGGGATCAAACCCACTCTTGGGTCTGATCTTGGGTCTCCTGCATTGGCAGTTCTGTTCTTTACCATTAGTGCTACCTGGGAAACTCACACAATATACTGACTAGCTATTAACTTCAAAGTGAAAGTGAAGTCTCTCAGTCGTGTCCGACTCTGCGACCCCATGGACACCAGGCTCCTCCGTCCATGGGATTTTCTAGGCAAGAGTACTGGAGTGGGTTGCCTTTTCCTTCTCCAGGGAACTTCCTGACCCAGGGATCGAACCCAGGTCTCCGGCATTGTAGACGGACGCTTTACCATCTGAACCAAAACTAGCTATTAACTCAAAGCGTAAGAACAGATGTCCTTTTGAGCAGTTTCAATCTCTGGGGTAGTTTCTCAGAAAAAAATAATTTTACATTCTTAAATTAAGAATCTTTAAATTGTAATCAATAAGTATGTTTTCATTTATGATACCAGAAGGTTTATAATAATTCTTTATATGAGGAAACTCTCCAACCTTTTTTTCTAAATCTTCCTTCAGAATGCAAGCTTGCTTTCTGAAGAAGGTTCTCATTCACACACACACACACCGTTTGTGAAAAACATTTTCTGCATTTCATATTTCTTTCTCTAATCTTTTACGTTTTGACAACTCATTCCTTTATCCTTCTTTCCATGGGATTTATCTACATAGAATAATGTCTCTCAGTATAATCTGGACCTTAAAAAAAATCTTTCAGACAAGTCTCCAAGTTTCTAGAGGTCAAAGAGAACAAGTTCACAATTCAATCATCGTGACAACCTAGCACAAAAAATCATGAAGGCATTGCCCTGGAAGGAGACATACTCTGAAGGATTGACTGCAGGACTTTAGTTTTTGGCAAGACATTATTCAGTGGCAGCTTAAAACTTGGAACTCACATAGCTCCCAAGTGAAGTCTCAGATTAGCCTGATTTGTTTTTTAGTTCATCCATCTGAGAAATAGAAGAATTGAGTCTATTTATCAGCTTCCAACTACTCTTTGTATTTTTTTTCCCCCAACCTATTATTCAGGGTGGCTAAACTCAGGATTGCCACCACCTGACTTAAGCACCGAGAAGTGAACTGTGGAATGATACCATTTAGTTCACGTTGTTGATGTGCCTTCGGGAAATAAAGCTTCGTAAGGCAAAAAAGAGAGCCAGCTCTGGTATCTATTTATCTCAGCGCCCTTTCTGATATCTATTTATCTCAATGCGCTGTCTAAGGAATGACTTATAATATAAATGTATTTCCTAAGTCCTAGTGTAAATGAGAGAGAAGATGGATACTTCTACTTTGTCACATGAAGGCTTTCTCAAAGACTTCTTTACTTATTAATTCAACTTATTTTTGACTGAACTAGCTGACTTTTAAATCTTATATTCTACTATATTCTGTTCTCCTTCAACCTTCCTTTGGGTAACTTTGAGGACAGGTGCTGAAGCTGCCTACAGGTCTTATAGGCCTGCCGCATGTATCCACCTAGAGCACATCATCTGAGCAAATTTCACCCCTGGAGACAGTGAAGCACAGGACGGTCTGGCATGCTACAGTTCAGGGGTCGCAGAGGGTCGGACTCAACTGAACAACAATAGCACATATTCTTTGAAAGTTAGATTTTAACTCAGAACTGAGCCAAGAAATTAGTAGTCTGCTTAAAAAGCAGACTGTTTGTGTGGAAATCAAAAGCTATCTGAGTGTTCAGCCAGACCATCATTTCTGTCCACTTAGTAAACAATACACTGATCCACTGAAACAAGTTTCTGAAGATAAATAAATTAGGAGCCATATTCATCTTAGTGCAGATGCTTGATAAAAACATTTGCCAGGATAACAACTCCACAGACTATATTCCTTTTTAATGTAACTCATATCTGGCTAGCAATAGACCAAGATGGTTATTATTCATTTTAGGACAAGTGATAATCACCTTGGAATAATAAGATCCTTGAAACTCTTTCATGAGGAAAAACTGCTGTCTGTATTTTAACAGATGGTAGTAAAACATGACAAAGATTATCCTGTTATGAAATGTGTGTAAAGTGCCCTTGGATGATGCTTTGTCATTATATCCCGATGTTGTTCAAAAAGTTCCAATGCATGGTCCAAATAAGCATAGATTACAGGTCCTTGATTACCGTAGATACATGACAGGCACAAGCGTAATTAAATAACCACAAAAAGGTTTCTGTGAAAAATAATGACTATAAAGCGGCATGTTTCCCACATAGAAAGTTTAGCCTGTTTTTCCCTCAAGAATAGGTAATGGAGCTGAAAACTGCTTGAATACCTTCCAAAGGGTAGAGACGGAAAACAGCAGCAGTGGCAGCAATAACAACAACATAGTAATTATCTGATAAGAGATAAGAACACAAAGAAAACAGTAAAACCCATTAAAAATAAATACCCCCCAAACCTCAGTACTATTGACATTTGAGGCCAGATAAGCCCATAAAGAATCTGTCTGCAATGCAGGAGACACAGGAGACACAAGTTTGATCCCTGAGTTGGGAAGATCTCCTGGAGAAGGAAATGGTGACCCACTCCATTGCCTGGAGAATTCCTCCTCAATTGCCTGGAGAATCCCATGGACGGAGGAGCCTGGAGGGCTACAATTTCTAAATGGCCCCAAAGAGTCAGACACGACTGAGCAACTAAGCATATACACACAATTCTTTTCGTGAGGGGCTGAACTGTGCATTCGGGGAAGCTCGGCAGCATCCAAGGTCTCTGTTCATTAGAAGCTGGTAGTCCCTTTCCATTTGTGTGAAGCAAAAACGTCTTCAGACTGTCTGGAGTCTCCAGAGACTTCTCCTGGGGAGAAAAATGAGCTCTCTTTGAAAACCACTAGGTTAGGAAAAATTTCTTAGATATGAAAATCAAAAGCATGACCCATAAAATAATAATTTGATAAATTATACATGAATAAAACGTAAAGTCTCTGTTTCTCAATGACACTGTAAAGAGAATGAAAAGACAGGCCACAGACTGGGAGAGAGTATTTGTAAATCATACAGCTGAAAAAGTTCTGGTATCCAGAATACTTAAAGAACTCTCAAAACTCCAATAATAAACAAACAACCCAAGAAAAACATGAAAAAGATTTGAACAGACTCTTCACCAAAGAAGATATACAGATGGCAAATAAGTGCATGAAAAGACGTTCAGTAGCATTAGTGAATAGGGAAATGCAATTTAAAATAAGATATGCCATCACATACTTATTAAAATAGCTATGAGACTTCCCTGGTGGTCAGTGGTTAAGATTTCTTGCTGCCAATGCAGGGGGCACAGGTTCCAGTGCCTGGTCACGCAACTAGATCCCACATGCCATGTGTGGGGTCAAGAGATTAAAAAAAATAATAATTATAAGTAAAAAGAGTGGCCATAGCAAGCAAGTATCAGTGAGGATATAGGGGGACTAGAATTTTCATACTCTATTGGTAGGAATGTGAAATGACACTACATTGGAAAACAGTCTGGCAATGTCTTAAAAAGTTACACATATACCTACCATATGATCCGGCCATGTTATTCCTTGGGGTTTATCAAAGAGAAATGAAAGCACAAGCTCATACAAAGACGTGCATAAGAATGTTTATAGCAGCTTTGTTTGTAATAGCCAAAATAGAAATCAATTCAAATGTCCATCAACAGATAAATGTTTTCGATAGAAAACTACTCAGCAAAACACAAACAAAAGAAGAAGGAAATGTTGATGCACCTAAAAACATAGTTAAATCTGAAAATAATGATGCTGAGTGGAATGAGCTAGGCAAAAAACTAGAAGTACATACTGTGTTACTCCATATATGTATGTATATATATATACATACATATATATAAAGTTTGAGAAAATGCAAAATTATTTGTGGTGAAAGAAAAGAAGGATAAGATGAATGGTTGTGTGAGGTGCAGGGCATGGGTGAGGAGGGTGGCCGTACAGAGGGGCAAGAAAACTGAGGTGATGGATATGTTCACTGTATTGATTGTAGAGTTGGATTCACAGCCATACATATATATGTCAAAACTTAAAAATTTGTACACAAAGTACAGTTTATTGTATACAGAAGAAAAAAGTGCCATCTAGAATCACAACATGAAGTATAAATTACCTAGGGATAAATTTACCAAGAAATATCAGGGACAATTATGAAGAAACTTCAAGACTCTAATTGGGGATAGAAATATTTGGCTAGACCAGGACTCATCTTGCATCATTAATATTGGATAAAAGGACTCATTTTTATAAAATTGTCCATTTTTAAACATTAATCTGTGATTGTAATGCCATAAGAATTCCAATCCTAATGAAATTTTATTTAGTTTTGAACCATGAAGGTTTATTTCAATGTTCATATAGACAAAATATGAGAATAATCAGAAATTAAAAGGGAAAGCTCGCAAAAGTGACTTTTACCTACTACATTTTAGAACATGTTGTAAAGCTGGAGTAATTGAAACAGTGTCAATTTGATGCATAAATTGATGGAAGATCAATAATGCAGATAAGAAATATAGCTAGGTATGCATAGGGCTTCCCAGGTAGCGCTAGTGTTAAAGAACCTGCCCGGCAATGCAGGAGATGTAAGATATACAGGTTTGATCCCTGGGTCAGAAAGATCCCCTGGAAGAAGAAATGGCAACCCACCTCAGTATTCTCGCTTGGAGAATCCCATGCAAAGCCCATAACGTTGCAAAGAGTCAGTCATGAATGAAGTGACTTAGCTTGCTTGCTTAGGTTTAGTTGAGAAATAAGCATATGTAAAAGTGGCATTACAATTTGTAAAAAAAGAAGACTTTTTAATAAAGTTTTGAGATAATTAACCAACCATTTGAAAATAAAAATACAGCTAGATAACTGCATTCCATACAAAGACAAATTCCAGATTGAACAAAGATTAAGTGTTAAGATAAAGTTGGTAAAAACCAACCAACCAACCAACGAAACAAACAAAAAAACCCCCCAAAACCAGAAGAATATATAAAGGGATACTTTATAATATATAAAGGGTAAAGACCTTTCTTAGCCTAAAATAAAAGCCAGAAAGATAACTAACCAAAGATTTAAAATGTTGACTGCATAAAAATTGAAAACTTTTATACTACAAAAAACACCATAAACAAGGCTGATGAGCATGAAATATGTGCAACTAATGTTTAAAATATTCAAAGCACTGTAGAAACTGAAAACAGAATAGATAATATCTGGAAAGAAATGTGCAAAAGGATATAAACAGGCAATCACCGAAGACATATAAATGGTCGGTGAATTTTATGTATTTTTTCCAGCCTTTTTAGTAATCTAATGAATGCAAACAAACACAATAATGAGATACTGCCACCTTTCTGACTAGTAAATTTTAAAAGACTGATCAAACTTAGATTGGCAAGAGAATGGAAATTGACTTTTTCATGTGTTGTTGGAGAGAGTATAAAAACTGACACATTTTTCCAGAACACAAATTAGAAATGTATGTCAAAGCTTGAAATAATGCAATTGCACTTCTAAGTAATTATTCTAAGTGGATAAATAAACACGAGCGCAAGGATTCGTGAACAATGATGTTCACTGCTTCTGTATTTCTCTTTTGTTAAAAAAAAAAAATAGGTTCAGGTTCCTTTATAGAAAAATTTTAATCATACGTGAGCAGAGAGAGAATGGTATAATTAACTAAATCACCCAGTTTCAACAATTATTAACATTTTGCTAAATCTGTCTATCTCTTCTGCACTTTTATTTGGGAAAGCTTGCACTTTCATTTGAGTATGGATATACAGTTTATTAAAGTAAGCCCTAAACAATATAATATATTCCATAAAAACTTTGGTATGTGCACTTGAGAAATAAAGACTTTGAATAAAACATAACTTGAATAGCCATTAATACTAGCTAATGTCCAGCCCATGTTTTAATTTCCCGAATTTTCTCAAAAATATGTTTAGAATTGGTTTGCTTGAATTAAAATCTTAAGTTTCATATATTACATTTGGTTCATTATGCCTTGGAGTTTCTTCTCTTTAAAAATCTGTAACAGATGAGATCGGGCGCGTTCAGGGTGGTATGGCCGTAGACGGGGGCGGCTGCAGCCGGATATTTGGCAAAACTAGTACAATTATGTAAAGTTTAAAAAAAAAAAAATCTGTAACAGTTCCTCCTCTCCCTCCTTTTAAATGCCATTTATTTATTGAAAAAACTTGCTCATTTATACTGTGGAATTTCCCACATACTGAATTCAGCTGATTGCTTTCCAATATGCTATTTAACTGTTTTCCCTTATATTTGCTGTGAAATGATAGAATTGGTTAAAAGTTTATGACCGCAGTGTTGCATAAACGATGCCCTGCACTTCCTGTTGCAAAATGCTTTGTTCTGTTTAAATGATATGATCCAGATGGGTTCAGATGATGTCAGAGTGATGCATGCATTATAAAGTGCCCCAGTAATTCCTCAATAATTGTTCTATTTCCATGTTGATAGTTGCATAGGTCCATTATTTCATTAAGGATTGCAAAATGTGATTTTCTGTCATTCCCTTTGTGTTTATTAGCTGGAACTCTTTAAAGAACTTTCCCTTATCAACTAATTGATACACCGAGATAGACTTTGTATGGCTAAGAGTGGCTTGATTCTTTTCCTCTACTTGTTACTTTTTTAGAATAGTGAGTTGGTTTCCAAGAAGTGTAGTTGTCACTGAATGCATATATGGTGTTTATTTCATTTTAACTTGTGGATTTTCACATTCCTAATATATTTCAATGTATTGCAGTCATTATCCTTTTGTTGCACAATCTACAACGGCATAGAGGAAACCCTTTTGAATTGACTCTATTGTTCTTTTGATATAACTCCAATGGTTTTCTGAAAAGTGTCTTGTCTTTTGGCACATCTCAATTCCTGCTGCTGCTGCTGCTGCTGCTAAGTCGCTTCAGTCGTGTCCGACTCTGTGCGACCCCATAGATGGCAGACCACCAGGCTCCCCCGTCCCTGGGATTCTCCAGGCAAGAACACTGGAGTGGGTTGCCATTTCCTTCTCCAGTGCGTGAAAGTGAAGTCGCCCAGTCGTGTCCGACTCTCTGCAACCCCATGGACTGCAGCCTACCAGGCTCCTCCGTCCATGGGATTTTCCAGGCAAGAGTACTGGAGTGGGGTGCCATTGCCTTCTCCGTCTCAATTCCTAGGCTCGCTTTACACATTTCTAACCTTTGACCTAGATTCACCCTATTTCCCAAGGAGCTTATTTAAGCTACAGTCATCCCCTACATGGAGAAGGCAATGGCACCCCACTCCAGTACTCTTGCCTGGAAAATCCCATGGACAGAGGAGCCTGGTAGGCTGCAGTCCATGGGGTTGCGAAGAGTCGGATACGACTGAGCGACTTCACTTTCACTTTTCACTTTCATGCATTGGAGAAGGAAATGGCAACCCACTCCAGTGTTCTTGTCTGGAGAATCCAAGGGACGGGGGAGCCTGGTGGGCTGCTGTCCATTGGGTCGCACAGAGTTGGACACGACTGAAGCGACTTAGCAGCAGCAGCAGCAGCATCCCCTACATATGCTCTTTCACCTGTTCATTCATCGTTCTCACCTTGGGGGACCATCAACTTCTCACTCACTATTGGATTATTCCTACCAGGTTAAGTATATGTTGCTACTTTTCCCCTCTAAAAATATTCATTTTAGGGGCTTCCCTGGCAGTCCAGTAGTTAAGATTCCATGCTTCCAATCATGGGTTCAATCCCTGGTCGGGGAAATAAGATCCTACATGCTTCGGGATGCAGCCAAAAATACCAAAAAACAACCCCCCCTTAAAAAAATTAAAAACTATGAAAAAGTTCTATTAAACCACCTTCCCTCTACACACACTACACCCATAGAGTGCTCTCTTTTATGGCAAAACTCCTTGAAAGAAGAATCTTCTCACTGTCCTTAATCTCTTTCCTTTCATACTTTCATAAACAGACTAGAATCTAGTTTTTGTTCTATGACTAACCTAAAACTGTTCTTATCACAACTATCAGGGCCAAAAATCATTCTCTGTTTTCGTCTTAAAGGATAAAACAAGTATTTGGTCAAATTGTTCCTTTTTGAAACATGATTCAGATTGAGTTTCTGATAATTTTTTCCCACAAGCCAACTCTTTTCAATGATAACTTTACTCTTTCAGTTGCTCCAGTTAACTTTGGTGTCATCCTTAATTTCTCTTTTGCATAAACCAGATCCAGTCTGACAGTAAATCTTGTCATTTCTGGCTCCAAACCACACTCAGCATCCCGCCACTTCTTACCATCCCAAATGCTATTAGCCTGACTTAACCATTTCACACCTGTCTGATGATAATAGAATCCAAACTAGTCTCCCACTTCTGACCTTGGTTTATTGCAATCTATTCTCAATAAGCAGCAAAATGTATACAGTTAGAACGCAGAGCAGATTCTCTCTCTCCTTTCTCTGATGCCTTTCAATGGTTTCCCACCCTACCCAAAATAAAGACACAAGCAGCTGCTCTGAGCTACGAGATCATTCATGATTACTTTTCTGTCCTCATATTGTACCACCTTCTCTGTTATTTTCTCCATTCCATTTTCTTTTCCCCTCAAGGCCTTTGCATTTGCTATTCTCTTTGCCTGGAATACTCCTACTCCAGTATCGGCAGTGGCTCAGTGGTAAAGAATCCACCTACAATGCAGGAGACATGGGTTCAATTCCTGGGTCTGGAAGGTCCCCTGGAGAAGGACATGGGCAACCCACTCCAGTATTCCTGCCTGGAGAATCCCATGGACAAAGAAAGGAGCCTGGCAGGCTACAGCCCATAGGATTGAAAAAAGTCAGACATGGTTGAAGCGACTTAGCACGCATGCTCTTCCTCACTTCCTTCACTGTTTTACTTCACTGGCTCCTCTACCTAAAACTTCGAATTTAGCCAGTATTAGTTGGCTCTGGTTGCTGTAACCAAATACCATCCATTGGGTGGCTTAAACAATAGAAATTTATGCCTCATAATTCTGGAGACTGGAAGCCCAAGACCAAGGTGCCAGCAGAATTGGTATCTGGTGAGCCCCTCTTCCTGGCTTGTAGAAACCTGCCTTCCTGCTGAGGCTTCTCATGGCCTGTCCTTGGTGGGTGTGCCTGGAGCAAGAGGGAGCTTTCCCATCTCTTCTTCTTCTTGTAAGGAGCTCATCCAAAATTCATTACTTCCCTAAAGTCCCACCTCAAAACACTATCACTTAAGGAGTGATGGTGTTAGGCTTTAGGGAGTTAGAGTTAGGGAGTGAGGATTTCAATGTATGAGTTTTCGGGAGGGGACACAAACATTTAACCCCTAGTAGCTACCTCCACTGATATTTCATATAGCCCCCTCTTTTTGTCCCCTAAGACACTCATCACATTCTAAAAATACAATAAATTTTACTTGTTTTGTGGATTCTTTGCACTCACCATTAGAATTCTACCTCCATGAAAGCATGCTTTTATTGCTTTTATTGATTCTTCAGCATCTCTAAAAATGTACAGAGATCTCTCTGTGAGAGATCTTGATGCCCCTATTCCCAAAGAATTGGGCCACCCATCTCTTGAGGGGGAAATGTTGGGTAGTTAGAATAGGAAAAAGGAGTCCACAATGGTGATGGTTAAAAGACAAAGAAGGGAAAAACCCATGAAAATAGACCAAAGGAAGGTCCGAGGACCAGAGTGATAACCTCAGATGAAACAAACAGCCTTCCTGGCTAGCCCGATACATAGGCAGGCTCAGGGGGAAAACATATAAAAAGAGGAGCCAAAACTGTGCCTCTGGCCTCTCTTCTCTTCGCGTCTTTTGGGCTGGCCTGCCCTCACGCCTCAGGGTTGTATTTTCTTTTGCTTGCCAGATAGATAAAACTGAGCTGTAAGACTGGTCCCTCCGTTGTGTAAATTGTTGCTGCCACAAGACAGAACTAAGGAAATTACACACTCCCCTGACAAGATGCTCAGCAAAAACATGTTGAGTATCCAGAAGGTCTTAGAGGTTCAAGTGGGCTGTAACCATAAAAGAGAATGCAGCCTTTGTGAGAAAGAATCTGCTCAACTCTGGGATAAGCTATATGTTATAAGAAGTCATTATATTATGTTCACATCCACAACTGTGAACATCTTAATATTTATTCAATGGACTTATCAATTAAAACTTCTCTTTTGAAATATATCTAATTGATAAAGTTACAACAAATAAGCTAGGCTATCTGAAAAAGGAGTACCAAAGTCATTTAAATTCCAACACTGATATAGCCATATGTTTATTGTAAAACAAAGACTTTTCCCCCCTTTACTTTAGAATAAACAACTGTGGCAAATGGGCTCAATATTTCCTTTAGCTATGCTCATAATATATTTTAAGCAACATAATAGGCTTGCATTACCCATCTTGTTTTCGATATCCATATGGCAACATTATGTAAATGTTCCTTAAAAACAAATGATGCTATTTAGTATGCAATGTATGTTGTTTGCTGCTAAAACCATAATTATATGAAAGAAGAAAGTCATTGGATCATCCCCAAAAAGGATTAAATTCTAGGACAATTATAAACAGGAAATAGTTGATACAATTAAACTAATGTCAGAAACACTTTACTTGAGTTGATCAAAAAAGGCATAATTTAGAAGAGATTTCAAGATGATAATGGAACATATTTTCTGTTTTCCAAGGAATACAGTTTATGAAAGACTCTGAAAACTAGCTGTTAGAAAACTGCAATCATATGTAGGGAAATTATGATTGGGGTAACCCAGTGGGTTACTTTATTCCTCAAAAACTCGAATGAGTACAGTAAGGAAAGGAGCCCTTGTGGTGATTAATGGCTATTTTAGGTATTTCAGAAAATGCAACAATGGGATAGAATTTAGTAAGAACGATACCTTTCTCATTATTCCCCCAAATATTTTTTCTTTTGTAGACTTCAAATTATAATATTTGTAGCCTACTGAATTGAAAAATTTATAGAAAGCTGAAAATATAAAACATGAAGTCAAGCAGTTAGGGACCAGATAATGGATAAACTTGCATCTCTGATAGATTCCTCTAAGAGACCTTTCAAATACTCTATTTTGAGTTAACGGTGTTCTGTCATGTTCAGTTATAGACACATAGACTCTTAGCATTTATTTTAACTCCTTTCTTACCTATGAAAAAGTGTGGATCCCACAGGCATCAGCAGCTTTCCCATGCTTGTATAGGTCAGGATAGAGGAGACCAGACTGAAACTCATCATGAATCCTGGTTAGTCTTACTGTCAAAAGAGATTCCAAATCTTTTTTTTGTTACAGATGAGATTGATCAAGTGAAAAAATGCCCCACTCGTATGTGCGTATATACACACACTGTTCACATACACATACATACAGCTAGTTACACACACATATACATATAATTTTATTTATGCATCTTAATTTCATAAGAACCAGGTTTGTAAGTACCTGGTTACTTACATATGACCGGTGTGTTTGGTCATATGAACATTTTGTTAACGTGTGATCTTGGCCTTTCTGTTAGGGCACTACATTTTTTTTAGCAGAACCCAGAGGCTGGAACTTAGGAGAGTAATAACGTGGTTTTTTAAATGATGAAAATGGTATACTAGTCCTGTTATTTCTTTTCTTTTATGATATTTAGGCATTTAGAAAAATATGACATTTAGAAAAAATCAGAAGCATGTAGTGATTCTGGTTGCAAACACAAGAACCTAAAGCACAAGAAGCCCTGCAGAGCTGGAAAACAGGAAATAGGCTACAGAAACACAACATATTTGCAGCCTCATTATCTTCCTACATAACAGCGGAGATTGGGTGTCAGGGGTACTCCAGGATACTTTCTTTAAATGACACAAGTTTTTAAATATCAGGGAAAAAACCAACCATTTAAATATATAAAAAGTGAAGCAGACATTGCTGAAGAATGGATTGTCTATCAGCATTTTCAAGTATTCTGCTTTTAATGATGATGTTCTTTCCAAGTTTTAGGGACTAGGCATGAGCCTTCTTTCATTAACATGTCCTACAGAATATCTTTTTCTTTTAACTGTTTTTGAAGATATGGGATTACAAATTTAGAAGTCTGGAATACATTACAGGAGTTCATCAAGATTTCATCTGATTGGAGGGACCCTAGCTTTCTTTTGCACGCATTTTTGAAATATCTGTTCAGACCCTCTGTAAAGATGGACTGGTTTCACTAGGTGATACATGTACCTTTTGTACATTAGTATAGTTTTCTGCTTAACACAGATGTGTATTTGTGTGTTGAGTCAAGGAAATGAATTGTCAAAGGACAAGAATATGGGTTGATTAGTGAAGGATCTTAGTGATAGCCAAGGATCTCTAAGAGGGGGCACTGCTGATGGAGCTCAGATCCCCAGTGACATCCACCATTGCAACGGAGTCCTGAGGATGGATTAGGAAAGTAAATGTCAGAACCCTGGGGATGTCCTCCACAGAAAGGGAGCATAAGAAACCTGGAGCTTTCTCTATTTGTTTCTCCCCTGACCTCATAAGCATCGTAAAAACTCAGGCAGCTTGCTAGACTCAAATACAAATAACAGTTTTACTGACAAAACCAACAACTTGTGAGGGGAAACAATAAGAACATTAGAAAATGCTTACTCTTTCAAAAAATACTGTAATTTTTGAGTTAAATTTCAAGGATAAGCCACCAAATACATACTTTTATTTAAAATGTTTCTTGCTTGTCGATTTATACATAGAAACAAAACAACAACAATGAAAATTGAAGTTGTAATGATGCGGCATGTTTAAAAAGAAATTCATTTTGAATGCAAATTAAAACTACAGTGAGGTATCACCTCACACCAGTCAGAATGGCCATCATCAAAAATTCTACAAACGATAAATGCTGGGGAGGGTGTGGAGAAAAGGGAGCCCTCTTGCACTGTTGATGAGAATGGAAATTGATACAGCCATGGCAGAGAACACGGAGATTCCTTAAAAAACTAGGGATAAAACTACCATATGATCAAGCAATCCTACTACTGGGCACATACCCTGAGAAAACCATAACTGAAACAGATGTATGTACCTCAGTGTTCATTGCAGCATTGTTTACAATAGCTAGGACATGGAAGCAACCTAGACTTCCATTGACAGATGAACAGATAAAGAAGTTGTGGTATATATATACAATGGAGTATTACTTGGCCATAAAAAGGAACACATTTGAGTCAGTTCTAATAAGATGGATGAACCTGGAGCCTGTTATACAGACTAAAGTAAGTCAGAGAGAGAAAAACAAATATCATATATCAACGCATGTATAGGTAATGTCAATGCATGTACATGTAATGTAGTAAACTGGTACTTATGCCCCTATTTGCAGGGCAGGAATAGAAACGCAGACATAGAGAACAGTCTTTGAACACAGTGGGTAAAGGAGAGGGGGAGGTATCTCGAGAGTAGCATTGAAACATACATGCTACCATATGTAAAATAAATAGCCAATGGGAAGTTGCTGTATAACACAGGGAGCTCAAGGTGGTACTGTGACAACCCACAGGAGTGTGATGGGGTCGGGGCTGGGAGGTGGGGAGGAGGTTCAGGAAGGATGGGATATATGTATGCTTATGGCTGAATCATGTCATCATGTGACGGAAACCAACACAATATTGTAAAGCAGTTATCCTCCAATTAAAAATAAATTTTAAAAAAGGAAATGCATTTTGAAATGTGGGAAGACCCATCAAGAATGGTGGAGGAAACCACAAGGATTTTTTAAATATTGAAATGAAATACCGATGAGGGCTGTGGGCTTGTCCAGGAATTCTTTCTTGGTTGTGGTAGATATGCTAGATTGGCTCTTTTAAACATCTGTTTCAACTTTCTTCTATTATTCAGAGGCTGAAAATAAAAATTAAAAGTCCCAGATGGGTTTGAAGTGAAAATTCCAGATGTGATTTAGGTCCTGCCAATCGGATGCTGTCAAATGATTCTCGTGTTCAGAACTGAGTTCATGGAGTATGTGAGATGCTAATTTTGTGGGTGCAGATTCAGCAGGATTTGGATAACTCTGGGGCCAACAGTGGCAAGGATGGGTCTCTTGGTCCCAGATCACAGCCAAGCCAAGGGTGATTTTGGAGTCAGGAATTGGCTCTTGAATTCTCTCCCAGAAGCTGTAATTCTCTTGGCAGGTCACATCTACTGTGTGGTTCTGGGAGTCATTCCTGAATGACCTGATCCTTCAGCTCTTATAACAATTTTGTAAATACCTTAGTTCCTGTATTAATTTTTAAGATTTCCTTTATTAAAATTTTTTCTGCTAAAAATATATTATTTTCTGTTTCCCTGGTGGCTCAGATGGTAAAGAATCTGCCTGCAATGAGGGACACCTGGGTTTGATCCCTGGATTGGGAAGATCCCCTGGAGGAGGGAACAGCTACCCACTCCAGTATTCTGGCCTGGAGAATTCCATGGACATAGGAGCCTGGCAGGCTACAGTCCATGGGGTCGCAAAGAGTCAGACATGACTGAGAAACTTTCATTTTCACTTTTTCTGCTAAAAACACCTAGCATATTTTCTATTACCAGCTGCTGAATTTTTATACAATAGTAGAATACATCTTTATCATATGCTTCTAGTGTAGTCCTGCTGGAGGACTTAGAAAGAAAAGGACTAAATGTATTGAATGTTCAGCTTCCCACCCTTCACCCCATATACTTGTTCTCTTTCCATTGCTTTTCCTCTGGAATCAGAACCTGTCCATCTCCTCTTTGATCCTTGGCAACTTATTGGACTTCTCTGTCCCTGAAAATAATTATAGTGTCTGCCTCATAGAGTGATGCTGGTTTAGTTGCTCAGTTGTGTCCAACTCTTGCAAGCCCATGGACTACAGCCTACCAGGCTCCTCTGTTCAGGGAATTTTCCAGGCAAGAATACTGGATGGGTTGCCATTTTCTTCTCCGGGGGATCTTCCCGAATCAGGGATCAAACCTGGGTCTCCCACCTTACAGACAGATTCTTTACCATGTGAACCATCAAGGAAGCCCATAAGAATTAAAGAATTAAATTATGGTACATAATAAATGATCAATAAATGTGATCTACTGTCAGCATCATTACTTCCATGTAACTTCTATCACCTGTAATGATAGTTATGGGATAAATATTTTGCATGCCCTTGAGGGAAAAAACTAGGTTTCATTCATCATCTTTCTGTCTCAAGAGCCTATCACAAAGCTTGACACTTAGATATTTAAAGCTTCCTGAATGACCACTTCTAAATGAAGAGTCTATGAGATCAAAAACATTCTCTAAGTTCTTGAAGTATCTTGTTCTTTTAATTTCTTTGGGAAAATTAGAATATTCTTAATCCTTCATAGAGCCTTCCTTATGAAGATGAGGTTGAATAAATACTCATATTTTTTTAGAATAAAAAAATCTAAAAGAAGCTTTGTATGTTGTCTATTTCATATCCATAACTTTGTGCATGCTTGTGTGCTAAGTCACTTCAGTGGTATCTTACTCTCTGAGACTCTATGGGTTGTAGCCCACCAGGCTCCTCTGTCCATGGGATTCTCCAGGCAAGAATACTGGAGTGGGTTGCCATGCCCTTCTCCGGGGGTCTTCCTGACCCAGGGATCAAACCCATGTTTCCTGTGGCTCCTGCACTGAAGGGGGATTCTTTATCGCTGAGCCATCAGGGAAGCCCTCCCATAACTTCACGTATGATTAAAAAGTGAAAGACAGTGAAAGTGTTAGTAAAGACCCAAATGCACTATTCTGTGCTCTTCACAAAGCTGAAAGCCTGCAACCAGTTCTGTCTGTAATTCCCACTATTAGATTTTCCTGTGGCATTACATTAAGTAGGTGGTGGTGGTGCTCAGTTGCTCAGTCGTGTCTGACTCTTTGCAACCCCATGGACTGTAGCCTGCCATTCTCTTCTTTTCATGGAGTTTCCCAGGCAAGAATACTGGAGTGAGTTGCCATTCCCTTCTCCTGGGGAATCTTCTGGACTCAGGGATCAAACCTGAGTCTCCTGCATTAACAGGAGGATTCTTTACCACTAGCATCACTTGGGAAGCCCTAAGATGATCATGAAAGTCTGATTCAGCCCTGAGAGTCTATGATTTTAACAGATGAGCTTTAAAAAAATCACATCATTTTGGATGTAACTCTTAAAAGTGTTATTGAAAACTTCCACATTTTTATTAATGGTATAATTAAATCCCTTTTTAATTACTAAAGAGAAAAAGTAAGTAATAATTGCACCATGATATTAATACAATACAGTGACATCTTAGAGTAATCACATGTCTGTAAGGACTTCTTCCCTGAAATTAAATAGTTCTCACTGAGAATAGGTCTTCTTTTATGGTTGGGTGTTCAGTTTCTTTGCTCACTGTGAGGCATATAGTTGTCTTTTCTTGCTGCCATTGATAATCTGGTCTCCAGAAACTCTCACCAATTTTCTATTGATAGGTTTCTTCTAATACTTATGAGTTTAGTAAATCAGGAAAAAAAGCTTTTAAAATGAGCCCAAACAAAAAATGAATTTACTAAGAGTGAGAGTTTATGGAATTTTTCTAGGGCTCTTGTGCTCATGCTTACTCGCGTCTGACTCTTTGTGACCCTTTGGATTATAGCCCGCCAAGCTTCTCTGTCCATGGGATTCTCCAGGCAAGAATACTGGAGCAGGTTGCCATTTCCTGCTCCATAATATATGTTAGACTAAGTACCAGTTCAAAACACTGAAGCAACAGTTAATAACAAGGTCAAATTCTGATAAATTAAAGCTCCATGTAATGTAAGATTCTGTAGCTCCTTTGAACAGTATTCTGACTATTCCTCACAAAGGTAAATAACAGCTATCATTCGGTTCAGCAATTTAATTCCTAGTTATACAACCAAGAGAAATAAAAACATGTTCCCACAAAAGGTTGTACAAGAATGTTCATTGTAGTCATTATTCACAATAGTAAAAGGGTGGAAACAAACTAAATGTCCATTAACTACTGAATAGTTAAATAAAATGTGGAATATACATACAATGGAATATTATTTGGCCATGAAAAGAATAAAGTACATGTTATAACACGGATAAAACTTGAAAACATGCTAATGAAAGAGGACAGTCACAAACTACCAGCTGTTGTAATATTTGATTTATATGAAATGCTCAAAATAGGCAAATTTATAGAGACAGAAAGTAGATGAATGTTTGGCTAGGGCTGGGGGCTGGGTTTAGAGGATGTTGGGAGATGATTGTGAGGGTGGTAGATAAAGGGTAAGACATTTCTTTTTGGGTGATGAAAATTTCTTACTGTGGTTATTATTAGACAACTGTGTATATACTAAAACCATTGAATGGTATCCTTTAAATGGATGAATTGTATAGTATGTGACTTATATCTCAGTAAAGCTATTACCCAAACAAGTCTCCATGTAGCAAAATGATGCTCAGTCTCCAGCTGAAATTCATTCAACTTTGAACAATATTTTATCCAACAAACTGAGTTTAGAAAAGTTCATTGTAAACAATGATCCTGTGCAAAACAGGATTTTGGTGAAAACAAATGCTCTTTCCAAATTGCTTGTTTATATTACAGGGAATTTGACCAAATAGCACCACTTCAGATTTATCTTAACACATAGTAAACTAAACATGAGTGCCTTGTGTTCCCTGTAATTTCTTTTTGTTTCATTATGCAAGACAGTGCTGTCTGGATCTCACTTTGGAGTGACGCAGACAAAATTTCTTAAAGACAGGAAGCTTCAATAGCAGAAAGATGATTCATCAACACAGAAGAATTTCTTCTGGTGGTTAACTTGCAGTGGAGTCAACTTGCTTTCCTATTTTTTCATCATTGCTCTAGAGATCAGGCAGCTGTATCCACATGTGGTTTGGACAGGAAGCTTCTTCCACTTCATTGGCTGCAAAAGAGCAAAGGGCAGTGGTGCCGAGGTCGGGGCAGGGCTGTGCATCAGGGGCCGGCAGTGCTTCCATGGTCCTCTCAGGGATTTCAGGGGCACGGTGGTGACTCGTTTGTGTCTCTTAGGCTTACTTTCTCTGTTTGTTACAAGTTTTCTCATGAGGTCCTAGGAAATGATGTATCAGTGTGTTGACCTGACCTGTTTTTCTGAAACTCTCTGCAACAGGAGTCTCACCTTCATGTGTTGTTATTTTAAAAATATTTTAAAAAACGAGACAGCAAAGTGACATTTCATTATCAAGTAAGTTTAAATAAAGAGGGAAAATTGTTAATAATTCAATCTGAACTGGCTAGAAGCAAATGGTTATATTAAAAATAAATGTATTTTAGATGTGATCTTAGATTGTTTACAAAAATTATGCCAGGGACTACAAAGAAAATCTCAAAATAATTACCTTCATGTCCTATGTTTATTTAAAATTGGATATTTTTCTCCATAAGACAAACAGGGCTGAGGGAAATGCTATCACAAGAAGCTCTGTGTGTGTGAACACATGCATGCGTGAACATGTCTTCATGATATAGACATAGAGTGTTAGTAAGAATTCAGTTACTGCAACAGGGCAAGAGATGAAATTACTGTTACTATTAAGTTGTCTAAAAGTCTTTTGGATAACAGACTGTTCAGAATTTTAAAAACTAAAATAATTTTTGAAATGAAATGCATAGTTTGTCCATAAACTCAATATTCATATGACCATTTGTAAAAAGTTATTTTTAAATGATTATTTAAATGCTTTACATTGTTTTTAAAAGATTAGTTTTAAAAGGGACTTCCCTGGCAGTCCAGTGGTTAAGACTCTGCACTTCCACTGCAGAGGGCAAGGGTCTGATCCCTGGTAGGGAACTAAGATCTTGCATGCCATAAGGTGTGGTCAAAATTTTTTTTAAAAAAATTAAATGCTTTACACTGTAATGCATGCCATTTTCTAGCATTCTGCTCTGTAAGACTGGGTGTGAAGCTTTCGGAAGCATGCCAAGGCACTCGGTCAGTGGAAATGTTTTACACCCACTTTTCCATGCAGTAGAGAGAAGCCATTTTCAGTTTTGATCCTAAGTATAAAGTCAGTAATTTCCAACAAGATGGAACTCCCTCACTGGTACAGCTCCAAGAATTCTGACCTAACAGAAAGCGGGCAGCCCCTGCTCCAGTCCAGGGTGTTGAGACACATCATGTGCCAAAGGCATGTGCCAAAGTTCCCATCTATCTCTTTTGAGGATACACATAGAATGTTCTGGATGGAGCACAAGAGAGTTGCATCATCACACTGGAACATTTCTGAGTTAGGAAACAAATGCTGAGCACATGCTACAGGTCCAGCTCAGATGACCTGGGACTTACAGAGAGGAGTCCGTCCCATAAGTTACCCACAGCCAGAGGTGGCCATGGGCTGTGATAGTTGGTTTAGCCGAACTGATACTCGCTTATGGCTCAGTGCACATGAAACCCCTGTTGTAGGATTCTGTTCTGGCAAGTGGATTCAGCAATAGAGTAGTAAAATTCTTACACCATCTTCAAAAATCCTAAATCCAATCAATATTAAGTAAAATTTATCTGATTAGGAGTTGTGATAACAGCACCGTTTGCTGTTATGCATATACTGTAAATGCTAAATGGGCTGAGACAGGAGGCTAACATTGACTAGACTAGACTGCCGAAAAGTCTGACATTTCCTAGGAAGACATGCACTTTTCATGTTCAATCCCCTGTTATTTCATATGATCTGAACTAATTGTATCAGGAAAGCTCTATTTATTTAGGTAAATTCAAAACACCTGGAGGGATGATTAATCCCAAGGGCTAAGTAGCATAAATAAATCAATTTCTGGGCCAACTGAAAATGAGATTAGGGCAAGAACCATGCGCGCATTAAAAGTGAACTAATGTAAGTTGAAGTGTTTTGAAACTTGTAATGCATTTGCTAAAGGTAAAATATTATTCTAATAATTGAAGAATATTATGGATTTTAACATCATTACTAACTCCGCAGGATTTAATTTTAGGTGCTTGCCAGTAAGACTTATGATAAATACCTATTTTTGATTATATGCAGCCTTTCCTAAAGATTATGCAAATTTCCTTTGCCAGGAACTTTTCTTACATGATAGTAAAACATTTTTTTATATCCACTTGAATACAATAAAGACATTCTTAACCAATAAATCCTAGGCCAGTGTCACTAATGAACAACTTGTATAATTCATTGCTTATGAACCAGCAATTTAAATCCTGCTGTCTGCTCTTCAGAACTAAAATTCTGAAAAACCGTGGAGAAACAGAATTTGGGGTTAGTCTTTGCACAGATCTAAAACTAGTAACATTCTTGCAGGTCGTATTCTCTTTATGGACCTATCTTATTTCAAAAGTCAAGGATTCAATGAAGTCTGTTCCATAAAGGTCCCTGATTGAAATTGATTGGGAGATGTGGGTAGTAAGGAAGTTACTACAGAAAGAGAAGAGCTGAGGACCCTGACTCCCATGGCAGAGTTTTTCTGAACACTGAAATGACTTGGAGGAGGCAAAGCACATGAGAACTGTGAGTGAGTGCTGTCACTTCGGTGTCTGACTCTTTGCGACTCTATGAATTGCAGCCCGCCAGGTTCCTCTGTCCATGGGACTCTCCAGGCAAGGATGGTGGAGTGGGTAGCCATGCCCTCCTCCAGGGATCTTCCCGACCCAGAGTTTGAACCCACATCTCTTAAGTCCCCTGCACTGGCAGGCAGGTTCTTTACCATTAGCACAACCTAGAAAGCCCATGAAAATTACTTTCCTGTTATTAAGGTTAGAAAAGGCTTTATTGGTAAAGCCTTGAGTCAGAGTCCCTGTGTCATCTTTGGGAGGCTAGGCGCATCATATTCAAAACACTAGGGTTAGATTATGTTATTTAAGTGAAGATGACCTTTTAAAAAATTATCCCCTGAATCCAGGTAAGGTTAGCTAGCCTTCACTTGGCTTGACCCTCTGGAGATTCATCTGCTTGGTTCAGTCCTGTGGGCAACAGGAACCAGCTCCCAGTGCCGGGGGCTCCGCCCCATTGTGACTTTGGCCTTGCGGGGAAGGTTCTAATCAAGAAGAGATGATCACCTGATGATCCGCCTTCCTTAGCAGGACAAACGGCCCCTCAGTGATGAAGGGGTGGCCCTGTGGGTGGCAAGCAAGACTTGGGGTCAGATGGACAAGACTGGAGTGGCAGACAGCGATAAACTACTAATGAATTTAAATTACATTTTAATTTAAATTAAGCAGTTTAATGATCTGATTTTACCTACCCCTTAACAACTTCCATTCCCAGTCTCATCGTGGCTACTTCACACACGTACGACTCCTCTTAAACCCCAAGCCACCCTCATCATTATCAGGGAACTTTCCACCCTATGGAAAAGAGAGAACTCTTGTAACTTCTCTTAATTTTCCATTAAATGTACAGCTCTCTCCAAACCTCTTTCCTGTCCTCCTATCGGCCTAATATTTCTTTCCCTCTTGGCTTCTTTGCTTCTGCCACATACATGCTCAAAGTTCCTATAACCAAACATTTCCCACTCAAGTCTGCCTCTCTCCGAGGACACCAACCTCCTTCATCAGCACAGTTCTTAAAAGAAAAGTATCTTTGTGCGTTCTATTTTCTCACTCCATTTTCACTGCTTATCCCATAGATGGGCTTCCCTGGTGGCTCAGATGGTGAAGATTCTGCCTGCAATGCAGGAGACCCGGTATCGATCCCTGGGCTGGGAAGATCCGATAGAGAAGGGAATGGCTACCCAATCGCATAGAAAGTTAGCTTCAGTCCCCTTCTTTCTAATGAAGCCCTTCTCGCAGTGGTCATCTCCATCTGCCTCCTAACTGACAGATCTGACTTTCTCATCTCCATTTTCATTGTGTTTGATTCTGAAATAATTATTCAGGCATCATCTTGTCCCTGGCATTGTTTTAGGAATTGTCACATATTCTCTTTAGTCCTCAACATAGTCATGTGTATTAGGTACTATATTCCACATATTTTTTAGAAAAGGAAACAGCATTGCTTGATACCATTAACAGCTTCCTAAACCTGGAGTACCTTCCTCTCAGAGTTTCTGTAAAATGACTCTGTCCTGATTCTCTACCTTGTCTGGAGACTGTTTTTGCCCTCTTTTCTTGTCTCTGTTACCTTTTGCCCATTTCTGTTCCCTCCCTCTGGACCACATTCTTTTTCTGTGATGTAAATTAAGCCTGAATCCGTATTTCTAGATTGGATGCAGAATGCATGCAATCCTGAATGCATCATCTCTCTGGTCCTGATTTCTATTTTCAACTGTGTAAGTAACATCTCTGTGTTCATAGATAGTCAAGAAAGCAAATCCAATTTATTATCTTTTCATTCACATTTTTAGTAAATATCTGCAGAATCTACAGCATATTCTAGGCCTTGTTGGCTGCCCTGGGGACATTCTGATCAGTAAAACCCAACTCTGTCCTTGGGGATCAGGTGATGGACTTGTAAATAATTATAGTATAAAACATAGGTATTAGAAGTGAATAAAGTAGATCAAGAAGCAAGAGAAAAGGAGCCTGCAGCTGCCTGATGCCTCAAAGAAATTTCCCCAGAAGAGATGAAAACTTACGTGATGACTTTGAAGGAGATTCCTAGGCAGATCAGGGAAGAAAGAAACGTTTGGTGAAAAGTTTGTGCAAATGAGCAGAGGTTTCAAAGAGAGAAAATGGCAACCCAGGATAGTCTATGGTTTGCTAGCTTAGATGTTTGGGGAGGGAGGGAAGAATTCTGCACTGGGATTCACAGTACCATTATTTATTGGATTATTTACCTAAAAGACATTTGACTTTCCCCTCCTTAAATAAATACTGTCCCTATCAATATTGTTGGTTCCATTTTCTTTAGGGCTTTTGATCCTGTTGTATACTCCCTTTCTTCCTGTGGTCACTGCCCTAGTTCTTTTTTTTTTTTTTTAATTTTATTTTATTTTTAAACTTTACAATATTGTATTAGTTTTGCCAAATATCGAAATGAATCCACCACAGGTATACATGTGTTCCCCATCCTGAACCCTCCTCCGTCCTCCCTCCCCATACCATCCCTCTGGGTTGTCCCAGTGCACCAGCCCCAAGCATCCAGTATCGTGCATCGAACCTGGACTGGCGACTCATTTCATACATGATATTATACATGTTTCAATGCCATTCTCCCAAATCTTCCCACCCTCTCCCTCTCCCACAGAGTCCGTAAGACTGTTCTATACATCAGTGTCTCTTTTGCTGTCTCGTACAGTGCCCTAGTTCTTATAAATCATTGTGAATGATTTATTGCACAAGATTTGAGAAAGGAACTCAAGGGCTTGGTAAACTCAAGCCCTTTACCCTGTTCAAAAATAAATAGGCTTACAGATCTAGATGTCCCATTCTGCTTATGTGAAATTGTGCTGGTTTTGAATTTTGAAATAGAACTAAGCAGTTTTAAAAATATCAGAATGACTTTTGTCAATGTGAAATCGGTTAAAAGAAAACACCGCCATTTTTTTAAAAGTCTTTATTGAATTTGTTACAAAATTGCTTCTGTATTATGTTTGGTTTTTTGACGGCAAGGTGTCTGGGATCTTAGTTCCCTGAACAGGGAGCGAACCTGCATTTTGCCTACCTTGGGAGGCAAAGTCTTAACCACCAGGGAAGTCCCCTCCCCCTCCCCCCACCAGTTTGTTTTTAAATTCATAGACGCTATTTGTGTTCTCCTACTTATCAAGTGTCAGAAAATCTAAAGGGATCAAAGATGATTTAGGAAGATGTGTAAAAATGTCAGGACAAGTGTTTAGAGTATGGCAATTGCCTAAGAAACTGTGGAAGAACTCCAAAGAAAGGAGCTCTGTTTTACTAGGAAAGACAGGGAGAAAAGAAAATGGTGATGGGTCATCTGTTTATGCAGTCAGGCTCCCGGCTATACCACACCCTGAAATGAGATAGCTTGAACTGATTCTTTCCTTACCTTAATGAAGGGTTTCTGTGCAATAATACTTTTGATAATTGTAACTATTGCTTCAGTCATGTCTAACTCTTTGTGACCCTATGGACTCTAGCCCACCAGGCTCCTCTGTCCATGGAATTCTCCAGGCAAGAATACTGGAGTGGGTTGAAATATCCTTTTCCAGAAGATCTTCCCAACTCAGGGATCAAACCTGCATCTCTTAGATCTCCTATTTTCTGCATTGGCAGGTGGGTTCTTTACCACTAGCGCCACCTGGGAAGCCCTATGCTTTTGAACTGTGGTGTTGGAGAAGACTCTTGAGAGTCCCTTGGACTGCAAGGAGATCCAACCAGTCCATCTGAAGGAGATCAGCCCTGGGATTTCTTTGGAAGGAATGATGCTAAAGCTGAAACTCCAGTACTTTGGCCAATGAGTTGACTCATTGGAAAAGACTCTGATGCTGGGAGGGATTGGGGGCAGGAGGAGAAGGGGACGACAGAGGATGAGATGGCTGGATGGCATCACTGACTCGATGGACGTGAATCTGAGTGAACTCCGGGAGTTGATGATGGACAGGGGAGCCTGGCATGCTGCAATTCATGGGGTCTCAAAGAGTTGGACACGACTGAGCGACTGATCTGATCTGATGGTTCATTTTCAAATCGTTTTTGTAGATTTTGATTCTCAGTCTGACTTTCTAGATAGGAATCATTGTTGCTCATTTCACAAGTGAAAGAAATTGCAGCAGAGTATTTAAGAGGCTTGCTGAAGATGAAAAGAGCTAGTTAGTAATCAATAGGTATGGAATCAGGTCTGTTATTCTACAGATCTTTCTATTATATGACCTCTAGAAATTACAGAGAGAATTGAAGTCATATTCTAAAATGTAGGTCCATTGAAGGCTGATTCTGAAAATTTTTGGATGTCAATGTGAAATTTGCAAACACGCTAAGATATGTTTTCTAGAGAATTTCTGAAAATTGTCCTAATTTTTGATTGTGTCATTTTGTCTTTGGTGAATCTATTTGTTCAGGTATGTTGCTGCTGCTGCTGCTGCTGCTAAGTCGCTCAGTCATGCCTGACTCTGTATGTTAGTGTAAGTATATTCATATTGATCAGAACACATCTCCTGATTTGGAGTTTGGTAAATTTGGCTATCACATAAATACTACAGGTATTGAAAGAATACTGTGTTGCTTACTCCCTGCCAATAGATCTCTTTCCCTCTTCTAAGCACTTAAAATAATATAATACTTTAAAAAGGTTCAGTTCGAATTAGTAGTAAGAGGAAGAAATGTGTGTTTCTCACAATGCTGGATCCTTTTTCATACAGTGGAGTAACAGCC
This sequence comes from Bos javanicus, assembly GCF_032452875.1. Classification (NCBI taxonomy): domain Eukaryota; kingdom Metazoa; phylum Chordata; class Mammalia; order Artiodactyla; family Bovidae; genus Bos; species Bos javanicus. The sequence goes on along the minus strand of NC_083871.1, from coordinate 12,116,961 downwards.
TCCTGGCTAGGATCTCAAATATCTTGCTAGATTTTTTCAGACAATTTCAGAATGTCCAAAAGCTATTAAAAGGGTAAGAAAAGGTTAACATCAATCATTTCTTTAAATGTGTCTAGTATAATTTATTATGACTTATGAGATTAAGTAAGTATACTTGATTCAGTCTCCTGTGGGTGCTTTTTAGAGACTGAGAAAAATCATGACAGAACCTGACAGTCACGAGTCAATCTTGTTAACACCTTCTTCCACTTGTGGTAGCTGCAGATGTGAGCTCCCTCACAGTGAGGACCATCTGCCCAATGTCAGGTCAAGAATTGCTATCCAAGGTGAAAGAGAGACCTTTTGAGACTTCTCTTCAGGTTCACTAAATGTTCCCTGCTGGGCAGGGAGGTGGAATTATTAAGGTAGTCACCAGACACAGTGGAACTCTCCAAAGCTTCTTCCATCAAGTTTAGTTGTCTTGGGCAGTCTGCCTTTTAATGCCAGTGGGTGCAGGTGATCCCTGGTCCAGGAACTTGGAGAAGGCACTGGCACCCCACTCCAGTACTCTTGCCTGGAAAATCCCACGGGTGGAGGAGTCTGGTGGGCTGCAGTCCATGGGGTCGCTAACAGTCAGACACAACTGAACAACTTCACTTTCACTTTTCACTTTCATGCATTGGAGAAGGAAATGGCAACCCACTCCAGTATTCTTGCCCGGAGAATCCCGGGGACGGGGGAGCCTGGTGGGCTGCCGTCTACGGGGTTGCACAGAGTCAGACACGACTGAAGCAACTTAGCAGCAGCAGCAGCAGCAGAAACTAAGGGCCTACATGATGCAGGGTGCAGCCAAAAATTAAACTAAATAAGTAAATAAATAAATAAAACTTGTTTAAAGTTTAGTTGTCTCTTTTAACAATGCATACTTTCAGATAATACATGCATGACATTTAGAGGTTTTTGTGTGTGTGTAGATTGTATTAGGGCTTCCCAGATGGCACTAAGTGTTAAAGAACCACCTGCAGGAGACATGAGAGATGTGGGTTCATTCCCTGGGCAGGGAAGATCCCTTGGAGAAGGGAATGGCAACCCACCCCAGTATTCTTGCCTGGAGAATTCCATGGACAGAGGAGCCTGGTGGGCTACAGTCCATGGGGTCGCACAGAGTTGGACACAACTGAAGTGATTTAGCACGCACATATACGAATTGTATTGTCAGTTTGACCTGTTTGGGAGCCAAGCATTTAGAGGAGTTGCTACTCATTTCTCTCTTCTGGGGATTCTTAGAAAGCTCTGACCTAATCTTATCCATACTTTGGGAACAGTTGGAAACTGAAGAAAGGAAGACATGTTGAACATCGAGGTGGTTCTTACCTCTCTCTGGGCTTCCCTGCTGGCTCAGATGGCCTGCCCTGCAGGATATCCAGGTTCCATTCCTGGGTTGGGAAGATCCCCTGAAGAAGGGAATAGCTCCCCACTCCAGTATTCTTGTCTGGAGAATCCCATGGACAGAGGGAGTAGACACAACTGAGTGCCTTCCACTTCACCTCTCTCTCCCATTCACTTTTCCTACTGTATATTTCTACTTTTAGAGAAAAATTAGTATATGTGTATTTCATAAATTTACTTAGAAGTTTTCATTCTTAATTCTGAGTCAGAGAGTTTGATTAGTGTTTATGTTTTTCTAAGATGTTATCCATTCTGATTCCTTGAGAAAAACAGTTTCTTCTCAACCACAGTATGTGAAATTGTAATTAGTGATAAAATAATCCCAAATTGGCTAAAATTAGTTTGCAAGCTCATCCCCATTCCCTGAGATACTAAGATAAAGAAAAGAACATCAAAATTCAATCAGTCACCAGGAATCACTGATATTCCTTCAGAAAAGAATTCAAAGGTTTAAAACATGAATAATGTTTGAAATATCTCTTAAATTTGGCCCCATCAATATAACATACTCCCTCATTCACACACAAACACACTCACATACTTTGGCTAATTCTCTGTGTTCATTCTATGAAAATATATGGTAACATGATGATCATGAAGAACAGAATTCTTCCACAATACTTTAGAAACAATAGATATTACTGGTAGGTATATTGAGGAAGGAATATTGAATAAAAATTATGAAAATTAAATAACATTTTGGAAAAGTGAGTAAATTAATGTTTCACGAATACAGATAACCTGAGAATAATTCACTTAACACTTCAGGTTTAGAAATACAATAAAAGTTTCCTTTGAATTAACCACTTGGCCTGCTTTCCTGCCACTCTCCATTCCTTCTGTAAATCAAGCCCATTGACATTCAGTGTATATAAGACACTTACAGTTATGAGGCTATTCTGTGGCCAGCCCACATGTTTCTGCTGCTTCCAACTGAGTTATACATGTTCTAAGTGTCACTGTGGTTGTTACCAAACCTGTGAGCACCACATGTGCGTGATATTGAAATTACGATATTTCATTAGATATAAACAAACCAATGAAATATGTTTGAAGGGTTCTGGATTTTAGGGGACCTAAGTCACATACTTTGAAAATATTGCATAAAGTGAATTGTTCACATAGTTCTTGCCATATTAGATGTGGCTAAGAATACTGTAAAATAAGGGGTATGTGTAGGGGAATTTTTTGCATTAAGATTGCTTTACAAGTATCTTTAAGTTTCTTGCTCCATGTTAAAGAAAGTGAAATTGAAACTTGAGGATGATGTAATATTGGTTTGGTTGAAGATGATATGGAACTTTGATCTTCTGATCCATGCTTAATGAAAAAATTGGCAAATAAACATGCATTTGTCTATTTTATGTAGAAATGCTTAAGGTAATGTATTCCTTGTATGCCTACTCATTTTAAACTGGCTTTTTGATTAACTGACATGAGTTTGAGTAAACTCTGGGAGTTGGTGATGGACAGGAAATGCTGCAGTCCATGGGGTTGCAAAGAGTCGTACTGAGCGACTGGACTGCAATGAACTGAACAACTACCACTTATGAAGCACATCAACACAGCTGAACCTCTCAAATGCCTTTTTAAATGAAAGAAGCAGGTCAACAATGTGTACATATAATATTATTCCATTTACATGAAGTTCAAAAGTAGATAAAACTAAGCAATATATCATTTAGGGATGCATCTATATATGGCAATATTAAGAGACAGGGCACTGGTTATCATAAAAGTCAGGATTCTGGTTACACATAGCTATGTGTGTGTGTATGTGTGTGTGTGTGCGTATATGTGTGAGTGAGTACTCAGTTGTGTCTGACTCTTTGCAACCCCATGGACTGTAGCCTGTCAGGCTCCTCTGTCCATGGGATTCTCTGGGCAAGAATTCTGGAGTCAGTTGCAATGCCCTCCTCCAGGGAATCTTCCTGACCCAGGGATAGAACTCACATTTCTTACATCTAACCTGCATTGGAAGGCTGGTTCTTTACCACTACTGCCATCTGAAAAGAACTGACTTCCTGCTGCTGCTGCTGCTAAGTCGCTTCAGTCGTGTCCGATTCTGTGAGACCCCACAGACGGCAGCCCACTAGGCTCCCCCGTCCCTGGGATTCTCCAGGCAAGAACACTGGAGTGGGTTGCCATTTCCTTCTCCAATGCATGAAAGTGAAAAGTGAAAGTGAAGTCGCTCAGTTGTGTCCGACTCTTTGTGACTCCATGGACTGCAGCCTTCCAGGCTCCTCCGTCCACGGGATTTTCCAGGCAAGAGTACTGGAGTGGGGTGCCATTGCCTTCTCCGAACTGACTTCCTACTAGTCATTAAATAAATTGTCTCAAGTATAAATACCTTTGATTTGAATAAGAGTGCTCATGATTATTACAACAAAATTTTTATTATGTAAATCTTCAGTCACTCAGTCATGTCCAACTCTTTGCGACCCAATGGACTGCAGCACGCCAGGCTTCCCTGTCCATCACTGACTCCCAGGGCTTGCTCAAACTCACGTCCATCTAGTCAGTGATACCATCCAACCATCTCATTCTCTGTCGTCTCCTTCTCCTTCTGCCTTCAATCTTTCCCAGCATCAGGGTGTTTTGCAATGAATCACCTCTTCGCATCAGGTGGCCAAAGTGTTGGAACTTCAGCTTAAGGATCAGCCCTACCAATGAATATTCAGGGTTGATTTCCTTTAGGATGGACTAATTAGATCTCTTTGCAGTCCAAGGGACTCTCAAGAGTCTTCTCCAACACCACAGTTCAAAAGCATCAATTCTTTGGTGCTCAGCTTTCTTTATGGTCCATTTTTAACATCCGTACATGACTACTGGAAAAACCATAGCCTTGAGTAGACAGACCTTTTCTGGCAAAGTAATGTCTCTGCTTTTTAAAATGCTGTCTAGATTTGTCATAGTTTTTCTTTCAAGGAGCAAGTATCTTTTAACCTCATGGCTTTAGTCAGCATCTGCAGTGATTTTGGAGCTGAAGAAAATAAAGTCTCTCATTGTTTTCTTTGTTTCCCCATCTATTTGCCATGAAGTGATGGAACTGGATGCCATGATCTTAGTTTTTTGAGTGTTGAGTTTTAAGCCAGCTTTTTCACTCTCTTCTTTCACTTTTGTCAAGAGGCTCTTTGGTTCCTCTTCACTTTCTGCCATAAGTGTAGAGTCATCTGCATATCTGAGGTTATCCATATTTCTCCTGGCAATCTTGATTCCAGCTTGTGCTTCATCCAGTCCAGAATTTCCCATGATGTACTCTGTATATAAGTTAAATAAGCAAGGTGACAATATACAGCCTTGATATACTTCTTTCCCAATTTTTAACCAGTCTGTTGTTCCATGTCTGGTTCTAACTGTTGCTTCTTGATCAGGCATACAGGTTTCTCAGGAGGCAGGTAAGGTGGCCTGGTATTCCCATCTATTTAAGAATTTTGCACAGTTTTTTTGTGATCCACACAAAGACTTTAGTGTAGTCAATGAACCAGAAGTAGATGTTTCCTGGAATTCTCTTGCTTTTTTCTATGATCCAATGGATGTTGGCAATTTGATCTCTGGTTCTTCTGTGTTTTCTAAATCCGGCTTGAGCATCTGGAAGTTCTTGGGTCATGTACTGTTAAAGCCTCGCTTGGAGAATTTTGAGCATTACTTTACTAGCATGTGAGATGAGTGCAATTGTGCGGTAGTTTGAACATTCTTTGGCACTACCTTTCTTTGGGATTGGAATGAAAACTGACCTTTTCCAGTCCTGTGGCCATTGCTGAGTTTTCCAAATTTGCTGGCATATTGAGGATAGCACTTAACAGCATCATCTTTTAGGACTTGAAGTGGCTCAGCTGGAAGTCCATCACCTCCACTAGCTTTGTTCATAATGATGCTTCCTAAGGCCTACTTGACTTTGCATTCTAGGATGTCTGGCTCTAGATGAGTGATCACACCATCATGGTTATCTGGGTTATGAAGATCTTTTTTGTATCTTTTTTCTGTGTATTCTTGCATCTTTCTTCTGTGTATTCTTGCTGCCTCTTCTTAGTATCTTCTGCTTCTGTTAGGTCCATATCATTTTTGTTCTTTATTGAGCCCATCTCTGCATGAAATGTTCCTTTGGTATCTAATTTTCTTGAAGAGATCTCTAGTCTTTCCCATTCTATTGTTTTTCTCTATTTCTTTGCACTGATCACTGAGGAAGACTTTCTTATTTCTCCTTGCTTTTCTTTGGAACTCTGCATTCAGATAGATATATGTTTCTTTTTCTCCTTTGTCTTTTGCTTCTCTTCTATTTCCAGTTATTTGTAAGGCCTCCTCAGGCCACCATTTTTCCTTTTTTATTTCTTTTTCTTGGGGATGGTTTTGATCACCACTTCCGGTACCGTATTACAAATGTTCTTCAGGCACTCTATCAGATCTAATCCCTTGAATCTATTTGTCACTTCCACTGTATAATCATAAGGGATTTGATTTAGGTCATACCTGAATGGTCTAGTGGTTTTCCCTACTTTCTTCAATTTAAGTCTGAATTTTGTCTCAATTTAAGTTTTGTCTCAATTTAAGTTTTGTCTCAATTTAAGTTTTCCCTACTTTCTTCAATTTAAGTCTGAATTAAGTCTAAATTTAAGTCAGTAATAAAGAGTTCATGATCTGAGCCACAGTCAGCTCCCAGTCTTATTTTTGCTAATTGTATATAGCTTCTCCATCTTTGGCTACAAAGAATATAATCAATCTGATTTCACTATTGACCATCTGGTGATGTCCATGTGTAGGGTCATCTCTTGTGTTGTTGGAAGAGGATGTTTGCTATGAGCAGTGTGTTCTCTTGGCAAAACTCTGTTAACCTTTTCCCTACTTCATTTTGTACTCCAAGGCCAAATTTGCCTGTTACTCCAGGTATCTCTTGACTTCCTACTTTTGCATTCCAGTCCCCTATGATGAAAAGGACATTTTTTTTGGTAATAGTTCTAGAAGGTCTTGTAGGTCTTCATAGAACTGTTCAACTTCAGCTTCTTCAGCGTTACTAGTTGGGGCCTAGACTTGGATTACCGTGATATTGAATGGTTTTCCTTGGAAATGATCAGAGATAATTCTGTTATTTTTGAGATTGCACCCAAGTACTGCATTTTAGATTCCTTTGTTGACTATGGGGGCTACTCCATTTCTTCTAAGGGATTCCTGCCCACAGTAGTAGTTATAATGGTCATCTGAATTCAGTTCGCCCATTCCAGTCCATTTTAGCTCACTAATTCCTAAAATGTTGATATTCACTCTTGCCATCTCCTGTTTGATCACTTCCAGTTTACCTTGATTCATGGACCTAAATCTTCAAACATACATAAAATTGAGAGAATATATAATGAATCACCATGCACTCCTCACCTAGCTTCAACAATTATCACCAGTTTTCAAAACATTTCTCTTTTTAATGAAATTTAGTTTTGTATAAACAGCATTGACCTTCCTGAGTGCTAGTTTGTATTTATGTATGTTAGAATGAACATACTTTGAAATTTAATGGATTTGAAATATGTTTCAGTTCATTGCTTACATCACTTCTGTGATTTGGAGCATTTTTATTTTTTATTTAGTAGAATAAATTGCATTTTTAATAGTATCTCATATGGTTGCTTGAGGTAACACATCCTCACACTGAATTACAATTCAGTGAGAAAATATATTATTTTTTCCTAAAAACAAACACTAGTGTTTCTGGATGAAATTCGGATTTAAGGTCTAGAATTTGAAATTATTATTTGGCTGATGTCCAACAACTTCTAACAGGTAGTAGCTATAAGATATGACTACAACCATTAATGGAGAAAAAAATTCATATAATTTTTATCTAAGTTTAGATATTGTCACTTTTGTTATATTGCTTTTATACTTTTGGAAGATTAGATATCAGGTTTTATATTTCCATGTAGTTAAATCACCATGGCCCTTATTCCTCTCAGTCTAAATCTTTATAACAAATTTTAAATATAAGGTGGGGGGAAGAGAGATTCTCCCCCCTTCCTCTGCAGATGGCTTTCCTACAGAAGAATGAAGTGTACCAAGTTCACTGGGAAATCCCATGAAGAGAGGAGCCTGGTGGGCTACAGTCGTGGGGCTCAAAAAAGTCAGACACGACTGAACACACCTAAACAACAAAAGGGAACCAGAACAGAGGCTACACAGGACTTCGACCTTCACTCCTCTTGAAAGGCCCACACTGATACTCATGTGAATATGAGTCCATGTAGGACAATGATTCAGCACAATCACGGCCTGAAATTGTTCACATTCCAAGCCCTGAAATCTTGCTGAACCATTCTAATGCAAACTACTCTTTTCTCTAAGTATGTTGGGGTTGTTTGTGTGTGTGTGTGTGTGTGTCTGTGTGTGTGTTAGTCATTCGATTGTGTCCAACTTTTTCTGACCCCATGGACTGAAGCCTGCCAGGCTGCTCTGTCCATGGGGGTTCTCCAGGCAAGAATACTGGAGTGGGTTGCCATTCCCTTCTCCAGGGGAGCTTCCCAACCCAGGGATCAAACCCAGGTCTTTCACACTGCAGGCAGATTCTTTATCATCTGAGCCACCAGGGAAGCCCTATGCTGCGGTTAAGCACATTAATTAATTAAAATAATGCTACCTGCTGTCACAAACTCCTTCCTGTGTAATAGCTCAAACATGATTGAAGTTTAGTGCTTACATCACTTTCAAAATTGATGCTCCTGATTGGTAGACAACTCTTGTCCATATGTTAATCAGTGTTCTGAATTTATTCTGTTTTGCAGCTTTGGTCATCTTTAGCACATGGCTTCTAAGGCCACTGGGCTTGCCTCATCAAGCTGGCAAATGGGAAAGGGCTTTAAAAAGTTTTTAATGTGCCAGGCCTGAAATTGATGCCCAGCACTCTGTATCTAGATTCGATTGGCTGTTAGTAAATCAGGCGGCTACCTGCAGCTCGAGTGAGCAGCACAGGAGCACAGGTGAATAGAACAATAGGAAGAGAAAAAGGGTTCTCTGGACATTTGGCCATCTTCAGCCACAGTCACACAGTTCTTTTTTTGTGTCTGTTGAGTCTTATATCTATTTAGGGGCTTTTCATGAATCAGCTTGGCCAAGGCCTTCCACACAACAAAGTTAAGGTATTCATTCAACTTTATGCAATTAGTTCCCTGTGGGTTTCTGATGTCAATGACTAATAGTATCTAATTCTTTTGGCAGAAATTGTTGCATTTAAGAAAGAAACAAAAAGGGCACCGGTTTTGGAGAACTAAAGTAACAGCTTAATATTTGCTCATTAGAGTCCATCATTGCTAACAGATTTGTTCTTTGAAATAATTTTCGTAATTATTTGACTAAATTCCTCCATGAAAATAAATGATGACAATTAACTCAAATTTTGCTCTAGGATGTAGATAATTAGTGAGTCTGTGTTTTCCAAATGTCTCTGTCATGAGGGCAAAAATGAGAATTTTAAATTCTTTCCTTGCAAAAGGGCAACAGTGAGCTATGCACAGAGCCTGATGTTCATAATCATGAGATCTGAGTGTCACCTGGACACTCAGTTTCCATGTGACTTTTTTCAACAGAATAGCTTCTCCTCTTCTATATACCAGTGATCCCACTTACAAAATATCTCTTACAGATATATTCTGAGGATCACATTAAGATGCTATCAATAACAATATTTTTGAAAATTGAAAGTTGCTATCACCAACTCAATGGACATGAATTTGAGCAAACTCTGGGAGGTAGTGAAGGACTGGGAATCCTGGTGTGCTACAGTCCATGGGGTCACAAAAAATTGGACACGACTGAGCAATTGAACAACAATATGAGTTCCAGGTGATATTTCTTCAAACTTTTGAGTTACTAATACACATTGATAAAGGGAACAAAAATGATAACCTGCTTAGACTGAGACCACTCAGCCTCTAGTAGACCTTATTTTTCCAAGGAGGATTGGTTACTTCTGGCTATTTTCTGAATGCAGCTTTTCAATGCCTTGAAATTGCCTCTGTGTTGCATCAAAACCTCTTAGGGATGGTTTCGAGGCTCCTGTCCCATGGACTTGACATCTTCTGAAAGTCCGAGATTCTTTTATGATCATAGGCAGAGGACTTAGCTTTCCTGAGTGGATGCTCTTAACATTTCCCAATGAAGACATGCAAAAACTGAGCCTCTGTTTTGTGCTGTGAGAGACAGTGGCCAACAAGAATGTGAGCATTTCACCTTAATCCTAGAGAAGAAGTGTTTGTCTGGAGTTATTAATAAGAAATACAACTACTTCGTGCCTTATTGAGTAGAGCTCTATCTACCTCTGGGGAGAAGAATTTAATGATTTTCCTTTCTGAGAATCACTTTCTTATTGATCCTTTACATAAGCAAATATATCACTTTTTACTGCCTCAGGAAAAACAAAAATCAGATCAGAGAAATGAAATCTTAATGGGCTAATATTTGAAAAATGAATTTAAAAAGTTAGGGTGTAACAAGTCCTTTTTATGGTTCATAAAATCGCCAAGTATCCTTAAAATTATCTCTCATTAATACCCTTAAAATCTCTGAGTTTTTATTATTTGTTAGGTGAAACTAAATAACTCTGCTAACAAGATTTAGAGAAATTTGTGATTTTTTTTAATAAAATAAAATTGAATTTTCTCAAGGAATTAATAACTGGCTTGGCTTAGGAATTTTGGAGCTGTTTACAACATTATGAGCAGAAACTGTGAAAGGAATTGTAGAGCCAAAAAATTAATGAAATAAGAGGTATATTTTGTGCTGGTTTTTGCCTTTGGCTTTTCCTGCCTAATACTTGAATCACTATCAAGTCTCAAGTGGGATAAAGCACCTGCTCCAGTTATTATAAGCCTTTCAGCAGCTGGATCTTGAGTACCTACTGAGTGCCAGGCACCGGAGGGATCACCTCAACCTGAAGTTTGAAAAATCTTCTTATGATGCTCTCAGGGAAGCATCACTCTGAAAGGTGTCTAATATTGAATAAAAGAAAATAATGCTTCTTAGTGAAAGAAAATGTGATGATTTTAGAAATATTGCCTCAATTTTTACTCCAAAAAAAAAGAAAGAAAGGAAATATTCAGAATTTAAGAATTGCCGTAAGAATTGTGTCCTTTATCCACTGGTATTTTTGAAGCCAATATTACTAACCATTCACATCATTGTCCAAAAAGCTTTCATAAAAGTTAATAGTTTAGAAATAATAGCTGACAGCCAAATGTCATGATGTGAATTATAGAAACAGTGTAGACTTCCAAATCATCTTTCTCAAGCTAGCTGAACTTTCCCTGTTGAAAGGAAAAGAGAAAAGGATACACTTTCAACAAGTACATTTTTTTCCCCTTTTGGCTAAATGTCTAATAAATTGAGATTCATTGAAATGTGTACCTAGATTCTCATGTCTCCATGAGCTATAAAGTCTTAATATTATTGCCTCAAAAAGGAAAAAAAGTTAATTCTGACTTTTTTTTAGCTGTGACTTTAATTTTATATGATTTCTAATTTCATTATGGAGGATTATATTGAAAATCATGGCAATATCCATTATACATTTTAATATCCATAGATTATTTATTAACTCCAGATCAGTTGCTAATGTATTTATCCTCTCCTTCTTGACATCTCTAATCAATTGCCTTGTCAGACATCAGCAATACTAACAATGAGGTCATATACTATCAACATCTGCCCCAACTTCATTTATTCCTGCTTTCCTTCCCAAATTGGCTGTCCCCAGAAGTTTAGGAGTATGAATTCAGCCTCTTGCTTGGGAAAATGATTGAGTTCCAGTATCTGTCACTCATTCTTCAAAAGATAACATTGTCTCTCTGGCCAGGGTGTGTCCCCATTTTTCTCACCATTTAAAGATATCACACAAAAATATTAAAAATAGCAAATAAATAAAATTGCAGTTTACAAAATCAATATACCAAAATCTGGGGCATTTCTATGTACTCATGATGAATGAGCAGAAAGAGAAATTAAGAAAACAATCTCATTTACAATGGCAACAAAAAGAATAAAATACCTAGGAAAAAAATTAACCAAGGAGATTAAAGACCTGTATACAGAAAAACCAGAAGACTGTTTAAAGAAGTTGAAGAAGAAACAAAGAAACATGCTGTTATTTGAAAGTGAGAGTAGTGTCTTCAGGTCCCACACTTAAACAGTGCAACATAGAGGCAGTAAACATTTCCCTTTCTTGTTTTGAGGCAGAACTGCCCCCAACTCTGAGTCAGGAGCATTTGTAGCCAGCATGGCACCCCACTCCAGTACTCTTGCCTGGAAAATCCCATGGACAGAGGAGCCTGGTAGGCTGCAGTCCATGGGGTCACGAAGAGTCGGACACGACTGAGCGACTTCACTTTCACTTTTCACTTTCATGCATTGGAGAAGGAAATGGCAACCCACTCCAGTGTTCTTGCCTGGAGAATCCCAGGGACGGGGGAGTCTGGTGGGCTGCCATCTATGGGGTCACACAGAGTCGGACATGACTGAAGTGACTTAGCAGTAGCCAACATAAGAGTACACAGCATGTGCCTGTGTGCCTGCTTAGCCGCTTCAGTCATGTCCAACTCTTTACAACCCCGTGGACTTAGCCCACCAGGCTCCTCTGTCCATGGGATTCTCTAGGCAAGAATACTGGAGTGGCTGCCATGCCCTCCAGGGAATCTTCCAGACCCAGAGATCAAACCTACATCTTTTAGGTCCTCTGCATTGGCAGGCAGATTTTTGCTGCTATTACCACCTGGGAGTAGCTATGATCAAAGGCAAGAGGCACTCCGCTCTCATTCATGGGTGTGTGAAAAACGTTGTTTCCCATGGAGAATAAATTGTGCCAAGATGATTCATCTATTAGTTTACCCTCCACCCAATTCCTTCACATTCACATTTCCAATGATCCCATCCTCCACCCAATGTCAGTCACCCACTCCAGTGATCAAGACCTTCTTGTCTTCTTGCCTTTCTCCTTACCCATAACAGCTCTCCTGTAATAGACAATGACCTCCTAACTTTGTTTAGGACTAATCTCTCCTGGAATATCATTTTCACCTGCTCTAGAACTCTGACCTTATAGTGATTATCCTTTCTCTTATGCATTATCAATGTTTCCCTCCTAATGCAGCAAACACAAATGCTATAGAATCACTAATAAAATAATGACAATTCTGCCCCTCGAGGGTAAATCCTCTGTCTACTACTACATACCTCTCCTCCTCTTTATGGCAAAACATCCTTAAGAGCCATGCTGTTTATTTCCTTACCCGATACTCTTATCTTACTGGATGTGTGCTAAGTCACTTCAATCGTGTCCGACTCTTTGCAACCCCATGGACTGTAACCAACCAGGCTCCTCTGTCCATGGGATTCTCCAGGCAAGAATACTGGAGTGAGTTGCCATGCCCTCCTGACCCAGGGATTGAATTACTGACCCAGGGATTGAATTCCTGACCCAGGGATTGAACCCGCATCTCTGTCTCCTGTGTTGGCAGGTGGGTTCTTTACCACTGGCGCCATCTGCTAGCCCTTTATCTTACTGCAGTCTCCATTATTCCACTAAAACTGCTTTTTCAAGTCATTAAAGACTTCCATGTTCCCAAGCATTGTGGTCAGTTCTCAGTCCTCACTCACTCAGCCTCTCACTGTCATTTAGTATCATTGGTCACTCTCCTTCTTGGAACACCTCAGGACTGGTATTGCAGGGCACCATTCTTTTTTCCTCTTACCTACTGGCTTCTTATCAGTCTCTCTTTGTTCTTTCCTTCTCTGCCTGACATCTGATGCTGGGGAACCACAGACTCAGTCCTCAGCTGTCTTTTATTTCATGTACTTATTGCCAGGGTAATTTTGTCCTTTCCCTGTGGTCACAGATATCATCATATGCTTCACTCCCAAATTCATATCTCCAGACTTTTTCTTGATTTATCTATTTGATCCCAGGAGACAAATGTTGAACAGACATCTCAGACTTAGCATGTGCAAACTCTACACTGGGTTTCCTCTCCTGAAAACTTGCTTTTTCCTCGAAATTCCCCATGTCATTAAATAGAACCAATATTTATGGGCCAAAGTCCTGTTATAAAGACCAGTAGGGGCAGAGAGATGGAGTGGGGTTTATTTATTCATATTCTGTTAGGCACCTGCTTCTTAATTACCCTCCAGCCATATGTTATGCTAACTAATGGCTGCATCTGTAGAAGAAAACAAACTGTTTTCAGCAAAGTGATAAACCCTAAACCCTTCTTGTTTTGTATGCAATCAATGGTACATCATGGAACTAATTCCCATTGATCACTATTTTGTTCTGGTCTAGTCTGTGTTCTGCCTGAAACACGTGACCAGGTGATAAATTGCAGCCTAGATAATTAAGAGACAAGTAATTCAAATACCAAGCTATATCCAGGAATTATAAATGGCTCTGTAGGCATGTTTTAAACAGGTTTTTTTTTTTTTTTTTGAGGTTTGTTTTTCTTTTTGAATGTTTCCTTTTTAGCGTTCTCTTAATCCCCCTTTGTTGAGGTTTTGGTTTTCTATTTGAACTTTTCCATTTAGCATATATTTCAGAGTCAGAACCTGGGAGTCTTAGTTCCTCTCAGCCCTATAGGTTATTTCCAGAACAAATCAATTTGCCATTGTATTTAACAAGGTATGTATTTATTTATCAGTCATCTTGTTACTTAAAGGATTTGAGAGATGTCAGGCTTAAAGTCGATGAGGGTCATACTGATCATTAGGGCATTTTGTGTATGTGTGTATGTGTGTGTGTGTATATATATATATATTTTTTTTCCTTTTTTGCTCTGCTTTGTCTACTAACTTTTAGCATGTTAAATAGCTTTCTGGCCTCTTTATCTGCCACAGTGAAGTGACAGACTCTTATGGCAATAAATAGAAAATTAAATGCTTAAAAAGCATCTGGAAAATATATAACACTCCAGATATACAGATTTTAATCTTATGATGTGACTGGAGGGAAATAGTATCTTAGGAATTCTTCCTGTTTATTTCATTTTAATTTTTACTCTGTGAAATTGAAGAACTAGTCATACTTTATATGAAAACCAAAGTGAAAATCCTAACATATTTATGGATATTGAAACCTAGCTAATTCTCCTTTTACTTTGCTATGTTTATTAAGCAACATATTAAATTCCACTTAACCAACTCTGGACAGCAAGTTTCTATGTAGAAATAAGGATTCCAAAATGTAAAAAAAAAAAAGTGCAATTTCTTTCTTCAAAGATTAAGCCAGAGAAAAGGATTCACATAAATATATTTATGTAATATATTTTTGTTTAAAAACCTTCTTCAGGCCTAAATATTTCTCCAACTGGACTCCGTGTATTTTCAAGGGGTCTTCTAGTTTTCTATTTTACATTTTGTGCTGTAATTTTAAAATTATTTGAGAGAATGACATTGAAATATGTATATTACCTTTTGTAAAATAGATGACCAGTGCAATTTTGATGCATGAAGCAGGGCACCCAAAGCCAGTGCTCTGGTACAACCCAGAGGGATGAGGGTGGGGAGGGAGGTGGGAGGGGGGTTCAGGATGGGGGGACACCTGTGGTCGATTCATGTCGATGTATGAGAAAAATCATCAAAATATTGTAATTATCCTCCAACTAAAATAAATTAATTAATTTAAAAAAATCATTTGGAAATAAGAAAATCCTATTGAAGGACATTGAGATGACTTTCCTATAACCAAGAACCACTGTGGACTTAAAATATGTCTGCATTTGAGTTTTTGATCAAACTGGAGCCCTAAAGTGACAGCTTTTTTTTAATGCATTAATAAGCTTGCCTAGTTTTTGTTAATTTTCTAATGTCAGTGATAGCAAAAACCCAGTCTGCCAAGTGCTCAGATTGGATTATTTTCCTAGTTACAAACACAAAATTTCTCTTCTAGAGTGATAATTCACAGTTGACAGATATATTCTAATTTGACTTCAGCTTTTAAATATATTTTTAAACATCACTTGAGTTTGGCACCACCAAAACGACTGTGGCAGAGGGATGGTTTTTTAAAAATATTGTGGTTTAATAATGCACCCACAGCCCATCACACTAATAAATGCTAATAATGGATCAGTACAAAATGTTGGATGCGGATGATGTCATGGAACAGTGTATATGTGAAATGCCACAGTTATTAACATATAAACAGTAAGAACCAAGTTTGCATCACTGTTTTAAGCATTTTCCATGAATTAGTTTATTTAATCTTGTGGTATAAGCAGAATGATAGCCCTTCAAAGATTCCCACATCCTAATCTGCAGAGCATGTGAATATGTTACATATCATTTTGTAGATAAAAATATGATTATGGACCTTAATGGAGAAGCAAATGGCAACCCACTGTAGTATTCTCTCCTGGGAAATCCCGTGGATGGAAGAGACTGGACGCCTACAGTCCATGGGGTTGCCCAAGAGCTGGACACTACTTAGTAACTTAAGAACAACAACAAATGGGCCATAAATTGGGGAGATTATCTTGGATTATCTTTATGGGGCCAATTTTATCACATGAGCCCTTAAAAACGGAGACCTCTCTCTGGCAGGAGATGAGAGAGGTAGCAGAAGTGAGAAATATTCGAAGCATGAAAGGGACTCAATGCGCAGAGAGCCACAGGGAAAGCATGAGAAGAAACACTGACAGCCTGCAAAATTAAAGACTGACCCCAAGCTGACAGGCCACAGGCATGAGGACCTTGGTCCTATGACTGCAAAGAACTGAACTCAAGTCAACAACCTCAGTGAGCTCAAAAGCAGATTCATCCCTAGAACCCCCCAGAAAAGAATATAGTTCTGCTGGTTTTGCCCTTGTGAAGCTCTAAGTACAGGACTCAGTTGAGGTGTGTTCTACCTGGAATTCTGACCCAGAGAACCATGAGATACAGTAAATTGGTATTGTTTTAAGAAGCTAAATTTGTGATCATTAGCTACAGCAGCAATAGAAAATGAATACGAATTTTAACAGCAGCTCCTGAGTTGGTACTGTCTGTCCCCATTTTACAAGTAAGCAAACTGAGGCACAGAGATGTTAAGTAACATATCCCCAAATCTCTGGTAGTAAAGTTAGAATTTGACAGGAGAAATGAACTGTTATTTGAGAGTCTGTATGAAGGTTTGTCACACATTTGAAAAGACCCTGATGCTGGGAAAGATTGAGGGCAGGAGGAGAAGGGGACAACAGAGGATGAGATGGTTGGATGGCATCACCGACTCAATGGACATGGGTTTGGGTGGACTCTGGGAGTTGGTGATGGACAGGGAGGCCTGGCGGGCTGCAGTTCAGGGGGTTGCAAAGAGTCGGACACGACTGAGCGACTGAACTGGACTGAACTGAACTGAACTGAACACCCAAAAGACTATGTTGTGTCAGACATATATTTTTATTAAAAGAAGATATATATGAATATATGAATCACCTTTTGCATTTGATCTGTAATAGTTATGAATGGTAGTATGCCAGTGATTATTAGTAAATTTGCTAATAATATTAGTACATTTTCTGTCAGAGAATAGTTTCAACTTCATCACATTTATTTTAAAGGTATACAGTTAAACTGCTTGGCCTATAAAATAAAAAATTAATGGCTAATGAGTAAGAGTTTCTTACTTATTCAAAGGCATAATAACCAGAAATAATGATTAAAATAATGGTTTGTCGTGTTCAAAACCAGAAACCAAGTTGATACACAAAGCACAAAACATTCAAATAACAGAACAAATTCTTGTCGTGAGAATTGTCATAAGATTTAAATGCAATTGGCCACAGCATGAGGTTCATTTGTGAAATGGTATGAAGTGAATGTTTAAATCTGCTTAAACTTCATGGATTTCTGGAAAATCACACAAATTACATTAAAATTGCCTTTCTACTTTAAAAAAGTGACTTGTGAGAATTATGTGGAAATATGAGCACCACAAAAAATAGATTTGTTCACAGTGAACAAAACTGAGCACATGCTTCTTACAAAGAATCCTTATAAAATTTAAAACTATGTAAATTATACATCAACAGAAGAGACCACAAAAACCATGGTCATTAAAATTCTGCAAAGAACTAAGTTAAATGAATGTAATAATAATACATTAATCAATATTAAACACTACAACATTATTTAGATATTAATATTTAATATATTAATAGATGATTTATTAAATCATTAATAAGTTAAATGCATGAAAATACAATGGAAGAAATATTTTCTTACAAAAATATTTTCAATTAAAAGAGTGTGGGCATCTCGAATAAGTCTAGTTATACCTTATTGATGGAAACATGGGCAAACTTTCAAAAGACTCTCTTTGTACCATTTACTGTCAGCCAACAGTGTTGCTAATGCTATATTTTAAATTTCTAATAACACTTCATGGGGATTATAAATACTATCACAGTTAATTTTTACATATGACTTAATGATGAAATCAGGCAGATCAAAAGCAAAAAAAAAAAAAAAAATACAGCTTACAATGAGAAAAGTATTCTCAAATACTTAGAGGTATTAAGGAGGTTAAAAGACATATTTTGCAAATGTATGCATATGTTTTACACACTTTCCCCCCATAAAAACCGCAATAGTCATACACATTTTAAGTTAAGTGCTCTTTGGAAGATACAAACCTATAATGTATAATTTAAATATTTTTGTCATCTTGGCCTAGAATTTATAACTGTTTCTGTATCTGCTAAAAAAATAAGAATGAGCTGTCTTATGACCATATTTCAAGTGGTAAGTTGTAAGATAGACTTGTCCAGAAATCTGTTAGTAGCACAGACTTGGTGAGCTCCACTTGTAAGGAACCAGTTGGCTCATAGCTATATTAGTCCAATAGCTCCATATAGGATTGTATAGTTCCAAGCTAAACATATATATATATATATATATATCAGTCTTTCTTAGGCATTCTAAGCTCTTTTAAGACCACTTCCAAATTCAAAATAAGTTTTTTTTATAGACAGTAACTTTTATTTTTTATTTAAAATTTTTATTTTACATTGGAATATAGCCAATTAATCAGAGAAGGCAATGGCAACCCACTCCAGTACTCTTGCCTGGAAAATCCCATGGACAGAGGAGCCTGGTAGGCTGCAGTCCATGGGGTCACTAAGAGTTGGGCATGACTGAGTGACTTCACTTTCACTTTTCACTTTCTTGCATTGGAGAAGGAAATGGCAACCCACTCCAGTGTTCTTGCCTGGAGAATCCCAGGGACAAAGGAGCCTAGTGGGCTGCCATCTATGGGGTCGCACAGAGTCGGACACGACTGAAGCGACTTAGCAGCAGCAGCATAGCCAATTAATGGGTTTCTCCCATGGCTCAGGGTAAAGAATCTACCTGCAATGCAGGAGACTCAGGTGATTCTGGCTCCATTCCTGGGTCGGCAAGATCCCCTGGAGGAGGAAATGGTAACACACCCCAATATTCTTACCTGGAAAATCCCTTGGACAGAGGAGCCTGGCAGGCTACAGTCCAAAGGGTTGCAAAGAGTTGGACATGACTGAGCAACTGAACATGTACACAGCTGATTAATAATGTTGTGATAGTTTCAGGTGGACACCAAAGAGACTCAGCCATACATATATGTATCCATTTTCCCCCAGACTCCCTTCCCATCCAGGATGCCACATAACACTGAGCAGAGTTCCCGGTGCTACACAGTAGGTCCTTGTTGGTTACCCATTTTAAATACAGCAGTGTGTACAGGTAACCTTAAGTTCATTCTCTGAGTATCTTTCTGTCTTGTAACTAAGCCAAGAAAATGTCTTAGTGTACTGCTGCTTTTCTGTAAAGATCTTGCTTCTGTTAGACATCACCAACCTTTTGACTTCTGTCTCTTAGGCTTTTAACCCACAGTTGTTCAAGAAAAAACAAGGGGATAACATTGACTTTTTTTTTTTTTTTTTAAGACACACAGGATGTAACTCTGTAATTCACAACCAGCATTTATATCCAACTTTCAGCAGGATGGGCTGTTCTTTGCTGGAGGTAGTGATACAGGGTGGTTGTAGACTTCTTTATATGGAGCTTCCCTGGTGGCTCAAACGGTAAAGAATCTGCCTACAATGAAAGAGACCTGGCTTTGATCCCTGGGTCAGGAAGATCCCCTGGAGAAGGGGAATGGCTACTCACTTGAGTATTCTTCTTCCTTGCTGATAAATCACTTCAGTCGTGTCCGACTCTGCGACCCCATAGACGACAGCCCGCCAGGCTCCTCCATCCCTGGGATTCCCCAGGCAAGTACACTGGAGTGGGTTGCCATTTCCTTCTCCAGTGCATGAAAGTGAAAAGTGAAAGTGAAGTCACTCAGTCGTGTCCGACTCTTCTCGACCCCATGGACTGCAGCCTACCAGGCTCCTCTGCCATGGGATTTTCCAGGCAAGAGTACTGGAGTGGGGTGCCATTTTCTTCTCCATTCTTCTTCCTTATATGTCTTTAAAGATCAAGTAGTCCTAGCTATCTGGAATTGGAAATGCAGATAGCTATTATCAGTGTTGCCATCTACTTGACTGCAATTTTGATTGTTTTTTTTATTCTAACAAATCTTAATATCTTGTATAATTCTCTGCAATAAGCCCTCAGTGTATGAAGAAACAATTCTGAGTGACATGGAATAGTTTTATGAATAATGAACGTGCTGGAGGCAGAAGTTAAACTCATGATTACAAAAGAAAGAAAGTCTTCTTGAAATTAAATCATTCAAATATATTGGAATTTTATGATTTTTTGCATCATGATTATCATTGTAAAGTGTTCAAAATTTCTCTTAGGAATAAAAATGTGAGCTGTACCTGACATATATTTTGCCTGTAAAATTTATACTTGAAATAATCTGTTCAGTTAACTCCTTTATGTTTCACTTGAGTCATCCAAATTATGTTAGAGAAAATTAAATTACTTTAAAATGTAAATTTATTCAGTATTTTATAAGTGCATTCTGCTGTCCTTCATATTAAATAATGATATATTGAATGATGAATAGGGATTAATTTTTTCTGTTGAGAAGTTATAATTTTTTCATACAATACAATTTTAAAAAGTTTTTTTTTTTTGCTTGACTTTGTGTCACAAATCCTCTTTCCACTTTTAAGATGATAACCCTTTTAACGTTTTACCATCACTTTTTGTTAAGAAAGACTCTAAAGTATTAAAATTCTCAGTAACCTCTTAAATAAATCTCCCTCATCCACTCAAATGCCTAAATCTTTTTCCTATAAGATAAGACGATTCTCAAAATTTGGAACAGTACTGAATCAGCTCTTCTTTTAAAAATATATTAATAAAAATCTGTAATTTATGATTATCTGAGAGAGAAAAAATATTGGGGTACTGGAAAATAGCAGCAATTTGTTTTCTTCTCCTTACCATTTACAAATTGATGGATGCAATCCATGTGGAGGTATGTTAGCAATTAGAAAAAATTCTAGAATCACTTAAGACAGACATTGGACAATAATTTACTGTTTTGTCGTATCCCCAGTCTAACTGTGATCACCGCAGGCTTCAGAATTACCGAGTTAACTGTGGGTGCTGTGCGGTGCTTAGTCGCTCAGTTGCGTCTGACTCTTTGCGACCCCATGGACTGTAGCCCTCCGGGCACCTCTGGATTCTCCAGGCAAGAGTACTGGAGTGGGTTGCCATTCCCTTCTCCAGGGGATCTTTCCAACTCAGGGATCAAACCCAGATCTCCTGAATTGTAGGTGGATTCTTTACTATCTGAGCCACCAGGGAAGCCTCCAAAATATGGGTGGTGCTGCTGCTGCTGCTAAGTCGCTTCAGTCGTGTCTGACTCTGTGCAACCCCATAGACGGCAGCCCACCAGGCTCCCCGGTCCCTGGGATTCTCCAGGCAAGAACACTGGAATGGGTTGCCATTAGATCCATACAAATCTCTGCATACAAGGAACAAAGAGGATTCTTGGAAGGAAAATCATTCCAAGAGAAGGAGTTGGACATGAAAAGGGTTGACAAAGCCTTAGTTACTGAAAGCAAGGGCAAGTCTGCATTCAGCATGGTGTCTGCGTGCCGGTTCATTTCCTGTAAAGATAAGAGGACTCACATCTGCGGGAGTAACGTGGAAACTCCTGTGGCAGAATGAAACCAGAACAGGGGAAGAGTCGGTCCTCTTTTTGAACTAAACACAACATTTTGACCACTTCTGGACACCAGCGCTTCAACTTGGGGCTGAGTAAAATCTGGAGAGACTGGCAGAAGTGACTTTTCACTCTTTGAGGTCTTAGGGAACTCCGCTGGTGCCTTCAGGAGACTGCTGTGCCGGCAGAGTATGAAAAACTCGCATGGAAATACAGGTAGTGATGTTCAGCATTAGGGCGCCAAAGCAGGGGAGGAAAGAAACAGGATTCCCAACATGGCAGTCGACCCCATGGCGTTTGGATTTATGGAAGCTCACATGAGACACTCTCAATAATACATGAGAAGGAAAAGCCAGGAGTTGGGTTTTCCATTGATAGGTTTGGATGGGTTTTATTTATGACCATTCTCTGTGCTTCCCTTATAATAGATTCTCAATAACTGCAGTTTGAATAAATAAAGGTAATCTGAGAATTTTCAACAGAGGTGGAAGAAAAAAAACTGAGAATGTAACTGGTCAACTGCATCCCTTATTTAATATAATTCTCCATTGATCTACATGATCTGTCATTAGGATTTAACCATTTGAAAGAAAAAATTAAAAGGATGCAGTTTTCAGTCATCTGATGGTGGAGCAAAACAATCCTACTTTGTAGAATTTAAACAATTTCAGTCATAGTAAAGTCAAGTAATTTTAAAAGCCTGTATACCTGTTGTGGAAAATTTTTTGTTTTCTCATTGTTATACCCCAGGATGATGTTCTGAAAATCAGAGATGTATTTTGCATCTTAGGATAATTTTCTGATTATTAAGTCCTACGTATAAAGATTTTACTTTGTAGTGCCTTTGCTCAGAAACAAAGTTTAACAAATCCTGATGTTTAAAAAAAAAATCCTAAAAAGATGAATATGATGTCAATAATGAATAAAAATGATCCATCACTGAAAAATATCAACACTATATGATTTTGCAGCTGCCATACCAGGTTTTTCAGCCCTCAGGAATAATCCCTGATGAAATAAATTAATTGATGTGCATTTTCCTTTAAAACCTAATTGGTTTTCCTAAGTGCAGGAAAGTTCATGTTAAAGAAATATGTATTGGCTTTGTCACTTTCTTGCCTAAGACCCCTTGATGACTCCCTACAACCACCTGTTACAGGTTGGTTTCCTCGGTAAACAGACTTGGAAATGTTACTGTGTAGGAGTTTTATTAGGGAATGGTGTTAAGATTATCACTGATGGAAAGGAAGGGAAAAAATTGCAGAATTAAGCAGGAGGAGAAGTGAAACTGAGAATCTGTCTCTGTGGGGCCTCATTTGAGGAGTCCTGAGGTTGGGATAACTTTTCTGAGTTATCCTGAGTTGGGGTCAAGGAACCAGGCTTTGTTGCCATGTCAGTCACTGAGGGTGGGCTGCCATAGGAGAGACATCACTTTGCCAACAAAAGTCCATCTAGTCAAAGCTATGGTTTTCCCAGTAGTCGTGTATGGATGTGAGAGTTGGATCATAAAGAAGGCTTTATGAAAAACTGATGCTTTTGAATAGTGGTGCTGGAGAATACTCTTGAGAGTCCTTTGGACATCAAGCAGATCAAACCAGTCAATCCTAAAGGAAATCTACCCTGAATATTCATCGGAAGGACTGATGCTAAAGCCGAAGCTTCAATACTTTGGCCACCTGATGTGAAGAGCCCACTCATGGGAAAAGACCCTGGTGCTGGGAAAGATTGAAGGCAATAGGAGAAGAGGGTGGCAGAGGATTAGATGGTTGGATAGCATCACTGAGTCAATGGACATGAATTTGAGCAAACTCAGGAGATAGTGGAGGACAGAGGAGCCTGGCATGCTGCAGTCCATGGGGTCACAAAGAGTCGGACATGACTTAGTGACTGAACAACAACACCACCACCATAGGAGGCATGATCTTGGATGAGATGGCATCCTGCAGCTGAGGCAGTCCTTGGAGGGTGCCAATTGTGGAAGGCTTTCTGGGCTTCCCAGGTGAAGACAGTGGTAAAGAACCCACCCGCCAGTGCAGGAGATGTAAGAGACAGGGGTTCGATTCCTGGGTGAGGAAGTTCTTCTGGAGGAGGGCATGGCAACCCACTCCAGTATTCTTGCCTGGAGAATCTCATGGACAGAGGAGCCTGGCAGGCTACAATCCCTAGGCTCACAAAGAGTCAGACACGACTGAAGCAACTTAGCAGGCATGCATGCCAAGGGCTTTCTTCTGGCAGTACTCCTAGCAATTGGAAAGCTAAATCATTTATTTTTCAAGGGGGATGTGGGCTGCACATTATGGCATCTACCCATCACGCAACAGGATAGAATCATAACAGTGATATAGCTCCCAGTCACAGGCCAGATCCAACATACTTTTCCCAATTTATTCCCTACTATTAGCCTACCTATATCCTGATGCCAATCAGCTCCCCTACTCTTGTAGACCTTTATGCTGTTGAAAGCAATAACCCGGACACACCCTCTTCTCCCCTTTAAGACCTCCTATACTCCCTTAGTCAGAGTTAATGCTGCTTCTTTTCTTATACCATTAGCATTTATTTCACGTTACAATTATCGATTTATTTATTAACTCTCCAAAAGAAGATAGCTGCTTTTCCTTCATATTGCACAACAAATACTTAACATAGAGCCAGTATGCAAAGGTCTTATGAACAGTGAGTGGCCAAATGAATAATGAATGAGCAATAATTCACAAGACCAAGAGGAAGCAGATGTCACTTATTTATTTCATGGAAACTGATTATCTGATTAAGCAAGCCCAATTCATTAACAGCAGAAATCAAATCTAATAGACCAACATTCACCCTAGTCCTGAAACTGCTTGGAATTTTAGAACATACAAATAATGTGAGATGTATTCCCTTTCTTTAAGGGTCCTATGATCTCTTTGAATCGAAAGGAGACAAAAATTATAAAAACCTGAAATAGAATTTAATACGAAGATACATAAGAAATCACAGACAGCCCAGCTACTATAACTGAGATACATTACAGAAAGTTATTTATGATGGTTTTTGACCAGAGTTCAGGTCCTATCTGCCCACAGAACCATATTTGATATACTAATTGATTTCCCTAGATAGCTTATATAACCCTATTTGTGAAATGTAATATAAGTTTTAGGACTGAGAGTGATGTATAATGTAGCAGCACTTACTATAGCATTTTTATTTGGATACCACAATTAATTAATGGATTAATATATTCACACATTCAACAAATATTCTGATGAGCATCACTGCATGCCAGGCACTGCAATATAGCTATGAAGTCAGATAGGCTCCTCCTCACAGGACAAACGGTCTTTTGGGTAAAACAGGCATTGAGTGATCATAATAAAGGTGCTAAGTGTTGTGAAGAGGCGACTGTGGTGATGGTAGCACTGAACAAGGGAGTTGCTTGAGTAGGGCTTCTTATTTAAGGCAGAGTTAGGCTGAGGTTGTAAGGGTGAGGTTGTAAGGGGGCTTCCCAGGCGGGGCTCAGTGATCAAGAATCCACTTGCCAATGCAGGAGAAGTGGGTTCACTCCCTGGGTTGGGCTAATCTCCTGGAGATGAAAATTGCAACCCACTCCAGTATTCTTCCCTGGGAAATCCCAAGGACAGAGGAGCCTGGAGAGCTACAGTCCACTGGGTCACAAAGAGTCAGACTTAGCAACTAAACAACAATAATAGATGGAAACTGGAGGCTGGAGGGAAAAGGAGGAAGAATGGTTCCAAGTAGAGGGAAGATCGTGTGTTGAGGTCAAGTGTTGGGAGGAAATGTGCATATAGACGCCACGTGAGGAGTGCAAAGAACTGTCTGACAGCTGGAGTACTGAGAATAAAATGAGGCAGAGCTACATGTTGGAAAGACATGTAAAGGTCAAATCACCATGAGCTTTGGAGTCAGATTGGTTTCTGTCTTAAATGCCACGGAGAGTTAGAGGTGGGGGGTACAGCCACTAATTTGCATTTGTGGAAGATTATTCTAGAAAGAGTGTACAGGAGGAGTCATAAGGGTCAAGAGTAACAGCAGGGAGGGGGTGTGTGTGCTCAGCCTTGTCTGACCCTTTGCAACCCCATGGTCTGTCGCCCACCAGGCTCCTCTGTCCAGGGGATTCTCCAGGCCAGAATACTGGAGTGGGTGTCATTTCTTCCCCCGGGAATCTTCCCCACTCAGGGATTGACCCCCTGCTTCCTGTGTCCCCTGCATTGGCAGGCGGATTCTTTACCACTAGCACCACCTGGGACACAGGGAGATCAGCGGCTAAAAAAGCTATTGAGAGTGCACAGAAGGTTGATCTAAGGTATTGGCAATGGCAGTGGGTAGGAGTGCATGGAAGCAAGTCCACAGAATGGATGATGGAGATGGGTGAACTGTGGGGGGTGTGCGGGAGGAGCTGGGGCCGGATGGCCTGGACGCTCGAGATTGCAGGGGTGTCCACAATTGCCCTGTCTCTTCATCTGATCCCAGAAGTGCAGAGGGGTTGGGGGTGGGGTGGATTCTGTCCCTGTTCAGGCACAGGCCACAGGGCAGGAAAGGAGTCCCTGGGCAGGTGGCCACAGCAGAGGCCAGGGTGGAAAGGGAACCACCCTAAGCAAAGCAGGGCCAAGGAACAGAGTGATGGGGTCCTGTCCCCAGTGGGGAGGAGAGTCCCTGGCTAGGCCAGCAGAGAAGAAAAACAAAGAAGGAAGCCCTTGATATCAGGGACTGATTTTACAGGTAGACTGCAATGTCATTACAAGCTGGTCTAACATTCAGAGCCAGGCCATTTTATTCTCCCGTTGGACACAAACAATCTCCCACTCCAGATGAGGTCATGATGAGACATGGATCAAATGGAACAGAGTGAGACTGCTTCATGCTTCTATCTTAAAAAAAAAAAAAAAATCACTCAGTTGTGTCTGACTCTTTTGAGACCCTGTGAACTGTAGCCTGCCAGGCTCCTCTATCCGTGGAGATTCTCCAGGCAAGAATACTGGAGTGAGTTGCCATTTTCTTCTCCAGGGATCTTCCCAATCCAGGGATCAAACTTGGGTCTTCTGGATTGCAGGTGGATTCTTTACCTTCTATCTAAGCACAGACCAAAAAAAAAAAAAAAAAGGTTATTGTGCCACCCACTAAACACCCAAACATAGAAATGGTCTCTTTTTCCAGAAACATCCAATCTGCTGCCAACTCTGCCTCCTTAGATCCTCTTACCAATCACCCAATCCAAGTCTAAATCTTATAACATGTTCTTTCTGACTCCCTCTTGCTGAGACTCCTCTGCTTCCTGGTCCCCCATGTCCTGTGCTCTTCAGCACTGCAGTGAGGAGGCATAAACCCAACCTGGTCAGCTGCAAAGGGGGTCCTGGTGGTCTTTGGCTGAGGGCACCGACAGGAGGTTAGGAATTCATAAATCGGCAGCTGCCTGCCTATATGTGACTCATTGGCATTTTAGTGCGGTGGAAAGGCACACCATGAACATTTGCTAGACAAACAAGCCAGCACTTACAGAAATGAAGAAAAAACCTTTGCAATAATCCACCTGCTTGCAATCATCCTGACCAGTCTCTTGAAAAAGAAACCAGGGGGAAAATGAAAACAAAGACAAAGACAATCCCCAGAAGATTTATGAGCAATGCCACTTGAGTCACAACAGTCTTTTTTTATTTTTTTTTCACTTTGATTTTGTTCAGGGAACTTTTAGCTTTACTCATCTTTAATTACCTCAATTTCATGCTTAACTCAGGCACAGAAGAGATCTGTTTGTAATTTCAGATGAGAGAAAATGAAATTCCCCTCAGCAAAGTCAAATTTTAAAATTCAAGAGGAAGAACAATGTGCCAGTTTGCAAAAAAAAAAAAAAAAATCAACTTTACATTTCAAGGTAATTCAGTGGTAATGCAATATTAAAGAGTTCAAGTTTTGTTTTGAAAACAAAACAAAATTCAACAGAGAGAGAGAGTGTTAAAATAAAATGTTTTTTCCTCTCTCTTGTTTAATTGTGATAAGAACATTTGAGCCGAGATCTACCTGCTCAGCAAAATTGTTTGTGTACCATACAGTTTTAGTAAGCACAGTGAAGTGAAGTGGTAGTCTCTCACTCATGTCTGACTGAGACCCCATGGACTGTAGCCCACCAGGCTCCTCTGTCCATGGGATTCTCCAGGCAAGAATGCCAGAGTGGGTTGCCATTTCCTTCTCTAGGGGATTTTCCCAGCACAGGGATCGAACCCAGACCTCCTGCATTGCAGGCGGATTCTTTACTGTCTGAGCCACCAGGGAAGCCCACCCGCAAATCTCCAGGACTTAGTCAGTTATGTTGCATAACTGGAACTTTACGCCTGAACACCGGCTCCTCCGTTTCTCCCGCCCTCCTAGACTCTGGCAAGCACCAATCTACTCCTTGCGTCCTGTGTTTGACTAGTTCAGATGCCTCATGTAAGTGGGGTCACACAGCATTTGTCCTTCTGTGACTGACTTATTTCAGTTAGTAGAGTGTCCTCCAAGTTCACCCATGTTGTGGCAAATGGCAGGATTTCCTTCTTTCGGGCCAAATGACGTCTCATTGTAATGAACCACGTTTTTTTAACCCAGTCATCTGTCAATGGACATGTAGCTTGTTCCCACATCTTGTGTGTGTATTCAGTTGCTCACTAGTGTCCAGCTCTCTGTGACCACATGAACTGTAGCCTGCCAGGCTCCTCTCTCCATGGAATTTTCCAGGCAAGAACTCTGGAGTGGGTTTCCACTTCCAACTTCAGGGGATCTTCTCAACCCGGGGGTTGAACCTGTGTCTCCTGTATCTCCTGGGTTGGCAGGCAGACTCTTTACCACTGAGCCACAGGGAAAGCCTGTCATGTACGTGAGAGTGCAAGTATTTCTCTGAGATTCTCATTTCAATTCTTCTGGATATATACACAGAAGTGGCATTACTGGGTCATACCAGGTGGCACTATTGGTAAAGAACCCACCTGTCAATGCTGGAGACATACAGGAGACCTGGGTTTGATCCCTGAGTCAGGAAGATCCCCTGGAGAAGGAAATGGTAACCTCCTCCAGTATTCTTGCCTGGGAAATCCCATGGACAGAGGCGCCTGGGGCTACAATCCATGATGCAGCAAAAAGTCAGACACAGCTGAGCATACACACACACACACACACACACACACACACACTGACTCTATTTTTAGTTTTTTTGAGGAACATCTACACTGTTTCCCATAGAGAGTGCACCAATTTAGGTTGCTACAACAGTGAAAATGATTTCCACCTTTCTCCCATCCTTTCCAACACTATTCATATTATATATATATGTATATATAGTAGTCATTCTAACAGGTATGAGGTGATAATCCATTGTGGTTTCAATTTGCATTTCTCCATGGTTAGTGATGTTTGGCATATTCTCGTAAACCTTTGGGCATTAGTATATCTTCTTCGGAGAAATGTCTATTCAAGTAAGTCCTTTACCCACTTTAAAATTAGGTGGTTTTTTTTGTTTTTGTTTTTGTTTTTAGCTACTGAGTTTAAGGTGTTTCTTATATATTTCAGATATTAACTCCTTATCACTTATTTTCTTCCATCCATCCCATAGAAATGCCTTTTCATTCTAATTATTCCCTAGACTGTGCAGAAGCTTTTTGTTGTCCCTAGAACATGGAACATTAGCTAATATTCATATTTTTCTTTAGTTTCTCATATTTTTCAAATGTCAAAAAAGAACAATAATTATTTTATAATTAAAAGAAAACAATAGTAATTCAACCTAACTAAGAGAAGCCAATTCCTGAAGCTAAGTGGAATGAGAAATACAGCAATTTTCTGAGCCTTGATAAAGGTTATTTGAGGAAAAAGGAAAGATTTGGACTTACATCTATGTTACTTATATCAGTCATGTTCACTCAATTCTTCTACTCTTCTACAGTGTATTTGATGCTGATGAAGTCAATACCTCGAAGACCAAGAAACCACCTTCTGAAGCTTTTGATAAATCTCAGCTTGCCAACTTAATTTTCTAAGTTTGGGAAGGGAAATAGTGAGAAAATGAAAATGTGCACAAAGTTACCAATTCTTGTGCATTATGGAT
Organism: Bos javanicus; assembly: GCF_032452875.1. Lineage (NCBI taxonomy): Eukaryota > Metazoa > Chordata > Mammalia > Artiodactyla > Bovidae > Bos > Bos javanicus. Next base: position 12,087,355 of record NC_083871.1, on the reverse strand, counting down.
GATAACATTTAACAGTTTCTATGAGAGGCGACACAAAGATGATATTTTGCATTTTTAATATACTTCCTATATTTGTTGAGAGAAGCCAGTATAAAGAGATGCATCTCCCTAAAGAGGACGCCACAACTGATCTTTCTCTTTACTGTGAAAACTCCCAAAGTTTATGAAGAACACAGAAACAAAAATAGCTGAAAGCCAGAGACATGGGTTTTTGTTTGTTTGTTTTTGAGAGCCATAGCTAAGTTTTTCTTTCATTACTGAAATATGAGTCAGATTAGGGATCATGAAATTCATAAAGAGCACAGTGAATAAAAGAATGACTAGTCCATGTGGAACGGAGGATGTCCGTGCAGGCTGGTGGGCTTTGTTATTCTGAACTTATGAGAAAGATGGGCACAGTGATGTTCTCATTTCAGAAGATTCTACACCAGAACAGTGACATCCTAATTAAGACAAGTCTGTCTTCGTGTGCTTTTCTATACACTGTCAGTGGCTTTCAACTGTGTTTTTTAGCTCTGTGAGAACTCAACCTCAAATTCTCAAAACTCCTTTTTATCGTCTTTAAATATTTATGTGGCATTCAACACTTTCTGGAAAGCTGTGTGTCTACCTCAAATCAAATACCGAGTTGTAAGCTAAAAAGTCTGGAAACCGCTGTCCAGGGGGATCAATTCAGGAGGAAATATGTCTTACATAACCTGGAAAGCAACAGGACTAACTCGTTGTTGCAAGCCAAAGTGCTGTTGGTGTCAGACCACAGAAAATCTTAAGGATAAAGGGGATTTCAGGGGCACAGCTGCAGTGAGTCATCCATATTCAAATGAAAGCTTCTAAGTTGTGTATAATTAATAATTTTTGAAGGGGAGGCATGAGGCTTGGGAACTTTTTTTGCGGCTTCTGCCCTTTTGATATTTTCTGCAACCATCTGGCATTAATGATGATGAGCTCTGCTTGCCATGGTTATCACAACCCCACCAGAATTATAAAACAGTACATATCAAAATCCACCTGCCGTGGTCATCACAACCCCATCAGAATTATAAAACAGTACATATCAAAATCCACCTGCCAGTGCAGGGGACATAAGAGACTCAGTTTCGATCCCTGGGTTCGGAAGATCCCCTGGAGGAGGAAATGGGCAACCCATTCCATTATTCTTGCCTGGAAAATCCCATGGACAGAGGAGCCTGGCTGGCTACAGTCCAGGGGGTGGCAAAGAGTCAGACATGACTTAGCGACTTCACACGGGGAACCAAGATCCCACATGCCCTGCGGTGTGGCCAGAAAATAAAAATAATGAAACACCCACCAAGCTTAAGAAATGGAATATACCAAATGTTGTGATTGTTGCTTGACTTTTATATTAGAAGCATGTTATCAAATGAGGTATGTTCTCTCACTCACAGAGCATGCTTCTAAGAGGGTTACTGCTACATCAAAGCATTGTAAAACATGACCAAGGCGTGAAAATTGTCTCCAAGTTGTGCTGATGTCTTCTCTCTCTGATATTCGGAGAGTGTTCATGTTGCCTTGTGTACTCTTATCAGGTTTTCTTTTGTTTCCGTGGTTTGTGGGAGGTGAGATGGCATTTTACTGTGATTTTATTTTGCTTCTCCTTGACTGCTAATTCAATTAAGCATCTTTTCATTTGCTTACGAACCGCTCAGTGTTCCTTCTTCCATGAAGTGCCTTTTGTTCTTTCTCTTAGTTTGACTTTTTATGGTTGATTTACACAAGCCTTTGCCACGTTTGATTTCTCATCTTTGACAGTTGTGTGTTTTGCAAATAATCTCTCCCAGTTGGAGGCTTATATTTTTATTCTCCTTACGATGTCTTTGATGATAATCAATTTCAGATATAAATGCTGACATTTTTTTCACTCTTTTCCTTTATGTTCTGTGCTTTTGTAAAAGGTCTTAAATGCAATATTTTTGTGTCTCAAGGGCATACAAGTATTTTCCTATATTGTCTTGCAAGCATTTCAGAGTTTTGCTTTCCAGATGTATGTCCACCTGGCACTGAATTTTATGTATGGTGTGAGTCATAGTTCCTGGTGTGGTCTTAATTCATTTTTTCCCACTTGTAAAATCAATATCCTGAACAGTCCATCTTCCCCCCCACTGATCTGCCAAGGCAAATATCAAGTTTCCACATACATTTGGAAATGTTTCTGGGCTCCCTGTCCTATTTCACTGCTTCATTTACCTCTTCTTGTGTCAGTAAGCCACTCTGAATTATCATATCTTTCTTTCTTTTTTTTTTTCTTTCTTGATACTTAATTTTTTTTTAATTTTATTTTATTTTTAAACTTTACAATATTGTATTGGTTTTGCCAAACATCGAAATGAATCCGCCACAAGTATACACGTGTTCCCCATCCTGAACCTCCCTCCCTCCTCCCTCCCCATACCATCCCTCTGGGTCGTCCCAGTGCACCAGCCCCAAGCATCCAGCATCGTGCATCGAACCTGGACTGGCGACTCGTTTCAACTTTTAATGTGTTTTTTAATGAAAATTTTAAACAGTGTAAAATTTTACTACATTTTTTTTTGACTGTGCCGAGTCTTCGTTGCTGCATGCTGGCTTTCTCCAGTTGGAGCGAGTGGAGGCCACTCTAGTTGCGGTGCTCTGGCTTCTCACTGTGGTCGCTTCTCTTGTGGAGCACAGGCCACAGGCGTGGGGGCCTCAGTAGCGTCAGCACGTGGGCTCAACAGCGCAGGTGGAAGCTGTGTCCCCTGCATCGGCAGGTGGATCCTTAATCACTGGGCCACCAGGGAAGTCCAAACCTGTCTTTTAAATACTGATGCCTCATAGCACAAAAGCTTTGTGCCTTGTGAGGCAGTTTCCATGCCCCACCTCTCTCCCATATTTTAACTCCACAGTGAGATTATATTATTATTGTTGCTGTTGTTATTATTTTAGTCAATATTGCTTAGTTTTTCCCTTGGCCTTACCGGCTTTTTTTTTTTTTTTTCCTCACCATTGTCTCCTGAATTTCAGACTTTGCTTCCAGAATCATCTTCCTTCTTCCTGAAAAAGTATCATTTTAGAAGCTCTTTTAGTGAAGGTTCATTCCTCATAAAATCAGTTCTTATTGTTACTAATGCTGTAAAACATCTTTAATTTTGCCCTCATCCAAATAAAAACAATCATTTTCTGAGTATTCTAGAATGATAACTATTTTCTCTCAAGATAAAAAAAAAAAAAAAAAAAATTCCCAGTCTCTGTTGTTCTTGCTGCAGAGTCAGTTTGATTGTCATTCTTGTAGGTAATTTGAGACAGTTTAAAATTCACATTTTCCTTGGGCTTTTTGGTCATATACTTACTATAAATTAGTTTCAAACTTGTATGGGGAATATCTACATTTATACGGTTAGGCATTACCCATGGAGAGATTTTATCTGTTTATCTATGTGTCTAGCTACTAACAAGCTATCTAACCAGCCAGCTATCAACTTCACCTGGGAGTCAAATTTGACATAGGTATGCTTAGTTTTCTCCTCAGCTTCACCGATTTTCTTCACTGGCTGCCGTTCAGAGTACCACTTTTTTATTATTTTGGTCTCCAATCTAGCCCGCAGGTTTGACTTCTGTCCTCTACATACATAGACCTTCAAAACCTTCTTAACCACGAGGAACTTTCAGATATGCCCGTAATAAACACCTCTTGATCCACGGCACTTATTTATCTTTCCAGATTCATGACTCCTTGCAGCTCTGGTCTCTGACGATTTCCCCAGCTTTCCCAGAAGCTCAGTCATGCTTTTCAAAAGATGATGCTTACATTTTACCACGCATTTCAGATACGCTGTGCAGGGAATGTTTCTTCAGATAGAAATTCAAATGTGGTATAGGAAGAAGAAAACTCAGATATTTTCAAATTTCTTTAATATCCTTCAATACTGCTTTCAACTCTTGACGTCCTCCCAATTTTTCTCCATTAAAGAACTGGTAAACTTTCCAGTTATAGAGCTTCCTCAGTGGCTCAGTTGGTAAAGAATCCACTTGAAATGCAGGGGACTCAGGTTCGATCCCTGGGTCAGGAAGATCCCTTGGAGAAGGAAATGGCAACCTATTTCAGTATTCTTGCCTAGAGAATCCCATGGACGGAGGAATCTGGTAGGCTACAGTTCCTGGGGTTGCAAAAGAGTTAGATGTGACTTAGTGACTAAACAGCAAACAAACAACAAAATTCCTTGTTAGTTCCAGGACCACAGACATCTTGCTTCTGCCCATTGTCTCAATTTAATAGCAACTCAGTCTCCCAACTGCTAGTCTTCCTAATCTTTGCAATCATTTATTTGTTTTGCTCTTTGTTCATTTACCTCTGAATCCTTTTCCTTTCTTTCCCTGTGTCTTCTGGTGGCTTTGAGTGTGATTGTTGAAATCATCAAATGAAGGTCGAACTATTGCCCTAAGACAGTCTCGGCTTAGCAGAGGAGGAAATAAACATACTTGTGTCTTTCTGAAGTCTTGGAGTATAGGAAATGGGCCAGTATTACCTTTGTTTCGATATCTTTTTGAAATGGCACCACTTTCAGACAATGCTCTCTCATCTTTTCCCTCAGGCCTCTAATTCTGTCACTTCTTAGAACTGGCCACTTGAAGACAAAAAAGTAATATAGAAGACAGAAAGAACAGTAAACTTCCAAGAGGAGTAGAAACATGCCAGGGAAGCAGTAGCTGAGGATATATCTGAATACACACGTGGAAGTATAGCCATATTATGGGCTGGACAAGCATTATGTAAGCTCTACAAAGCAGGGATTTTTGATGGTTTTATTTCTAGTTCCTGGCATATAGTAGGTACTCAAAGAATATTTGTTGAAAGAAATTTAGAAACATGTGATGAGTATTCAGTTTGAGTGTAGAAAGATTTCTTTCATACTTGCTTTAATAATAATGCAACTATAGCATCATAATCAACCCTGAATATTCATTGGAATGACTGATGCTGAAGCTGAAGCTCCAATACTTTGGCCATCTGATGTGAAGAACTGACTCATTGCATAAGACCCTGATGCTGGGAAAGATTGAGGGCAAGAGGAGAAGAGGGTGACAGAGGAGGAGATGGTTGGATGGCATCCCTGACTCAACGGACATGAGTTTGAGCAAACTCCAGGAGATAATTAAGGACAGGGAATCCTGGCGTGTTGCAGTTCATGGAGTCCCAAAGAGTTGGACATGACTTAGCAACTGAATAACAGCAACAATAGCATCTTAACAGAAATTAATCAGTTTAGGTAGATTCATTTTTAAAGTTTATTTTGTGCAAAGAACATCGGGAACTTAATAATGTATCATATCCTCATTTTTCTGCATTATCCATGCCTGAAGTGAGCACAGTCATTGAGGCTCTGCTACCCAAAACAGACATTAATATTTATGTGGTAGCGGCTACCGGAGGAGCAGACATAGTGCCCTGGGGAAATAATTCCCTTCCTTCGGATCAGCCTTGCACCCCAGATCCTTATCAGTCAAGAAATGCCCCAGAATAGCTCATTTGTTGATTGCCACTCAAAATGCCTCACACCTTTTTCCTCTTTCTCTCATTTCTAGCTTTTCTATTATTTTTGCCAGGGCTGCCATCACTCTAACCTTTAAGCAAGGCAGGAGCTAATGAGTGTATTATTTTTTTAACCAGCTGAAGATGTTGTCACAATCTAAGTATACATGTAACTTCCTTTTTGGTAGGTTGTTAAGTCTGTGTTGCTAAGAAATCTCATAGTGAGTTCTGATAAATTTTAAAATCCACCTACAGAATTATTTAGAACAGGGAGAATAATTATCCTTTGCTTTTAAAAATCTTGATTTTCATGCTTTGGAATTACCTAAAGCAGGAATATGTCTCTAAAATAAACTAAGGGGGTTTTGTTTGCTTGTTTTTTAAAAATAGCATTCCAATGTGCCATTTAAACACATGTTTAACCTTGTTAAAAAATATTTTCAAGAGAAATCTTATGAATCCCGGAGTCTGGTGGTTCCAAGACAGGATCCCCAACTCATATGCCTCTAGGGGTTAGGAACATAGGGTAAATGAGTGAAGTATGCTAGCTGGAATGCAATTAGGGGTATATCAGACTGGCAAGCGGAAATGTGTATTCTTCAGCTGAACAGGTCCCGTCAAATCTTGCCTTGTAAAAAAAGTTGGTGACTACTGCTAGATCTTATTTCTCAAGAAAAACAAAAACCAACATTTAATGTGAATTTTTCCGCATGTAGAATGTAGAACATTGACAAACGCAATCACAAAATGGACAAAGAAGTGATCGGGCCATTCAGGGAGGAAGAAACCCAAGCGGACAGTAAACTTTTGAGAATGTGAATTTATTTTCATGGGAACTCAGAGAAGAGAACATTAAAATGACAATGGGCAGCTTTTGGTCCCATCACATCTAAGGATTGCCTAGGAGTCCAGCATCCAGAACTGCCATTCACGGCTGATAACAGTGGAAATTGGCACAGCCACTTTGAAGAGAATATGATGACAGTCAATAAGATGAAATGGCACATACCATGTACAGCTCCACTTCTGAACTTATGGCTAGAGAAAGCACACAGATTGCTACATTAAAGTCAGCGTGTGAACATTTGCAGTATCATTGTTGGGGACAGCCTGAAGGTCCTGCAGAAAATGTTTGGGGATCTAGGTTGCTTATGGCATTGAAACATGTGTAATATCATGTATGAGACGAGTTGCCAGTCCAGGTTCGATGCACGATGCTGGATGCTTGGGGTTGGTGCACCAGGACAGCCCAGAGGGAGGGTATGCGGAGGGAGGAGGGTTCAGGATGGGGAGCACGGGTATACCTGTGGCAGATTCATTTCGATGCTGGGCAAAACTAATGCAATATTGTAAAGTTTAAAAATAAAATTAAATTAAAAAAAATATTTGGGGAAATGCACTGCAGAATATCCTTAAAATAAAATGTGGTACATCATTTTTAAAAATGACCCAAAACTACACATAACAATATGTTAAAAATATTGTTGTTCAGTCGCTAAGTTGTGTCCAACTCTTTGCGACCCCATGGACTGCAGCACATCAGGCTTCCCTCGCTTTCACTATCTCCTGGAGATTGCTCAGATTCGTGCCTATTGAGCGGGTGATGCTACCTAGTCATCTCATCCTCTGCCACCTCATTCTCCTTTTGCCTTCAGTCTTTCCCAGCATCAAGGTCTTTTCCAGTGGGTTGGCTTTTCACATCGGGTGGCCAAAGTATTGCAGCTTCAGTGTCAGTCCTTCCAATGCATATTCAGGGTTGATTTCCTTTAAGATTGACTATTTTGATCTCCTTGCTGTCCAAGGGACTCTCCAGCACCACAGTTTGAAAGCACCAGTTCTTAGATACTCAGCCTTCTTTACGGTCCATATGTACTGTCTTCTTTTTAATGAATGTCCCCCTTCCTACAATTTAATTCCAGGAAGGTAGGAAACTTTGTCTCTTGTTTACTTGCTGTATCCCCAGCACCTAAAACAGCATCCAGCACATGAGAAGTACTTAATACTTATTCAATAATTTAGTAAATGGTGAGTTAAAAAACCTTATAGAAAGAGTGAATAATTGACATAGAATCAGCATTTTAAAAATAATCTAGGACTTCCCTGGTGGTCCAGTGATTTAAAATCTGCCTGTCATTGCAGGGGATGTAGGTTCGATCCCTGGTCTGGGAAGATTCCATATGCCACAGGGCAATTAAGCCCACACGGCACAACTCCTGAGATGGCACTCTAGAGCTCCTGCTCCACAGCAAGAGGGGCCGCCACAATGAGAAGCCCATGCATCGCCACCAGAGAAAGCCTGCACACAGCAAAGAAGACCCAGCACAGCCAAAACTAAATAATAAAGACAATCTACATAGATTGGAACTATGCAGATCAAATTCTCCTGGATATTGTAAAGACCTAGATTTAGATGAAAAAGATCGGTTGCATAGGATAGGGAGGGGCTTCCCAATGGCTCAGTGGTAAAGAATGTGCCTGCCCAAGCAGGAAACTTGAGTTCCATCCCTGGGTTGGAAAGATCTTTGGAGAAGGAAATGGCAACCCACTCCAGTAATCATGCCTGGGAAATCCCATGGACAGATGAGCCTGGTGGGCTACAATCCGCAAAGAAATCAGACACAACTTAATGACTCAACAACAATGAAAAATAGGGAGGTATTTCAGTTCAGTTCAGTTAAGTCGCTCAGTCGTGTCCAACTCTTTGTGACCCCATAAATTGCAGCACGCCAGGGCTCCCTGTCCATCACCAACTCCTGGAGTTCACTCAGACTCACATCCATTGAGTTGGTGATGCCATCCAGCCATCTCATCCTCTGTCGTCTCCTTCTCCTCCTGCCCCCAATCCTTCCCATCATCAGCGTCTTTTCCAATGAGTCAACTCTTTGCGTGAGGTGGCCAAAATACTGGAGTTCCAGCTTTAGCATTGTTCCTTCCAAAAAACACCCGGGGCTGATCTCCTTTAGGATGGACTGGTTGGATCTCCTTGCAGTCCAAGGGACTCTCAAGAGTCTTCTCCAACACCACAGTTCAAAAGCATCAGTTCTTCGGTGCTCAGCTTTCTTCACAGTCCAACTCTCACATCCATACATGACCACTGGGAGGTTATTGTTCCCATGTAAAACAAACTATTGCAAAGAAATAGAGGAAATCAATAGAATGGGAAAGACTAGAGATCTCTTCAAGAAAATTAGAGATATCAAGGGAACATTTCATGCAAAGATGGGCACAATAAAGGACAGAAGTGGTATGGACCTAACAGAAGCAAAATATATTAAGAGGAGGTGGCAAGAGTACACAGAAGAACTGTAGAAAAAAGATCTTCATGACCCAGATAATCACAGTGGTGTGATCACTCACCTAGAGCCAGACACCCTGAAATGCAAAATCAAGTGGGCCTTAGGAAGCATCACTATGAACCAAGCTAGTGGAGATAATGGAATTCTAGTTAAGCTATTTCAAATCCTAAAAGATGATGCTGTGAAAGTGCTGCACTCAATATGCCAGCAAATTTGGAAAACTCAGCAGTAGCCACAGGACAGGAAAAGGTCAGTTTTCATTCCAATCCCCAAGAAAGGCAATGCCAAAGAATGCTCAAACTACTGCACAATTCCACTCATCTCACAAGCTAGCACAGTAATGCTCAAAATTCTCCAAGCGAGGCTTCAACGGTATGTGACCCGAGAACTTCCAGATGTTCAAACTGGATTGAGAAAAGGCAGAGGAACCAGAGATCAAATTGCCAACATCTGTTGGATCATCAAAAAAAGCAAGAGAGTTCCAGAAAAACATCTGTTTCTGCTTTATTGACTATACCAAAGCCTTTGACTGCATGGATCAAAACAAACAGTGGAAAATCCTTAAAGAGATGGGAATACCAGACCACCTGACCTACCTCCTGTGAAATCTGTATGCAGATCAAGAAACAACAGATAGAACTGGACATGGAAGAACAGACTTGTTTCAAATAGGGAAAGGAGTACATCAAGGCTGTATATTGTCACCCTGCTTGTTTAATTTATATGCAGGGTACATCATGAGAAATGCTGGACTGGATGAAGCACAAGCTGGAATCAAGATTGACAGGAGAAGTATCAATAACCTCAGATATGCAGATGACACCACCCTTAGGGCAGAAAGTGAAGAACTAAAGAGCCTCTTGATCAAAGTGAAAGAGAAGAGTGAACAAGTTGGCTTAAAATTCAACATTCAGAAAACTGAGATCATGGCATCTGGTCCCATCACTTCATAGCAAATGGATGGGGAAACAGTGGAAACAGTGGCTGACTTTATTTTTTGGGGATCCAAAATCTCTGCAGATGGTGACAGCAGCCATGAAATTAAAAGATGCTTACTCCTTGGAAGAAAAGTTATGATCAACCTAGACAGCATATTGAAAAGCAGAGACATTACTTTGCCAACAAAGGTCAGTCTAGTCAATGCTATGCTTTTCCCAGTAGTCACGTATGGATGTGAGAGTCAAACTATAAAGAAAGCTGAACACCGAAGAATTGATGCTTTTGAACTGTGGTGTTGGAGAAGACTCCTGAGAGTCCCTTGAACTGCAAGGAGATCCAACCAGTCAATCCTAAAGGAAATCAGTCTTGAATATTCATTGGAAGAACTGATGCTGAAGCTGAAACTCCAATACTGATGAGAAGAACTGACTCATTCGAAAAGACCGTGATGCTGGGAAAGATTGAAGGCGGGAGGAGAAGGGGATGACAAAGGATGGGACGGTTGGATGGCATCACTGACTCAGTGGACATGAGGTTGAGTAAACTCCTGGAGTTGGTGATGGACAGGGAGGCCTGCCGTGCTGAAGTCCATGGGGTCGCAAAGAGTCGGACACGACTGAGTGACTGAACTGAACTGAAAACAAACTAGCATACCGATATTTAATTGATCAAATATTCAACATCTGTTAACTTGTGTTCCATACAAAAAGTTAATGTTGACAGACTGCATTGAGTAGGGTATAAAAGAAAGCTAATTAATGACACTGACTCAGGGGCCATTTTTATGTCCTTTGGGGAGAATAATAAAATACCTGCTATCTTCTCACTTTACCACATGTCTAATTTATACTGAAGTGAAATAAGAATTTAAATTTATACTGAAGTGAAATACTGAAAATTAACTGTCCTTAGCTTCCTAAGATTATCCAATCATTTTCTGGTAACTATACCCCTGCCCCTTCTTTTGAAGCATTATCTGTATACTTTAACGTTATTGATATTTTAATTAAAGATACAATGAATCTAGAGAAAAGTAAGTGGATATAGAGTTTAACAAGTATCGGAGACAAGTCCTGATGAATTCCCTAATATACTTTTCCTCTCCTCTGTCTAATCCTGGTCTTTCAGGCTTTTCTCCTTTTCTCCTTTACATTAGTGTGTTATCTTTGTTCATCAGGCTTCCCTCAAAACTGATCCCATCTAGGGTTCTCTGGTGGCTCAGTGGTAAAGAACCTGCCTGCCAATGCAGGAGATGTGGATTGGATTCCTGGGTCAGGAAGATCCCCTGGACAAGGAAGTGGCAATCCACTCCAGTATTCTTGCCTGGAGAATTCCATGAACAAAGAAGCGTAGGGGGCTACAGTCCATGGGGTCTCAAAGAGTCAGACCTGACTGATCAACTAATATGTTCATAGAGTTGGACATGACTTCACAGCTGAGCAATGACAAAGGGAACGAGATACATGCTCTTTTCTTTAAATCATAAGTTATCGTTTTTATTAAATTGCTTTAAATATTCTCATTAAAATTTAAGCCAAAAACATTATAGAAATCATTCTAGCCAAAAAAGAAAAAAGTTATTTCCAGGACCTCTTGAAAACTACCATAAAGAATTTTAGAAAAATTTGGAAGACCACGTACACACAAGCATACAAACTAAGTATAATAACATGGAAGAGGGATGCATTTGGGGAATTTTTACACTTTATTCAAATAGAAGATATTAAATATATTCTTAACATCAGTAGAATAGTTTGAAAGGATTAGTATAATTAATTGTGCTTAATCAGTGTTAGAAACATAAAACACATGCCCTTTTAAGGAAGGTTCGAAACTTTTTCTTCACCTCAAAGCCTCTCCCCAGGGTCTTGAACATTGAAAGAGCTGAATAAATGTGTGTTAAACACAGAGATAAATGGAAGTGGAGTTGTATTAACAGATGGTAAAGACACAGGAATAGGTAGGCTTCTGTACATGCCCCAAATAATGAAGCGGAATCATTATAAGTGCTGAAATAGGTGCAGACAGATTGTATGGTGATCAACCCTCCCTTCTCTATATTTTAATGCTTAAGAACAGGACGTTTGATATTGACATGTTCAACTTCATGAAGATGTAATCATTGAAATGAACGAGTTAATGAGGCAGAGAAAGAATGAAACAAGAGCAAGGCTTTCACAGCATCTTTGCATCAATAGCCAAGCCACGATGGGAAATGCTCCTACAACTCAGGAGACAAGAAATGCAGTCAAGTGCCAAGCCTTATTAAATGGCTGCAGTCTAATGTGATAATTAAGGGAACAACATGGCTACTTTCTTTTTATTCTCCCCTTTCCAAATTTCCCATTTCTGATTGCAATATCTCTTGTCTCTGTAGGAAGGGGAAACAAACCCTGAGTCCTCAGACATAGTAAGGGAACAGCACCCTCGACATCTCCATAGAGTGCAAGAGCTTTCTAATGTCTACCTTGAACTACTGCTTTAGATGCAAAGAAGAGCAAATATCTTGAAAAGCATGCACCGATTTTCCACCTAAAGCTAATTTGAAAGTTTGATGGATCTTATCCCAAAGAAGAAATAATGCAAAAAGTTGCATTGTCTATCCAGTCCTGAATTCATCTATAGAATGTTCTCTTCTGAAGACTTCATACCCAAGAAAGTGTGTCTTTGTGCATTTTGTCAATGGATACTGTTGAAACCACACACACACACACACACACACAAGTAGCTCCTTGGCTGATGATCTCAGCATATTAGAAGATGGGAGAAAATATAGCCTTCTCCCGAGTTCTACTAAGCAGAGGGACCCAGTCACCTAATGAAAGATTTACAAATGTCTTTAATGCCTAGGCTTCTGAATGATATTTCAAGAAAAATGAAATGATATTATAATGAATAAAATGTAGGACAGGTAGCAAATATTTGAAACCACATAAATAAAAACATAAGGATTCATTATTGTGCAATAATATCCCTAATCATTGTTTTGTGATTCAGAATTTCATCATCAAATTCATAAGATCAAGGCAAACTTTCCATTCACACTTGCTTATGGATCGTTTGCCCTTCCCTTAATGCAGTTCCTTCTATTTTGTAAATTCCTCTACTGAGATTTTAAAAGGTTATTAATTTTTCAAGTATATTATTCATTTCTATATAAGTGAAAGGGAAACAGAAACAAGGAAGACATCAAATTAAGAATACAAAAGAGACACAGTCCACAAAGGAGGATGCTAATTAATAAGAAAAATAAACTTAGATAGAATTATAAATCAGAGAGTAGTCCTGATGCTCACTGATATGAATTCAATGGTATCATTTATTTGGTAATCATGAGAGGTACTGAGTGTTAGATACTAGGAATGGAGATACCAGCTCACACTCAAGCATGCATGTCATAGCTCAGAGCTGGATATGCCAGGGTGGTTGTATGCTGTGTGTGTGTGTTAGTTGCTCAGTTTTGTCTGGCTCTTTGTGACCCCATGGACTGTAGCCCACCAGGTTCTTCTGTCCATGGACTGGTCCAGGCTAGAATACTGGAGTGGGTTGCCAGTTCCTTCTCCAGGAGTTCTTCCTGACCCAGGGATAGAACCCAGGTCTCCCACACTGCCAGCAGATTCTTTACCATCTGAGCCACCAGGGATGTATGTTAGATATTGTCATATAAAAGCTACCTCCAAATTTAGTGGCTTGAATCAGTTCTATTCCCTCTCTCCCCAAGAGTCATCAGGATGGCTGGGTGATTCTTCTGAACACTAGCTCACAGTAACATCAGCTTCCTGTCAGCAGGATGATCTTGCTGGTTTTCTTTAGATCCTTTCTGGGACCTTGGATGGGTCAGCTGAACTCACTTGACTCGGCTGCATGTGGCCTCCCATCTTCCAGCAGACTAGCCTGTTCTTGTCAAGACAAGAGCTCATCACGAGATGACGAAGCAAGGGGAACGATGGAGTCCATGTCCATCAACATGTCCATGTCCTCTTGGGACTAAACCTAAAGTTGGCATTGTATGCATTTTCTTCTGCAGTCTCCTGGTAAAAACAGATCAGTGGATCAGTCAGGCCAGAGAGTGGAGGGATAGACTCCACCACCGAAGGGAGGGACTGCAAAAATCACATGGAGAAGGTGCACAGAGGAAAGTTTGGATAATTGGGGCCACACATGGGTTTTGCTTGGGGGTAGGGAGGAACTTAAGGGAAGTGTAATTTGACTTCAAACCACCTCAACTAATGCAATTCGCCAAGTAAGAAAGGCACAGGATGCAAAGCACACAGATATCTTCCTTACCATCCAGGCAACAATGTCTTCAGGACCGCAAAGAGAAGCCATATCAGGTATCACCAACCTAGGGGAACAGCAGCCAGCACTGAGGCGTCTGAGCATAGGCAGGGAGTGTTAAGTTCCAGTGCTAAGCCTGACCTTTAGACCAGCACCCGGCTGAGCCGATTGGTGGAGCGGAGGTGGCAGTTCTCAGCAAACTGTGTTTTATTGCAGCAAAGTTTTGGCTTACTTGAAGGACTGTTGATCCCTTCCAGAAAATCCAATCATTTCCAAGCCACATTTTTATTTGACTCTAGTCAGTTCTTGCTTCCCTGTTGAGGAAATCCCTCTGGTTTCCTCCACTACACACATACTGATCCATTGTTGCATTTTCAACATAGGTGCATCTGGCTGAGAGCGAATATTCAATAGCGAAAGAAATGAGAGTCAGATTCCTTCTCTGATTACATGATCGCTCAGGAGGACACCCACCAGCGGTTTTATTCATTACTGAATATTAAAATCAAAGGCCTTTAATATGCAGCAACAGTGTTATCCAAATTGAAGCCCATCTGTGCCCCCTTGTAGAAGTTTTCATAGCATAATAAATAGGCAATTTTAATAAAATGATTATTCTTTCAGTCTGCCCCCAAAGGACTGACTGAAACTTCAGCATTACCTTAATGTCCCTTGGAAACTCTCCTCAATTTAAATCTTTCAAAACTAGACCAGGCTGACCATGGGTGATGCAGTCACCAACTGAAAAGAGTCACCTGCTAATCTAATGCGGCCCAGAGTGTCTGTCCTCAAGACACAGACCCTTTTTCTTCCTCCCACCTACCTAAACAAGGTTTCTAATAGCTCCATCAGCCTTTCTTTATTTTTTTTTCTGATCAAAACCTGTGTAAGATTGCAGTAACTCTGGCTGTAGAAATGCTGCTTTTTTAATCCATGTTTCCTTCTCCTGTCAAATAATAGTGGGAGTTTTTGCTGTTATTGTTGTTCAGTCGCTAAGACGTCTCTGACTCCATGTGACCCCATGGACTGCAGCACTCCAGACTTCTCTGTCCTCCACTATCTCCCAGAGTGTGCTCAAATTCATGTCCATTGAGTCAGTGATGCCATCCAACCATCTCATCTTCTGCTACCCACTTCTCCCTTTGCCTTCAATCTTCCCCAGCACCAGGGTCTTTTCCAAGAGTTGTCTCTTTGCATCAGGTGACCAAAGTATTACAGTTTCAGCTTCAGCATCAGTCCTTCCAATAAATATTCAGGGTTGATATAGAAATGGGGAACATAATCTGAGTGTGTGGTTCAGAGTCTTCAGGAAACTTGAGGGGCAACAAAGCTCTGCTGCTTTAACTCCATCTCGGTTGCTTTTAATGATAAGACTTAGAGAGCTGTTCAGAGAAGGCAATGGCACCCCACTCCAGTACTCTTGCCTGGAAAATCCCATGGATGGAAGAGCCTGGTGGACTGCAATCCATGGGGTCCTGAAGAGTCGGACACGACTGAGCGACTTCACTTTCACTTTTCACTTTCGCGCATTGGAGAAGGAAATGGCAACCCACTCCAGCGTTCTTGCCTGGAGAATCCCAGGGATGGTGGAGCCTGGTGGGCTGCCGTCTATGGGATCGCACAGAGTCGGACACGACTGATTCGACTTAGCAGCAGAAGTAGCAGCAGCAGCAGCAGCAGCAGAGAGCTGTTCAGTTCCTCCCTCTGCCCACTTACCAAATTTATTTTAGTATCAAGTCCCATACCAAATGCCAAAATATTCTCCAACATCCTTTCATGGTTGAGGGGAGGAAGCAAGAGGTCTTAATAGAGTATGGGTTCTGGAAGAGCAAGACAAATCTGCATTGAGCCTTTGAGAAGTTATATAAACCTCAATAAGCTTTGTTTTCTTCATATTCAAATGAACTTTAAAATGGTATCTACTTCTTAGGATTGTTTTGTAAATTAAGTGAGCTAGGACATGTCCCATTTGCAACATTCAGCCTTGGGTACACTTGAAGTATTATTATTAGTGTAGAATAATAACTCACTCAATCTTAGATCTGCCTTAAAAATAAATAGAATGTGAGACTACCTAGACTTACTATAGCTCTTATTCAAGTACTGTTACAAGCACTTTCAATATGTTAGCTCATCTATATAAGTTGCTTTTACATATCAACTCATTTAGTACTCATAACAGTACCATGAGTGATTACTTTAATTATTGGAAAAATGACAACAGGGAAACTATGGCACCCCAGTGTTCACTGGGTACCACTTATAATAGCCTGGATGTGGAAGGAACCTAGATATCCACCGACAGATGAATAGATACAGAAGATGTTGTACATGTATACAATGTAATACTACTCAGTCATATAAAGAACAGACTTGGGTCAATTTTAGTGAAGTGGATGAACCTAGAACCTATTATACAAAGTGAAGTAAGTCAGATAACACACATTTATGGAGTCAACAGGCTTTCCAGGTGGCACTAGTGGTAAAGAACTTGCCTGCCAATGTGAAGTCTAAGAGACGATTGCTCCATCCCTGGGTCGGGAAGATCCTCTGGAGGAGTGCAGGGCAACCCACTCCAGTATTCTTGCCTGGAGAGTCCCATGGACAGAAGAACCCGGAGGGCCACACAGGTGCATAGGGTTCCAAAGAGTTGGACTGAACCGCCTTGGCATTCATGCAATCTAGAAAAATGGAATTGATGAACCTATTTGCAGGGAAGGAATGGAGAGGCCCACGTGGAGAATGAACTTGTGGCCACCGTGGGGGAGGGAGAGAATAGGACAATGGAGAAAGTAGCATCAGCGTATACGCAGTAGCATATGTAAGATGGATAATTGCTGAGACGTTGCTAGGTAGCACAGGGATCCCAGGGAGCACAGGGAGCACAGGTCAGCTCTGTGATGACCATGAAGGGTGGGAGGGGGCAGGGGAAGGAAGCTTTGGAGGGAGGGGAAAGGAGAGGGTGCAGAGGGAGGTGATGCATGTATAATGATGGCTGACTCACATTGCTGTGCAGCAGAAGCCAACATAACATTGTAAAAATAAAAAACCAAAACAATTTTAAAAAGTGGAAAGGAAAGGGGAAAAAAGAGAGGTTATATGACTCAGCTCAGGTCACACAAGGAGAAAACCCAGGCTGTCTGGTTCCAGAGGCTATATCAACTTGTGATACTATGCTTTTCTGAAGAGAAATTGTCCTTCGGGGAAGGAGGAAGCTATAGTTATTAGACATTTCTCCAGCGGTTACATAGCTCTAATTGGAATGTATGGCTTGTTGACTGAGTTGGCATTTCAAGATATTTTCCTTCCTCCTTTGAAAATAAAATCCTCAGGGGCAGAGACAATGTGTATTGTTTTCTTTGAGTTGTAGCACAACTGTTCTGTAAGCTGCAGATCCACAGGAGGTCTTATTGTCTGGCTTTTTCGGTCTTTCATTTTCCCAGAGGGCTTCTAGGAACTCTAAGTGGGTCCCAGGAGCTGAGAGTTGAAAAGGCCCTGAGGTTGGGCCTCCCCTAGCCCCTTGCAAAATTCTCAGGAACACTTCCCAGGCAGCTAAGCACTTGTCCCTGTAAAGGAATCCTAACATCTTGGAAAACAGCACACATTTCTGGAAAGATCTGAAATGATGGTGCCCACAGCTGCCAGCTGCCTGCTTGGTGGTGAGCCCAGAACTGTCTGGAGCTCCACTTGCCACAGTCCATGGGCTCCCTGGATCACGGTTCAGATGCCTCTGAAAGCTTGACAGTTGAGACTCGACTTCAAGGGAAGGTAAAGAGAGCTCAGTGGGAAGTACTGAACAGTCTTTTCTGATCACCAGGATACTTTCCCTTTGAAGATTTTGAGAAATGTTTTAAAATTGTACTTTGTAGGCAAAATGTTGCCCTCAATTGAAAACTGGGGATATTGCAGAGGCTACATAATGTACAGGTTTCCCCGGGGGCTCAGGGGTAAAGAATCTGCCTGCAATGCAGGAGCTTCAGGTTCAGTTCCTGGGTCCAGAAGATACAATGGAGGAGGGCACAGCCACCCAACTCCAGTATTCTTGCCTGGAGAATCCCATGGACAGAGGAGTCTGGCGGGCTACAGTTCCTGGGGTTTCAAAGAATCAGACATAACTGATGCGACTTACCACACACACAGGCATACAATGTACATTTGTTTAATGGTTAAAGATAAACAGGAAAACAGAAACCCTGCTATTTACTATCCCAAAAACTCTACATAAAATAAAACTCATGCTATAAAATGAGTTTAATGTATCAAGTCAAACCTTTCCCGGCTTGGGTTTTTCCCTATAGCACACAGCATGTATGAAGTAGAATGTGTTCTTGAGGATTTGAGTTACATTCTGGTTTTAAAGTCTGTCTGGTTGTCCTGTTTAACAGTCTGGGAAAGTGGGTTCAGACCCAAGCTCCACTTCTAATTACGCGTGTGACACTGTGAACGTTATTTAGGCCTTTCTTAACCTCAGTGTATTCTTCTGTAAAATGAGGACAGTGATATTTCCACCTGTGAGGATTATTTTGAGGACTGAATCAGAAATGATATACAAGGCACGTAGCACCTAGCAGTTACTCGATTAAAGCATATCACTATGGACATGAGTCTGAGTGACCTCCGTGAGTTGGTGATGGACAGGGAGGCTTGGCGTGCTGCGATTCATGGGGTCCCAAAGAGTCGGACACTGAACGACTGAGCGACTGAACTGAACTGATACAGTATGTCAGTTCTGGTCATTCAGAAGAATCTAAACACCACGAAGACAGAGACTTCACTTCGTTCACTGATACACCAGCAGGTAGAACAAACAGTACCAGGCACATACGAGCAGTTCAGAAACTGGCCAAGTGTTCAAAACAATTTGAGAAAATGTACAGCAGCTTGGTAGCAAAGACTGAATGGTATATTAAAAGCATTCTTTATTCAACAAATAGCACCACTTTGGGCAAACGAGATTTTGCCCGGTTCTGTGAGGAAGAGAAAGATGAATGAGTCAAAGTTTACTCTAGAAAGGTTTAGAATTCATCAGAACTTGATTAGAAAGTCTGGTTTTAGGACCATATATTTGAATGGACATATGTGTTTTTTTTAATCTTTGTTTAGATTTGAGTATAGTTGATTCACAATGTTAGTTTCAGGTGTACTGCAAAGTGATTTAGTTATATATACACATATCTGGGGCTTCCCTCTTGACTCAGATGGTAGAGAATCTGCCTGCAATGCAGGAAACCTCAGTTCGATTCCTAGGTTGGGAAGATCCCCTGGAGAAGGAAATGGCTACCCACTCCACTATTCTTACCTGGAGAATTCCATGGACAGAGGAGCCCGGCAGGCTACAGTTCATGGGGTTGCAAATAGACAGACACGACTGAGCAACATTCACTTTTCATACATATATCTATTCTTTTTTAGATTCTTTTGCATATAGTTTTAAACAGAGGATGGAGTAGAGTTCCCTGTGCTATAGAGTAGGTTCTTGTTGGTTACCTATTTTACATATAGTGGTGTGTATATGTCAGTTCCAGACTCCTAAATATGTGTTTAAAATGTTCATTTGAGCAGCATTTGGAAGAAAGTTTATTACTAAGCTGAATGAAAACCCTCTTAAAGCCTTTGTTAAAAGTTCTTCTCCTCTCTTGGTTCATCCACGTAAGACTCGATTGCAGTACTGACTGCCAGAAAAAAACCTGTGGTTCAGAAAATGGTCTCCAAAGACCAGCGTTCAATACTGGCCATTCTCAGAGTTCGTGATGTGAATTCTGAGGGTAGGTATAATATCTGGACTTAGGTGCTCTTAGCCTGAGTGTTCTTTTTTTATTTTTTTCCTTTTAAGAAGTTCAAGATGCTCATTCTGATTCTGGCTATGACCTGCCAGGATCTCTTACCCAAAGCAGATACTAACATCTGTTGCTCTCACCTGGGATACCTCACACTGTACGAGCCATATTAGTTGTCAAGATTGGACAAATGACTCACCATGTTTATCTTTCTACTAGCTTCCGAAGTTATGTGGCTGATATTAAAATGTCAGTTCCTTGACCTTTAGATGTGAGAGGAGCCTCAGAGGATGTTACCAGCATTTGAAAGCAAGCTTTGAAAACTTGGTACCAGAAAGAAACATTATTTGCAGTTAAACAGTCTTTGGAATTGATGCGTACACTTTTAAAAAGCACTCTGGGTTCTTGGAAGTTTAGCTGAGCAAATTTAGAGCACAATGCAAGGTAATGTAATGATTGCTTAGAATTCCAAATTTTTAGTGATAAGAGGTTTGAAAAGAAGTTCTTCTCCTGGAGTCTGGCAGGCTATATAATCCAAGGGGTGACAAAGAGTTGGACACAACTGAGCGACTTTCACTTTATAGTTTTGGACTCCTTAGCCAACTAATTTCCCTAGATGCTAGGAAAGATTGAAGGCAGGAGGAGAAGGGGACAAAGATGAGATAGTTGGATGGCATCACTGACTCAGTGGACCTGAGTTTGAGCAAATACTGGGAGATAGTGGAGGACAGAGAAGCCTAGTCCATGGGTTTGCAGAGTCAAACAAGACTTCAGTTCAGTTCAGTTCAGTCACTCAGTCGTGTCCAACTCCTTGCGACCCCATGAATCCCAGCACGCCAGGCCTCCCTGTCCGTCAACAACTACCAGAGTTCACTCAGACTCACGTCCATCGAGTCAGTGATGCCATCCAGCCATCTCATCCTCTGTCGTCCCCTTCTCCTCCTGCCCCCAATCCCTCCCAGCATCCGAGTCTTTTCCAATGAGTCAACTCTTCACATGAGGTGGCCAAAGTACTGGAGTTTCAGCTTTAGCATCATTCCTTCCAAAGAACACCCAGGACTGATCTCCTTTAGAATGGACTAGTTGGATCTCTTTGCAGTCTAAGGGACTCTCGCAAGTCTTCTCCAACGCCACAGTTCAAAAGCATCAATTCTTCAGTGCTTAGTTTTCTTCACAGTCCAACTCCCACATCCATACATGACCACTGGAAAAACCATAGCCTTGACTAGACGGACCTTTGTTGGCAAAGTAATGTCTCTGCTTTTGAATATGCTATCTAGGTTGGTCATAACTTTCCTTCCAAGGAGTAAGTGTCTTTTAATTTCATGGCTGCAGTCACCATCTGCAGTGATTTTGGAGCCCCAAAAAATAAAGTCTGACACTGTTTCTCCATCTATTTCCCATGAAGTGATAGGACCATATGCCATGATCTTAGTTTTCTGAATGGTGAGCTTTAAGCCAACTTTTTCACTCTCCTCTTTCACTTTCATCAAGAGGCTTTTTAGTTCCTCTTCACTTTCTGCCATAAGTGTGGTGTCATCTGCATATCTGAGGTTATTGATATTTCTCCCGGCAATCTTGATTCCAGCTTGTGCTTCTTCCAGTCCAGCGTTTCTCATGATGTACTCTGCATATAAGTTAAATAAGCAGGGTGACAATATACAGCCTTGACGTTCTCCTTTTCCTATTTGGAACCAGTCTGTTGTTCCATGTCCAGTTCTAACTGTTGCTTCCTGACCTGCATATAGGTTTCTCAAGAGGCAGGTCCGGTGGTCCAGTATTCCCATCTCTTTCAGAATTTTCCACAGTTTATTTTGATCCACATAGTCAAAGGCTTTGGCATAGTCAATAAAGCAGAAATAGATGTTTTTCTGGAACTCTCTTGCTTTTTCCATGATCCAGCAAATGTTGGCAATTTGATCTCTGGTTCCTCTGCCTTTTCTAAAACGAGCTTGAACATCTGGAAGTTCATGGTTCATGTATTGCTGAAGCCTGGCTTGGAGAATTTTGAGCATTACTTTGCTAGTATGTGAGATGAGTGCAACTGTGCGGTAGTTTGAGCATTCTTTGGCATTGCCTTTCTTTGGGATTGGAATGAAAACGGACCTTTTCCAGTCCTGTGGCCACTGCTGAGTTTTCCAAATTTGCTGGCATATTGAGTGCAGCACTTTCACAGCATCATCTCTCAGGATTTGAAATAGCTCAACTGGAATTCCATCACCTCCACTAGCTTTGTTTGTAGTGATGCTTTCTAAGGCCCACTTGACTTCACATTCCAGGATGTCTGGCTCTAGGTGAGTGATAACACCATCATGATTATCTTGGTCATGAAGACCTTTTTTCTACAGTTCTCCTGTGTATTCTTGCCACCTCTTCTTAATATCTTCTGCTTCTGTTAGGTCCATACCATTTCTGTCCTTTATAGAGCCTATCTTTGCATGAAGTGTTCCCTTGGTATCTCTCATTTTCTTGAAGAGATCTCTAGTCTTTCCCATTCTATCGTTTTCCTCTATTTCTTTGCATTGACTGCTGAGGAAGGCTTTCTTATCTCTCTTTGCTATTCTTTGGAACTCCACATTCAGATGCTTATATCTTTCCTTTTCTCCTTTGCTTTTCACTTCTCTTCTTCTCACAGCTATTTGTAAGGCCTCCCCAGACAGCCATTTTGCCTTTTTGCATTTCTTTTCCGTGGGGATAGTCTCGATCCCTGTCTCCTGTACAATGTCATGAACCTCCATCCATAGTTCATCAGGCACTCTATCGGATCTAATCCCTTAAGTCTATTTCTCACTTCACTGCACAATCATAAGGGATTTGATTTAGGTCATACATGAATGGTCTAGTGGTTTTCCCTACTTTCTTCAGTTTAAGTCTGAATTTGGCAATAAGGAGTTCATGATCTGAGCCACAGTCAGCTCCCAGTCTTGTTTTTGCTGACTGTATAGAGCTTCTCCATCTTTGGCTGCAAAGAATATAATCAATCTGATTTCAGTGTTGACCATCTGGTGATGTCCATGTGTAGAGTCTTCTCTTGTGTTGTTGGATAGGGTGTTTGTTATGACCAGTGCGTTCTCTTGGCAAAACTCTGTTAACCTTTGCCCTGCTTCATTCCGTATTCCAAGGTCAAATTTGCCTGTTCTTCCAGGTGTTTCTTGACTTCCTACTTTTGCATTCCAGTCCCCTATAATGAAAAGGACATCTTTTTTGGGTGTTAGTTCTAAAAGGTCTTGTAGGTCTTCATAGCACTGTTCAACTTCAGCTTCTTCAGCATTACTGGTTGGGGCATAGACTTGGATTACTCTGATATTGAATGGTTTGCCTTGGAAATGAACAGAGATCATTCTGTTGTTTTTGAAATTGCATCCAAGTACTGCATTTCGGACTCTTTTGTTGCTCATGATGGCCACTCCATTTCTTCTAAGGGATTCCTGCCCACAGTAGTAGATATAATGGTCATCTGAGTTAAATTCCCCCATTCCAGTCCATTTTAGTTTGCTGATTCCTAGAATGTTGACATTCACTCTTGCCAATCCTGTTTGACCACTTCCAATTTGCCTTGATTCATGGACCTGACATTCCAGGTTCCTATGCAATATTGCTCTTTACAGCGTCAGACCTTGCTTCTATCACCAGTCACATCCACAGCTGGATATTGTTTTTGCTTTGGCTCCATCCCTTCATTCTTTCTGGAGCTATTTCTCCATTGATCTCCAGTAGCATATTGGGCACCTGTGGACCTGGGGAGTCCCTCCTTCAGTGTCCTACCGTTTTGCCTTTTCATACTGTTCATGGGGTTCTCAAGGCAAGAATATTGCAGTGGTTTGCCATTCCCTTCTCCAGTGGACCACATTCTGTCAGACCCTCCACACTCAGCAACTGAAAAACAACCACGTAGATGTAAGTACTTGGGAAGGTACCCTTAGATGTGCCCTTGGATCTGCTGCAGAGAACCCGGTTTTCTCAAGAGCACCCAGGACTCTATGGATAGTATTATTCTAGGAACATCTTGATGAATAGGAAAACGTTTTTACATCTCTCAAACTTGAGCTAATTAAAATGAACACGGTTGTGGCTGGGTAAAAGGCAAATGCAATTTTAAATAGTGATTAGCAAAATTTATATTCCAGGGTAAAAAATGAATATGGTCAAGGAAATGAGGCTTATCAAGTCTCTCTGCTTGCCTCACAAATCTTCTATGAATTAATAATCACTGACATTTTTATGAAACAATGGCATTCTCAGCACCAGTCTCTGCTTTCTGTATTATGACTGCCTTTATAAAGGTTTACCTCAAAGTGAGAGGAATTAAGGAGAAGTCTTCACATCATTCTTCAAACAATTACTAGGGAAGCAGCAGAAGGAAGTAAAGGTCCAACTTATCCTGCCCTGAAGAATTTTGGCAACTGACATAAAAATAATATGAGTACATTGAGAAGAGAATATAAATGCCATATAATTACAGAGAGCCCAAACGAGGTGAATTATCAGGGAAGACTCCAAACTGGAGAAACAGGCTCTGTGACAGTTGTTACTTTGTACAAGTCTCCTATTAGATTAAGGTGACATTATTGGAATTTTCTCCATGCACTGAAAGTGAAAAAGTGCAAGTGTTAGTTGCTCAGCCACGTGTGACTGTTTGCAAGCCCATGGACCGTACCCCGCCAGGCTCCCTCTCCATGGGATTCTCCAGGCAAGAATACTGGAGTGCTCCAAGAGATCTTCCGAACCTAGGGATCAAACCCGAGTCTCTGGCAGGTGGATTCTTTACCACTGAACCATCAGGGAGGAAGCCCAGAGAGGCTGTTACTTTTTACTTTAAAGAAGAAGAACTGGAGACATTGAGAAGTTGAGTTACTTACACAGGGATATATAACTTGGAAGTCTCAGAACCAAACAAGGATGGCATGGTACTGAAAATCTAAACCACAATACTCTTTTTCTTTGTGACAGCACCTTCAACAGGAGAGATGGCAAATCTCTAACAAGTTACAATAAAGGAACAATTAGACCTTTGAACACTAGGACATTAAATGAAACTACTGGTTTTCAACAAGTAGCAGAAAGGACGTAGGCTTTGGAACCAGACACATCTGAATTTTGCCTGCCTGACCTTGTACTAGGCATTTATTCTATTAGTTTTATCTGTCAAACTGAGTTTTAATTTGCCAGACTATTGTAAGAACTGAAGATAATGTACTCCATTTATCTTAGAAAGTATCTGAAACCAAGAATGCCCAGTAAGTGGTCATTCTAATAAGAGGGATCTACAATTTTGTTTGTTGTAAGTAGCTTGAAACATTTATTTGAATATCTTTTAGAACAGTTATAACACCCTAAGCAAATATAGGACAAAACCTCTTCTTTTGCCACCATTTTAACTGAAAGGAAAAACTATCTTTAAGATCTTCAGCAGCTTTGATAATTATTTAGATGTTAATTTAGTAGTTTTGAAGGACAGGTTGGGTACAGTAATGAAAAGTCATTTTGCAGGAGTTGGTCAAGTCCAGCAAAGATCTGAAGGTTTCTACTGAATTCCCAGAGAACGTACTGAACTCTGGTCAAGAAATAGAAGAACTCGGGTCACAAGATGGGTGGGATCCTCAGGTTTTACCTTCTCTTCCCAGTAACCCTTAAACAAGGATGACTTATAGGAACAATACTGCAACCAGGTCTAGAATCATTCTGGGACATCACCATGATCAATTTCATACTCGAATGACAAGCAGGGAAGAACATGTACAACGTAATTGGAATTTTAGAGGCAGAAAGCGGAGCAAATTTGTCCTCCCTTTCCTTTTGATCTTTGATTTCATCAGCAAAAGATGTTAAACATAGCCACTGAACTTTGAATTTTCGAATTCTGGATATAATCTATTCCTTTATTTGCTTATGGTGATTGTAATTGAAACAGTTATGAAGAGTCCTAGCCCAGAGCATAGAGCCATCTCTTCTCTGTCCTCTGTGGAGATTCATTGCCACGCTGAGAATAGGGGGAGAAAAGCAAGCTCATAGTGCCTAAGAGAAGGAATTCTCAGCTCCCCATTCAGTTATCAAAGCTCAGGCAGAAAGTTAAGGTAATTGGCCCAATTTAAAGCATATAATCTATTTTTCTTTATCTCCCAACCGTTTCCCAGTACCATTATGTTCTTAGTCAAGGTTTTCTGAGAAATAAAGCAATTATATTAATGATGTCAATCATTGCTGCCAGGCTGATCAATAAAAACAATGTTAACCTTACTAATTAATTGCTAGCAATCACATAACTAACTTGAAGAAACTATTAGTTGCACCAAACTGAATAAGGAAATGCTCTAAATGATGTTTAAAATGTGCTATTTGAAAAACAAAAGATTTCAATTCCTCTCTGAAATAGAATCTTTCAACTCTAAGTGAAAAACAGTAGCCTCTTCTATTTGGTTGATGAGAATATACGTTTTTATTGCAATTATCACTCAGGGCTGCTGACAGTAAATAATGTTCGCTATAGCTGTGCTATTTGTGTAGAAGTTATCTGAATAATTTTGGTCCCACAGAGTTAGGCAAAGGCAGTCCCTTTTCAGGCCCCATCATGGTTGCATAATCACCTGGGTTATTTGATTTAGGGGACTCTGGCTTAACAACTGCGAATGGACTTCTTTGCTTGAAATGCTTTGGAAACAAAGGAATCATTTAAATATTCCTTTGGGCTTCCCACGTGGCTCAGTTCAGTTCAGTTCAGTTGCTCAGTCGTGTCCAACTCTTTGTGACCCCATGAATCGCACGTGGCTCAGTGGTAAAGAATCTGCCTGTAATGCAGGAGCCTCAAAAGACACAGGTTTGATCCCCAGGTTAGGAAGATCCCCTGGAGGTAGGAAATGGCACTCCTACTCCAGTATTCTTGTCTGGGAAATTCCATGGACAGAGGAGCCTGGCAGGCTACAGTCCGTGGGGTCGGACACGACTGAGCATGCATGCATGCATGCATCCAAATATTCCTTTAAAATGTTGGTTTATTGTATCGATTTTATAAAAAATTTAGTTTTGCTCTATGCACAGGTTTAAAATGTCATGCACTTTTTTACCCAGTTTAAGGCATTACTCAGGATGGGAACTTTGGTTTCTTGACTGAATTTATTTGGGGAGCTTATTTTTCTGGGATGCAGGCAATCTGAAATTTATGCAGTATCTCTGACTTTTTTTTAATTAAAAAAAATCATGGGGAGTGAGTTAAATGCTGATACCCAGGCTGGCCCACTAAAGGGTTAATTCAGTAGGTCAGGAAGTAGAAAGAAAAATCTACATTTGACTGTGGCCCACACTCCAGGAATCATGACTATCAACTACAGTGGAAAGTCCAACCCCTTCCAGACACAGCTCTCTGAACCTCATCAAATCCTAAACACCTAGGGTTGAACTCTTCCGAACACTAGACTCCAGGAGACTGAGGGGGACTGTTGGGGTCGGCAGATCCTTTGGGAGTTTAGGGGCTGAGGAGGGATGTGAGTGGTAACAGTAGCTTGCCTGTGTGCTCAGTCGCTCAGTCGTGTCCAGCTCTGTGTGACCCCATGGACTCCTCTGTCCATAGCATTTTCCCAGCAAGAACACTGGAGTGAGTTGCTATTTCCTACTCAAGGAGATTGTCCCCACCCAGTGATCGAACCCCTGCCTCCTGCATTGGCAGGCAGATTCTTTACCACTGAGCCACCGGGGAAGCCTGGCAACAGTAGCAAACACCACTTAAACACGGAGAATGCCTAAAGTCAGTGTAAAGTTGGTGGCTGCCTGAACAGCAGGATTCTGGCTTTTAAGGATTAAACATCGTTTCAACAGTTTGGAGGTGATTTCATGGGTACCTCAAATAATCATTTGTAACTTTGTGAAGGCAGGAAATTGAATCCATGCTCTGGAAAGCTGCTGTAAACACGTCTTCTAGCTGGAAGGTAGGCAAAGCCCTCCAACCAATATTTCCAGCTATTCTCACAAACTAAGTCTTCTAAAGTGATAAGAAAAAATTGGCTTTTCAGTATCTGCAATGTGGAAGATCTGACTCATTTTTATTTTGTTTTCACTTAATGTTTCTGAAACAAAAGTCAGTTCTTCATCCAATGATACTATACAACAATCTGGGATTTTATGAAGGTCAGAGTATCTAGCCCTTATGAATCATAAGTACTCTTTTTAAATTTAAGTATAAGGTAAAGAATCTGCCTGCAATTCAGGAGACTCAGGTTCGATCCCTGGGTCAGGAAAATCCCCTGGAGAAGGAAATGGCAACTTACCCCAGTGTTCGTACCTGGGAA
Organism: Bos javanicus; assembly: GCF_032452875.1. Classification (NCBI taxonomy): domain Eukaryota; kingdom Metazoa; phylum Chordata; class Mammalia; order Artiodactyla; family Bovidae; genus Bos; species Bos javanicus. The sequence continues at coordinate 12,059,280 of NC_083871.1, read as the reverse complement.
ATCCCATGGACAGAGGAGCCTGGAAGTCTACAGTCTACAGGGTGGCAAACAATTGGACACAGCTAAGTGACTAAGCACACACACAGACATAATTCAGTTATAATGTTGTGTTAATTTCTGCTGTACAGAGAAGTGATTCAGTCATATGCATATATACATCCTGCAAGTATTCTTATACTATAGTTACTATTTCTGTTTTTATATCAGAGTAATGGAGGAGCACAAAAGTGACAACTGGCTGCTGAGTTTTAATCCTCCTGAGAGGGAATCAGAATTAAAATGTGATGTTAAATCAGGGAAAAGACGGATTTCCCACATGCCTTTTCAGTATGCCCTGTATGATGACAGTGATGCTATTAATTGTCAGGGACAGAAAAGTTTGAATAATTTTATTTTCTTTTTTTCTCCACAAATAAATAAAAGTATCCCACTGATTTTTTTCTCAAATTAAAAATTAAGAGACTTTAAGTAGGCTTTAGGGAGCAGACAGAATACATTGGCAAGTAAATTGTATTTATATGCCAATGATTAATGATACCACCTGCCCTTCTCATTCTTACACCATGGATGATGTTGAGGTCTAGTCTAGTTTAACCTGAGGATTCATTTAATAAATATATTTGATTGCCTACTATGTGCAAGGAATTGAATTGAACTATCAAATTAGGACATTTATCTTTCCTCAAGGACTTCACAGAAGGAAAGCCATGGATATAACTTATCATGATGCTAAAGCTGAAACTCCAGTACTTTGGCCACCTCATGCGAAGGGTTGACTCACTGGAAAAGACTCTGATGCTGGGAGGGACCGGGGGCAGGAGGAGAAGGGGACGACAGAGGATGAGATGGCTGGATGGCATCACTGACTCGATGGACATGAGTCTGAGTGAACTCCGGAAGTTGGTGATGGACAGGGAGGCCTGGCGTGCTGTGCTTCATGGGGTCGCAAAGAGTCGGACACGACTTAGCGACTGAACTGAACTGAACTGAAGGTGGAAGGCAGAGATGGTATTAAAAATGCAAAACAACCAGTTGGACATGGCCAAGCGTCAGTCAGAATGAACACTGCCCTAATCATACAGATGCCTGTGGTCAATGTGTTCCACCTGTAGAGGGTGGATGAATGTGCCGAATGGACTGGTGGGTGAATGTTTTTGCCAAAAGAAGGTGAGAAAGTTCTCAGGAGAGGGACAGACTGTGAATTCAGAAAATTCCCTTCTGGTTGAAAGTATCCAGGAGAAATATGGGGAGCTTTGAAGAATGGGTGGTATTTGATTAAAAATTAGATATAGAAAACTGCTTGGAAAAAAATTTTTTTTTTTTTTTCCTTGCATGGGATTTCCCAGGCAAGAATACTGGAGTGGGTTGCCATTTCCTTCTCCAGGGGATCATCCTGACCCAGGGACGGAACCTGTGTCTACTGCTTGGCAGACAGAGTCTTTACCCCACTGACCTACCTTATATATATATATATATATATATATATATATATATATATATTTATTTATTTATTTATTTATACTGTGTATATGTTAATCCCAAACTCCTAATCTATCCCTCTTTCCTCTTTCTACTTTGGTAGCCATAAATTTGATTTCTATGCTCGTGGGTCTATTTCTGCTTTATATATAAGTTCATTTGTATCATTTTTAAAAGCTTCCACACATAAGTGATATCATATGATATTTCTCTCTTTCTGACTTATTTCACTTAGTATAATGATCCTAGGTCCATCCAGGTTGCTGCACATGGCATTGTTTCATTCTTCTTCCTGGCTGAATAATATTCCTTTTATATATGTATACAAAAAAGGCGTGAATTCAGAAGAATTCAGGGAATTAAATGAGTTCCCTGGGCCAATGAAATGTTTCAGTTTCAGTTTTCTGATTAGGGAGACATCACAGATGGAAAGAGAGCTTGGTCAGGAATTAGAAGAAATCTAAGAAGGAGGAAGACCAAGTCAGCCCCTGGGGGAAGTGAGAGTGCAGAGCATGCCAGGTGGCACCTAGTCTTGTTCCTGCAGGCTTTGGAGTAACAGAGGAAAGAGAAAACCGGAAGGGAGATTAAACTGTACTATTTCTGACTCTCTAGGCAAGAATGGACAAACAAAATCACTGTATTGAAAAGAAAAAAAAATAACGGAAACACTATTAAGTTGCTTCCGTGAGGCAGGCTCAGAGTTCAAATCAGAAATATGACAATTCTGGCAATAAAGAAAATCACATTTGCAGCACACTCAAGTTTGCGATGTGAAATTCATACCTATGATGCTTTTAAAGCATTTAGCTCTTCCTAAAAGGTGGTGATAATTAGTAGCCGGCAAATCTGTAAGATCTTCAAGATGTCTAAATGAAATCTTCCATTTGCCAATTCAGTTCTTTTTTTTTTCTTTATCTGTTTCCAATGTAGATAGAAAACATATCCTGTTCCATTCTTTTATATCTTTAAAGATTTTTCTTGTTCAGGGCAAATCTTCTCTTCCTCCTCCAGCTGCCTGTTTGTCAATATGTTATCCATTTCAGGTTCTCTACATTAAACGATCTGCAAATTTATCTCTAGAAGAAAAAGCTGAAAAGGTGCCAAGGCAATGTTGAAAAAAAATGAGGATGGCATTTCAGAGATGTTCTGCCCTATACTCACACAATTATAGTCATTCCAGCCCCATTTACTAAAACAGAAAAACAAACTTTAGGAAGCCATAGTTGACACTCATTTGGCCTTTAGGCCTCAGAATCAGTTCTGACCTTTCCTATGTTGATGAGGTTTCCATATGATTTTCTATTGCATCTGTGCTGCAAGGCTTTCTTTATGCCTTACAGTTTTACTTGGCCTTCACTTGAAAGTGAAAATATTAGTCTCTCAGTCGTGTCTCTTTATGACCCCATGGACTGTAGCCTCCCAGGCTCCTTTGTCCAAATACCAACCTAAATGTTCGCTTCCAGTTTGAATGGGTTATTCTGCGTTCCAAGCCTCTGAGTCCTTGGTAAATTCTTAGATGTTTCTTATTTGGCAGCAGAAGTCTTGCAATCTGGCAAAGTTGTGTGAAAACACAACTCAAATAATCCCAGGATGCGTAATGATTTTATTTTTAGTGTCTTCGGCCATTATGAAGGAATTGAAGTACTCTCACATATTTCTAGCTGGTAATTTCCAAGTAAACTTGAGGAGAGATGGTCTTCCTTTTGTCTGGGGACAGGAAATATTTGTCTGACCTGTTTTCATCTTGATGTGAGATTGCTTCCTGAAACTTCAAAGAAATACGGCAGTGCGTGTGCGTTCGTCGTGGAGACGGCAGGCGTATGATGTTGATGGAACAAACCATGGCAATAAGTTCTCTTTCACTCTCATATAACCTAAGGAACCCCGCAAACACACACATTTGGCCTCGGAAGCACTTGATGCAAGGGAAAGAATCTACAAGGTTGAATTTCTTCCTCTGTGAGCGCCTTCATGGGACTTCCCTTTCGGCTCAGCGGTAAAAAAAAAAAAAAAAAAAAATTCTGCCTGCCAATATAGGAAACACGGGCTGGATCCTTGGGTGGGGAAGATCCCTTGGGGAAGGAAATGGCAACTCACTCTAGTGTTCATGCCTGGGAAATCCCATGGACAGAGGAGTCTGGTGGGGTCCAGTCCATGGGGTTGCAAAGAATTAGACACTAAACTTAGAGACTAAACATCAAGGAGTACCTTCATACTCCAACTGCAGTTTCCAGCCTCACAATACTATCTCTTGAAATCAAGCTAGATGACTGCTGCTGTTTATCATTTAAGCAATAAAGGTTAATTGTCTGTGTTTTAGACCTGTTATACTTTGGGGCTCATTTTTCTATTTTGAGGACGGAATGATTGGTTCCTACAAATATACTCTGCTTCCTGCTAGACAGAAATTCTGCAGGTGGTGACAAGGTTGAATGTAATATTCCCTCTTGTTGGGGATACTTTGTTAGGAAAAAAACAAAACAAAACACGAGGGGAATAATAAGAAGAGAAAACAGAAGGTGACCAGCATTTAATAGTTTATGGTCATCGCCTTCATAGCTTTTCTTTTTTCTTTAAATTCCCCTCTTGATTTCCAGAGTAAGTTGCTTCTTCATTTTGCTATTACTAAAAACACAACAATGCAGGTATGGTCCTTGAGCAGGGCCCTGGCTAATGAGCAGTGAATTGATGTGGGACTCCATCCTGAAGCTTGGTGTATAAACTAGAATAAATACCTTTAGAAACCTCCCTATGCTTTGCAAAAACATGGATTTTGTTGCCTTCTCAACTTTCAGTAATTCATTGAGGGTGTAAGATTCCCTTTTCATTTGACAGTTTCCATTTCATCAAATCTTTCATAACTGTGTAGCATATGCACCTTGGTTATTCCTGGATCATTTCCAAAATACGGCTGAATGTATATCTAAATTTTCTATTCTTGAAGACAGCCTGTAGGAATTCAAACATGTATTTTAACAAATGAATGATTATGGATTATTTAAATGACCAGTTTCAGCAACATTTAACTTATTGATTCAACACAGTTTTATAATTTTAAATAACATGTGTTATTTGTTTTGTTTTACAAACAGCAAACAATCATTAAGGAAATTTGAAAAAGAAAGAATGAAGAAATTATTTTGCATGTAGCCTCACATTCAGAAATAAACACTGTTAAGTTTTTTCAGTGTTGGTAATATTTATAATTCTTTTCACATACAAATATATTTAGAGATTTTCTCCCATTCTCCATTTTATTAAATATTTTTAAACAATTTTTTTCATGACAGTAGCATTTCATCAAACAAAACTGCCTAATTCTTCTATTTGTTCTTGCTCATTTAACTAGTTCTTATTTTTTGCTATTATAATCACATTATGATGAACATTTTTATGCATATATATTTTGTGTATATTTAATTATTTCTTTAGAAATTATAACTAGACACTTCCTGAGAGTTAAATTATTGAATTTAAAATATTGACATTTTAAAACAATATGCATTGTAAATTACCCTTTATAATTTTCTCTGCCTATTAATTTCTTTGAAAGTGACTAAAAGTACTTAAAAAAAATATTTTTCCAATGGAGGAAGATTTTAATTTAAAAAAGAAATGAATTTCAGGGGCTATATTCAGTGATGATGAAATAGAAAACCCTGTAAGGTTTATTTCTAATTGCTCTCCCCTTAATAGTTTCTACCAATGTGGGTTGAATAGTTGTTCCCTGCAACAACCAAAGGTTTTGCTTTGTTATGTTTTGTTGTTGTTATTTGTTTGTTTTATATTTCAGGGGACGAATAATTCCTAATACTTCTCATATTCTCAGTGTCTCAGGCCAATAAAGTTCATAGACCCTCCGATAGCCATGATTTCTGAAAGGAATGGAGAGGCACAGCGTGTTCAAGAATTTCTCTTCCAAGGCTCTCATTTTTACCAAGTTCTGTCTAATTGACCTCAGATGCTCCCAAAGGCCTCCAAAACTATGGGAAGATCAAATAAAAGCTCGGGTGACAGATTACAAGGAACTCTGCCTTGTGCTTTCATCTATTGTCACACCCTGTCAAGCTTTCATTAAATTTCTGCCAGAAGAAGCCCCATACAATTTTCATGCATCCTTCTCCTGTCCCTGCCTCGATCATGACATGTTCCTCCTTGGAAAATCCTTCTCAAACCAGAGCCTCTATAAATTCAAAACTTGACTTAAATGGTTGCTTTACAAGTCTTCTGAATATACTATGCTCATTTTAGTCCCTTCTTTAGGGTCTTTTCTTATAAAAAAATGTTTGTTTAAAAATCACAGTGGCACCAAATTGATTTGATTAAGTTGTAAGTCAATTGCAAAGCTCTCATTTTCTATTATATTATTTTTTCTTCTCCCTTATTTCCCCACACTCAGTCTTATTCCTTGATTCCTCTCTGGCACCCACTCCCTCTTTAATGAGAAGTCCTTTGACAGATATATGTGTACCTTTAAAAAATATACAGTGCTATTATATAGATGGGGTTTACATGAACTGACACTGTATAATGAATTCTATATTGTTTATTATTTTTTATTTTTTTTCTAATTTTATTTTATTTTTAAACTTTACATAATTGTATTAGTTTTGCCAAATATCAAAATGAATCCACCACAGGTATACACGTGTTCCCCATGTTTATTATTTTTTAAAATCAACATTAAGTTATTGAGATTTGCTCATGCTGCTGTGTGCTCCTCCAGGGAGCCACCAGAGAAGCCCTCATGCTGCTGTATTTAAATGTAATTAATTACTTCTGGTGGCTCAAACAGTAAAGAACATGCCTGTAATGCAGGAGACCTGGATTCGATTCCTGGGTTGGGAAGATCCCCTGCAGGAGGGCATGGCAACCCACTTCAGTATTCTTGCTTGGAGACTCTTGATGGACAGAGGAGCCTGGTGGGCTACAGTACATGGCGTTGCAAAGAGTCAGACACGATTGAGTGATTGAGCACAACCGCACTGCCTTATATCCCTTGATGGCGTACACCACGTTTTAGGTATTCACATCCCTCTTGTAAGGGTTTCCTACAATGTCTAATTTTACTATCATAAAAAAATGGTGCAATTAATTTTTTATACTTATTTTCTTGTGCTGCTGCTGCTAAGTTCCTTCAGTCATGTCCAACTCTGTGTGACCCCACAGATGGCAGCCCACCAGGTTCCTCTTTCCCTGGGATTCTCCAGGCAAAAACACTGGAGTGGGTTGCCATTTCCTTCTCCAATGCATGCATGCAAAGTTGCTTCAGTCATGTCTGACTCTGTGCGACCCCATGGACAGCAGCCCACCAGGCTCCTCTGTCCATGGGATTCTCTTGACAAGAATACTGGAGTGGGTTGCCATTTAGTTCTCCCTATTTTCTTGTAGACATGTGAAATTTCTTTCACTGGTTACAGAGCTTCTTTCAAATTATGCTTAGTAGTGGTAAATCAGATCTGGATTTTGGGAACTTCTTATAATTATTCAAAACAGAGTGATTGATTAAGCTCAAAAATATCATTTTCAATTTGATTGGCTCATATGGTTAAAGGGTTTTTGCTTGATAGTTATTTGCTTTTGCTACTTAGTCTCAATTTCTTTCTATAGAAACAGTGTATAAACGTGTTGAAGAATATGGGCTTGCAAGTCAAATGACTGGTTCAAATACTGGTTATAATTCTATCTCAATATCTGCTATGGTTAATGAAAAAAAAAAGGTGAGTACTAGCTTACCAAAAGTTATTTTCAAGACAATATGAGTAGGTAGTTAGTACCTGGCATGGAATAAGCATTTAATACATTACTGCTGACATCATCATAATTATCATTAGCTTGGTTATCCCATATTATTTAATAGACTTGAGCCCATGTGAGAAGGCTACTTTCTCAGTCTCACTTGTTTGATTATTTTATTTAAGACTGTTACTGGCAGTCAGACCCCTCTTTCTTTATGAGACAATATAGTGAACCTGGGGAAATAGCATTTTCTGCACACTTTTCTTCTGATCCTCCTTGGATTTTAACTTTTTTTTTCATCATACACCTGTCAATCAGAAAGCAAAATTACTTAGGCAAATGAGTAATTACTTCTCTGTCTCCCGGATTAAAGGGTTTATCCTCAGCTCATTGACCCCAGCAAAGCCACAAGCAGGAAAACACAGTAAATACTTCTCTATCACTTAGTAACTACTGAGTTCAATTAGTAGGTGTTTAAAATGTGTAACAAACACAGAAGAATCCTATCTTTAAATTTCTATCAGCCTAAAGGAATAAATTATAGCTTATATCCAACATACAGCTCACAGACCCTAGCATGCACTAGGGAGCATTTTTAACCTTCAACAGAAAGAAACTGTTTCCTCAAATTGAGGCTGTTGTGTCAGAATTAATGACTTAAATAGACATATTACCAAATTATAGGCAACTCTAACTACCCCACTAGTTTCTAGTAATCAGAAATAGAATTGAGTATATTCTACAACTTGAAATTTAAACCTTCTCAATTCCCTGATCTTTGTTGGCAGGCTTGCAGGGCCAATTTAGAGCTAAAAAGACAATGAATGTTCAGATCAGACCAGTCGCTCAGTCGTGTCCAACTCTTTGTGACCCCATGAAGCGCAGCATGCCAGGCCTCCCTGTCCATCACCAACTCCTGGAGTTCACTGAGACTCACGTCCATTGAGTCAGTGATGCCATCCAGCCATCTCATCCTCTGGCGTCCCCTTCTCCTCCTGCCCCCAATCCCTCCCACCATCAGAGTCTTTTCCAATGAGGCAACTCTTCGCATGAGGTGACCAAAGTACTGGAGTTTCAGCTTTAGCATCATTCCTTCCAAAGAAATCCCAGGGCTGATCTCCTTCAGAATGGACTGGTTGGATCTCCTTGCAGTCCAAGGGACTCTCAAGAGTCTTCTCCAACACCACAATTCAAAAGCATCATTTCTTTGGCGCTCAGGCTTCTTCACAGTCCAACTCTCACATCCATATATGACCACGGGAAAAACCATAGCCTTGACTAGACGAACCTTTGTTGGCAAAGTAATGTCTCTGCTTTTGAATATGCTATCTAGGTTGGTCATAACTTTCCTTCCAAGGAGTAAGCATCTTTTAATTTCATGGCTGCAGTCACCATCTGTAGTGATTTTGGAGCCCAGAAAAATAAAGTCTGACATTGTTTCCACTGTTTCCCAATCTATTTCCCATGAAGTGGTGGGACCAGATGCCATGATCTTCGTTTTCTGAATGTTGAGCTTTAAGCCAACTTTTTCACTCTCCACTTTCACTTTCATCAAGAGACTTTTGAGTTCCTTTCTGCCATAAGGGTGGTGTCATCTGCATATCTGAGGTTATTGGTATTTCTCCCCACAATCTTGATTCCAGCTTGTGTTTCTTCCAGTCCAGCGTTTCTCATGATGTACTCTGCATATAAGTTAAATAAACAGGGTGACAATATACAGCCTTGACGAACTCCTTTTCCTATTTGTTAGGTTTGGGTAAACAGTGGGATGCTAGAGAAAGAGGGGATCTTAAAAATTCCTCTTTTTTTCCTATGGGAATTTTTCTAAATTTTGGAGATGAAAAATAGATGAGGAGAAGAGGGGAGGTAAGGGGAAAGAAAAGTAGAGAGAAAGATTTGACAAAACCATGTTTTCATGACATGTTTGGCTAGGATTAACAGTATAATCTGAGGCGACCCTCTCTAAATCCTTCACTCCAGTGCTAAACTGTTAGACTGTGACCACTGGCCCTCATGTTCCCATCAGTTCTATGTTGCAGAAGCTATCTTATAGATAAGGGTGGTCAGACCTAGCCTCTGAATAGATTTCTGAAGGGGAGTCATGGAGGAAGTCAGAGGTGCAGGGCAAAGTTGGAAGTTAAGATAACAGCTGAGAAAATAAAAGTGCTCTTCCAGCCTTTCTAGGTCCGCAGGTAGAGGGGCAAAGGTGTGCGGATGATAAGCGAGTTGGAGCGAAGGATGAGTGCCTCTGACTTACGACAATCATCTTTGTACGCAGTGAACAGTAAAGGAAATGAATGTGAAAGTTACAGATACTGAGCTCATTTCACCGCACACTAGAAATAAGGTAGCAGGTTCAGAATATAATAACTTCTTAACACTTTTGGGGTCCCAGTAGTTCTGTGGAGCATTGGCAGTGATAAGTGATTCAGGAATGACGCCATCAAAGTAAATACCCTCATTGTCCACAGACTCAGGTTGCTTTCTTAAAGAGAAGGAAGTGGATAGCCCCACGTGGGGAGAATTATCCTGCATTTTCTTTATGCTGAATAGTAAGATAATACACTTTAATATGCAGGTTATGTTCAAACCAGCAAAAGGTTAAGGTCATGAGAAGGTCCTTTTACCTGGTTGTCCTTATTTTTAGAGTATGACATCATATCATTAAGTAAAGGAAATCTAGCTCCTACGCAGTAGTACCTCAAACTACCTCCTTCCTAAAACGCACATTGGTGTTCTCTTCCTGGGTGATTACATCTGTCCTGGGAACAAGCACCAACATTTATAATGCTGTTTATTTGCTGCAAATCTTTCAGCTCCTTAATAAAGCTCATTCATATTCAATTCAGCCTATATGAGTCACACTGCACTGTTAGCCAGAGTATTAATATTTCAAGATATAATCCAATCTGAGGCTGAAGGCATATGAGGACAATTCACCAATTTACAAGTTTCCTCTTTACTCAGTCTGGGTCTGTTCTCCTGAGCAGAACTGATTAGTCATGATGTTTTCTTCGGGGATCTGAAATTGCTGAAATCAACCGATGGTAAGCATTCAAGTCTGATTAGCTGTGTATGAAATCATGCTAATTCTGTAATTGGAACCAAATTAAAAAGTTTTTGAACATGTAGTTAATATATTTAACATATCAGTTACACTATGTCCTGAGCCTTTTAAAAGATCTTTTATCTTTGTAGAAGAAAGCAGAATGGAAAAGAAAAAAAAAAAGAGAGAGAAAAGAGGGAGGAAGGTAGGAAAGAGTTGAGCTGTCCTCATTCCTCACCAGCCAGGAGCCTGAAGTTACACAAGAGTCAAAAAAGGAGCCTGAAGTGTGGAGAGGACTGATGTTGCGCAGCTGGTACCAGTTAAAAGCAACAAGTTACTTGCCTGCAAAAGTGCCTTGGTCTGAAGCTCCCTGGTGGTGCAGTGGCTACGAATACACCTGCTGATGTAGGGGACATGGGTTCGATCCCTGGTCTGGGAAGATTCCGCATGCTGTAGAGCAGTTAAACCCCATGTGCCACAACTACTGAGCCCAAGCTCTAGAGCCCACACCCTGCAACAGGAGAACCCACTGCCATGAGAAGCCCATGCACTGCAGCCAAGAGTAGCCCCTGCTCATGTGAGAAGGCTACTTTCTCAGTCTCGCTTGTTTGATTATTTTATTTAAGACTGTTACTGGCAGTCAGACCCCTCTTTCCTAATGAGACAAGATAGTGAACCTGGGGAAATAGCATTTTTTGCATACTTTCCTTCTGATCCTCCTTGGAATTTAACTTTTTTTGCAAATAGAGAAAACTCATGTAAACTGAAGAAGACCCAGTGCAGCCAAAAGTAAATAAAAATTTTTTAAAATGCAAATACACAATGGAGTATTACTCAGCCATTAAAAAGAATACATCTGAATCAGTTCTAATGAGATGGATGAAACTGGAAGCTATTATACAGAGTGAAGTAAGCCAGAAAGAAAAACACCAATACAGTATACTAACGCATATATATGGAATTTAGAAAGATGGTAACAATAACCCTGTGTACGAGACAGCAAAAGAGACACCAATGTATAGATCAGTCTTATGGACTCTGTGGGAGAGGGAGAGGGTGGGGAGATTTGGGAAAATAGCATTGAAACATGTATAATATCATGTATGAAATGAGTAGCCAGTCCAGGTTCGATGCACGGTACTGGATGCTTGGGGCTGGTGCACTGGGACGACCCAGAGGGAGGGGAAGGAAGGGAGGAGGGTGGAGGGTTGAGGATGGGGAACGCGGGTATACCTGTGGCGGATTCATTTCGATATTTGGCAGAACTAATACAATATTGTAAAGTTTAAAAATAAAATAAAATTAAAAAAATAAAAATTAAATGCAAAAGGAACTTTTTTAAAAAAGTATCTCAGTCTCTAAGACTGGAACAAGATTCAGAGTGGCAGCTGCGATGTGCTCTACCAAAGATGGACCCCCCCCCCTCCACCCGCTCATGAATATAAGCTTTCAACATAAGCCCAGCTGCAATATCTGCAATATGACTATTCTTTGTTTTGTAAATCTTATAGTTATATATCTGCACCTGCTTTGAATTTTCCCTCCCTCCCATTCTTTCTTCCCTCTCTCTTCAAATATTAATTGAATATCCATTTTTGTTGTTTAGTCTCTAAGTTGTGTCCAACTATTTGTGACCCCATGGACTGCAGCCCACCAGGGTTCCCTGTCCTTCACTATATCACAAAGTTTGCTCAAATTCATATCTATTGAATCAGTGACACTATCTAACCATCTCATCCTCTGCTGCCCACTTCTTCTTTTGCCTTTAATCTTTCCCAGCATCAGGGTCTTTTCTAGTGAGTTGTTTCTTTGCATCAGGTGGTCAAATATTGGAGCTTCAGCTTCACCATCAGTCCTTCCAATGACTAGTTTGATCTCCTTGCAGTCCAAGGGACTCTCAAGAGTCTTCTCCAGCACCACAGTTTGAAATCATCAATTCTTCGGCACTCAGCGTTCTTTATGATCCAACTCACATCTGTACATGACTACTGGAAAAACCATAGCTTTGACTATATGGACCTTTGTCAGCAAACTGATGTCTTTTCTTTTTAATATACTGTCTAGAATATCCATTGTATTTTAGACAAATCCCTGTCCTCTGCAAGCACACCATCTAAGAGGGACAGAAACATGGGAAAAAATAATTAAAGGTTGATGCGATATAAAGTTAGTTTATATGGACTGACAGGTTGGGTGTATTTGCTGGTCTCCACATACTTTAGTCTATTTACAAGGGTTCTTTAAGGTCACAATTCAAGCAGAAACAGCTGAAATTGACTGATAATGATACTGATGCCACACAGAAATAAAATAATGAAATCGTGTTGCCATCACAACTCTTTCTATAATCACTCTCTTCAATTGTTACTTTAGTCTATGGTGGAACAGACCAGGGTAAAATTCTCATGAAAAGCATGTATCTTTATTACTAACACCCCTTCAAAACTAAGATTAAACTGTGTTGGAAATGACATTCCAGCCTTTAAGGGCTAGAATTCTGTATGAACATTTCAGTGTTTATTACAACTGTGCTATTAATGAAGCAGATACATAACAAACATATCCGATTTATCAGAAAAAAAGATCATTAAAACTGCAGCTGTGAAGCTTCAAGGTCTATGTCCAAATCTAAACAGGAAAAAATGAGAGAACACAGTATTTCAGAACAGTGTGTAATGAAAAATCTGTACGAAAGTATTTACATAACCAAGACAGGACTCTAGAGGAAGGGAAATTTGCAGATAAATTAATGAAATGGATTCAGAGAAAAAAGGCAGAGTTCTGGGAGGCTCAAAGGTACACTTTACAATGAATAATTCCATCAGAATTATGTGTGCAAATTAGATCAATTAAAGAGGAAGATGCTCAGTCACATACTTGTCTAAGAGTTAGATGTTATGGGAATAGATGTAAAACCAACTCTACCTAAAACTGTGGAGAACGTCCCGGGTGGAAAACAACAATTCCTGAAGGAGAGTTAAGTAACTATTATTTTCTTTGTTTGTTTTCTTTTTAAAGGTTAACACATAAAAAAAAAATCGTGCATGTTTTCCCCAGCTATTTGTACATTTCTACTCTCCTTGAATGACATGAGAAATAACAACAACCAAAAAAACACAAGGAAAAGGCACAAATGTTTTCTCATGAATTCAAAAAGGCCAACCAAAAGTTGGTCCAAAGTAATGAATGACCCTAATTTTACCAAAATTCAGAGATTTAAATTTCTACTTTGTTACATATTTTAAAACAAATATTTCTTAACTCGGGAGCTATACGAGAGAGATGAGGAAACTGAGCATGTTATTTCCAGAAAAAGCCAAAGTGCGTGTTACAGACAAGGTGAATTGTGTTGCCCTCACTGTTCAGGTGAAAGTGATGGTGGTAAGCCACAGTGGCTCTGACTGGCTGATACACTACCCAGTTTGGTCTCAGAGGAAAGTCCAGGGTCTGTATGTGCCAGGGGCCTCTGAGAGGCCTTGCTACATTAGCCAATGGCCTCACCAGCCTCCGGGCTTCCCTGGTGGTTCAGATGGTAAAGAATTCACCTGCAATGAGGGAGACCTGGATTTGATCCCTGGGTTGGGAAGATCCCCTGGAAGAGGGCATGGCAACCCACTCAAGTATTCTTGCCTGGAGAATCCCCGTGGACAGAGGAGCCTGGAGGGCTACAGTCCACGGTGTTGCAAAGAGACACGACTGAGCAACTAAGCTCAGATGGTGGCCGCAGTGGTCATTCTCCCCAGGGTGCTAACTTGCATCAGCTGGATGCTGGTACAAGGCCAGTATTTACCACAAGGGATGCCCTAGGACCTATGGCTTCTTCTGCTGCTTGCCAGGGGCTTCTTCTAGTAGCTCCTGAACCAGGGACAAGGTAGGGGCATCAGGCAGGAGGGCATCAGGGGCCTGTCCTGCCTGTGTCATTTGGACCCCTCATTCCATAAAAACACCAGCCCACAAAGAAGGATTCTAAGGATGCTCAGGAGGACCATCCTGAGAGGCTTGGTGATCAGCAGCAAGAGATTGCATCTTATAGACAAGGTGAATTGCTGGCTCTCACTGTTTAGTATAACTGTTTGCTATTGTTCAAACCTCTATGGCAGCTAGGTGATTCTTCAAGTTTCAGCTGGACCCACTCATGCATGTCTGGTCATCTGCAGGTGGGGTAAGCAGCTCTCCAGATCTAGGTAGGGCTGCCTCACAAAATCAAGCATCCACTAGCTAGCAACTGGGGTGCCTCAGCTCTTATTGACATGGCCCCTCGTTGTCCAGTAGACTAGCCCAGGCTCGTTCAACATAGTGGTTCTTCCAGGTTTGAGAAAGTGGAGATAAATGTTTTGAGAACATAGGTTTAGAACTGGTAAGCTGTTGCTTCCCCCACATTCTATTGGCCGAACAAGTCTGAAGATAATCTCATGCTCAAGGAACAGGGATATAGACTCTACCTGTTGATGGGAAGAATTTCAAAGCCACATTCTAAAGATGATGGATGTAGGGAGACCCTTACTTGAGCCATGAATGCAACCAGTCTTCCTCAGAAGAGATAAACAGCCTTAGGGAAATAAGACTTTATTTTAGGCTAATTATTATAGGCTACTACTGCTATTGCTGCTGCTAAGTCGCTTCAGTCGTGTCTGACTCTGTGCGACCCCATAGATGGCAGCCCACTAGGCTCCTTTGTCCCTGGGATTCTCCAGGCAAGAACACTGGAGTGGGTTGCCATTTCCTTCTCCAATGCATGAAAGTGAAAAATGAAAGTGAAGTCGCTCAGTCGTGTCTGACTTTAGCCACCCCATGGACTGCAGCCTACCAGGCTCCTCCGTCCATGGGATTTTCCAGGCAAAAGTACTGGAATGGGGTGCCATTGCCTTTTCCAAATTATTACAGGCCAGCAACATCAAAACCATTGCCCCATAAAATGGTAGAATCTGGGCCGGGGGGTGGGTGGTAAGCAAAGAAAACAAAAGTTAACTTCGGATCATGGAACAATCTGTCATTCATCCTTCTCTCCTTTGTAACTAATGTTATAATTATCAGTGGCTTTGGGTGTTGTTGGCTTTATGTCATATTTCTAGGACAGTAACAGGTAACACTTGATGGCTCAGACAGTGAAGAATCCACCTGCAATGCAGGAGACCTGGCTTTGATCCCTGGGTTGGGAAGATCCCCTGGAGAAGGGAATGGCTACCCACTCCAGTATTCCTACCTGAGAAATCCCATGGACAGAGGAGCCTAGTGGGCTATAGTCCATGGGGTAGCAAAGAGTCAGACATGGCTGAGCAACTAAGCAGGCATGGCAGGCAACAGGTAACATCTCATAACAGTTATTAAACATCTGTTTTATACCAAGATTGGACATACTGTCCACCTATCTGCTCCTATTTAACCTTTAAAGATGACTCTATGTTGTACAAGTTACTAAAGAGGACAAAATACAAGCATTTATCCAAGAAAACATCACTAGTAAGGTACACGATTTGAATCCAAACACATGATTTTTCTTTCTTTTTAAATATGAATGTTTAATTACAAAGGTAGACATTTGCAGTGAACATCTTTATCATTTGCTTCTCTGGCATCTCCTCCCTCTTTGGGTAGCAATTCCAAATTTTATTTGGAACTGTATTCCAGTACACTTTTAGTTTTCATGGTATCAGTGCCCATGAAATCTACAGGTCCCAATCTGTATTGATAATTTTAAGAGATACATAGGATAAATTTACCTTTTTGTAGCAAACATTTTACTCATGACATCTTTTTCCCAAGTATAGTACCTTTTCAGGGTAGATGTCCAGTTGTTCCTGGGAAATGTGCTAAAAGTGTTTGAAATTTTAAACTCTATGAGAGTATTGCATTCTTTTCACCCTCATAAATATTTGATATCATTAAACGTTTAAGTATTTGACAATCTGATAGATGAATATGTTGTTTGAATTTTTATTTCCCTGAATATTAGTGAGGTTGAATAAATCTTTGTATCTGCATTGACCTTTTGGGGTTTCTGTTCTTTGAATTAGGGCTTCCCTGATAGCTCATTTGGTAAAGAATCTGCCTGCAGTGCAGAAGACCCCGGTTCGATCCCTGTCTGGAAGATCTGCTGGAAAAAAGATAGGCTACACACTCCAGTATTCTTGGGCTTCCCTTGTGGCTCAGCTGGTAAAGAATCCATCTGCAATGTGGGGGACCTGGGTTAGATCCCTGGCTTGGGAAGGTCCCCTGGAGAAGGGAAAGGCTCCCCACTCCAGTAAACTGTTTCTTTTGCTGATTTCTTATTGTACTGCACATCTTTTCTTATTGATTTGTAGAAATTCTGTGTATATCCTTGATGAAAACCCTTTATCATTATTGCAAGTATTTTCTCTCTGAATGTCTTTTTTTTTCTATTAATGATGCATTTTATCAATGTGAAGTTCTAACATTTGATACAATCAAACATCAATTTTTGGTGTCTAGTCACAAGATCTTGCCCATTTCAAGCACAAAAACTTAATCATTTTTACTTTCTTCTATTATGTTTATTGTGCTGTCTTTTACATTTACATATTTCATCCATCCAGAATTTAATATTATAATTGCCATAAGGAATAATATAATTATTTTTCAAAATGATTAGACAATTGGCTGGGAAACAGTTATTGAATAATCTGTCTTTTCTCCACCGGTATAAAATGCTACATCTATAATGCCTGATTTCCCAACTATACTTGGGCCATTCTCGGTATTATCTATTTAATTTCACTGATATATTTGTTCCTTAGCTAATTCCACACGTTTTTGATTACTCTATGTGAGTGAAGTGAAGTCGCTCAATTGTGTCAGACTCTTTGCGACCCCATGGGCTGTAGCCTACCAGGCTCCTCCACCCATGGAATTTTCCAGGCAAGAATACTGGAGTGGGTTGTTATTTCCTTCTCCAGGGGATTTTCCCAACCCAGGGATTGAACTCGGGTCTCCTGCATTGCTGGCAGACGTTTTACCGTCTGAGCCACCAGGGAGGCGTACTGTATAATATGTTTTAATGTCACACAGGGAAAATCCATCTTTTTAAAAAAATATTGTCTTGGCTACCATTTTGCATTTACCCTTATACATGACTTTTAAATTTTCAACTTCTGTGAAAAATTTTATTGGGATTTGATTTGAAATTAATTAAATTGATAAATTAATATGGTAACAATTGATAGTCATAATACTGAATTTGCTGCTAAGTCGCTTCAGTCGTGTCCGACTCTGTGCGACCCCATAGACGGCAGCCCACCAGGCTCCCCCGTCCCTGGGATTCTCCAGGCAAGAACGCTGGAGTGGGTTGCCATTTCATTCTCCAATGCATGAAAGTGAAAAGTGAAAGTGAAGTCGCTCAGTCGTGTTTGACTCCTAGCGACCCCATGGACTGCAGCCCACCAGGCTCCTCCATCCATGGGATTTTCCAGGCAACACTACTGGAGTGGGGTGCCATTATCTTCTCCGAATACTGAGTTTATGGACCCATAAATATATCTTTCTGTGTATGAAATCATTGTTTTACATCCTTCAGTAGCATTCTATATTTTTCCATGGATTTAAAAACTAGATGGTTATATTATTAGCTATTTTGTTTGTGCCTATGAAAAATGACATCTTTTTGTATACTTTACAATAGGTTATGTAAGTCTCTAGACAAACTATCAATTTTTGTACATAATGAGAGTGTCCTATGGTTTGCTGTAATTTGCTACCACTATTCACTGTATCATATTTGGTTCCAGTGTTTTGTGTGAGTCATGAAATAAACTTAGTTGCTTTCCATATTTTCTTATGCTCTGAAATAGTTTGTATAAGCTGGGAATTCCATGTTCCTTGAAGATTTAGTAGACATCACCTGTAAAGGAATTAGGAATTAGTACCTTTTGAAGGTTGGGCATAGTTTTATTTTGATTGCATTATAGTCAATGGATAATGGTTTAATTAGGTATTCTACTTATCTGTGCCAGTTTTTATCATTTAAACTTTACCAGTAGATTGAGCAATTTATTTCATATTTATTGGTATATTACTGCACATAGGACCCTTATCTTTCAAATCTCTTCTTTCACACAGTTATATCTTAAAATATTAAGGGCTTTTCAGGTTGGCTCAGTGGTAAAGAATCTGCCTGCCAATGCAGGATACGCAAGAGACACAGGTAGTGGCAACCCGCTCCAGTATTATTGTCTTGAAAATCCCATGGACTGTAGCCTGCCTCCTCTGTCCATGGGATCACAAAGAGTGAGATGCAACTTGGTGACTGAGAACATAGCACATCTTAGAATATTACTATTCTTCTAGTAGTTATTCCCAATTTTTAAACACACATAATTTAATGTGTACTTTATAATCATGATCAACATTTCACCAGCACATATATCTAACATGCAGATGTACATTGGATATATCAACTGTATCTGTATATGCTTAGATACCTATTTTTCTCTAAAGCTAACAGTTGTTTTCTAAGTGCCTACTTCACGCCAGGGACTTTACTAACCAATCTACAAAATCCCACTGCAAAGAGCATGCGTGCTCAGTCACTTCAGTTGTGTCTGACTTTGTGACCGTATGGACTGTAGCCCGCCAGGCTCCTCTGTCCATGGGATTCTCCAGGCAAGAATACTGGAGTGGGTTGCCATTTCCTTCTCCAGGGGATCTTCCTGACCCAGGGGTCGAGCCTGAGTCTTACATTGGCAGGCAGGTTCTTTAACCACTAGTGCCACCTGAGAAACCCCTTAAGTAATTATGGGAGTTGTAAATATAAACACATTTAAAAAAAGAGTATTACAACTTTATTAAAAATCCATTCATAGATCAATATTCAGAAACTGATTGAGTCGTATATAAATTAGCACTAGATTCTAAAATAATTTAACAGATTCTTCACTTCAACATGAACTTCTGGAGATCTGTGAAATGACCTGCCATCCCAAGCTTGTTTTCCTGTCTAACAATTTAGCTAGCAATATCAACAATTCTTCAAAAATATATCCTGGTTCTTTAGTGCATGATAGCACATGAAATCTATCCATGGACACTACAGCTGATAAGTTATACAGACCTGGGCACAGGAAGGGGAGATGGAACCATAGAGTTAATATTTGTTGTTATATTGGTCTTTTCACCCATTGTTCAGGAAAATGTCATAGAAAGTTTGTCATAGCTATGTTTGATGTTGGATCCAGATAAGTATTGGTCCAGAAGAGTAAGTATTTATTTGTAATACTTGAGACCCAGTTAATCTTAGATTTCAGAGCTAGTTCTCATTAAAATCACTAGCACTTCTATTTACACTTTTTCCTATCTGTTGACATTTTGTAGATAAATATTTAGACACCAAGTGGCTATATCTACAGGCTTTCAAATATGGGGATTAAAAAATGAAAAATATCATTATCTAGTTGTTTCCTAAGTTTGCATGTTCTGTTCAAAGTTAACGATGCTAATTAAAACCAAACAGGACAAATAAAAAGTAACAAGAGGCTTCATTCCTCTACATATTCATATAAAAGAAGGCATGAGAAACAGTAATCTAAGGATAGCTTGTGCTTATATACATCAGAAAATACATATTTGACTAAACATTCATTTTCTTTTTCATTTCTAAAAGATTTTAATTTTGAACAGAGAAACACTGTTATGTTACTTTTAGGATTCTGGTACTCATTATAGTTACATTGCTTTACATAACTAGAAGCCCACCAAAAATGAAAGTAGTTTGCTTTCATTCAATTAACACTAATTGAGCATATATATTATGCAGATATTGTGCCAGGTGCTGGGGAAGACTAAGATGAATAATCATAGTCACTGTCCTTGGGGAGCTTGTAGTCCATGGAGGAACTAGATGGTTACTAATGGTAGCAGAGGTGATAAGACACAGAAGCTGTGTGGACACAGGCTACGGACTAGAGGGCCAGTAAGCAGTTCTGGAGTGTGGCTGGAGGTCATGGTGCACAGGGGGAGGAAGTTACAGAAGCTGTGCAGCAATGGTGATCAGCAGTCCATAGGAAAAAAGGAGGAAAAAGTATTTTCCTCACAGCTGCATTGTGGAGTTATACACAGCTGGATTAATACACTTTTTGCTGCCTTTTTAATATAACAAAGGGGTTTCTCTGGTGGCTCAGAGGGTAAAGCATCTGCCTGCAATGCCAGAGACCTGGGTTCGATCCCTGGGTGGGGAAGATCCCCTAGAGAAGGAAATGGAAACCCACTCCAGTATTCTTGCCTGGAAAACCCCATGGACAGAGACACTTGGTAGACTACAGTCCATGGGGTCACAAAGAGTCGGACACGGCTGAGCGACTTCACTTGATATAATAAAATACATCAGATTTTTTTTTTTTTTAACTCAAGTCTGGCCAGTGGTGTTTTAATCAATAAAAATTGTTGTCATTGCTGTTGAGTCGTGTCTGACTCTTTCACAACTCCATGGACTGTAGCCTGCCAGGCTCCTCTGTCCATGGGATTTTTCAGGCAGGAATACTAGAGAGGGTTGTCATTTCCTTCTCCAGGGAATCTTCCTGACTCAGGGATCAAACCCCCCTCTCCTGCATTTGCAGGTGGTTATTTACCACTGAGCCACTAGGGAAGTCCAACCAATACAAAAATAAATACTCCAAGTCAAAAATAATTTCTCTATTTATTTGCTACTTTGGGTTTCAAATGTTAACTTCTCTCTCCTAGTCTAACTCCATAACTTTCACTTATGTTTTAAAGAATGAAAAAAATTTAAAGTGATAAAACAGGTGTATCATTAACTTCATTAATTTGGGTATATCCCATTTTATTAGAGGTTATGTCATCCATATACTTGATGCTCTGTTTTAATCAACTGAAGTCAACTCCTGTCATTTTCCCCTCCATAATAGAATGGTGGCTAAGGGTTTGACTCTATCTTTAGATAAGTATATTTAATATACAACTCAAGCCAAAAGCATTGTCACACTAGACTATTGGAGTTCTCAGGATATACCCAAGGGCATTAAGTCAAGGGTATCAACAGCAAAACAGCCTTGGCTTCCTGACTAGTTGTTCCTTTACTCACATGTCCTTTCTCTAGGTCAAGGTGTTCTACATCTCCTGGTCTTTCCTTTCTCTTTATCAAACTCTACTCTCAGTAAAGGATCCCATATTTACATCCTGCTATAAAATCAGAGATACCAAAGGAACATTTCATGCAAAGATGAGCTCGATAAAGGACAGAAATGGTATGGACCTAACAGAAGCAGAAGATATTAAGAAGAGGTGGCAAGAATACACAGAAGAACTGTACAAAAAAGATCTTCACAATCCAGATAATCACGATGGTGTGATCACTCACCTAGAGCCAGACATCCTGGAATGTGAAGTCAAGTGGGCCTTAGAAAGCATCACTACGAACAAAGCTAGTGGAGGTGATGGAATTCCAGTTGAGCTATTCCAAATCCTAAAAGATGATGCTGTGAAAGTGCTGCACTCAATATGCCAGCAAATTTGGAAAACTCAGCAGTGGCCACAGGACTGGAAAAGGTCAGTTTTCATTCCAATCCCAAAGAAAGGCAATGTCAAAGAATGCTCAAACTACTGCACAATTGCACTCATCTCACACGCTAGTAAAGTAATGCTCAAAATTCTCCAAGCCAGGCTTCAGCAATATGTGAACCGTGAACTTCCTGATGTTTAAGCTGGTTTTAGAAAAGGCAGAGGAACCAGATATCAAATTGCCAACATCCTCTGGATCATGGAAAAAGCAAGAGAGTTCCAGAAAAACATCTATTTCTGCTTTATTGATTATGCCAAAGCCTTTGACTGTGTGGATCACAATAAACTGTGGAAAATTCTGAAAGAGATGGGAATACCAGACCACCTGATCTGCCTCTTGAGAAATTTGTATGCAGGTAAGGAAGCAACAGTTAGAACTGGACATGGAACAACAGACTGCTTCCAAATAGGAAATGGAGTTCGTCAAGGCTGTGTATTGTCACCCTGCTTATTTAACTTATATGCAGAGTACATCATGAGAAACGCTGGACTGGAAGAAACACAAGCTGGAATCAAGATTGCCGGGAGAAATATCAATAACCTCAGATATGCAGATCACACCACCCTTATGGCAGAAAGTGAAGAGGAACTCAAAAGCCTCTTGATGAAAGTGAAAGTGGAGAGTGAAAAAGTTGGCTTAAAGCTCAACATTCAGAAAACGAAGATCATGGCATCTGGTCCCACCACTTCATGGGAAATAGATGGGGGAACAGTGGAAACAGTGTCAGACTTTATTTTTCTGGGCTCCAAAATTATTACAGATGGTGACTGCAGCCATGAAATTAAAAGACGCTTACTCCTTGGAAGGAAAGTTATGACCAACCTAGATAGCATATTCAAAAGCAGAGACATTACTTTGCCAACAAAGGTTCATCTAGTCAAGGCTATGGTTTTTCCTGTGGTCATGTATGGATGTGAGAGTTGGACTGTGAAGAAGGCTGAGCACCGAAGAATTGATGCTTTTGAACTGTGGTGTTGGAGAAGACTCTTGAGAGTCCCTTGGACTGCAAGGAGACCCAACCAGTCCATTCTGAAGGAGATCAGCCCTGGGATTTCTTTGGAAGGACTGATGCTAAAGCTGAAACTCCAATACTTTGGCCACCTCATGTGAAGAGTTGACTCATTGGAAAAGACTCTGATGGTGGGAGGGATTGGGGGCAGGAGGAGAAGGGGACGCCAGAGGATGAGATGGCTGGATGGCATCACTGACTCAATGGACGTGAGTCTGAGTGAACTCCAGGAGTTGGTGATGGACAGGGAGGCCTGGTGTGCTGAGATTCATGGGGTCGCAAAGAATCGGACACGACTGAGCGACTGATCTGATCTGATAAATTTGTTATTGCATTACCTCTCCCTGTGCAACTTGCTTCTAAAGTCTTATCTTTACTTATGTACACAATACATTTTAGATATTTGTGAGTAGGAAAAGGAGCTCCAGTTGAATGAAGTGTGTTAATCCAGCCCTGTCTCAATGTTCAGTCAATGTGAAAAGAAGGACCTGCTTAGTAAATACGTAATGGCTGACTGTTGGATTACTCATCAAATATTAGATGCTTTGGGGCATGGGAAAGCAAAGCATATAATTCTATATCTTCAAATTATGTTATAGGTGGGGAGATACCTATTTTAGCTTCTGCACTTTAAAGATTATAGGGTTGATGGGCAGCAAGTGAAGAACCAGAAGTGTGGATATCATAGCTGGAAACAGAGCTCAGAACTCCTAATCAAAATCCTCCCACCCTGCAACATGCTGCTTTCTGCAGAGCAGGCAATATTGTCCAAAGTGCCGAAGACTGAAGATGGATAGAGTTTATAACATAGGAGGCTTCGCTGTGCATTTCAAGTCTTATATTATTGTCTCTGGTTATCTTTTACCAGAATACCAGTCCAGCCTTAGCCGTTGAGACACACTCTATAGCATCGCTATTGGTTAATAATTTCAACTTTGACCTTTGTTTTCAGAGACATTAATCATCTCGATTATTGGTTCTGGTTGTATTTCATCACATATGCCTCTTCACTGGGACTATACATGATGTTCCATTATCACTGAGAGCTTTAAGCTTCACCTTCTTCATCAATTTTTATCAAAATATGTTTGACTTACACTTGTAAGCCAAATGTTCCCTGGACTTACTAGCTTATACCTACAAAATAAAATTACATTTCTGTTAATAACCATATTCTGATGACTTAGAACAAGCATTCTGTTCAACTGCAGGGACTCCAGTGTCTCTTCTGGGGAGGTTTACATACTCTGCAAATCCAGGCTGTTTTCTGGAGTCTCAGCCTCCTCTGATTTCTCCTCTGAGTTGCCATTTGCTCCACCGCAGGTCACCTCCTGCAGGGCTGAGAATGCAGGGTCTCTCAAATTATTATCCCTTCTCCATGTATCCTCAATGGGGGTGATATTGCATCCACACGGGTGAGAATTGGTTCTTGAGGGCTGAGAACATCTTACTCCTCTTCCTCTTTTAATATATAAAGCACAGAAGTGCATATAGTACATAAACAGATATATTCTATCTGCAGCATGAAAATTTCATGAGGAGGGAAGCAATTAGGGGGAAAAATGCTCAAAAAAAACTCTTAACTTTTCATAGCCCAGCTGAGACCAACTTGCAGGTGTTTACAAGATTTACTTAACTAAAGAACTGGGGAGTGACATCAGATGAACATCCTGGAAAAGTGCTAAATGGAGTCCCATTCGGAACACATCCTCTCTCAGGACACCTCACAGTGCACCTCTCAGCTTGGGTTCCTGATCGATTTGTTTTTCTCATCAGTATTACTAGCCTCTCTCCAGGAGCGTTCTGGATGTGTCTGTGGTTTACATTTTACATTTCCCCTCTCCAGTTTCATTCTCTGACCTGGAGCTGCCAGTTTCCAGGGTGGTTGACAGTGGAAATTTTCACTTCCTTCAGGGTACTCACTCTTCATAACTGGTCACCTTGCCTGGTGGCCTCCAGAAGGAAAATCTTGTTGAAATATCCTAGTCATATGCATTACACTATTCAGGTCATGATATCTGGTCTTAAATTACTCTAAACTTGTAACATTAACAATTTAATCTAGGTTGAAATTAGCCAAATCCTACCTAATACCTTTTCAGTTTTACTTCTGTCTGATATGCATAGACTTCCGTGGTGGCTCAGCTGATAAAGAATCTGCCTGCAATGTGGGAGACCTGGGTTCCATCCCTGGGTTACGAAGATCCCCTGCAGAAGGGAATGGCTACCCACTCCAGTATTCTGGCCTGGAGAATTCCATGGACTGTATATAGTCCATGGGGTTGCAAAGAGTCAGACACGACTGAGCGACTTTCACTTAACTCTGATATATATAGATCATATTGCCAAATCTTCTTAGTTATCTCTTAGATCACTGTGCCCAAACCATCAGTACAAATTAGAAAAAAAAAATGAAGAAATTCTTTAACTATTTTGCCAAAATCTAATAGTTAGGTAATCTTGAAAAATCTGTTATTACTTTGCATGCTAAGTCGCTTCAGTTGTGTCTGACTCTTTGCGACCCTATGGACTGTAGGCTGCCAGGCTCCTCTGTCCATGGGATTTTCCTGGCAAAAATATTGGAGTGGGTCACCATGCCCTTCTCCAGGGGATCTTCCCAACCCAAGGATCGAACCCTCATCTCCTGCGTCTCCTGCATTGCAGGCAGATTCTTTACCCACTGAGCCACCTGGGAAGCCCTATTGTTACTTTGTCTTCCTTTAAATTCCACCAGAAGAGTGACCCAGCTGAGAGTGAATCTGTTGGTAGCTGATATATGGTTTTACACTATTTCAGATCAAAGTGGGTACTGATGACAAGTGAAAAGTTTCCAGCAGATGATCAACTTAGCCCTGTTTGTCTGGGATGTTCTTGATGTTGCCACTCCAAGTTCTGGGTCCCAGGAAACCACTCAGTCTTGGGGAAATGAGTTTCCAGCTTAGTTAAGTGACTGCTAAGAGACCATTCTAGCATAGGCCACATAACATCGGCAAGTATTACTACTATTTCCTATGGTGCGGTGCTGAGTTTGTTGTTTGCTGCTGGAAATATTCTTCCTTACTCTATTTCTCACCACAAAAGCAAAACTATATGGCAATAATTCTTTTCCATATTTTACAAGTTAGACATTTCATCTTATAATCAATATGTGAACACACATATGCTTCAGAAACTGGACATTTAGGTGGTCATTGTGTAACGGGGGTCTAATAGGAGATGTTATTATTTTTGACAGCTGAAAGTGGTGAATCATACTATTTGGTAATCTTAGTTTGCTAGTTATCATGAACAAAACATTTTAAATATGGCATGATTCTGCTTAGCCTTCTGCCCCTCCTTGTCAATGCCGCTGCTGTGCCTCCTGAGAGACCCAACATGTTAGAGCATGTCCATTGAAAATTGAAGCTGTATAATCTATTACCATGCAGAATAGAAATCAGTTTCATGCTGTGGGTAGCATTGAAACAGGCTTGTTACATTTGCAGATTCTTCTGATAAGAGCATCCCCAGTTGACCAACAGATGGGCACTGATGAGGCTATGTGTCTCTCATTTAATTTATAGTTGGAGCTTCCACCTTTGAGGTCTCCCTAGCTTTTCAATGGTAAATTTTGCACCTGTTCAGTGTTACTTAATCCCAGAGACTATTTCCCTCTTTATCCTGTGGAATTATCAAGAGAGGCCAATTAAGGGGTGGTGGGGGAAGGCGATTCAGGGAAATAGAAATGTGCTGTATCCCAGAGGTTATGAGATGGAGCACATGAGGGAAAATGAATTCATCTCTGAATTTGCTACTGTAATTTAAAAGTAATGTTATCTATACCTGTGTGTGTGTATGCTCAGTGTGTGGGCTCTTTGTGGTCCCATGGACTGGTTCCTCTGTCCATAGGATTTTCTAGGCAAGAACATTGGAGTGAGTTGCCATTTCCTACTCCGCCCCCCGCCACACACACACACACATAAATCAGCACATATTGTAGAAAGTTTTAATGAGCTTTTAAAACATTGTAAGACCCTGGGTTAAGAAGATCCCCTGGAGAAGGGATAGGCCACCCACGCCAGTATTCTTGGGCTTCCCTGGTGGCTCAGATGATAAAGAATCTGCCTGCAATGAGATCTGGGTTTGATCCCTGGATTGGGAACACCGCTTGGAGGAGGGAATGGCAACCTGCTCCAGTATTCTTGCCCTAGAGAATTCCATGGACAGAGGAGCCTGGCGGGCTGCAGTCCATGAGGTCACAAAGAGTCAGGCACGAATGAGTGACTAAGCACATTAATTCCTTATGTCTACAATTCACATATTTGCAAAGCTCCTACTGTATAGATTAATGACAACAGAAAACTCTTTCTTCTCTTCTTTCCTTGTCAGGAAGAACAGAGGTCAGTATCACATAACTTCTGTACCAGCTGGAGGAAAGTAGAAGATGCACTTGGTTCTATTTTACAGAGAGACCATCACAGAGAGACATTGTGACGTCTCCAGCAACCTCATCGTTGCCAGCATGCCTGAAATATGATCAAGTCAGAGCTCTTCCTTCCCAATGAGCTGTCTGGCGGGAAAATGGACCTAATTTTTCTCTTGATTTTGTCTTGTTCTGAAAAATGTACTTTATTAGGTTTTCAAAAGATTGATTTTCTGGTAGTTTTTTTTTTTTATGATAATGTTTAAACACAGATAGGAAGGATATCAAAACATTAGAAGTTCTGTATTAGAACTTTTATATTAGAAGTTCTGTGCAACCTAAATAGGGAAGGGATTGAATTTAAATATATAAAATGGAATAAGTGGAGTATTTTCACAGTTCAAGGTTTCAGTTATAGCAATGTTTCCTTCTGCTATGTCAAGATTGTGACCTTCTATGTCCATTATTATTTTGAAGTGCTTAAAAGGCACTTACCCTTTTATGTCCTATTTTAACTGAAGCAGCAAGTTTTGGTGCTATGGAATTAAATCTGATCAATTATGGACAATTTTATGTAATTTTTATGCTTATATTAGAAAGATTTAATAGTGCCCTAATTGCTTAATATGACTGCTTGGATTTCATTAAGATAAAATTGTAGTAGATTATCATAATATTTAATTGTGAACAAGAGACTTGACTTCATTATAGGGAGTTCTGACCAAATACATAAGTTGAACCCTGTGATTCAGTTTCATTCAGTTCAGTCTCACAATTTCAGATCCTACAACCATAGTGGCTATGCTGCTTCAATAATCCAGGTTTTCCCCTCTTCACACAAAGCTCAGTCAACACATTAATAAGCTCTGCACTCAGAATTTTACACTAATACAGAGTTCAGAAAACTAAGTTTTAAAGATATCCAAATTTTTTTTGAAGTTTTGATATATGCTTATTATTTCTTTATTTCTTTTGGTGTTTGCTTTTGCTAAAAGAAGCATTCAAAGTATTGGCAAATGAATATTCATATGCAATGAATATTCCCTATAAATAAGTTTTATAGCAAAAGAAGTTTTATTTCAAGACTTTTATAATATTTTCTTAATATTTCAGAGAAACATCTTAATAACTTGGGAAATCTGGGTTGGTTCATCCTTCAGCTTCTGAGTTGATTATTTAAACTCTGTCTGTTCCCAAAAGACTTTCAGTTGGCTCACAAAAATACACACAATGCAAAAGAATGATAAATAAATTAGGAAACTGAGGAGATAGGAAAATGAGAAACATTTATTAAAAAAAAATCTAAATAGTCGTCTCTTTGTGACCCCTTGGACTGTAGCCCACCAGGCTCCTCTGTCCATGGAATTCTCCAGGCAAGAATACTGGAGTGGGTAAGCCATTCCCTCCTCCAGGGGATGTTCCCAACCCATGGATCCAGCTCAAGTCTGATTCTTCACCATCTAAGCCACCCGCCTCCAAATAATTGGTAGGGAGATGGAACTCACAGATTTCACTTTCACTCTTTCATCCCTAGATCAGACTTCTCAACCTTGTCTGTATGTTCAGATCAACTGGAAAGCTTTTTTTAAAAACGGTGAAAGATTTATATGATCTGAAGAGAAACCAGAGTCAGGGAAGCTTTCTAAAAAACCAAAAATGTATACACTCTACCTCTGATAAGTTATGTAAAGAATTTTGAGGGTGAAGTCTGGGCACTGCTACTTTCAGAAAATTATGGAGGTTATTCTAACATGCAACCAAAATTAAGAATTATTGCCCTATGCCAAAAAAACACAAAAACAAACCAATAACACTCCTCAACATGTTCTCTCCTAGTAAATGTAATGAAAGTTACAAGACTTTCATAGCAACTCATTCAGTTTCTTACGTTATTTCATCATCTCCTTTTATCTTCATAGTAACCCTATAAAATAAGCATGTAAGCACTAGTTTTCTCTCCCTTATACAGATGAGATCAGATTAGTCAACCTGGTAAGGTCACTCAACAAGAATACGGGGAACTCAAATTCAACCTTAGGTTGACATCACAAAAACCTTTTCCTTAACTTAATCCCTATATCCCAGTCCTAGAATCGTCAATGGCACCCCACTCCAGTACTCTTGCCTGGAAAATCCCATGGACGGAGGAGCCTGGTAGGCTGCAGTCCATGGGGTCGCTAAGAGTCAGACACGACTGAGTGACTTCACTTTCACTTTTCACTTTCATGCATTGGAGAAGGAAATGGCAACCCACTCCAGTGTTCTTGCCTGGAGAATCCCAGGGACAGGGAAGCCTGGTGGGCTGCTGTCTCTGGGGTCGCACAGAGTTGGACACGACTGAAGCGACTTAGCAGCAGCATTAGTAAAAACATACAGGCTAATAAAGCAAACGAGAGGAATGCTGTCAGCAAAGGACTTACTCTATTATTTTTCTTTCTTAACAATAAGAAAAAAAAAAACACCCTGATATAAAGGTTGAACAAACTCAGTTACCAAGTGCACCTCGCCCACCCAGAGATAACCGGAAGAGAAGCAGCAGCACCCAGTCCGCTCTCCCAGGGTATCTGCACATTTATTCCTTTTCCGACGACTGTGCATTATTCTCTGTAAATGACTGCTTGTCACTTACATTCCTTGTGTTCTGATAAAGGGCTGTCATAACTTTAAAGTAACCTTCAAAGAAACCATCCAAAATCAAATGCTTATAGATCTCTTTCTCCCTATCCCTAATCTTAAAATGAATATTTGAGAAGGAAATCCTTTCACCACCTCCTCTTTGGGCAGGAAAAATGGGTTGCATCTTCCATATGCAAGGCAGCATTTCTGATGAACCTCGAGATAGTCTGGTGTTTTATGCACCTGTCACTTCATTCAGTCAAAGTAGTTTTGTTTCTTGACAACTTGTTCAGTGGTATCAAGAGGCCAGTGAGAAGCTGAGCTAAATTGGGTGAGAAATTCCTAAATGATACTTATATCGAGGAGCGGCTTCTTATAAACCCACTTCAGAGTGGAGACCTGGGGAGTAAAGAGGCCCTAAGACTTTCCTGGTGCCCAACATTGCCTCCCTTTATCTTGATAAGGTCCATTTTAGAAAATCCTTGTAGGAGACAGAGACTGGGTGAGTATGTTCATTCTGACACATTCTTTATGATTATAGAAATATTAGTAGCTTCAACTGTCCATTCAAGGTGGGAAGATTTGGGGCCAGTTTTATTTTTCCACTATTTATTATTAATCTTTAAGACTCACGATTTTCCAGAGTGCACATTTATAATAATAATTTATATACAAAATAATGAACAAGAGGCATGCACATAGCTTCAGTGGACATCTGAAAAGAAGCGAAAAAATTGGAGAACCATATCACAAAATATAGTCAAAGACCAATTAAAATGGCACACAGCATTTTGTCAATGACAGGCAAAGCTTCTGGGAGTCTTGGAAGGGAGAAGGGGAAAACTGGGTGGGTACTCGGGCCATCACAGAGGAAACTGCTGGACAAGTTTGTCCAGCTGAGTTCTTCAAAGAGCAAGGTAACTGAACGCACAACTGTGAACCTCTTTAATCTAGGGTCCTCCTTGTCAGGATAATGAATGACATCCCTGAAGGAATTACATGAGAGTGGCCTTGCAGCTCTGTGTGAGGGTGTTAGGCTCAGTCGTGTCTGACTCTTTGCGACTCCATAGAGCCCACCAGGCTCCTCTGTCCATGGAATTTTCCAGGCAATAATACTGGAGTGGGTAGCTATTTCCTTCTCCAGGGGATCTTTCTGACCCAGCGATCAAACCCAGGTCTGCTGAACTGCAGGCAGACTTCACCGTCTGAGCTACCAGGGAAGTCCTCCGCCAGGCACAAAGGGAGGTGTGGAGGGAAGCTGAGGATTCTGCTGTTACCATCTTTCTGCTCCCAAGCCCAGAAATTTCTTTTTAAAAATAATAATGAAATAGCTTTACCAGTTTGTGTTTCTCCCAGTTAGAGAAAAGAGGGTCTTAGAGGCTGGTTTAGGGATTCGGAACCCAGGTCAGACAAGCATCTCTGGGTAAACATTACCCTCTGCAAGCTCATCTTGCTCACTGGGGAGCAGCGCAATGGCAGCTTCTGACAGATGGTTTGGTGATTTTGTTTAAGGAGTTTCAGTTTCCAAGGATGAATTATGAGGACCTTTTTACCATCTCTTTTGTTGTCGTAGGGCTATCTTATCTGAAAATGTGTTAATTAAGTTATCATGCATTGCTAGCCCTGCACGTTTGATACCGGCAAATTACTTCCTATGAGACAGCTTCTCCTACTTAGAACAGCAGCTGAAGTAATTCAAACCAAGAGAGCAGTCCAGAAGGGTCTGGCTTGAGAGGTGGGCTTGGTAAAAGAGTTGTCACAACTGGAGAGTTGTGAGTTAAGTTATATTTTGGGCAAAATGAGGACTGCAGCTTGGGAGAGAGCACCTCAGTTCTGGAGAGACTGCTCCAAAGAGGCAGAGGGGTAGGTCAATACACCAGATTTTGGTGAAGGGGGAGTTCATTTACAAAAGGTTTTCTGCTAGTCACAAGAAGCTGATGTCATCATGAAAGGATTTGGTGCTTTTCTATATGAAAGGATGCAAGGATTGGGATCATGATCATTTTCAGCTCCTGAAAATATATAACTATCTAAAGACCTGTCCCAGCAGATTCCCTGGAGCGCAGAGTGCCTCGCTCCACCCTGAACTCCTTCAGGAGGCGTTGGAGGTCAGCAGCTGTAGCAGCAGCGTTCAGTCTCCTCAGAGGCAGATGGCAAATGCCTTTGTTGTTCAATCGCTGGCAATGCTCCTTGTTGCTGCTCAGGCACTCAGTGGTGTCTGACTCTTTACAATCCCACGGACTGCAGCACCCCACGCCTCCCTGTCCCTCACCATCTCCCAGAGTTTGTTCAAACTCATGTCCGCTGACTCGGTGACGCCATCCAACCATCTCATTCTCTGTCATACCCTTCTCCTCCTGTCTTCAATCTTCCCCACCATCAGGGTCTTTTCAAATGAGTCGGCTCTTTGCTGACAAAATATTGGAGCTTCAGCATCAGTCCTTCCAATGAATGTTCAGGACTGATTTCCTTTAGGATGGACTGGTTGGACCTCCTTGCAGTCCAAGGGACTCTCAAGAGTCTTCTCCAGCACCACAGTTCAAAAGCATCAATTCTTTGGCGCTCTTGGCAAGTGCCAATTTGTAGTTGGCAGAGTAAAGAAATGAGCAGACCAGGCTCAAAGGCAAGCAGGATTCCTGTGGTGGCCCTTGGGTGGGTTCATTTCTCTTTCTGTTTTGCCTCCTCATCAGACTTGTTATCCACCCACTGATCTCTGCTTCCCCAGGTCACTCTCCCAGCTGCCTTCCTACTAAATCTCTCTCTTTGCTGGCTGAACACTGACCTTCCTCAGCTAAAAGCCAGCCAGGAAAATACTACCTCTATCTCAAATTGGCTGGAGTTTGGTACTCTAGGAATGAAAGCAACAGTTATGTGTCCTACACTGAGTGAGTTGGGTATTCAATGAAAAAAAATGACCATTTTTGTTGTAGTTCAGTTGTTAAGTCATGTCTGACTCTTTTGTGACCCTGTGGACTTAAGCCTGCCGGGCTCCTCTGTCCATGGGATTCTCCAGGCAAGAATACTGGAGTGGGTTGCCATTTCCTTCTCTGGGGGATAGGCATCTACTGTCTTCAATGGCCCAGGGATGCAAAGATTAAAATGTTTCTGTCCTTGGGTAGTTTGGAACCTGCTTTGGGGATAAAGCAATTGTTTTCAAGAACAATAGTAAGCTCAGCAAGACAGATGCAGCCGTGTGTCATGAAAAGGGGATATTCAGAGAATTTTCTCTACTGCTCTCCCGCCCGTCACATGAAGCAAACTCCTAACACTGTAAGGTGTTAGGACATCGTGCCCTCTGCACCCCATGACTGTCTCATGTGACTCTGGCACACACTGTTTGTAAGCCATTATTTTGGAGCAGAGTATGCACAGATATAAATCAGAAAGGGCTTACTAGTCATGAGAAGTGATGCTGGATGGTCAGGGATGAGGGTTGGAAGAGCATTCTGGTCAAAAAACAATACATGTGCAACTGTCCAGAGACAGATAATCCCTGCCCAACTTCCTGGGCTCACTGGCTCTCACTTCAACCAGGAATTCTGAGGGATTTTCATGCAGGTATTTGAACATAAGACTTCCCTGGTAAAAACAGCTTAGTTGGTCTCCTAACTTTGACATTACTTAGGAACCCTCATTGGCTTGCCTTCTCTTTCTCCCATTCTTTCATTCCTCCCCTTTCCACTGTTCCTTTATGTCCTGTTTCCCTTTTTCTTTTCCCTAAGTTTCGCAAGCCTTGCTCATCCCTGCAGATGAAAGAGGGCACCAGTACCCTGAGCTCATCAGTGCATTCCCGCACAGATAAATGCTTTGCAGTTGGTCTTTTGCATGGCTCAGCTCTCCTAACTCCCTCTAGTATTCTTTTCTGTGCCTGGCAGAAGTTCTGAGGGTTGATGTGGCTGCAGCATGACATAAAAACATTCATTTTCCACTTTTGTATTTTGCCTCTGCAGTGTTTAATAAAAACCTCTCCTCTCTCCACTGCCTCACTGCCTAAAAATCTGCATAAAGTTCAACTCCCCCCAATGGAACCTTTCACAATGTTTGGGATCCCCATGAGATCTGAAGATCCAGTTCATGGCCTTGGTTTTATAATAAAAGGCTGGTAAAATGTCTTTGTTGTTGTTGTTTTTTTTTTACTTCCATCTTCTCCACTGGATTGTTCAGTTTTGGCTTTCCTATCTTCCCTTGCATCTTAGTAAGATTTCCTTACAGATATTTCTTCAAATGACAACAGCCCTGCTATCTTCTGAGACACTAACATCACTTAGGCTACTTTAGAAAAAGAGAACTGTGTCTGTCTTTCCATCTTATTAAGAAGCATCTGCAATCTCTCTGAAAACACATGAAAGGGATATACAACGGGCATCCTAGAGTCTGAGCAGCCCATTGAAATTAAAGCCCATTAGTGTTTTTTATGACATCAAAGAGTTACCCGTGAATTAAAAAAAAAATGTACTATTTTGTTTTGGATATGGGTAGGGTAGGATGTAAAAGCCAATATATTTGCTTCTCAGTCTATCATGGGAATCAAAGAAGAGGGAAAGAGCAAAGGGAAGAAGAGAAAAGACAGCCCTGACTCTCTTCATCTCAGGTTATTTCTGAAATGACAAAGGGATCATCTTTCACAATTCTCAGAGCTCTCTTCTTATCACGACGGTGCCTCAGCTCTCGGGGTGACTTGCCCCAGAGAGGGTCGCTTTCAGCCTCTCTGGCTACTAAGCGGAGGCAGACGTAGCCACAAGGTGTCACTATTGCTAAAACAGCTCTCGGCCTACAGATCCCCGTGTGATTATGCTTGTGTAACTCAGCTTTCATTTTGTTTTTAAGCAGGGTCTTTGGGAGAGGCACTTTCGGATTGCCAGGATTAGTTGCCTCCTTCATTTCAAATACACTGTGATCTTGAGCGAGGCTTGGGTTTCTCATCTGGAAATTGTATAGAAGAAAACAATTCCTATTTTTCAGGATCGCTGTCAGCTTTAAATTAGAAAACCTTGGTGTAGCTGAGTTTCACAGGCAGCACAGGAAAAGCTCTCAACAGCATTTAGCTCCCCTAACTCAGAAAGTGAGGACTGTATTGGGAGACAGGAATGGGTGAGAAGGTGTTGAATTTTTGAGCCTGCCTGTCTGCCTTCCTTCCCTCCTCCCTTCCTTTTGATTTTAGAGTTTGCAAAAATATCATAGTACATTACAGAGTTCTGGCTATTGTTAATAGCTGTGCTATTAAAATTATTTGGGAAAAGCTAAACACTACAGCTTCCTCTGGCAGAGTCTAAATAGTAACGTCATATTACAGTGTGAAGGAGTCCTGCTGTAAAAAAACTTGTTTAATCAACCTATTTGATGGACTCCAAAGTTACCCAAGTTTCTTTGAGCCAGGAAATAGAATTTTTTGTTTATTATCACCCAGATTGGGAAACTTTAGTCTGTTCAGTTTCTTTTTTTTTTTTTAATTGGAGGATAATTGCTTTACAAAGTTGTATTAGTTTCTGTCATACAACAGCATGAATCATTCATAAGGAAATGGCAACCAACTCCAGTATTCTTGCCTGGAAAATCCATAGACAGAGGAGCCTGATGGGCTACAAGTCCATGGGGTTGCAAAGAGTCAGACACGACTTAACGACTGAATAACAACAACAGCAATACATATATCCTCTCCCTCTTGAGACTTCCTCCCAT
The DNA here is from genome assembly GCF_032452875.1 of Bos javanicus. Taxonomy (NCBI): domain Eukaryota; kingdom Metazoa; phylum Chordata; class Mammalia; order Artiodactyla; family Bovidae; genus Bos; species Bos javanicus. Next base: position 12,023,783 of record NC_083871.1, on the reverse strand, counting down.
CCCAACCTCTATTCCACCTTCTAGGTCATCACAGAGCCCTGAGCTGGGTTTCCTGTGCTATATAACAGCTTCCCACTATTTAGTCTAGTTTTACTTCTTTGTTGTATAGATGAGAAAACAGAAACCCAGAGGGTAAGGTTTGGTTCATAAAACACGTCCTGATTGTTGAATATTCAGGAATTACGTGAACGGAATATTGTTGGAGCCCAGGGCAGCCCAGCCCTTATATATGCCTTAATTGCATGTTGATTATTTTGAATTAAATTTACTGACAACATGGGCAATGCAAGAGGGACACTTTGACACTCTTCTCTGTCTCTCTGAAAGCAGGAAATAAATCTCTCATGCGAAAAGTCCCAGCATCTGCAGATAGAAGGACTCCCCTATCTCTGCTGCTGCTGCTGCTAAGTCACTTCAGTCGTGTCCAACTCTGTGCGACCCCATAGACGGCAGCCCACCAGGCTCCCCGTCCCTGGGACTCTCCAGGCAAGAACACTGGGGTGGGTTGCTATTTCCTTCTCCAGTGCATGAAAGTGAAAAGTGAAAGTGAAGTCGCTGAGTCGTGTCTGACCCCCCTATCTCTAGAGATGGGATATTCAGGCCAGGAAGCCCACAGAGAAGCTGATATAAAAAAAACCTTGTTACTTCTTTAATTTTACTAACCCATACCCAAAACTGGTTTAGATTCTTAACTAATTGAGAACTCAAAGCCTAAAGTTTGTCCTGTCGATTCCTCACAAACGTATTTGTTTCTTTATCTGAAAAGTGTAAAAGCTGCCTGCTTTGGCCACTTCTTAGCTCTTATTTCTAAGAAACCCCGATGAGCACAATTAAAATTTGTTTCTTTTTCTCCTGTTAAAATGTTTTTTAGAAAACACGTGTCTTGGAAGTGGCAGAGCTGGTCTGGAACCACTGCTGTGCTGGAGGTGGTTTGTACCAGCTCACAAGAAAGTTGCTCCTCTCTTTCCAGTCCTGTGTTGAGTGATAACCAGGTTTGTTTGTCTGACATGCAGCAAGTCAAAGGCTGAGATGAGGAGCTGCAGAGCTGAGAAAGAGTTCATTCACAAGGCAGCCAGGCAAGGAGACGGGAGAACAAGTCTTAGACCCGCCTCCCAGAAGGACAGCTGTTGGAGTATTTACGAGATAAGCAGGCAGTCTGAGGCTCGCGGAAGGCCACTCGAGGCAAGGAAGGGGAGGAAATCTATGTTCTGCGCAGGCGCATTTGGGTCACGTGCTTTTGCTATTCAATAGCGGCACTTAGCATGAGCTGAGGGTGGGGTTTCCAGCCCTTTGACACCCAAAGGCCATTCATCTGGACAGCTGCAGAGGCCCAGCCTTAGGGTCCCAGCCAATCCCCGGGCAGCCTGCCCTGGGAGGAGTTGACTCCAAGTTTCTGCCAAACAACTGGGTCGTGTGAAGGTAGGAAGGTACGGAATTAAACAGGGGTAAAAAGAAAGGGGGGGAAAACAAACAAACTAACTAAAATAAACTTAATTAAAGAAGGCAGTTTACAAGCAAAGAGGTTCTCTTATCTGTTACTCTGTAAGACAAGTTCAAAAATTTCTTTGAGATATCAGCTCCTGATAACTGCATGGAGCAGAGTTTCAAGGCTGAAATCAGCCTTGGTAGGAATAGATACCCCGCAGAAGGTGTCAAGCACCAAAAGTTACTATTTGTTTTCTTCAGAGAAAAGATATACCAGCATGTTAGAATCCAACCCCACATTTCAATGAGGATTTTAGCTTCTAAGGTACTTCAAAGCAGGTATTTTGGTAGAGGAATAACTAAAGTTCAGAATCTTAGTACCAATGAAAATGAAGTGAAAGTCACTTAGTCGTGTCACATAGACTCTTTATGACCCCGTGAACTGTAGCCCTCCAGACTCTTCTGTCCATGAGATTTCCTAGGCAAGAATACTGGAGTGGGTTGCCATTTCCTCCTCCAGGGGGTCTTTCCGACCCAGGGATTGAACCCGCGTCATTCTTAAGTCTCCTGCATTGCAGGCAGGTTCTTTGCCGTCTGAGCCACCAGGGAAGCCCAGTACCACTGAATGTACGTGCATATATTGATGTCGTTGGGGAAAGAAGCAGAATATAGCCCTCCTATGCTGGGAGGTATTTCAGTTTCCATCTGGGATCTAGTCTGGCAGGACATAGGCAGTCAAATTTCAAGATAGAGGAAGATTATTTGCTAACTGGCCAGTATCTCTTCCAGCCCAACTTTGACTCTTGGAGTAGCTTCAGGGACCAGAACAAATTCAGTGACTCCATCCATCCCACTGCTGGCTCACAATGGCTTATTTTGTAGATTCATGGGGTGTTATGATCTATCATAGTTCATAGATTCATGAAAGTCTCTCTTACCAACATATAAATGTTAACAGTACTGGGGAGGTTGACAGCCATCACTGGAGTCCTTTTTCCATGCCACACACTGTATTCAAAAGTTCTCACACTCAGACCTAGTCTTACAGAGGAGAGAACCAAGTTTAACAATGCTTCCATAGTCACACAACTAATACCCATCTGCCAGACTTTAAATAGCATGGTTTACCCTCAAGCCACTTCAGGCATCCTGAGGAGAAGCAGAAAGGAGGTTCCTGGCAGGGACATTTTGTGGACAAGAAAATACCCAAGAACCAAGGAAGAAACCACTTTTATGGGGGGAGCCATCTGCCTGCTCTGTGTAAAACCCACTCTTGCCTTAGACAGGACGGTAGAAATGAAACTGCTCCATGCCCAGTGGGTGGGATATTAGGTAAATACACCGGAAGACAAATCGCTGGCTTCTGAACAGAGAGAATATGGAAGTTAAAGTAGCTTTTACAAATAACAGCTTGGGTGTTAAACCAGAAAGGCAAGCTGCTTCATGCTTTGGGGAAATGGTTTCACATCATTCATGGATCGTTTCAGTTGCAACACCATTAGCATCAGCAGAGCCTCCGAAGTTTGGAGTGAGACGGCAGCTGAAGGCAGGAGAAGCCCAGAGCCATGTGGACACTGGCCGGGGGCCCTGGACTGTGGGGTTCCCCAGTGGCGAGTTGGTGCTGTGGAAGCCCAGAGCCCAAGCGTGAGAGAGTTGAGACCGCTGCTCTGCCTCTGTGTGCTCCTCAGCTCCACGCCTAGCAGCAGTGGGTGCCAAGAACCCAGCAGTGGAATAAGAGAGGCTAAGAACCCCTGGAAGTGCAGAAGAGGACACCGTCACTCCAGCTTCCCAGGGATGTGCTTAATCCTGTTTTTCTGTTTGGAGAAGAAGCACTAGAGCCCTGAAGCCACATTTGTATTCAGGCTCAGATATTCAATTTGTGCTGTCTCTGGTCTACTGGTTGAGCTTCACATAGATCTTGGAGGGCTTATCTATATTGTTGATAAACCTGAATTTGACACCACCAGATTCAAACTAGAAATTACTTCCTATACCATTATTTATGGTTCAAATCAGATAAACGCCACTTATCGATGAAGGATTAGAAATCTGTCAGTCACAGTCAAGCATCCCAAATCAAGCCCTCATTATTTGAGGATGGCTGAATTGTCTTTATTTTTAAGCATGGAGTATGCTCTTTAAGGGCTTCACTGGTAGCTCAGTGGTAAAAAAAAAAATCCGCCTGCCAATGCAAGAGACATAAGAGATGCAGGTTCAATTCCTGGGTCAGGAAGATACCCTGGAGAAGGAAATGCAACCCACTCCAGTATTCTTGTCTGGGAAATCCCATGGACAGGTTAGCCTGGCAGGCTTCCAATCTATGGAGTCCCAAAAGAGTTGAACACAATTTAGCAACTAAACAACAACAAACTTTTTTTTTTTAATATAATGAAAAGTCCTGGGCTGAGCATCTTATACCCTGAAGTGGAAAAGCTGGAAGTGAAATCTATCATGACCACAACTCCCTTCCAACGGGGTCCTGGGGCAGCTTTGATGTGTTTGCTCGTATAGGTAACCAGGAAATTCCCTGTAGCTCAGACAATAAAGAACCTGCCTGCAATGCAGGAGACTTGGGTTGCATCCCAGGGTTGGGAAGATCCTCTGGAGAAGGGAATGGCAACTCACCCCAGAATTCTTGCCTGGAGAATCGCATGGACAAAGGAGCCTGGCCGGCTAGCAGTCCATGGGGCCACAAAGAGTCAGATACGACTGAGTGACTAACACCACCACCCCTACCACCATGCTCTGCATTGTATGGTCCTGGACTGTTCTTCCACTGCAGCTTTAGGACACAGCCTGATGGCAGGACCAGCTCAGCAGGAAAAACCATCAGATCACAGTTCTATATTCCTCCTAGCATGACATGCGTAGAGGGCTTGTGGCCTAGCACTAGATTGTCCCCCCGGCGTACAGGCTTCCCACGGAGGAGAGTCAATGAAAAGTTCAACATGCACTCAGCAAAAGTAATCTGCACACACTCCTGGATCGGGAGCCAAAGTAGTTTAAGAGTGACAAAGCATGAAAATTTAGAGTCTGATAGAATCAGAAGTCTAAAAAAAATAATAATATTCAATAAAATAGCAAGCACTACCATCCCTCGGTGCTATGAAATGGAATTGATGACGAAACTTTCACTGCCTACCATTTTATAAGACACAACAGATTGCAAATTTAATTATAAAGTGGGAGGACAGCTACATCACAGTTGTGTGCTTATCTCCCTCCACCACAGCAGCCCATTAGCACTGCTTTATCAGAGGATGTTAGAATGCAGACACATCAACAAAGCTCATTTATTAATGCCGTGAACAAAATTAGATTGTCAGAGCTTATTCCTAAATTTTTGGATCAAAGCTGAATATTAATAAGTAAATAGTTAAAAACAAAAGAGTGCACAGGCTACAGAAAGCTCTCGTCTCCCAGTTGCCCTCCCCAACGGGATTTTCTCCATCTTTGAACCTGTTAAGTTGGCTCTGTTTGCCTAGGTCACCCGTACCTTGGTGACCTTCTGCATATTATGGGACGGGGGTTCTTTCCAGTGAGACAACCTGTGTTCAACCTCTGTCTTTTTCCTATTTCTCTACTTTCTTCCATTATAGAGGCTTCCCTAGTGGCTCAGTGGTAGAGAATCTGCCTGCGATGCAGGAGCCACGAGTTCCATCATGGACAGGGAAGATCCCCTGGAGTAGGAAATGCAACCCACTCCAGTATTCTTGCCTGGAGAATCCCATGGACAGAGGAGCCTGGCAGGTTACTGTCCATGGGGTTGCAAAGAGTCAGACATGATTGAGCGACTAAAAAAATAACTCCTACATTATACCTTGTCTCCAACAGATCAGGTCTTCTTACCATTCAATGAATGTAATTTATTTTTCGGTCCCTGTGTGTCTGCCAGTGCCATTGTTTCCAGCTGGAGGGCCCTTCCTTTCAGTTTTAACTCTCAAGTACTACTCACCCTTCAAAACTCAGCTAGAAATCACCTAAGCCGGCCCTGAGAACAGGATACAATCCTATCCATCTGCGGTCATCTGAAAAGATTATTTTTAAGTTTTTGTGGGTATAAGAATCGTATGTGGAGCATATTTAAAATGTAGATGTCTAGGCTTTACTCCCCACTGATTCTGATTAAACAGACCTGGGATGGGGCTCCATCTTCTTCATTAAAATTATATATGTACCACGAGTTCAATCTGATGCACTAAGTTTTCAGACCATTACTGCTATAGATTGCTATTTATGTTCCCACCTCCAATTCACAGACTGAAGCCTAGTCTCCATTGTGATGGTCTCAGGAAGCTTTGGGATGAGGTTCTGAGAGTCAAGTCCTCATGAATGGGGTTACAAGACCTCATAAAGGAGGATCCAGCCAAATGTCATGTTTAAGGCAGTTCTCTTGTATTCTCATTATAAAAATATAAAGTCATGGTCCCTATCTTTAGGGCAGCAAGAACATTTGTCATTTTGAGGGTACTGCTTGTATTCGGTGCTCATGGTTGTGACTTGATGCCAGCTAATTCATCAACACATTCAGAAGTGGCCGAGGAGTCTCTATGTCCAGTCTGAGTTGTTTAACAGCCATTGTCTCAGTTCCTCCACCGATGGAAAAAACTATGGTTTGTCATTTGCTCAGTGGCTTCAGTCATGTCTGACTCTTTGGAAGCCTATGGACTATAGTCCACCAGGCTCCTCTGTCCGTGGGATTGTCCAGGTAAGAATACTGGAGTGGGTTGCCATGCCCTCCTCCAGGGGATCTTCCCAACCCAGGGATCAAACCCACATCTGCCTACATCTCCTGCATTGCAGGTGGCTTCTTTACCCACGGAGCTCCCTGGGATACCCTTCATTAAGCATACACCTAGCTAAACTTACTGAACTATTTTTCTTTTTTTGCAGAAAAGCTTTGACCCTATTTTACTTAATTTGATTTGTATTAAAATTGTTCAGTTAGACCTGGGAAGAAAAATAAGGTGTTCTTCTAATGTTTATATGAAAGCCATTTTTCTAAATGAGTTCTTATATGAATAGCTATAGAATTTTATCAAAAATTAATAGTCTTGGCCTGAAAAAAAAACCATAGCACTATATATTAATTATCCAAAGCAGTGCCTTTATTTATGACCTCTTTGACACAGACTTTACCTCAGTAGTCTCAATCCCAGAAGCTGTGAAGAAAATAATTTAAAAAAAGGAACTGAATGAAGGTTTTCAACTGGCTGCTGCTGCTAAGTCATGTCAGTTGTGTCTGACTCTGTGCGACCCCATAGACGGCAGCCCACCAGGCTCCTCCGTCCCTGGGATTCTGCAGGCAAGAACACTGGAGTGGATTGCCATTTCCTTCTCCAATGCATGAAAGTGAAAAGTGAAGTCGCAAGTGATGGTTAATTACTTCTGTTCTACACTATTTGTCCTGGACAGTCAGGAACATGCTAATGAGTTTCAATTAAGTCACCTCTACAAAACTAAGGTAGCTTTGGGAAATTCTGCCAAGAAACAGACATTGTGTCACATGATGTGGGATGTTGGATGTTGGATGTTAACAGTGAACATATACGCTTGACCCCTTTCCTTTTCCATTATCTGTGATTCAGAATCACTGATGTGTGTTATGGGGTTAAGGTTGTGATTACAAGTGGCTGAGAAGGAAGTAAAAGAATTAATAGGCGAAACAACTGTAACTCTAATACGTTGTATGAAACTTGAAAGGAGCTTTGTGGACTGCTACAGCCTAAGCCTTATCAGCCAGAGCAGGCAATGGCACCCCACTCCAGTACTCTTGCCTGGAAAATCCCATGGATGGAGGAGCCTGGTAGGCTGCAGTCCATGGGATCGCGAAGCGACTTCGAGATCTGAGCGACTTCCCTTTCACTTTTCACTTTCATGCATTGGAGAAGGAAATGGCAACCCACTCCAGTGTTCTTTCCTGGAGAATCCCAGGGACGGGGGAGCCTGGTGGGCTGCCGTCTATGGGGTCACACAGAGTCGGACACGACTGAAGCAACTTAGCAGTAGTAGCAGCAGTAAGCCTTATCAGCAGAATGCTGATGTGGGAAGGTGCCTGGCCTGAAAGGAGAGGTGGGAATTAGAACATTTATCAGTGTATTCTTCACGGAACACTAATCTGTTAAAAAACAAGAGAGGAAAAAAAAATTTTTTTCTCCATGGCCAAAGAATTTGGGAAACATCATATACTCTGTCTTCACATGCTGCCTTGGGGATTCATACAACTGGAGATTCTGAAATTCCCATAATTAAAGAAAGATCAAAAAAGAAATTAAATGTGTTAACTAATCATGCATGTGTGCTAAGTCGCTTCAGTCATGTCCGACTCTTTGCGACCCTTTGGACTATGGACCACCAGGCTACTCTGTCCATGGATCCTCCAGGCAGGAATACTGGAGTGGGTTGCCATGCCCTCCTCCATTGTTAACCAATACCTTCTGATATTTTCCTGAACGCAACACTTATTCTGAGAACCATCTGTGAAAATGATGTCCTGGTGTCTGGGAACGTGAGTCTGGGGAGGATTCCTGGGACTTCCAGAACTGCTAAGAAAGACTAGTTCACTGTGCCTAAACTACTTATACAAACCATGTGGTTTATGAGGTAAACTTGGCTTTCTAGAAGGAGTCTGGGGTTTAGGGATGTGCTAGGCAGAGGCTACCTATGTTACCAGCCCCCAGGAAAACCTTGGACATGGGGTAGCTAAAGAATCTCTCTGGTTGGAATGTCTCACACATGTTGTGACAATGCACTGTGGGAGAAATTTGGTGCATCCATGAGATTCACTGAGCAAGGAGCCTTGTGCCCAGTTTTCCCTTTGCTGAGTGTTCCTGGTATCATTTCACACTAATACTGCTGAGTCTGATGAGTCCTTGGAGCAAATCACTGAACTTGAGGGGGATCTTGGGCACCTCCAAATACACGCGGTGAGCAAGAAAGACACATCTCTGCCTGCACAGAACTCACCATCTAATAATATTGGTGATAAACCAATACTTATAAAAATGATCTTTTATAAGCCTATGATTAAGATAAATATTTTTTAGGTGTTTCCCTGGTGATTCAGCGGTAAAGAATCTGCCAGGAGACATGGGCTTGATCCGTGCTCTGGAAGATCCCACATATTGCAGAGCAACTAAGCCTGTGTGCCATAACCATGAAACCTGTGCTCTAGAGCTGGGGAGCTGCAACTGTTGAGCCCATGTGCCACAACTGCCAAAGCCCACGCACCCTAGAGCCCTTGTTCTCTGCAACAAGAGAAGCCATGGCAATGGGAAGCCCATGCAGCAAATAGAGAGTACCCCCACTCGCCATAGTTAGAGAAAAGCCGTCACAGCAACGAAGACCCAGCACAGCCAAAAATAAATAAATTCTAGAGAAAAAGATAAATAGTTTTTAGAAAAAGGAAAAGTGCAAGTTCTGTGAGACAAGTAACAGCTAATGGAATCTGGAGAGGAAATATCAGAAAATTCTGTGCTGAAGAAATGAGAATTAAGCTGAAGGATGGACAGGAGTTGATCAAGATGAAAAGAAGGGTATGGACAATTTGGACAAAAGGAACAATGATTACAGAGACTAAGACTGTTGAGGATGGTGCACCTCCTAAGCAACAAATCAGTATTTGAAAGTGGTTTCCAGGTTCTCTGTTAAATGTTCCTTCTATGGCACCCCTGGGGCAATACTGCTCAACACCAATAGCATCCAAAATGTGCCTGTGGTCCATCTTAACCTCTTCACCTCCCGATCTTGCCATTGTATCATGTGTTTATCAGAAGGAAGTCTGGTCATGCTTAGAATACTTATAGCCTGAGACTAACCTCAGAGTCAAAAGATCTGGCTTCTTTTATACATACACTATTGGCCAGCAATTGAACCCTTCAGTATATACTCAACAGAATTGGCACACATACATACACCAAAGTAGATGTCCAATGAAATTCATAACAGACAAAAACCATAAATGACACAAATGTTTTCTAAGAAGTATGGATAAACAAATTACAATGTATTTATATAATGGGATATTATACAGCAGTGTCTCTGAAGAAACTATTGGCCCATGTAGCAAGATGGATGAATCTCAAAAAACACAATGATGATCAAAAGAAACCAGACATAAAAGAAGTCATTTATACTGATTTATATCAAATTTCAAAACTATGAAACAAATCAGTGGTGACAGAAGTGAAGATACTGGTTCCCTCGATGTACAGTGACTAGGAGTAGCAGAAGCAGCACTGGGTGCTATGAATATTCTATTTCTTGATCTGGGTAGTGAATCTATCAATGTGTTCAGTTTGTAAAGACTTACAGCCCATGGGGTCACAAAGAATCAGACATGACCGAAGTGACTTAGCACACAGCTGCATGCATGTCTTCTAGAAGCCTCTCAACTCTTCATGTAAGAAGAGATCCCAGTCTCCCACCTCTAGATCCCTCCCTGATCTTTGTCCAGCATTATAAGAGACTTTTGTCTAAAATGTGCCTGGATTGCAAGTATAGTTGAAAAGGTAGAGGAACAGAGGTGATGAGGGGAGCTGGGGTAGAAACTGACATTTTAGGAAGCCGTAGAAAGGACAGTAGGTGTTACAGGACAGGTTAGAGAAAGTTCAGTTCAGTTCAGTTCAGTCACTCAGTCGTGTCCAACTCTTTGTGACCCCATGAATCACAGCACGCCAGGTTTCTCTGTCCATCACCAACTCCCGGAATTCACTCAAACTCATGTCCATCGAGTTGGTGATGCCATCCAGCCATCTGATCCTCTGTCATCCCCTTCTCCTCCTGCCCCCAATCCCTCCCAGCATCAGAGTCTTTTCCAATGAGTCAACTCTTCACATGAGGTGGCCAAAGTACTGGAGTTTCAGCTTTAGCATCATTCCTTCCAAAGAAATCCCAGGGCTGATCTCCTTCAGAATGGACTGGTTGGACCTCCTTGCAGTCCAAGGGACTCTCAAGAGTCTTCTCCAACACCACAGTTCAAAAGCATCAATTCTTAGGCGTTCAGCTTTCTTCACAGTCCAACTCTCACATCCATACATGACCACTGGAAAAACCATAGCCTTGACTAGACGGACCTTTGTTGGCAAAGTAATGTCTCTGCTTTTGAATATGCTATCTAGGTTGGTCATAACTTTCCTTCTAAGGAGTAAGCGTCTTTTAATTCCATGGCTGCAATCACCATCTGCAGTGATTTTGGAGCCCCCCAAAATAAAGTCTGACACTGTTTCCACTGTTTCCCCATCTATTTCCCATGAAGTGATGGGACCAGATGCCATGATCTTAGTTTTCTGACTGTTAAGCTTTAAGCCAACTTTTTCACTCTCCTCTTTCACTTTCATCAAGAGGCTTTTTAGTTCCTCTTCACTTTCTGCGCATTACAGTGCTTGGATTTAGATAAGAAAGGAGAGACCTTTGCAGTCCTATGTAAGGGAAGGGCCTGGTTTTCTGGGATCTGCATACAAGGTGATTGACAGAGATACAATCTGCTTCCTGCTTCTGTCTTCCGGCCCAGCCAGAGCCTTGCACTCATCCATTTGATGTAGAAGTGTGTGCTTAGTTGGTCAGTTGTATCCAACTCTTTGTGACCCCGCCCATGAACTGTAGCTGGCCAGGATCCTCTGTCCATGGGGATTCTCCAGGCAACAACACTGAAGTGGGTTGCCATGTTCTCCTACAGGGGAACTTCCCAACCCAGGGATTGAACCCAGGTCTCCTGCATTTCAAGCAAATTCTCTGCTATCTAAACCACCAGGGAAGCCCAAGAATACTGGAGTGGGTAGCCTATCCCTTCTCCAGGGGATCTTCTTGACCCAGGAATCAAACCAGGGTCTCCTGCATGGCAGGTGGATTCCTTACTAGCTGAGCTACCAGGAAAGCCCTTGATGTAAAAGAAGTTGATGCAGAAGACCATAACAAGCATAGTAGCTCCCCTGAGGGATGTTCTAATCTTAAGCCTTCACAGAGATGAAAGCTTGCCTACAGTGAAAGTGAAAGTCATTCAGTTGTGTCCCATTCTTTGTGATCCCATGGACTGTATAGTCCTGGAGTGGGTATACTGGAGTGGGTAGCCTTTCCCTTCTCCAAGGGATCTTCCCAACCCAGGGATAGAACCCAGGTCTCCTGCATTGCAGGTGGATTCTTTACCAGCTGAGCCACAAGGGAAGCCCAAGAATACTAGAGTGGGCAGCCTATCCCTTCTCCAGCAGATCTTCCCCACCCAGGAATCGAACCGGGGTCTCCTGCATGGCAGGAGGCTTCTTTACCAACTGAGCTATTAGGGAAGCCCAAGCTTGCCTAGAAAGTGTCAAAAGTGAGGGTAGGCAGGGTGGGGTGGGAAATGAGGGGTGAGAGGTGGAGCCTAGGTGAAGGGAACGGGGGAATGTGAGAAAGTGCTGTATATGGGAACGCTCTCCAGAAGTAGGCTGGTCACAACTTGGCCACAAACAAACTCAAGAAACTTTGTTATCTAACTTTGTGTCCCTTTTTGTCTCCATTCTGCTATCACTTCCCTGGAGCCTTTTGTCTCGTCTGTAAAAGAAAGGCACAGAAATGGATAATCTCCCAGGTCCTCGCCAGCTCTGACAGCCTATGACTAATCCTTGTGTGTGAATGCAGTGCTTCACAATGCAATACCACGTTGCCTTTGGGGAGAAAACTAGACTGAGTGTGGAATTATGAATTTGACCTTTGAAATTTAAACTGTTTTGATTGTATTTTTACTGTGTTCCTAAGGGAGCGGTTCACGTCGCTTTTGTATTTGAAAACTAAACATAGTTCTTAGAGGGAATTGGTGAAAATGACGATTATCCATCATTCAACATTGGGGTCTGTCTCGAGGGCTGGTTGGAGGGCGTGTGGCTATTTGAGGTGGAGGAAATGAAGCAGGAGAGGAAGTTTATTATGCCAAACACAGTGCCTACCAGAAATCCTAGGAAACACAGCCTCTTGAGCTCAATGGGATTTTGAACCACTTGCTGTTTGAAATAATTCACTCTTGCCTAAAGGTATAAAAAATATCTTTCCAATTTTCCTCTTGAAATATCACCAGCTGTCCCAGACATTTTAAAAAATAGCAGTATTTGGATGTATTGTACTTTAAAAAGAGTCAGCAAGATTCAGCTTACTTTTGCCTTAAGGCTTTGTGACTTTACATTTGCAGTCAATTTGAAAAATAGTTGGAGAAATCTGTTCAACTTTGAACACAGTGAGACTTACCCATCTCCCTTTCTTAGACTACATGATGATCCTGTATATTTTGATAAAGAACCAATAAACTGACCCTTAGGAAAGAGGTAAATCATATCCATATCTCTAAATGCTTCTGGCAAGAGAACTTGCTCTTTTGGCGACATAAATTGAACCCAGCAACAGCTCCAAAATCTGTCTTTTGGATGAACCTAAGAGAATTCTTAGTCCATAATGGCCTGGAGGAAACCCCTGAGTACTATATGAATTATGTGGGATCTTTTGAAAATGGTTATTTCCATATTTTAATATGTGACATTTGTATCAAGAATTCTGTGGATTACAGATACGGAGACAGTTGTTTTATTTATTACATCAGCTTATGCTTCCTGTGGTGCCCCACAGGTAACTGAGATAGATTTAATGGAAGAAGTTCGATTTCTTTTCGTTGTTGATGTTGTTCAGTCCCTCAGTCCTGTCTGACTCTTTGTGACCCCATGGACTGCAGCCCACCAGGCTTCCTGTTCTTCATTGTCTCCTGGAATTTGGGGAAACTTATGTTCATTGAGTCAGTGATGCCATCCAACCATCTCATCCTCTGTTGTCCCCTTCTCCTCATGCCTTCCATCTTTCCCAGCATCAGGGTCTTTTCCAATGAGTCAGCTCTTTGCATCAAGAGGCCAAAGTATTTGGCCAAAGTATTCAGAGTTTCAGCTTTAGCATCAGTCCTTCCAATGAACATTCAGGCTTTATTTCCTTTAGGATTGACTGGTTTGATCTCCTTTGTCCAAGGAACTCTCCAGAGTCTTCTCAGGCACCACAATTAGAAAGCATCAATTCTTCGGCACTTAGTCTTCTTTATTTTTTTGTTTTTAAATTATTTTATATGAAATTAAATTATGTCCTATTGCCTTAGGTCAAGTTCCTGAGAAACTGGTTCTGGGACAGATGTTTTGTGAGCAAGATGTTTACTGGAGCGGGTGAGTACCCTCAGGAATGTTGTCTTTGATGGGTAAAGGAAGTAAGATTAAGTAGAGGAAGAAACTGACCTGGAGGTATATGGCTTCTATGGCCACATGATCACTACTGAACTCTGCGAGATGGTTAGTTTTATGCATCGATTTTGCTGGGCCAAAACATGCCCAGACAGTTGGTCAAACACTGTTCCAGGTGTTTCTATATTCTATAGGGAGGGTGCTTCTGGGTGATATTAACATTTGAATTGGGAGACTGAGTAAAGCCAGTTGTTCTCACTAATGTGGGTGGGCCTCATCCAATCAGCTGAAGGCTTAGCAGAATAAACGAATGACCCTCCTCCTGCCAGGTCATTTTCAAACTGAAATATTGATTCTTTTTGCTTGAAGTTGTTCAAATCGGCATAGTGAGCGCTTCCTAATTCTACAGCAGCTTGTGACATTGGCTCTGAAGATTTTGGACTTCCCAGCCTCTATTTCCACAACTGTGTGAGCCAATTTCTTATTATAAATCTCTCTCTCTTTATATGGCATTTTCAGCAGGAAAATTACTCCACATAATTCTTCTGGTGATACCTGGGGACAACAACATTTTAAGAAACACAAATCTACTAGACCCACTCTAGGAGGTACTGACCAATGACAAAGCCATTCCTTGTGACATTCTGACCATTGGGACAATCACACTAACTCTTGGTGAAGTGCATTCTGCAGCAAATTTTAGTATTCACTTGCTTTTTAGGCAGCAGGGAGTTTTTTTCACCCAGCTGAAAATAAAGAAAATGTAGATTTGATTGAGTTTTCTTTTTCTCTGCTCACTGAGTGAAAGGCAGACATCAGCAGTGCAGAGAATTGGTATAGGAGATTTGCAGTGATCAAAATAATGCTTGGATGGCTTGATTTGAACTTCGCTTCTCATTTAGACATGCTGACAACTCTGAAGGCATGGTGCTGCTCCATACCTTGGAGAGCCAAGCAACTAACCATGAAATAGGAAAAGAATTTCAAAACAATTTCTTAAGAAGTGAAATGTGAACAATAAACTCACCAATTCCATTTAGTCATTTTGTATTGGCAGAAACTTCCTGTTTGAATATCTGAATGAAATATTCATTAATAGATTGCTTAAGGTACTGTATACTGCCTTTATTTTTAGAGGCATTTTTTTAAAATAAAACTAAACAAACTTCCTTCCTTCTCTCTCTTCCTTTCAAAGGGTATTTTCCCTACAACATCTGCAAACAAATGTCACAAAATATAGCACTTGATCATGTATTTCTTTGCCCCACATATATAAAATAAGAAAATGCACTGAAAGCACTTTGGAAATGTAAAAGTACTATGTTCCTATAAAATTACCATGACAACATTAGGAGAGCTGGATGAGTTCTTCTACTGTAGTACAGGCTACTGGAAAATAAGGATTTGTCTTCTGCTCTTTGTAGCCCTCATGAGTCTTGGTATGGACTGAGGCAAATGACAGACACTTGTTGACTTGACAATATTTTATCACCATTTCTAAGCTCACATTTACTCACCATGTGTGTGCTCAGTCATATCCAAATCTTTGGGACCCCATGGACTGTAACCCACCAAGCTCCTCTGTCCATGGGTTTCCCAGGCAATAATAATACTGGTGTGGGTTGCTACTTCCTACTCCAGAGGATCTTCCAGACCCAGGGATCGAAGACACATCTCTTGGGTCTCCTGCATTGGCAGGTAGATTCTTTACCACTAGTGGTCTCTGGGAAGCCCCTTATTCTCTGTAGTCCCTCATTAAAATCTGATAAAAATTGATTCCTAAGACCATCAAACCATCACCTATATTTTAAACACATTGGATAATGACTATAGGAAAGTTGGGTGCTCCTGCATTAGAAACATGTAGCCCCTGGCCTTTCTTCCATTTTATTTTCTCCACGACAAAAATTGCCTTTGACCTTAGGACCTCTTTCCTGAGAAGCCTGACTGTGACTCCAAAATCCTAAATACTGAA
Organism: Bos javanicus; assembly: GCF_032452875.1. Lineage (NCBI taxonomy): Eukaryota > Metazoa > Chordata > Mammalia > Artiodactyla > Bovidae > Bos > Bos javanicus. Next base: position 12,008,204 of record NC_083871.1, on the reverse strand, counting down.
TCCAGGATTCCCTGCCAGTCAATGAGTGTTCCCACTCAATCAAGACTCAGGGTGACATCTTTACCAGCCTTCTTCTAGATACTAACTCCAAGTTATAAGTCCATTTAGACTTCTGGGAAAAAAACTAGTTCCGTTCAGTTCAGTTCAGTTCAGTTGCTCAGTCGTGTCTGAATCTTTGCGACCCCATGAATCGCATCACACCAGGCCTCCCTGTCCATCACCAACTCCCGGAGTTCACTCAGACTCATGTCCATCGAGTCGGTGATGCCATCCAGCCATCTCATCCTCTATCATCCCCTTCTCCTCCTGCCCCCAATCCCTCCCAGCATCAGAGTCTTTTCCAATGAGTCAACTCTTTGCATGAGGTGGCCCAAGTACTGGAGCTTCAGCTTTAGCATCATTCCTTCCAAAGAAATCCCAGGGCTGATCTCCTTCAGAATGGACTGGTTGGATCTCCTTGCAGTTAAGACATCATAAAACTTGAGCTTCAAGGCCAACACTGCCATCAGCAAGTTGTATGACCCTAGGCAAGTGATTAAATGCGTTGGAACATTCGTTTTCTCAGCTGTAATTTAAGTGATTTGAACCAGATGTTCTCAAGGTACCCACTGCCAGTTGTGGAGCTTTGTGATGCAGTGGATGGAAGCTAGGCAAATCACAATTTTGTTGGGCTCTCAGTGGTTGTAAAAATCAAATTAAAAAAAAAATCCAGTGAAATATGCTTTTTTATCATTCTTCTATCAGCAAAAGAACACTCAGGCTTGACATAGGTGTGAAACATTTCCACAAAATTGTGTTTGCAAATTCTTGATGATTCTTTAATTTGTATAGTTTCTGTGTGAGGCGAGCAGCCGCACTGGTTGTACTGAGGTAACCAAGTCTTGGCTGCACGAAGTATTTGGAAGGGTCTGAGGTGAAGAAAGCTGAGCGCCGAAGAATTGATGCTTTTGAACTGTGGTGTTGGAGAAGACTCTTGAGAGTGCCTTGGACTGCAAGGAAGTCCAACCAGTCCATCCAAAAGGAGATCGGCCCTGGGATTTCTTTGGAAGGAATGATGCTAAAGCTGAAACTCCAGTACTTGGGCCACCTCATGAGAAGAGTTGACTCATTGGAAAAGACTCTGATGCTGGGAGGGATTGGGGGCAGGAGGAGAAGGGGACGACAGAGGATGAGATGGCTGGATGGCATCACTGACTGGATGGACGTGAGTCTGAGTGAACTCCGGGAGTTGGTGATGGACAGGGAGGCCTGGCGTGCTGCAATTCATGGGATTGAAAAAAGTCAGACACGACTGAGCGACTGAACTGAACTGAACTGTGGTGTAACTCAGTTATTCCGCAACCATTCTCTGGTTCCCATCTCCGGATGGCATACTGAGACAATGAATGTACCTATTCCTTAATGCTTCTACAGCGGCCATGCTCTGACTCTAAAGTAAAAACTTTATACCACAGTTCATTCTAAGAAACTTTGAACAATGATGTTGTCGTATGTCTGAATCAGAAGGTTTCTAATTAACCATCCGATCAGCCAAGGATTCTGCAGTTTACAAAACTCCAGAAAGTGAGCTTGCCTGCTCTGTTCTGTTCTGGCCTTGAGTTCCAGGAGGACCACAATTGTTACCTCATGCCTGAAGCCCCAAAGCCGCCTGTGCCTATTGGCTTGATCACCAGCTCAAACGCACCTACCGGGAGCTATTAACATGAGTTGAGGATGGTATGAAGAAGGCGCTGTGCGAGTAATATGTAGGTGCAAAGCAAAAGCATGGTATTCTCTGTGAGAAAAAGAGAAACATCGCATAAACATGGCTGAAAATTTGTTTATATCATGAAGGCACATCCTGAGTGGTCATATAGCAAGAAATGATAATATTTAGAGTTGTTTTGTAACTTCCTGCCTAGAGCGCAGTGGCAATCATAGTGTTTGTCATTGGCGACCCGTGCTTCTAGAGCTCATCTAAAGAAGACTCCTCAGTGTGCGCGCCCTCTTCCTGTTGGCATTTCTCTTTGTCTCCGTGTCTCTCTCCGTCTCCATCTATGTCTCTCTGACACACACACACACAACTACAGAAGCACACACACACTCCTTTGTAACAGCCTAACGATTTTGATCACTGGGTTATCTCTGAGGACTTGAGACAGAGGTCCAGTTATTTTCTATAGCTTCCCAAATTGTTTCTTTTACAGGGACGTTTACAATCTCAGAACGAAATCAGTGAGTCACTGTGAAGTTGACAAACACTCGTTGCGACAATGATCTTTTTCCTACGTGCAGGTTTTACTAAGTCGTACTTACAACCTTGTTGTTTGCGGGTAGAAAGCCAATTTAATTTGTGTTTCACTGGATATTCATCTAATCATATATCAACTAGGAGTGAACTGTATACAAATCTTATCACGTAACTTTGGAGACCTCAGAAGGTGCCTGGGATCTGTGTAGCATCTGAGAGGCCCACAAATTGTCCTCCCGTGTGTGACAGGGTTAAGGAAGATTCATCTCACAGAATTCTAACACTTTTATGAGAAGTTAGAGAGAAATATGAGGACAGGCAGGAAACTTATTAAATCTGTTTATCACCATACTTCTAGCTCTCTCAGTTTGAACAAAGGACCCAAGTTGAAGGAAGCAACTGATGCTGTGTTGACAAGCGGATGCATAATGGCGATCTCTTTGTTTCCCCAAGTTGTTTTGAACTACAGCTGCTATATTTTACTTTTTCGGAGGAAAATAGGTTTTTAAGTTTCTCACTGCACAGCATATTGTGAATTTTAAACTACCTGGACTTTTCAAAAAAATGTGTATGTGTGTGTTAGTTGCTCAGTCGTGTCTGACTCTTTGTGACCCCATAAACTGTAGCCTGCCAGGCTCCTCTGTCCATGGAATTCTCTAGGCAAGAATACTGGAGTGGGTTGCCATTTCCTCCTCCAGTGGGTCTTTCTGACCCAGGGATCGAACCCAGGTCTCCTGCATTGCAGACAGATTCTTCACCATCACCAGAGACACCAGGGAAGCCCCTTTCAAAAAAAACAAATTCACATAAAGTATGATTTCATGGATGAAGGAGTTAAGCACCCAAGAGAAGTTGCCCCCTGGCCTCATTTGTTAATGAACGTGGTCTGTCGTGGTAACGGGAGGTTGTCTTAATCAGCATAAACTATCAAATCTATAAATACCTGTGAAAGTTTTCTTCCTCAGTTCAAGGTAGACTGAGCCACAGTCTCCTGTGAAATTCATAAAATACGCATCTGAAAAATCACTAGGACCTGGAATAATGCCTAGGACATGGTAAGCTCTGGATCAATATTCTTTAATGAAAATTAAACATTTTCAGATGGAAAGCAGTATATCCTCTACATTATCCTTAAAACCATAGAAAACACAGCTAGGAAGGCATTCAAATTGCTATTCCCAAACATCAAGGGCACCAGAAAGGTCTGGGGACCTCCTGCTGTGCCAGGCTGACCTTTTCCTGGCCAGAAATGAAAGGAGTTCAGGGAGGTCTGGGGTTGACACCTGGGCAGCGTGTGTTACTTCAGTTATGGTCAGCACTTCCTTACAAACCGTTACAGGAGAACATCAGTGTTTCAACCAGTAAGACCATGCATCGTCCAATCACTCCTTGAAAGTGAAAGTGAAGTTGCTCAGTCGTGTCCGACTCTTTGCGGCCCCATGGACTGTAGCCTCCCAGGCGCCTCCGTCCATGGGGTTTTCTTAGTCCAGTATAAGAAAGGAGTGGTCACAGAAGCAGTGACAACACTCCTCATCCCCTTAGGGCAGTGGGCTCCAACCTTTCTGGCCCCAGGAACTGGTTTCATGGAAGATAATTTTCCCATGGATCTGGGGAGGGGTAGTTTGGGGATGATTCAACTGCACTACATTTATCGTGCACTTTAGTTCTATTATTATTACTTCAGTTCCACCTCAGATCATCAGGCATTAAATCCTGGAAGTTGGGGATCCCTGTCTTAGGGGATCAAATAAAGGGTAGAACGCGTGCAGGGCTGAAGCCCCTCACTCCCAGTCTTCAGCATCTTGTTTTATTTCTCCCACCTCTGAGAGAAGAGGCCCTGGAAGGGGTTCCTGGCCAGGTCGGTTTAGGAGAAGGGCCAACCTTGGAGCTGCTCTCTGAGGGACACGCTGATGCTCTGCCTGCAAGCCCTCTGTAATAGCAGCCAATGCTGATGAGAATAAATGATCACAGCACTTGGCCTTTGAAAGGATACCAGGGTGACCAAACAGAAGTGCAGGTGTCTGATCGGCTAGACTAATTCAGTCACAACAGCTACCATATTTGATTTGGAAAAAGAGCCAAGAAAATTATCGGCCAGTTAGCACCTGAATGTAAACGCTGATCTAGTTTACTCCTTTATACTAGGATCATGACACAGCTAAAAAATATTCCTCTGTTGTGACTAAGCTGTGTGGATAAAAACGTCTAATATAGACTTACAGTTTACAAACAGATATTAACCTCACAACACAGCATGTCTGATATCGTTTTACGTTTAACCTATTGGGACATGGATGATCAGCTATGCCTTGTGGTCCTGCAGTTACTCAAGTCTTCTAGTCATTGAAACATGCTTGCTTGCTCTATACTAAAGATCTCTTTTCAGAGATCATCTTCAGTCTTCCTTGTCCCTTGGCTTGATGACTTGTCATTTTCCAAAATAAAAACAGTAGCAGTATCTTACTATTTGTAATTCTTGAAGATCTCTTGAAATAATATTAAATAAAAACTACTTATAATCTGAGGTATCTTTGGGCTAGAGAATATGGTTATCTTTGGGCTAGAGAAAAGAGAATTTGTACTTAACCGTTTCTTGAAAGGGGAAGATATAATCATATTCTCTTTAGGAATGAATTTTTTAGGAATGTTATCCACAATCACAGGGCAGGGATAGATATATAAAAAACAGTTTATTTGTTTATTCTCTATTGTCTGAAGAAATGTTAACTAAAGTCCAGGGCAAGTATTTTCCTACTGTCAGTGAATTTGTTGATACATTTGATAAGGAAATAAGAAGTTCAAACAGCACTATTTAAGTTTTGACAACATGGATTGATTTACCATGAATGAAGACGAACTCACTATTCTTTCTTTAAGAGAAGTGAAACTTGTTTGTTGCACAGAAAAAGTCAGTAGGAAGACCGAGAACACAGACACAGGGACTAATGTTGCAAATAATGGGCTGGGTCTCTGTCCTTCCCACTGACTTCCTCTCCGCAGTTGCTACTTACAACTAGCTCTGTCCCTGACTGCGCCTGAAGTCATTTGTGTGGATGGAACCGAGTCAGCCTGTTTTGGAAACTAGTCTCAGAAGTGGTTGCATCTCTGGACTTCCCTGGTGGGCCAGGGGCTAGGACTCTGCACTCCCAATGCAGGGGCCCTGGGTTTGATCCCACATGCCGCAACTAAGAGTTCACATGTTGCAACTAAAGATCTCTCGTGCCACAAGGAAGACAGAAAATTTTGAGGGCTGCAACTAAAACCCAGCACAGCCAAATAAATAAATACATACATATTTTAAAGTGGTTGCATCTCTTGTCTCACGGTGGTTTTCAGTCTAATGTCCTTGACCAATACTAAGTCTTATCCCTGCATGGCCTGTTTGCTGGACTCTGTGCTTCATACTCCTGGGAAATTCCATGGACAGAGGAGCCTGGGAAGATCCCCTGGAGAAGGAAATGGCAACCAACTCCAGTATTCTTACCTTAAGAATCCCATGGACTCTGATATCCCCTGATGCGCTACAGTCCACTGGGTCACAAAGAGTCAGACTTGACTGAGCAACTAAACCAGCACCATGCTTCACAGGTACAAATTTGTGCTGCCTTTGGGCCCTACTACTAAGTTGTCTGTGTGCCTGGATACCAACTAGACTTGGAAAACCAGTCAAGACACACTAAAGAGCCCAGCTCTAGCGCAGGAATTCTCAGGCTCAGAAGGGCACTTTCATGCTTATTTTCCTGCCCCAGGATTTCTGGTTGTCATCTCCATATTTTTTTTTTTCCTGTACACAGGATAAGGCGATGCCTTTTTACTTGGTAAAGTCTATAATATCGAAAAGTTGTCACAGAGCACAGATCCATCTGACAGTGAATCCGTAGTGATTATTAGCGCACCCAGCTATCTTATCGGCTACGTCATTGCGAGTAAGAACACTTGATGCCTTGTTGGCAGATTACCTCCAACTCTAACACACAGACAAAGAGCAACAAAGTTTCCTAAACTGTAAAACACTGTCTCTTGATTCTTCCCTCCAATTTCTCATTCAGTTCCAATGTGATTTTGATTACTTCAGAGCACAGACCCAGATAGATAGCTAGACACTAGGGAAAAAATAACAAATGACAGATAATGAAAAAAATCCTAAGACATTTTTGAGAGATGTAGCAAAAAAAAAAAAATAATAATTCTAGTAAAATGTCCTGAAATACCTAAGTACAGTAATTATGTGGCAAATAAATGGGGCAAAAGCAAGAAATTCCATGTCATGTTCTCTGACTGAAGAATAAATGACCAGTTATCTACTTGTGGTGAGTTAAATGATGCCCGTGTGTGCTGTGTGCCTAACTGCTCAGTTATGTCTGACTCTTTGTGACCCCTTTGACTGTAGCCCACCAGGCTCCTTAGTCCATGGGATTCTCCAGGCAAGAATACTGGAGTGGGTTGCCATGCCCTCCTCCAGGGGATCTTCCTGAACCCAGGAACTGAACTCACGTCTTTTGTGTCTCCTGCATTGGCAGGTGGGTTCTTTACCACTAGCACCACCTGAGAACCCCATTTCACTTCACTATGCACTTACGGTGACTTAAGTAATGCACCACTCTCCCAAAGATATCTGCATCCTAAAACCTGGAATCTGAAGTTTAGCTTTTGTTGGGAGGAAAAAAAAAAGATCTTAAAGATGTGGCTAAGAATTTTGAAATCAGGAGTTGTCCTGCATTAGCCAGGGGAGCCCTAAATGCAATCACATGTGCTCTTATGAGAGGTAGGCAGGTATCGAAGGTGATATGAAGACACCTCCATAGAGGAAGAGATTCGAGTGACATGGTTACAAGTCAAGGAATACCAGTGGTTGCCAAAAGCTGGAAGAGACAAGGACCAGATTCTCCCCTAGAACCTCTGTCGGAGGCTCCCAATGTCTTGATTTCAGTACAGCAATACTGACCTCAAATTTCTGTTCTCTGGAACTGTGATAGAATACATTTCTGTTATTATAAACCATCAACTTAAATGTTTGTGATCATTTGTTACAGTAACGTTAGGAAACAAATATTCTATCCATGAATCAGACAAAAGATATTTTACTGAAACATGCCCAGTAGGCATTTATCTCAGGTTGGCGGCACTCTTAAAAAATAAAAATAACAAATGCAATTCTTGAGTAGAATTTTCAGAATGGCTTTCTATCTTGGGTGTCTCCATTCCTTCTACTTCTCTTATTGAAAAAAAAAAAATGGAGAGTATTAACTTGGCTGAGCAGATGTGGCTGCTGATGTGGAGGAGGAAGAACAAGAGTTATCGATCCTGAGACTGCAAGGAAGTCAAGTCAGATGAGGCCAGGCATGATGAGTGAAGATAAAATATCTTCTCCTACATGTTGTACCAAAGATTAGGAGAGTTGAAATCTAACACTGATTTCCAATAATTATGTGTGTCTTCCTGGGCAAATGACTCTGTTTCTCTAGATCTCCGTCTCCCCATCTATGAAATGAGAGTCAATTAGACACACTCAGTAATTCCTTGAAGCCCTAACATTCTACAGCTTTATCCAGCCTAGAGTTGGAATTAAAAAAAAAAAAATGTAACAAGCTCAGCCTTACGTGTAATTAAAAAACTTGTGGTCACTTATATGTGTATCAGACATATCATTATCCCCATCCTATATATATCACACATCAGGCATAGGAGTATGGTGTGTGTGTAAAATTCCTCTATCTATTTAAAAACTTCTGGATGAAATGCTATAACACAGAGTAAATACATTTATCAATCTTCTTTGTAACTCTTCTCATTTGGTCATTGTTTGAGACATATTACACTATAACTATTAGTTTATACATCCATCTTTGTTCAGTCTCTAAGTAGTGTCTGACTCTTTATGACCCCATGGATTGCAACATGCCAGGCTCCCCTATCCTTCACCATCTCCCAGAGTTGCTCAAATTCATGTCCATTGAGTCAGTGATGCTATCTAACCATCTCATCCTCTGTCACTCCCTTCTCTTTTTGCCTTCAGTCTTTCTCAGCATCACGGTCTTTTCCAATGATGACTCATTCCATCAGGTGGCCCAAGTATTGGAGCTTAAGCATCAGTCCTTCCAATGAATATTCATGATTAATTTCCTTTACAATTGACTGGTTTGATCTCCTTGCAGTTCAAAGGACCCTCAAGAGTCTTCTCCAGCACCACTTTGAAAGCATTCATCTGTTTCTAGCACTAAACACCAATCTTCCTGAGAGAAGGAACTGAATCTTATTCATTACTGAATCCCCAGGATCCAGCTCTTAAATGTCAATAAATATTTGTTGGATAGACATGACTAACTAGCTCATCTTGCCTCCATGACAGGATATGAAAATGCTCATGTGCAGTCAGATGGAAGGTCCCAGTAAGGGCATAGCATTAAAACAAACAAACAAAAAACATAACTTGCATCTCCTATCCATAGTGGACAGTACCATCCATAAAGCATCTGCTGCTGCTGCTAAGTCTATTCAGTCGTGTCCAACTCTTTGCAACCCCATGGACTGTAGCCCACCAGGCTCCTCTGTCCATAGGACTGAAAACTGGAGTGGGTTGCCATTTCCTTCCCCACCATAAAGCATCTTTCCCAGGCTCTTTTTCATAGCTTGAAGACTTTATCATATTTTCTTTGGGGAGAAAACTGTATATGTGCTTATCAGAGGTTTGCCTTTTTAGAACATTATTTATCTCTCTAAAGCACCATTAAATTGTTAATTGAAACAAAAGAGACAATTTGTAACGGGGACTCGAAGAAGTGGTAATTAGAAACAAGTGCTGTATTGCGATGGAATGCTTTTCCTTATTATTAGCTTGCCTATCGATTCTTTTTAAATTACACTGGTAGATGAACTTCAGGTATTTTTCCACTGAAAAATGACAGAGAAGAAAATTGCCAAGCAAGGTGACAGTAGGTAAAGAAATGAGTATTTGGTTGGGCTACATTCATTTCATGATTTTTCTCGCTATTTTTTTAAAAGAATTAATCCAACTTGTGAGGAAGAAAATGTGCTGCGTTATATAAACTGCACTCTACCGGAGAAAATTAGTCTGCAGACACAATGCTCTCAAGCCCTGGATTAAGCTAGATTTGTACAAGGATACTCTTTAACACTCCTGGTTTAAAAAAACAATCCAGTAGAAGGTCCTTAATTTATAGCATCTTTAGGAGAAAGCACTGATACCAAACTAACAATAAATTAACAATATTCCACTCAGATTTTTTGTTGTTCCCTCAGTTGTGTCTGATTCTTTGCGACCCCACGGACCACAGCACTCCACTCAGACAGGAGACCCTGTATTTACTCTGAACTCCCTCTGTCACTGTGAACCAAGATGTCAGATGTTTTATTTCTTTTGAGGCTGACCTGGGTGTTGCTGGGGTCATGGCATCCTTTCCACATCCTCAGGCAAGTCATTCAAATGACAACTATAGTTTGTAGTATAGGATCTTTTTCATCACACTCTTGACACATCTTCTATAAACTATATACTCAAATGAGTTATAAGGCTTCCCTGTCCATCATCGACTCCCAGAGCTTGCTCAAACCATGTCCATCGAGTCAGTGATGCCATCCAACCATCTCGTCCTCTGTCGTCCCCTTCTCCTCCTGCCTTCAATCTTTCCCAGCATCAGGGTCTTTTCCAATGAGTCAGTTCTTTTCATGAGGTGGCCAAAGTATTGTAGCTTCAGGTTCAGTGTAAGTCTTTCTAATGAATATTCAGGACTGATTTCACTTAGCTAGATATACTTTCAGAGAAGGCAATGGCACCCCACTCCAGTACTCTTGCGTGGAAAATCCCATGGACGGAGGACCCTGGTGGGCTGTGGTCCATGGAGTTGCTAAGAGTCGGACACGGCTGAGTGACTTCACTTTCACTTTTCATTTTCATGCATTGGAGAAGGAAATGGCAACCCACTCCAGTGTTCTTGCCTGGAGACCCAGGGATGGCGGTGCCTGGTGGGCTGCCATCTATGGGGTTGCACAGAGTCGGACACGACTGAAGTGACTTAGCAGTAGCAGATATACTTTAACTAATGTGTCAGATTTCTTTCCTTCCAAATCAGTTTTTATAGTTCTGTTAAACTTGGTCCCTGTAAGTAAGTAAGTAACAATTACTTACTTAGTAAGGAAGTTGTGTCCTTACTAACTGGTCTGTGGGTGCAAACAGATCAATTCTAAACTATTCCTTCTCAGCCCCAGACCCTCTTTTTTGTTGTTATTAGACTGCTTTCTCTGTGCCTCTAGTTGCAACACCCCTATTGCTAAACCATCTTCATCACTTCTCCACTCTTCACTCTGCAATTGCTTTTTTAAAGATCTCTTAATGTCTGCTTCTTCTAAATGCCATCTTTCTCTGGTTCTGCTAACTAGGCTATAGAGTATATTTCTGTTAGCTCACAGTTTATTATTAAATGATTATTCCCCAATTTCTATACCATATCATGAGAGAAGAATAGTGAAAAAAATTCCAAAACTCTTATCATGGGGCTGGGATTTTTAAAATATTCACCAGCTTTAGCAGAATATGAATAGAGCTGCATGTACAAGAACATGCAGAATTGCATGTAGCTCTTGACTTCCCTTACCCAGGGCACTATTTTGGATGGTGTCTCAAAAGAGTTGAGAAATCCCAGCCAGAGTTTCCTGGGGAATTCAGACTCCGTGAGAAACTTTATCATAATCAGTTAATAATTGCAGGATAATTTATGATGTTAATATTTATTCATTCACCCCCTCATCAGACACTCCAGACGTCAAAACAAAAGCCAACCAACTACTGGGCAAAATTTCCCCAAATGGTATAGCAACATTCTGTCTCCTAAGTCTTACTTCATGTAATGGAAAGTGTTTTAGTGCTACCAAGGGCACACTTCTCCTGGGGCAGACCCAAGGAAGCAAGTAAGGGAAGAACAGAGTGGTGTGGCTTTGGGAAGTCAGAATCCTCCAAGATTCTTCATTTGCTTCCCTACTTACTTACTACCCTGGGGATTAGCTTCTTGAAGAGTAGAAGAGATTAATGGCTGCATCGATGTTATCCCCTGATTTAAGTTACAGGGAATGAGCCACCAGACCTCTGGGCCCCGGGTCACTCACCAGTTTATATCACTGTGAGTTGGTCCTGGCATATTAAAAAAAAAAAACAAAACAGGAAATGTCACTTATTCAATAGAACAAGACAAAGTGGAATAAAGAAGAAAGTAAATTACAGTGGGGACAGGATGCTGTTGGAAAGAAGCAGGTAGATGGACCTCGGATCTTGATGGCTAAGATCCATCTTGGGTCTTAAATGGAACAGACTGCTCTTCCTCTAGGGAAAACCAAGAGTAAATAAATCAATTGGTCTCCCTTCAGCTCCCTTCATTCTCTGCATACTTAAAGTGCTTATCTGGTCTTGCTTCTGAATTCCTAGATTCCCCTGGGTGACTTCCTTTTTGATTGCTACCAAAGTTATCTCCCTTAATGCAAATCGACAGACTAAAAGTCATAAGCATTTTCAGAATAAATCAGGATAGACATAACTAAATAATACAGTGAGAGACTTTATCAAGAAAATGTAATATCTAGGTCAAATCAAAGTCACACAACAGGGCTCCCCTAGTGGCTCCATGGTAAAGAATCCGCCTGCCAGATCCCTGGACCAGGAGGATCCCACACGCTGAGGAGCAAGTAAGGCCATGGGCCACAACCATTGAGCCTCTGCTCTAGAGTCCCTGGAACAGCAACTACTGAGCCCAAAGGCTGCAACTGCTGCAACCTGTGCTCTGAACAAGAGAAGCCACCACGATGAGAAGCCCAAACATCACATCAGAGAGGAGAGCCCATTGGCCACAACTAGAGAGAAGCCCATGCGGCAATGAAGACCCAGTACAGCCAAAAATAAATAAATGAAATAAAATTATTTTTAAAAAAAAGTCACTCAAAGGAACAAGAATTTATTTTGTCATAACCACTTGCCTCCAAATAGATTTTGATTACTTTAATTACCAAGGATGTTTGGCAAAGAAAGCCAGCTTGGGGCGTGCAGTCACAGTCCTAGGTTCTTCTTCTGGGTTGGCTACACAAGCTTTGTGACCACAGGCAAATCATTTAACCTCTCTGTGTCTTTCCTCTGTTTTCTCATCTGTAAAATATGGATAATAATGCATGTCCTACACCGATTTGTTCCACATACAGCTCATAACACTAATTATATAGACAAAATTTTTTTAAAAATGAGATGTACCACAGCAAAAACATCCTAATTTAGTCCTCTTCCCTGTTCTTTTATATCTAGGGTAAGGTCGCAGAGTGTTTAGAGAGCTGACCTGATACCTGAAAACCTTTCTAGAAGGCTGTCTCATTTAAGAAGAAAACAAAATTTAAAAATAAATTAAAATTCTTCAGGTATAACTTTCCTTGGAGGTGAAATAAAACCAGGGCCCTGACACTAGCTGATGTGGCTGTGGGATTATTTTTGGAAGGAGTGGGAAGGTCACACAGGAAATGAAGAGGATGGCTATGAGTTTAGTTGTTTGCAGTCAGCTCCTCCGTTGCGGTCAATTGTGGGAGCTGCAGGGAATGAAATCTAAGATGGGCGCCTTGGACCTTGAACCTGAAAAGTGCTGTCTGACTAGCCACCATTCTCTTGTGTGTTACACAGCCAGTTTCACTGGAGGGATTAAAAAGTATTTATGTTATTATATGATATTCTCTTTTTCTGATTTACATCACTCTTATGACAGTTTCTGGATCTGTCCACATCTCTGCAAATGACACAGTTTTGTTCCTTTTATTGGCTGAGTAATATTCCAGTGTATATATGTACCACATCTTCTTTATCTTTTTTTTTTTTTCACCCCCATTTCAAAAGATACTTTCAATGAATATCTATTACAGAATTGACAGCTTTAATTTTTCAGCACTTTATTTTTTTTTTTTGATAAATTTAACGCCTTATATTGCCATACCTCATTTTACTGTGCTTTGCTTTAGTGAGCTTTATAGATACATGTTTTTTTTTTTCCTTGTTAATTTTCTGTTTAGTTGATCTATCCATAAGTGTGAGTGGGGTATTAAAGTCTCCCACTATTATTGTGTTATTGTTAATTTCTCCTTTCATACTTGTTAGGATTTGTCTTACATACTGCGGTGCTCCCATGTTGGGTGGATATATATTTATAATTGTTATATCTTCTTCTTGGATTGATCCTTTGATCATTATGTGGTGACCTTCTTTGTCTCTTTACACAGCCTTTGTTTTAAAGTCTAATTTATCTGATACGAGTATTGTGACTCCTGCTTTCTTTTGGTCCCAATTTGCATGGAAAATCTTTTTCCAGCCCTACACTTTCAGTCTGTATGTGTCCCCTGTTTTGAGGTGGGTCTCTTGTAGACAACATATGTAGGGGTCTTGTTTTTGTATCCATTCAGCCAGTCTTTGTCTTTTGGTTGGGGCATTCAACCCATTTACGTTTAAGGTAATTACTAATAAGTATGATCCCGTTGCCATTTACTTTATTGTTTTGGGTTCGAGTTTATACACCATTTTTGTGTTTCCTGTCTAGAGAATATCCTTTAGTATTTGTTGGACAGCTGGTTTGGTGGTGCAGAATTCTCTCAGCTTTTGCTTGTCTGAAAAGCTTTTGATTTCTCCTTCATACTTGAATGAGATCCTTGCTGGGTACAATAATCTGGGCTATAGGTTATTTTCTTTCATCATTTTAAGTATGTCTTGCCATTCCCTCCTGGTTTGAAGAGTTTCTATTGAAAGATCAGCTGTTATCCTTATGGGAATTCCCTTGTGTGTTATTTGTTGTTTTTCCCTTGCTGCTTTTAATATTTGTTCTTTGTGTTTGATCTTTGTTAATTTGATTAATATGTGTCTTGGGGTGTTTCTCCTTGGGTTTATCCTGTTTGGGACTCTCTGGGTTTCTTGGACTTGGGTGATTATTTCCTTCCCCATTTTAGGGAAGTTTTCAACTATTATCTCCTCAAGTATTTTCTCATGGTCTTTCTTTTTGTCTTCGTCTTCTGGAACCCCTATGATTCGAATGTTGTAGCGTTTAATATTGTCCTGGAGGTCTCTGAGATTGTCCTCATTTCTTTTAATTCGTTTTTCTTTTATCCTCTCTGATTCATTTATTTCTGCCATTCTATCTTCTAATTCACTAATCCTATCTTCTGCCTCTGTTATTCTACTATTTGTTGCCTCCAGAGTGTTTTTAATTTCATTTATTGCATTATTCATTATATATTGACTCTTTTTTATTTCTTCTAGGTCCTTGTTAAACCTTTCTTGCATCTTCTCAATCCTTGTCTCCAGGCTATTTATCTGTGATTCCATTTTAATTTCAAGATTTTGGATCAATTTCACTATCATTATTTGGAATTCTTTATCAGGTAGATTCCCTATCTCTTCCTCTTTTGTTTGGTTTGGTGGGCATTTATCCTGTTCCTTTATCTGCTGGGTATTCCTCTGTCTCTTCATCTTGTTTAAATTGCTGAGTTTGGGAGTCCTTTCTGTATTCTGGCAGTTTGTGGAGTTCTCTTTATTGTGGCGTTTCCTTGCTGTGTGTGGGTATGTAGAGGTGGCTTATCAAGGTTTCCTGGTTAGGGAAGCTTGTGTCGGTGTTCTGGTGGGTGGAGCTGTATTTCTTCTCTTTGTTCAGTCGCGCTATGGGGAGGGAGGGAGGGATGCTGCAAACAAATGACACTGGCGTGCGCTCGCAGTGCCTCAGCCACACTGGGTCTGCCCCCGCTCACGGCGCGTGTAGCCTCCCTGCCCACACTGCTCAGGCTCTAGGTTGTTCTGCCGGGAACAATCCGAGGCTGGCCCTGGGTTGCATGCACCTCCCAGGTCCAAGCCGCTCTGGTTCAGGCACTCAGGTAGTCCTCAGAGGCGCAGACTCAGTTGGGGCTGCGTTTTGGGCTCTTCCCAGGTCCGAGCAGCTCAGGTGATGAGGTGTTTGGCGAGCGCCAATGCTGCGACTTATCGCCTCCCCGCCACTTGGTTATCTGGGTGTAAAACCGGCGCACCTTCTCAGGCAGATGTTGACCGTCCAGACCCCCAATAAGTTTTAGTTAGCAAAGAAGCCAGTTTTATAGATAATGTCTCTCTGGGGCTGCGATTGCCCCCTTCCGGCTCTGGCTGCCTGTCACCGGAGGGGAAGGTTTGCAGCCGGCTACCTCTGTTTAGTCCTTTGTTCCGTGCGCGGGCTGGCAGTGTCTTAGGTTAGGGCTGGCTTTTCGCATGGTAGATATCCCACAGTCTGGTTTGCTAGCCCAAATTATTTCGCTCAGATAGTGCTCAGGGTATTCAGGCCAGATTCTTACTCTCAGCGATGCAGCCCGCGCCGCGCCTCCCTGCCCAGCCCCCGCTTGCTAATGGCGGATGCAGGTGTCTGCGCTGCTTCTCCGCTGGAGGAGTTACCGTAGGGCTCGCAATCTGCGAGTTTTAATTGTTTATTTATTTTTTCTCCCTGTTATGTTGTCCTCTGTGCTTCCAAAGCTCGGCACGGATTCGGCAGTGAGAAGGTTTCCTGGTGTTTGGAAACTTCTCTCTTTTTAAGACTCCCTTCCCGGGACGGAACTCCGTCCCTCCCTCTTTTGTCTCTTTTATTGTCTTTAATATTTTTTCCTACCTCCTTTCGAGGAGTTGGGTTGCTTTTCTGGGTGCCTGATGTCCTCTACCGGCATTCAGAAGTTGTTTTGTGGAATTTACTCGACGTTTAAATGCTCTTTTGATGAATTTGTGGGGGAGAAAGTGTTTTCCCCGTCCTACTCCTCCGCCATCTTGGCGCCTTCCCCACATCTTCTTTATCTTAAATGATGGACATTTAGGCAGCTTCCATGTTCTGGCTACTGTAAACAGTGCTGCAATGAATATTAGGGTGCATGTATCTTTTGAAATTATGGTTTTCTCCAGATATATGCCCAGGAAGGGGATTGCTGGGTCATATAGTAGTTTTTAGTTTTTTTTAAGGACTCTCCACACTGTTCTCCATAATGGCTTATCAATCTGCATACCCACCAACACTGTAAGAGGGCTCCTTTTCTCCATACCCTCTCCAGCATTTCCTGTTTGTAGATATTTTGATGATGACTGTGACAGATGCTTAGGAAACTCTGTGGTAGCCACACCATAATGTATGCAGACATCAAATTATTAGAGAATGGCACCCCACTCCAGTACTCTTGCCTGGAAAATCCCATGGACGGAGGAGCCTGGTGGGCCGAAGTCCATGGGGTCGCTAAGAGTCGGACACGACTGAGCGACTTCACTTTTTTCACTTTCATGCATTGGAGAAGGAAATGGCAACCCACTCCAGTATTCTTGCCTGGAGAATCCCAGGGATGGGGGAGCCTGGTGGGCTGCCGTCTATGGGGTCGCACAGAGTCGGACACGACTGAAGCGACTTAGCAGCAGCAGCAGCATACCTGAAACTAACATAATATCGTATATCAACTATATTCCAATAATGAAAAAGAATTTGTCTTTCAAAAGAAAACTATTTATGTCCTTTTTCTTTGTTGTTGTTGTTGAGTCACTCAGTTGTGTCTGACTCTTTGGGAACCCATGGATTGTAGCCTGCCAGGCTCCTCTGCCCATAGGATTCTCCAGGCAAGAATACTGGAGTGGGTTGCCATTTTCTCCTCCGGGGGATCTTCCAGACCTAGGGATGCAGGTCTCCCCCACTGGCAGGCAGATTCTTTACCACTTGAGTCATCTGGGAAGTCCCCACTTTCTCTTAGTATTTGCCATATTTGCCAGAGGAAATGCCTGGATGCTTCCAATTTCTAAAAGGCTAAACAAAAGTAAAGGCAGAGAGATAGGCTGGAGGTAGCATTGCTTCCTTTCCTCAATGACAAATGCAAATATGCCTATGGGATCCCTAGATGCTCCAACTTCTGAACCCCACCCTGCAAACAGTCTTACTATGGACAAGCAGGATTTGTCTAGCCAAGCACTGGTATGATTTGCTAAATGACTGGGGTGCATAGAGATGTCTGTTTTGATTCACCCAAAGTGGCCACGTTTTTCATTTTAAATTAAGAAAATTGAATGAACTTGCTTGTTATGCCGTTGGGTAAGGATCGGGTCAGGACTTGAACGCAGTTTGGTCCAACAGGCAAGTTAAGTATGTCACCTCTCCACCCTGAGGCAGTGGCTATGATTCACATCCCCCAGCACTTATTTGAGCCTGAAAGGGTTTGAAATGACTGAGAGGTGGCAGAAGGAATACCTCATTTCCGATTGCATTCATGAGCTTTCTTCTCCCTTAAAGGTTGTGAAACCTTTACTGTCCCCATTACTGACACTCATGAAACATATGGGTTCACTTGGCTGTCACAGACGGAGTTCTATTTGCATTTGTTAAATGGTAAGTGGAAATTCGTCATGAGGACTTTTGGAAAGTGAGCATGGAAAATAACAAGAAGGAAAACATCCTCTGAAAATTTAAGCAATTTGCAGAGTATGAATGTGCTTTCTTAGAAACTCTGGGGTCTTAAAGTTTTTAATACTTTTAACTCAACAAACATATATAGTGCTTAGTGTGTGCTGATACAGTTACGACTTTACAATGACCAACCTTTCAGTTCTTATGAGAACTTGTGAGATAGATACAATTATTTTTTCTATTAATATTTTGCAAATGAGGGAGTGGAGACACACAGAGGGTATATGACTTCCATCCAAAGTCACAAATCTAATTAGTGGAAAAACTAGGATTCAAACCCAGGTTCCTGCACCAGAATCCATGAGCCTTCAGCTTTGGAAAGCTTCTAAAGGGAACGGCTGGAAGAGACATGATATAAACAACAGTCAGTAAGGCGCCTGAACATTATGAACCTGAATGCTTTCCCCTTGGATCATCAGCTTTTTATTAGCTACATGTAAAAATATTTTTAAAGCATTAAACTTAGAAGTCTGGCATTTAATAGATTCCTATTTTAAAAGGAACTGAAAATATTTTTAGTTAGTGAGGATACACAGGAGGAGGAAGCCCTCTGTGCATTCTTGTTGGGACCAACCCTGCCTCAGTCTGTGCACTAGGGCCTGGAGACAATTTACTGATCCCTATGTGTCTGTAGGAGCAGCACACGCTTGAGACACGGTGGGTCCTCAGGGCTGAATGAATAAATGCCACTCCTTATCCCTCCATCCACAATGGGGGCTTGACTCAAGGCCTGGGGGAAGGCAGCTTTGTCCTGCAGGCACTAGATACTGAGATACCACCTTCAGTCTTCCTTGGACTTTCCAACTTCAGCCCGGCTTCATTGTGAGCTTTCCTTCATGAGGTTTTTTATCAGTTCCACCTTCTGGTTTCACCCCATATTTGTGGTCCTCTACTTTCTAATCATTTAGTTAACATGTATCTTATTTAACTTACATCTCTTGAGCAACCACCATGAACAGACACTCCAGCTACAGTTTCATGTTAACCCTCAAAGAACTACAGGAAACCAAGCCATCTCAATTTGTGTCATGCGCAAACGACTGTGCCAATCAAATGCCCCAAGAACTACATATGAGGATTCATTAGTTCCCTATTGGTGACTGAAGACAACCTCTCATCACCTCTTCTTACTTTCTCTTCTGGTCAAATCTCCCTATGCCTCCCTTATTTAAGGACACTTATATTATGCTTAAGGCCCCTCTGGATAATTCAGGATAACTTCTCCATCTCAAGATCCTTAATCAATCTGCAAAGTTCCTCTGGTGTATGAAGTTATTACTCCCAGTTTCCAGATATCTTTGGGGCCATTATTCAGCCTACTATAGATGTCCAAATAAACTTTATTATATTTCTAAGAGTCAGATACCCATTTTTATGCTCAGTGGACAAACCAAAACCACAAAATTTCAACAGATGTTAAATCTACACAGTCAAACAATAATGAGGTCAATAAAGTGTTTCTTCTTTTCAGTAAAACAAATAGTCTGAATGCAGTTAAACGCCATCATAGTTGAATCATGTAAGGAGCCTTTTTATTTTCAGTACAATTCTAAAGAAAATTACAAAATGACAGTATGACTACAATTCTCTATTTTAAACCAAAATTTTGGAAATATCCAAGTCATTACGAATCTTCAAAATTTCCTTCTGGGAAAAAAAAAGTCTCTTGACCTTTAGGTTATTTATCAGAAAGTACAGTGGTTTTAAACATCCATAAATTTCAAAGTTCCTCCCTTCAAACGTTCCTTCTTTTCTTTCTCCTTGAACTTTGGGGGAGCTTTGTGACTACATCAGAACAAATGAAATACAGCAGAAGTGACTTTCCATGATGTCCAAGATTAGGTAAGAAAAATCTGTGTTCAGTTGTCACTCAGTCATGTCCGATTCTTTGCAACCCCATGGACTGCAGCACACCAGGCTTCCCTGTCCATTACTAACTCCAAGAGTTTACTCAAACTCATGTCCATTGAGTCGTTGATGCCATCCAACCATCTTATCCTCTGTCATTCGCTTCTCCTCCCACCTTCAATCTTTCCCAGCATTAGGGTCTTTTCAAATGAGTGAGTTCTTTGCATCAGGTGGCCAAAGTATTGGAGTTTGAGCTTCAACATCAGTCCTTCCAGTGAATATTCAGGACTGATTTCCTTTAGGATGGACTGGTTGGATCTCCTTGCAGTCCAAGGGACTCTCAAGAGTCTTCTCCAACACCACAGTTCAAAAGCATCAATTCTTCAGCGCTCAGCTTTCTTCACAGTCCAACTCTCACATCCATACATGACCACTGGAAAAACCATAGCCTTGACTAGACAGATCTTTGTTGGCAAAGTAATGTCTCTACTTTTTAATATGCTATTTAGTTTGGTCAAGCTTTTCTTCCAAGGAGCAAGCATCTTTTAATTTCATGGCTGCAGTCACCATCTGCAGTGATTTTGGAGCCCCCCCCCCCCCCCAAAATTAAGTCTCTCACTGTTTCTATTGTTTCCCCATCTATTTGCCATGAAGTGATGGGACCAGATGCCATGATCTTAGTTTTCTGAATGTTGAGTTTTAAGCCAACTTTTTCACTCTCCTCTTTCGCTTTCATCAAGAGGCTCTTTAGTTCTTTGCTTTCTGCCATAAGAGTGGTATCCTCTGCATATCTGAGGTTATTGATATTTCTCCTGGCAGTCTTGATTGCAGCTTGTGCTTTATCCAGTCCAGCACTTCTTGTGATGTACTCCTCATATAAGTTAAATAAGCAGGGTAACAGTATACAGCCTTGACATACTCCTTTCCAATTTGGAACCAGTTTGTTGTTCCATGTCCAGTTCTAACTGTTGCTTCTTGATCAGATTTCACAGGTGGTCTGGTATTCCCATCTCTTGAAGAATTTTCTACAATTTGTTGTGATTCACACAGTCAAAGGCTTTGGCATAGTCAATAAAGCAGAAATAGATGTTTTTCTGGAACTCTCTTGCTTTTTCCATGATCCAGCAAATGTTGGCAATTTGATCTCTCGTTCCTCTGCCTTTTCTAAAACTAGCTTGAACATCTGGAAGTTCATGGTTCATGTACTGTTGAAGCCTAGCTTGGAGAATTTTGAGCATTAATTTGCTAGTGTGTGAGATGAGTGCAATTGTGTGGTAGTTTGAACATTTTTTGGCATTGTCTTTCTTTGGGATTAGAATGAAAACTAACCTTTTCCAGTCCTGTGGCCAATGCTGAGTTTTCCAGATTTGCTGGCATATTGAGTGCAGCACTTTCACAGCATCATCTTTTAGGATTTGAAATGGCTTAACTTGAATTCCATCACCTCCACTAGCTTTGTTCATAGTGATGCTTCCTAAGGCCCTCTTGACTTTGCATTCCAGGATGTCCAGCTCTAGCTGAGTGATCACACCATCATAGTTATCTGGGTCATGAAGGTCTTTTTTATATAGTTCTTCTGTGCATTCTTACCACCTCTTCTTAATATCTTCTGCTTCTGTTAGGTCCATACCATTTCTGTCCTTTATTGTGCCCATCTTTGCATGAAAATTTCCCTTGGTATCTCTAATTTTCTTGACGAGATCTCTAGTCTTTCCCATTCTGTTGTTTTCCTCTATTTCTTTGCATTGATCACTGAGGAAGGCTTTCTTCTCTCTCCCTGCTATTTGGAACTCTGCATTCAAATGGGTATATCTTTCCTTTTCTCAGCTATTTGTAAAGCCTCCTCAGACAACCATTTTGCCTTTTTGCATTTCTTTTTCTTGGGATGGTCTTGATCATTGCCTCTTGTACAATGTCACAAACCTCCATCCATAGTTCTTCAGGCACTCTATCAGATCTAATCCCTTGAATCTATTTGTCACTTCCACTGTATAATCTTAAAGGATTTGATTTAGGTCATACCTGAATAGCCTAATGGGTTTTCCTACTTTCTTCAATTTATGTTTGAATTTGGCAGTAAGGAGTTCATGATCTGAGCCACAGTCAGCTCCCAGTCTTGATTTTTTCTGACTGTATAGAGCTTCTCCATCTTTGGCTGCAAATAATATAATCTATCTGATTTCAGTACTGACCACCTGGTGATGTCCATGTGTAGAGTCTTCTCTTGTGTTGTTGGAAGAGAGTGTTGGCTATGACCAGTGCATTCTCTTGGCAAAACTCTGTTAACCTTTGCCCTGCTTTGTTTTGTACTCCAAGGCCAAATTTGCCTGTTATTCCAGGTCTCTTGACTTCCTACTTTTGCATTCCAGTCCCCTATAATGAAAAGGACATCTTTTTTGGGTGCTAGTTCTAGAAGGTCTTGTAGGTCTTCATAGAACCATTCAACTTCAGCTTCTTCAGCATTACCGGTTGGGGCATAGACTTGGATTACTGTGATATTGAATGGTTTGCACTGGAAACAAATAGGGATCATTCTGTCGTTTTTGAGATTGCATCCAAGTACTGCATTTCAGACTCTTTTGTTGACTGTGATGGGTACTCCATTTCTTCTAAGGGATTCTTGCCCACAGTAGTATATATAAGAGTCATCTGAGTTAAATTCACCCATTCCAGTCCATTTTAGTTCACTGATTCCTAGAATGTTGATGTTCACTCTTGCCATCTCCTGTTTGACCATTTCCAATTTGCCTTGATTCATGGACCTAACATTCCAGGTTCTTATGCAATATTGTTCTTTACAGCATTGGACTTCACTTCCATCACCAGTCACATCTACAACTGGGTGTTGTTTTTGCTTTGGCTCTGTCTCTTCATTCTTTCTGGAGTTATTTCCCCACCAATCTCCAGTGGCATATTGGGCACCTACCAACCTGGGGAGTTCATCTTTCAGTGTTCTATCTTTTTTCCTTTTCATGCTGTTCATGGGGTTCTCAAGGCAAGAATACCAAAGTGGTTTGCAATTCCTTTCTTCCAGGGGACCATGTTTTGTCAGAACTCCAATTTTTTTCCCTTGATGCTCACTTTCAAGCCTTGAGCTGCCATTTTAAGAGTGTCACTAACCTGAAGCTGCCATTTTTTCAGAGATTGTGTGGAAAGGCTCCTGAAATGTAAATTCTGGAGGAGCTGCAGCATTCCTGCCCCAGCTGGCAAGTCTCCACCTCCAACCCCAAGTCCTTTCTTCCAGATGAGGCCTCAGATATACCAGGCCAGGTGTCTACAACCTAGGACCACAGGCTAAGTCCAGCCCACACCTAATTTTTTTTAAGTAAAGTTTTATTGGAATGCAGCCATCCTCTTTCTTTTACGTATTATCTGCGACCGTTTCAGTGCTCTAAATGCTGAGGCGAGTTGTTGTGACAGTGACTATTGGATTTGCAAAGCCCAGAATATTTACTCTTAATACTTGGCCCTTTACAGAAAACACTTGCCAATCCCTATTGTAGAGTATAGACAAACTTACCTGACTGTGTTGTATCCAAACTTCCAAACCACATCTATGAGCATAATAAATGCTTGTTGTATACCAGTAAGATTTGGAGTACTTTATCATGCAGTTTCAGATAACTGGCACAGAGTTAGGGCGATATCACTAAGACATTTCTTGGACTATTTTGGTTTTAAATTGTATATAAACTCATTTCATATCACTGATTTGGGGGGGAAAAAAGTTCCCTTCAGCTAGTACCTAATTTCTTGGCTCCCTTCACTGCAAACTCCTCTTAAAGGCGCATCTGCCATTCTGCTCAGTTCATTCCAACCAGGTCATTGGTTTTTACCCTTATCACTCTTCCAGAGTGCTATTATGAAGATCATAAAAAACATCTTACCAAAATCAAGGTGTTCAGTTTTCTCAACCTCTCAAGGGTTTTTGTTTCTGTTCTTGTTCTTGTTTTTTAATCTTGGTTGACCACTCTTTCCTTTCTTCTCTAAGTTTCCAGGATCCCCTCACGTGCTTTGAGAATTTCAACTGACATGCCTTGGCTTGTCTTACCATCTCCCTTTTGCTCTTCCTCTTCTAGCAAGCTTCTAGTTGTTTCAGTCCTCTAGGGCTTGCTCCTGTATCCTCATTTTCTCCTTGCTGCTGCTGCTGCTGCTAAGTTGCTTCAGTTGTGGCCGACTCTGTGCGACCCCATAGATGGCAGCCCACCAGGCTCCCCCGTCCCTGGGATTC
This sequence comes from Bos javanicus, assembly GCF_032452875.1. Lineage (NCBI taxonomy): Eukaryota > Metazoa > Chordata > Mammalia > Artiodactyla > Bovidae > Bos > Bos javanicus. The sequence goes on along the minus strand of NC_083871.1, from coordinate 11,984,431 downwards.
TCCAGGCAAGAACGCTGGAGTGGGTTGCCATTTCCTTCTCTAATGCATGAAAGTGGAAAGTGAAAGTGAAGTCGCTCAGTCGTGTCCAACTCTTACCGACCCCATGGACTGCAGCCTACCAGGCTCCTCAGTCCATGGGATTTGCCAGGCAAGAGTACTTGAGTGGGGTGCCATTGCCTTCTCCCATTTTCTCCTTACCTACTTTTATCGACTATTTCTATTGGTGACTTCATTCAGGTCTGTGGCTCCAACCTTGAATATCCAAATGTCTACTGAAACTTCTATTGGTCTATCTTAAGAAGTATGAAACTTCACATGGCCCAAATATAACTACTGAGTCTTGGTATAAAATCTACCCCTCTTAAAGTCTTCCTCATCATATGAAATGGCATCACTACCTACTCAACTTGTCAGGAAATTTTCCATCATCCTTGAGATTTCTCTCTCATAGAGATTTCATGCTTAATCCATCAGTAAGTCTCATGGCACTAATTTAAAAACATGTTCTAACACTCATCATGTCATCTTTAAGCCACCACCGTTCTCTGCCCTCAGATAGTATTTAAATTTGTGTTATTTCTTTATGTATGCAATATTTATCTTCATCACTACAATATAAGTTCCTTGGGAGTCCAGAAGAATGCTTGGAACACAAAATATCCTTAATAAATACTGTTTGACGAGCGGGCTAAATTAGAAAAGGAATTCAGCTAAAAAATTTCCTAATAAGATAAAAAATGAATGAAGACCCAAAGATGCTATTAATTCTACAAGTGGCAAATAAGGAGTTTTTGAGGTCTTGGTTATGACATTCTACTTCTTGAATTAAGTGCAAATATTAGTTTATGAAATTATTAAGTTTACAAACATATCTTATAGCCTTTTGCATGTATAATGTTTCATAAAATGAAAGGATGTGTTACAGAAGTTGGAAAACTAAGGCTATGCACCAAATGTAATCTGCAGCCTGCTTTTGTACAGCCTTTCAGCCCAGAAGAGTTTCTACATTTTAAAAGGTTATTAAAAAAGAAGAGGTGACACAGATAGCATGTAGCCTACAAAGCCTAAAGTATTTACTATCTGGTCTTTTGCAGAACAAATTTGCTGCTTTCATGAAAATACAGAGATTGGTAGATGTCTTATTTTATTAGAAACTTTCAAAAATCCCCATATTTTAAGGTGAGGATTTGATGAAGAAGGTGATGAATAAGCAAGTGGCCTGAAGTTCTACAGACCTGATAAAGGCAATTGATAAAAAACCCATAAATAATACAAGTGCTTCTAATTGACATAACCAAGGTCAATTAAATGTAATGCCAAAGGATATTAAGGAAAAAGACAAAGGAAAAGGCAGAAGCCTTCGCAATGGCTATGAAAAACGTTCTTAAACAGCCTGAGAAAGATGTCCAGAGAGACCCAGGTGAGAAGGGATGGGCTTGCTATTACTGTGGAAAGGAGGGGCACCTCAAGTGGGATTGCCTTGAGGCATCTAAGCCGCCCCCGGCTCCATGTCCAGTCTGCAAAGGACCACACTGGGCTTCCCTGGTGGCTCAGATGGTAAAGTGTCTGCTTTACCCTGCAATGTGGGAGACCCGGGTTCAATCCCTGAGTCGGGAAGATCGCCTGGAGAAAGGAAATGGTAACCCACTCCAGTATTCTTGCCTGGAAAACTCTATGGACAGAGGAGCCTGGTAGGCTACAGTCCATGGGGTTGCAAAGAGTCGGACACGACTGAGCGACTTCACTCACTCACTCAATTGCTCAATATTAAAGATCACTCAATATTAAAGATTTGAAAGAAGAAACATTTATGATTCAGTGTTCATTTAATATAAAATGTATGGCATACATTTTAGAATAATTTTCCATTTCCTAAGCGGTTTACAGATTTTTAACTTTCTTCAGCTTGTAGATAAAATTTCATATCTTAAGCTTAAAGTCCTATTCCATCTCTCCAAATTGATGACTAATTAAAATATTAAGCATTAAAAATATTAAATTGATTACATGAGAGAAAAATTATTAGGTAAAGTACTTATGGAAAGTGGATTATGTTTGGGTTTGTATTGAATATTTACTAGCTATAGCCTTCAATAAATTAACAGGATTGCCAAAGTTTTTATTACTTCTGCTATTAAAAGTGAACACCAAAATAGCCACTGCATTGGATGCAAATAAATGAAACTTTCAAGCAAACACTATTCCTTTTAATGAGTTTTATCTTTCCGTCTTGGATATTTACATCAAATATTAACTTTTAGATAATTCAATGAACATAGCATGCTAACAAGAATTTGGGTAAGCTGAGGGAGGGTAGAGCTATATTTTTAAGATGCTTATAGCTGTTATTCTAAGCCTATGGCTTTTTTTTCTTTCAAGTTAAATGAACAAATAAATGTAAACAAATATATTTACGTGTTTTTTGTAGTAGGTAAGTTACACTTTTCTGCATCCATTCCTCTTACATGTGTAACAGCAAGCAGGCTATTTCAGTCGGGGTGGGGGGAGGTTGCCCCCGACCACCACAAATTGTATGCAGCACAGGTGGAACTGTCAATCAAAGTTCCCTGCTCTCTCTTGACAACAGATAAGTTCTTGACCTGAGCCAGACTAGGGGGAGGGACCCCTATCTCTTGAGAAGAATGGCTCACAGATGGAGAAGCAGTTGGCACACAGGAGAGTCAGCCTGCTGAACAGGATGTGTGAGCTCTTCCGTTTCTTGTTCCCTCTTCGCCTGTTTCATTCACTTTAATTCAGCGCTCCACAGCCTGCCAATCAATTTCATTTTTTGCCCCTCCCAGCACACACATATGGTTTTGTCTCAAGTGAACCAGGGTCTTTCTTTTGTTTGCTATGCCCCATCAGAATATTTTCACTTAGGTTCATGTGACACAGAACCAAAGCCTGAGAAGTATAAAATTATGAACTGCATTTAGAAGATAAAAGCTGTTAAATCATGGCACAAACAATTTCACTGCATTTTGATATACATATGCTGTTGCTGCTGCTAAGTCGCTTCAGTCGTGTCCGACTCTGTGCGACCCCACAGACGGCAGCCCACCAGGCTGCCCTGTCCCTGGGATTCTCCAGGCAAGAACACTGGAGTGGGTTGCCATTTCCTTCTCCAATGCATGAAAGTGAAAAAATAAAGTGAAGTCGCTCAGTCGTGTCCGACTCTTTGTGACCCCATGGACTGCAGCCTACCAGGCTCCTCCGTCCATGGGATTTTCCAGGCAAGAGTACTGGAGTGGGGTGCCACTGCCTTAACACACACACACACACACACACACACATATATATATATATACATATACATATATATATGTGTGTGTGTGTGTGTGTGTGTATCATGGAGAAGGCATATAAATATATATTTATATATTTTTTCCAGGTTTGTTTAGTCTAAGCTGCAAATGCTTGTGTACCACGAATAGTCCGTTTGCAGCAAGAGATGTTGTCCAAATGGTTTCATGTGTATTGATGTTAACCCAGTATGATCTATGTGGTTGGGAAAAGTGCTTTCGAGTCCTCTGATATTTATTTGAACCGTGTGAATTCTTTTAGATAATATTGATTCAGGTAAACAGTGAAACAAGAGTAAACACTAAGCAAACACATCTACTTTATCGTGAGTTTGTTAATAGTACCTTCTTGTAATATCCAGTATAGGCAAATAAAATTTTTTTCTCTAATTTTTCACTGAAATTTGTCTTTATAACTTATAAAGTTGAGTTGTAGAGGGGGCTAAAAGGTTTGGAAAGAGGATCATCTCTAAGAAATAATCATAGATTCTATTTAGAATGCTTACTGTTAATATCATCTAATCAGCCCTCACAGCAACCCAAAGTGTAGGCATGATCTCTGTTACCTGGTGAAAACACTGAGGCTCAAAGAGGAAAAATTGACTTGCCTGAGGTCACCCCTTATTTATGAAGGAACAGAGCTGAAATCTGAACCGAGGAATATCTGTCAGCAAAGCCCAAGCTTTGACCCACTACACTATTTAATTTCTATAACAGATTCTATACTCTGTTCATCAGTCCATGAAAAAATATCTACAGGGTGCAAGAAAAAATTGGATACAATTTGTCACACAAAATGGCTTTTTAAAACCAACTCAGATAAGAGACTTGGGTAGGTTGTACTTGAAGAAAATAAAATGGTGGGATATATATATATATATATATATATATATATATATATATGTCTCACAAATTTCAATCTCTGCTTTCTCACCCTGATCAGAACCCTAGAAATCATAAGTTCAATGCATAATACTTATGGTTACTAAAGAGACAAGTTCAGAGTTCCCTTTAACAGTACAATTTACAAGAAAAAAAAAACTTGAAGCATTCAAATGTGAGAGAATAATGCCATAATTTTATCCAGTGCTCTCACAAACCCTGATGTGAAAAATGGGCATTAAAAATAGAAATTTCCAGAAATCAACTTGTACAATTGGACTTGGTGGAGCATACGGACAGTGGGGATAGGGGACAGTGTTCTAAAGCAAGAATAGAAATTCATGCTACATAAGAAAGGCATTTCCTCTAAAAATTAGGTTGAAAGAAAATCCAAACCCAGCATCTGTTAGGTTGCCTTCTACAGGTGTGATTTTCAGAGTGGACTCAGTGTCACCTGGGAACTTGTTAGAAATGAAAATTCTCTGGCAGCGTTAGACTTTACAGGATTAGAAACTCTAGGAGGGAAGCCGAGCAACCTTCGTTATAATAAGCTCTCCAGGTGATTCTGATGCATGCCCAAGTTTGTAAACCACTGAGCTCCAGGTATTGATACAAACCAGCCCTACATCCTGGATTTCAAGCAGAACCACGTAGGCCCTTACTGTCAGATGAGACTCAGTGGAGCTTTCCGTGAAGGGAGAAGGAACTCTAAATAGTGCAGCATTTACTTTACGTGTAATCTCCCCATGATGTCATCAAGGGATCTCAAAAACTGTCTGTCTGAAATATATAGCAAATATTAATCTTACGTGATAATTGGGCATGTAAGAAACTTTGTATATTTTCTGTTCATCCCACATCTCACCAAGCTGACAGAGAATCCAACCGGAGGCAATCTTAGGACCTCCTTTCCCCATGGTTTTAGGAGCATCTTTGATTGAATCATGGGTGAGTGTTAATTGTAGAAAACTTGGAAATATCAGGAAGCCATCTTAGGTTTTAAGTCCACACTGGTTACCACTGAGAAATCCACTGTAGAAGCCAGGAGGCCCATTTAGTTCTGGTGTTCTGCTATTTTGTGTCAGACTGTCACTGGGAACCTTGTTCAAGGGTCTAGCTCCTCCAGGAATATCATTCAGACACGATGTTGGAGGTCTTGACAGTTCCCCTAGGAGATCTCCAGAGGATGAAAGCAAGTTCCCACAGTTTTAGCAAACACAGCCTCCATTCCATTTCCATTCTGAAAAAAAAAAAACTCATTCTTCTGTGTAGCTCAAAAATACTCTCAGCTGGACTTCCCTAGGGGTATGGTGGATAAAAATCCGCTTGCCGTTGCAGGGGTTCCAGGTTCAATCCCTGGTCTGGGAAGATCCCACATGCCATGGAGCAACTAAGCCTGTGTGCCACAACTACTGAGCTGTGTTCTAGAGCTTGTGCTCTGCAAAAAAAGAAACCACTGTGATGAGAAGCCTGTGCATAGCAATCAGAGAGTAGCCCCCACTCACTGCAACTAGAGAAAGCCTGTGTGTAGAAAGAAGACCCAACACAACCAAAAATAGATATAATTATTTACAAAACAAAAACCCCACTGTCCACCAAGGCGCCTAGCATATTGTAGCATATTTTCAAAGAAAATTGGAATAGGTGTTTTCTTTAGATATAGCCCCTGCTTCCCCATACCCAAAAGCCTCATCATTTACTGGTTCCATGAAAGAAATTTCTGTATGCTACTCAGTCAAACACAAGCCTGACTAGAGCTCATCCTCTGTAATCTCTCCCTGTGATGACTACCCAGCCATAGGATTAAACTATTTATCCTATCTAGGGTATCTGAACATTGCTGATGGGTTGGTCTTAGTAATCGGCAGACAGCGCATTAGGAGCTTTCTATACTTCCCCTTGTTGTGTCTGTTGTTGCTGTGCTCAGTCATGTCTGACTCTTTGTGACCCTTTGGACTGTAGCCCGCCAGGCTCCTCTGTCCATGGGACTCTCCAGGCAAGAATATTGGGGTGGGTTGCCATTTCCTTCTCCAGGGGATCTTCCCAACCCAGGGATCAAACCCATGTTTCTTGCATCTCCTGCATTAGCAGGCAGATTCTTTACCACTAGTGCCACCAAACAGCCCTATGAGGCATTTCTGGTTGAAGTACTTGAACTAGCTTGTCCTAGATCACAGAACTCTTGGGTGAGCAAAAAGGGTCAGGATTCAGATCCAGCTGTCTCCCCAGTACCTGACAGAGACTTAGCTCTTTTTCTGTACCACACTGCCTCTTGCTCTGCCCTTCTGAGGACAACCAAACAAGGAACTCACATTTGGATCAACTGCCCAAAAGTGCATCAATGTAGCCAAAGCACCTGCTGGGTGCCCCTTCAGTTCAGTTCAGTCACTCAGTCCTGTCTGAGTCTTTGCGACCCCATGGAGTGCGACAGGGCTTCCCTGGTGGCTCAGACAGTAAAGCATCTGCCTGCAGTGCAGGAGACCTGGTTCGATCCCTGGGTTGGGAAGATCCCCTAGGGAAGGAAATGGCAACAGCATGCCAGGCTTCCCAGTCCATCACCAACTCCTGGAGCTTACTCAAACTCATGCCCTTTAAGTCAGTGATGCCATCCAACCATCTCATCCTCTGTCATCCCCTTCTCCTCCTGCCTTCAATCTTCCCCAGCATCAGGGTCTTTTCCAAGGAGTCAGTTTTTCACATCAGGTGGCCAAAGTATTGGAGTTTCAGTTTCAGCATCAATCCTTCCAATGAATGAAAGAAAGAAAGTGAGAAGTGAAGTTGCTCAGTCATGTCCAACTCTTAGTGACCCCGTGGATTGTAGACTACCAGGCTCCTTTGTCCATGGGATTTTCCAGGCATGGCTTGCCATTTCCTTCTCCAGGGGATCTTCCCAACCCAGGGATTGAACCCAGGTCGCCTGTATTGCAGGCAGATGCTTTACCATCTGAGCCATCAGGGAAGCCCTATGAATACTCAGGACTAATTTCCTTTAGGATTGACTGGTTGAATCTCCTTGCAGTCCAAAGGACTCTCAAGAGTCTTCTCCAACACCACAGTTGAAAGGCATCAATTCTTCAGCACTCCGCTTTCTTTTTTATAGTCCAACTCTCACATCGATACATAACTACTGGAAAAACCATAGCTTTAACTGGAAAAACCTTTGCTTTGTTGGCAAAGTAATGTCTCTGCTTTTTAATAAGCTGTCTAGGTTGGTCATAGTTTTTCTTCCAAGGAGCAAGCGTCTTTTAACCATCTGCAGTGATTTTGGAGCCCCCCAAAATAAAGTCAACCACTGTTTCCACTGTTTCTCCATCTATTTGCTGTGAAGTGGTGGGACCAGATGCCATGATCTTTGTTTTCTGACGGTTGAGTTTTAAGCCAACTTTTTCACTTTCCTCTTTCATCAAAAGGCTCTTTAGCTCTTCTTCACTTTCTGCCATAAGGGTGGTGTCATCTGCATATCTGAGGTTATTGATATTTCTCCCGGCAATCTTGATTCCAGCTTGTGCTTCTTCCAGCCCAGCGTTTCTCATGATATACTCTGGATATAAGTTAAATAAGCAGGGTGACAATATATAGCTTTGACGTACTCCTTTTCCTATTTGGAACCAGTCTGTTGTTCCATGTCCAGTTCTAACTGTTGCTTCCTGACCTACATACAGGTTTCTCAAGAGGCAGGTCAGGTGGTCTTGTACTCCCATCTCTTTCAGAATTTTCCACAATTTATTGTGATCCTCACAGTCAAAGGCTTTGGTATAGTCAATAAAGCAGAAATAGTGTTTTTTTTTTTTTTTAACTCTCTTGCTTTTTCAATGATACAGCAAATACCCCTTGGAAGTCATCAAAATGACTGATTAGTAATACCTTGGATTAAAGCTCTCCTTGGTGGTCCTGCCCAGTATCATGAATCAGAATCACATACTGGAGAAATAAGAGTATTCTCTCCTGGAACAAATGCTAGAAGCTCAATGTATTTTGCATTGGATCAATACATCCTAACTCACTGGCTGGTGCCAGGGTCCAGACCAAAAAGGCTGTGAATTTTGGAATAACTGTTGGAGAGGGCTTAAAAAGGAAAAGCAAGACTAAGCTAGTAAATTCACATTAATAACAATCTTTACTTGGCATTTATAAGTATCAAGCTCTGTGCTAAGTATTCCAAACAGTATCTCAAAAACTCTATGAAGTTGTTTTCTATTCCCCAGATACATCATCTGTAAAATAAGATTATATTAGCATCTCCATTACAGCATCATTGTGAGGACTAAATTAATGAATACATGTCAAATGCTCAGGAATGGACCCAGTACATAATAGGCAGGCAATAAGTATTAGTGATTATTTTCTCCTTTTATATATGAGAAAACTATGGCTTAGCCATGCTGAACAAAGTTGCCCAAAATAGCCTTGTTAAGTGTGAAAGTGGGTTTGAATCCCTCTGTTTGGAGAGCCATGCTGTAAATTCCACCACACTCCAGTTTCCCTGTGATTTCCTGTGCACCTTTCAAATGTCAGGAAACAAGGCTTCTAGATCCTTCCCACCTCACTCCTAAAAAAGCGCACTTGGTCCTCCTAGACTTGATTACCTCTGCCTACTCCAAAACATGGTGGTGGTGATGGTTTGTGGCTAAGTCGCGTCTGACTCTTGCAACCCCATGGACTGTAGCCTGCCAGGCTCCAAAATATAGAAAGACCATTTACTGAGAGAGAGAGAGTACGTGAAGTTTATTATCAAGAGCGTTAACAGGAATCAAGATAAACTTTCAGTGAAAACCATTGACGCTTTCATTAAGCACTGACCTAACCACTGAAAAGCCCTTTGATGGATGTCTCTCCACTGTGGCTCCCGCAGAGGCCACCCAACTGCCTGCGACAGTAATGTAATCAGGTAACCTTTGTCTGTGACAAGCCCCAGGCTGGTGAATGTTCAAACACAACAAAAGGAGACGACTTCTTGATGGACACGTCTGTTGCGTGGATTGGCCTTACTGATAAAATCAGTCAAAACAAATCTGTTTATGCACCAACACATGCTTAGAAAGACTGTGTTTGGAAATTTCCTGCCAGATGTGATCTTTCCTGCTTTTTGCTTTGAAAGTCCTCAGTGTCATCTATCTTGCGATAAAGGAGGATGTTCAGAAAGAGAGTTCACTATACTTCTCAATCTTTAATTACATAAGATCACACTGAGAATCTGTTAAACAGCAGCTTTCGGGGCCGTAGGAGCAGAAATTCTGATTCAGTTAGTTTAGAATCAAGTCAAAGATTATATATGAGCTAAGTCGCTTCAGTCATGTCCAGCTCTTTGCAACCCTGTGGACTTTGCGACCCAGAGAACCCGCTGGGCTCCTCTGTCCATGGGATTCTCCAGGCAGTGGGTTGTCATGCCCTCCTCCGGGGTATCTTCCCAACCCAGGGAACGAACCCAAGACTCTTATGCCTCCTGCATTGGTAGGCAGGTTCTTTGCCACTAGCGCCATCTGGGAAGCCCCATGTATATGTATATATAAAATTTTTAAGTACATTTTATTTTTTAAAAACCATGACAGAGGTGTCCCTGGGCTTTTGACACAGTAGGATGTGGGGGAAAAAATGGTTGACAATGTTTTTAATAAGATATTAATAAAAGTGAAGTGCAAGTTGCACAGTCATGTCCAACTCTTTGCGACCCCATGGACTATACAGTCCATGGAATTCTCCAGGCCAGAATACTGGAGTGGGTAGCTGTTTCTTTCTCCAGGGGATCTTCCCAACTCAGGGATCGAATCCAGGTCTTCCACATTGCAGGTGGATTCTTTACCACCTGAGTAAATTCATTACTAAAAATGAATACAGAGAATATGAATTCCACATGACCTTTTAAAGTGAATGACTTGATATATACAATCTTAGGTAGAATGTATATTCCTAGGGGCAAGCACTGATCTTGTCACTTGATATTCCCAGTGTCTGGTATGAGGTGACTGTTAGGTATTGCTGAATGAAGGAAGAATAAACAGTAATCTGAGGGTCTTGTCTCATTTCGGTATCCTTGGTTTTGCTTTGCATTCAGTGAATAATCCTTAATAGAGATTCCATATTTGCAAAAATGGTATAAAACAAAGGTATCATTGAATAGATCAGATCAGTCGCTCAGTCATGTCCGACTCTTTGCAACCCCATGAATCACAGCACGCCAGGCCTCCCTGTCCATCACCAACTCCTGGAGTTCACTCAGACTCACGTCCATCGAGTCAGTGATGCCATCTAGCCATCTCATCCTCTGGCGTCCCCTTCTCCTCCTGCCCCCAATCCCTCCCAGCATCAGAGTCTTTTCCAGTGAGTCAACTCTTCACATCAGGTGGCCAAAGTACTGGAGTTTCAGCTTTAGCATCATTCCTTCCAAAGAAATCCCAGGGCTGATCTCCTTCAGAATGGACTGGTTGGATCTCCTTGCAGTCCAAGGGACTCTCAAGAGTCTTCTCCAACACCACAATTCAAAAGCATCAATTCTTCGGCACTCAGCCTTCTTCACAGTCCAACTCTCACATCCATACATGACCACAGGAAAAACCATAGCCTTGACTAGATGCACCTTTGTTGGCAAAGCAATGTCTCTGCTTTTGAATATGCTATCTAGGTGGTCATAACTTTCCTTCCAAGGAGTAAGCGTCTTTTAATTTCATGGCTGCAGTCATCATCTGCAGTGATTTTGGAGCCCAGAAAAATAAAGTCTGACACTTTTTCCACTGTTTCCCCATCTATTTCCCATGAAGTGGTGGGACCGGATGCCATGATCTTTGTTTTCTGAATGTTGAGCTTTAAGCCAACTTTTTCACTCTCCACTTTCACTTTCATCAAGAGGCTTTTCAGTTCCTCTTCACTTTCTGCCATAAGGGTGGTGTCATCTGCGTATCTGAGGTGTTTGATATTTCTCCCAGCAATCTTGATTCCAGCTTGTGCTTCTTCCAGCCCAGTGTTTCTCATGATGTACTCTGCATAAAAGTTAAATAAGCAGGGTGACAATATACAGCCTTGACGTACTCCTTTTCCTATTTGGAACCAGTCCGTTGTTCCATGTCCAGTTCTAACTGTTGCTTCCTGACCTGCATATAGGTTTCTCAAGAGGCAGGTCAGGTGGTCTGGTATTCCCATCTCTTGAAGAATTGTCCACAGTTTATTGTGATCCGCACAGTCAAAGGCTTTGGCATAGTCAATAAAGCAGAAATAGATGTTTTTCTGGAACTCTCTTGCTTTTTCCATGATCCAGCGGATGTTGCCAATTTGATCTCTGGTTCCTCTGCCTTTTCTAAAACCAGCTTGAACATCAGGAAGTTCACGGTTCACGTATTGCTGAAGCCTGGCTTGGAGAATTTTGAGCATTACTTTACTAGCGTGTGAGATGAGTGCAATTGTGAGGTAGTTTGAGCATTTTTTGGCATTGCCTTTCTTTGGGATTGGAATGAAAACTGACCTTTTCCAGTCCTGTGGCCACTGCTGAGTTTTCAAAATTTGCTGTCATATTGAGTGCAGCACTTTCACAGCATCATCTTTCAGGATTTGAAGTAGCTCAACTGGAATTCCATCACCTCCACTAGCTTTGTTTGTAGTGATGCTTTCTAAGGCCCACTTGACTTCACATTCCAGGATGTCTGGCTCTAGGTCATTGAATAAGTTATTCTTAAATAGCCCCTGAACTACAAACTCCCAGCTTGGGGACATACTTCCATATGAACCACCGGCGAGGAAGATGGTCTATTTCCACGGCTTAGAGATGGCTTTCCAGCCAGCACCATTCAGGTTCAGTGAAGTGAACCACACTTCACTCAGGTTAGCACTTCAGGATAACCTTCCTATTTAACATCGCTATTGCTGCTGCTAAGTCACTTCAGTCATGTCCAACTCTGTTCGACCCCGTAGGCAGCAGCCCACCAGTCTCCCTTGTCCCTGGGATTCTCCAGGCAAGAATACTGAAGTGGGTTTCCATTTCCTTCTCCAATGCATGAAAGTGAAAAGTGAAAGGGAAGTTGCTCAGTCATGTCTGACTCTTCGCGACCACATGGACTGCAGTCCACCAGGCTCCTCCATCCATGGGGTTTTCCCGACAAGAGTACTGAAGTGGGGTGCCATTGCCTTCTCCAAACATTGCTCTTAGCTTCAATGAATTGAGAAGACAGGGGCTTTGAAGACTCTTTCTGTGCCTGGTTCCCCAGGAAGGAGCCATACGCAGGACACATGTCTTGTTCTTAGGGTCAGCCTCTTCCCAGCCTTTACAATGACATCATGAGGAAAGAAGCATTGTGAAGGAACTAACTCCTGAGCAGCAAACCTGAGTGCAAGTCTGTGATGAAACACTCTGGTCTCCTATTCTTCCTCCTCTCAACTTATACCTAAAAGACTTCACATAATTTGAAGAAGTGAAGTCGCTCAGTCGTGGCCGACTCTTTGCGACCCCATGGACTGTAGCCTACTAGGCTCCTCTGTCAATGGGATTTTCCAGGCAATAGTACTGGAGTGGATTTCCATTTCCTTCTCCAGGGGATCTTCCCAACCCAGGGATTGAACCCGGGTCTCCCACACTGTAGACAGATGCTTTACCGTCTGAGCCACCAGGGAAGTCTGTCTTCTATTCTTCCTCCTCTCAACTTAGACTTAAAAGATTTCACATAATTTAGGGGTAAGAACAGAGAGAGGAAAGAAAACTTATAGGTAGGCATGGTTTTCCCTTTGTGGTTATTTAGTCATTCAGCATGTCCAGTTCTTTGTGACCCCTTGGACTGTAGCCCACCAGGCTCCTCTGTCCATGGGGTTCTCCAGGCAAGAATACTGTGAGTAGTCCTTCTCCAGGGATCTTCCTGACTCAGGGATCGAACTCGCATCTCCTACATTGGCAGGTGGATTCTTTACCACTGAGCTACAGGGGAAGCCAGTGGTTTTCCCTATCCCTCTCTAATCTGTGGCAACCCTGGAGGCAAATAATATGGTCTTTTTAAATATGAGTAAATTACATCTCAGAGCCTTTAAACAACTTTCCCCAAATGACACCATCAATGAGAAGCTGAGGTGAGTTTGAATCCAAACCTGATAGGAGAGCACGTGCTCTCCATTCCCAAACACTTCCTCCCCAGCAGCAGCAGAGAACAACCACAGACACCTGGGGGATGTTAGGGACACACACAAAGAGGTTTCCTTTCTTAAGTTCCAGTTTTAAGTTCAAGTATATTTTCCATTCGGAGAAGGCAATGGCACCCCACTCCAGTACTCTTGCCTGGAAAATCCCATGGACAGAGGAGCCTGGTAGGCTGCAGTCCATGGGGTCGCTAAGAGTCAGACACAACTGAGCGACTTCACTTTCACTTTTCACTTCATGCATTAGAGAAGGAAATGGCAACCCACTCCAGTGTTCTTGCCTGGAGAATCCCAGGGAGGAGGGAGCCTGGTGGGCTACCGTCTGTGGGGTCACACAGAGTCGGACACGACTGAAGTGACTTAGCATAGCATAGCATAGCATATTTTCCATTTTCACAGTATAGATGTGTGAGAGTGAAGGTAAAAGAAGTGACTATTTACTCAACATTTCAAGTAAGAGAACACTCCAGGAAGATGAACCACACTTTTAATACCTATAGCAGATCAGAATGAATGTCACCCGAGGGTGAAGCCTGCCTTTAGCACTGGTGATTTATCCCTATTATCCCAACCTACAAGTCATCTCCAGTGGGAACGGAAACTTTAGGCCAGTAAATATCAGGAAAAGTAACTCCACTTCAGCACATCAACATAAAATCCTCACCTGGACATACTCAGCATCGAATTCAACTGGTTCATCAGTTCATCCAGTTATCTTTGGATGTAGCTTGTCTACTACTGCACTCAAATATTACACATTAAGTTACGCCATTCAAAGTTCAATGCAATAAATTATTCTTAGAGAGTAGAACTAATTTTAAAAAGTTGGTTTTATTAGATATGAACTGTATATACTACAATGCTTCCACCTATTTATCAGCTCTGGACTTTCTGAAGTCAAAGGTAGAAAGCAGAAGAGGAAAAGATCAAGTTTATAAAATGTTTGGTAAGACATTATACCACAACCGGGGAAGCAAATGTTTCCTTTTGCTTGTGAATTGTCAGGTCTTAATTTCTAAGTTCAAAAGAACACTACTTTTAAATGAAGGACACGGTTCTGCATACTGTTTTTCAGCAGCAAACACAGGGATGGAGACTTTTGTTTTGAATCAGTGTTTTCATTACCTTTGGATCAATACCCCAAAGAGGAATTTCAGGATCATATACTAGTTCTATTTTTAATTTTGGGGGGAAATTCCACATTGCTTTCCATAGTGGCTCTATCAACTTACATTCCTACCAACCGTACGATAGGGTTCTCTTTTCTGTATAATCTTACCAGCACTTGTTATTTCTTGTGTTTTTTCATGATGGCCATTCTGACAGGTATAAGGAGATATCTCCCTGAGGTTTTGATTTGCATTTGCCTGGTAATTAGTGAGGTTGACTCAATGTCCATCGGCAGACGAATGGATAAGAAAGCTGTGGTACATATACACAATGGAATACTACTCAGCTATTAAAAAGAATGGATTTTAATCAGTTCTAATGAGGTGGATGAAACTGGAGCCTATTACACACAGCTAAGTAAGTCAGAAAGAAAAATACCAATACAGTATATTAATGCATATATGTGGAATTTAGAAAGATGGTAATGATGACCCTATATGCGAGACAGCAAAAGAGACACAGATGTAAAGAACAGACTTTCGGACTCTGTGGGAGAAGGAGAGGGTGGGATGATTTGAGAGGATAGCACTGAAACATGTATATTATCATATGCAAAACAGATCACCAGTCCAGGTTCGATACATGAGTCAAGGTGCTCAGGGCTGGTGCACTGGGATGGCCCTGAGGGATGGAGTGGGGAGGGACGTGGGAGGGGGGTTCAGGATGGGCAACACATGTACGCCCATGCCTGATTCATGTGAATGTATGGCAAAAACCACCACAATATTTTAATTAGTCTCCAATTAAAATAAATTTAAAAAAGAAAAAAATTAGTGAAGTTGAGAACCTTTTCATGTACCTGTTGGCCATATGTGTATCTTCTTTGAAACAAAATATTTAAATCCTCTGCTCACTTTTAATAAGATTGTTTTAGTTTTTGGTATTGAGTTATATGAGTTGAAGGGTATCTATTTTTACAGAATATGCTTTTAATGTACTTGACCTTTCATCTAATACTCAGTGTTTGGGCTCCATTTCCCTACACCACAGCCTAGAAATTGTCTCTAGGGGAAGAGTCTTTATGCATGTGGGACTCACCTGGTGAGGTGAACCAAGGATTGGGGCTCCGCTTTGGCTTCTGTCCTATCACTGCAAACAGTGATTTTATGATTTCTACAAGTTTTGTAGTTTTATAGAATGGGAGCAAAAGTCAGATACCAATTACTTATCATGGTTGAGATCATAAATTTGCTTGGATGGTCTTAGAGCAACACACACAAAAAACCTGAGCTATTTTAAAACTACATTTATTGCTAGACTTTTGATAGAGGAAAACCTCAGGGGTAACTATAAGCATTTCAAAGATATTTTCTTTTCCTGAGGATTTATCAATTTAATTAAAATCTTATTTGAGAACAGTCAACTGACTTCAGTCATCGCAGTGAATAATTATAAAATAAAGACTAACAGACCAAAACAAGCCTAGGTGATCATTATTCTCATAAGCTTCCATTTAATTGAGTTCTTAAAAATTCAGAGTCATTGTCCTATATAAACAATGTTGACCTTAGCAGTTATTTTACCAAAAATTAACTTAAGATTTAATAGAGCATTTTTAGGACATACAATTTCTTTGAGTCAGTAATGTCCCATGTGCCAACTGGCAGTTAAGTTCCATAAAACATTTCTGATCACTACCCCGCCACCACCCCAATTAGGGCTTCCCAGGTGGCTCTAGTTGACTCACTGGAAAAGACTCTGGTGCTGGGAGGGATTGGAGGCAGGAGGAGAAGGGGACGACAGAGGATGAGATGGCTGGATGGCATAACCAACTCGATGGATGTGAGTCTGAGTGAACTCTGGGAGTTGGTGATGGACAGGGAGGACTGGTGTGCTGCGATTCATGGGGTCGCAAAGAGTCAGACACGACTGAGTGACTGAACTGAACTGAGGTGGCTCTAATGGTAAAGAACTCACCTGCCAAGAGAGGAGACTTAAGAGACTCCCATTCAATCCCTGGGTTAGGATGATTCCCTGGAAAAGGACATGGCAACCCACTCCACTATTCTTGCCTGGAGAATCCCATGGACAGAAGAGCCTGGTGGGCTACAGTTCATAGGGTCACAAAGAGTCAGATGCAACTAAAGTGACTTAGCATGCACCCTCCAATAAGATTAAATTTCTGGAAGAGAATTCTACTGCCCAATTCATATGCCTTCATCTCCACCCATAAACAGAGGAATTAGCCCCTTCACCTTGGCCATGTATAGAGGAATCAATCCTCTGTGTGTGTGTGTGTGTGTGTGTGTGTGTGTGCATGAGCGTGCGCGTGCATGTATTAGTCACTCTGCCCTGTCTAACTGTTTGCAGTCCCATGGACTGTAGCCCACCAGGGTTCTCTGCTCATGGGATTCTCCAGGCAAGAATACTGGAGTGGGTAGCCATTGCCTTTTCCAGTGGATCTTCCGAGCCTAGGGATCAAACCCAAGTTTCCCACGTTGCAGCAGATTCTTTACCATCTGAGCCACCAGGGAAGCCCCAATATCTTGCTTATGTCCCAAAACAATCTTAGGCATCTTAAAATACAGGCACCAATGCAAGAGAATCATGAACTAGCGACCAACAAATTTTTAGTAACATGGCCAGAAGAATATATTTGTAAGGAAATATTTGGTGAAATACTTATTTCACCAAATGACCCTGGCATGTTCTGTTGAAACAGTTGGTGAGAAAATTGCTCAGAAATATGATAACAGGTATGATAATATGATAACAGCACTTCCATCATGGTGATACTTACTTGGACTTAGGTATTTCAAGAGCCAAAAGCTTCAGCTCCTCTATATTCTTTAACCTTACATCCTCGCCAGTTATATGTGCTTGTGATATGAAAGAATCTTTTAATTTCCTGTTCCTTTCAGGAAATTTTTGTGTGTGTCTGTATCTACATAGATGTAGACATCAAATCCGGATGTCATTTGGACATCAAGTCAAGAGGTCATTTGGAGTGAGGCAGAAGATCATAGCTACTGGAAGCAAACACTCACGTGTTACACTAGCATAATCAGTGCATAACCAATGCCTGTGATCAGAGTTTTATGGTCTCAATGATAAGCAATAAGAAAACCAATTTTCCATTTAAAACTGAATCCCAAATGGTCATGTTCAGTGTCATATCAAAGTAGATTTTAGGCTGCTTTAAATTTATATTCAAAATAATAGTTCTTTATCTTTTTTTGCAGTATTACTCGTGGGACTTCCCCCAAAGTACACATCTATCTAAAAGGCAGCCCCAGCCAGCGTTGAGAGTTAAGTTGCTAGGAGAGAGGACATTTTGGACACAATCCCCACTAACAGAAGTGATTCATTTTACTTTGTTGACCAGCAACAGTTCTGGTTCTTACTGTTGGCTACATGGAGAACAATCATCACAGGACACTTGGGTTGAATTTGTTGAAAGTAAAAACTAATGGAGTAGGTGAGCCAGGACTCCATTATGTACTGAGTAGTGAATGACCTTGAGCCACTCACTCAAATACAGGGGCTTGGTTTCTTCATGTGCAAATGAAGTCTCTTCTTGGAGGTCCCTTCCAGTTGTAACTTCTCACATTCAGAACTTGAATATGTATATTCAACATATATATTCTGAGGGGAATTCATTTTTTAGGTATTATGTTAAGGACTAAGTATAATGACCAAGTTTTTTAAGCATAAATCTCTTAAATTATTTCATACTTGGTCAAATCAGTTCTATCTCCATATTCAACACACAAATATGCACACACAAACACAATAAACATCTACACCAGTAATAATCATCACTAGATTAATATAATAATATTGAGGATATAATAACATTGAGGGACCCCAACAAACAGAGGAAAACAACAGAATGGGAAAGACTAGAGCTCTCTTCAAGAAAATTAGAGATACCAAGGGAACATTTCATGCAAAGTTGGGCACAATAAAGGACAGAAATATTAGGGACCTAACAGAAGCAGAAGATATTAAGAAGAGGTGGCAAGAATACACAGAAGAACTGTACAAACAAGATCTTCACGACCCAGATAATCACGATGGTGTGATCACTGACCCAGAGCCAGACATCCTGGAATGTGAAGTCAAGTGGGCCTTAGAAAGCATCACTACAAACAAAGCTAGTGGAGGTGATGGAATTCCAGTTGAGCTATTTCAAATCCTGAAAGATGGTGCTGTGAAAGTGCTACACTCAATATGACAGCAATTTTGGAAAACTCAGCAGTGGCCACAGGACTGGAAAAGGTCAGTTTTCATTCCAATCCCAAAGAAAGGCAATGCCAAAGAATGCTCAAACTACCACACAATTGCACTCATCTCACATGCTAGTAAAGTAATGCTCAAAATTCTCCAAGCCAGGCTTCAGCAATACATGAACCGTGAACTTCCTGATGTTCAAGCTCGTTTTAGAAAAGGCAGAGGAACCAGAGATCAAATTGGCAACATCCGCTGGATCATGGAAAAAGCAAGAGAGTTCCAGAAAAACATCTATTTCTGCTTTATTGACTATGCCAAAGTCTTTGACTGTGTGGATCACAATAAACTGTGGAAAATTCTTCAAGAGATGGGAATACCAGACCACCTGATCTGCCTCTTGAGATATTTGTATGCAGGCCAGGAAGCAACAGTTAGAACTGAACATGGAACAACAGACTGGTTCCAAATAGGAAAAGGAGTACATCAAGGCTGTATATTGTCACCCTGCTTATTTAACTTTTATGCAGAGTACATCATGAGAAATGCTGGGCTGGAAGAAGCACAAACTGGAATCAAGATTGCTGGGAGAAATATCAATAACCTCAGATATGCAGATGACACCACCCTTATGGCAGAAAGTGAAGAAGAACTCAAAAGCCTCTTGATGAAAGTGAAAGTGGAGAGTGAAAAACTTGGCTTAAAGCTCAACATTCAGAAAACTAAGATCATGGCATCCGGTCCCACCACTTCATGGGAAATAGATGGGGAAACAGTGGAAAAAGTGTCAGACTTTATTTTTAGGGGCTCCAAAATCACTGCAGATGGTGACTGCAGCCATGAAATTAAAAGATGCTTACTCTTTGGAAGGAAAGTTATGACCAACTTAGATAGCATATTAAAAAGCAGAGACATTACTTTGCCAACAAAGGTCTGTCTAGTCAAGGCTATGGTTTTTCCAGTGGTCATGTATGGATGTGAGAGTTGGACTGTGAAGAAAGCTGAGCACCGAAGAATTGATGCTTTTGAACTGTGGTGTTGGTGAAGACTCTTGAGAGTTCCTTGGACTGCAAGGAGATTCAACCAGTCCATTCTAAAGGAGATCAGTCCTGGGTGTTCATTGGAAGGCCTGATGCTAAAGCTGAAACTCCAATACTTTGGCTACCTTATGCAAAGAGTTGACTCATTGGAAAAGACTCTGATGCTGGGAGGGATTGGGGGCAGGAGGAGAAGGGGATGACAGAGGATGAGATGGCTGGATAGCCTCACCAACTCGATGGACATAAGTTTGAGTAAACTCTGGGAGTTGGTGATGGACAGGGAGGCCTGGTGTGCTGCAGTTCATGGGGTCTCAAAGAGTCAGACACGACTGAGTGACTGAACTGAACTGAACATATAAGCAGTTTAATTATAATATGTCTAAGGAAATCAATACACAATATTACAACTAGCATTCTTTAACTTATATGCTTGTCTTTTAAGGGAAAGATAAAAATTACCAGGGTTTTGTATGATTTATAAAGAAATAACCAATTAAAAATTAAAACTGGATGTATACATGTGTTCATTTTATTAAAATTCAATGAGATATAGAATTAGGACTTAGTACTTTTCAGTTTATTTCAATAAAAAACTTTAAACATTTTTAAAATTCTGGAACTCAGCCTCTTAATTACATCGATCAATAATAAGGTTTCTGTTCAGAGGCCATTGAAAAATTAACTATGTCACAAAATCACATTATATAAAGAACTTATGGTGCTCATATTTGGATAGATGTTAAAGGGTATAGATAATGCCATAGAGCAGTGAAATTACTTGCAACTGGCAATTATGTTTCATATGCAAAATTATGCTGAGAAATTTAGGATCTCTCTGTTAGAAACATGAACACAAAAAAATTTCAGAGATTTCAATAAAAAATCGTCACCATACACCGTATTGCAAAGTCACTACCATACTTCAGCTTAACTAAAATGATGTTTTGGTGTTAAACAAGAAAAAAAACACAAAGGTTTAACACACTTTGGGCTGGGTCCTTGGCAAAGTAAAGAGTCTCTCTGTTGGACAGCTTCTCTTTTTTAAAGGAGGCTTAGAGAGGGAGAAGAGACTCATAAATCATGTTTCTGGCCTCAGAAGGGCCTTTTATGAAAAGTAAAAAACCCTGTTATTACTAGCAGAGAGCAGAGATAGTGGAAAATTATGCCCACATACATTTGAGTCAATCTGGGAGGGCTATCCAACTCGGACTTTACCATAAGTATGCACTATTTAAGACTGAAGATCTAGGGTGTTTTCAGTGTGGGACAAACATCCCCATCTCTCAGGCTCCTTTCTGCAGTGGGGTCCAGACCAGTTTGGGGACTTGAGGTCATCTCTGCAGTCATCAAGAGGGGCGCTATTGCCCCGATCTGTGCAGGAGTTCTGGGCTCTTTATCCTCTCTGGATGTACGTGTAGACCAGTAGCTGCTTTGGTTTGTTGCATGAATGGCAACAGACACCCTGAGGTTAATTATGCAATACACCATGACTGAGCATGCATCAGCAGTGATTAACCCCATCTCAAACTTGTGCTGGGAAGTAAGAGGTGAGACTGATGGACTCGATGTCCTGAAAGTGAGTTAATATCCTCCAAGAGCTGAGGTCTAAAATGCTACCTCATGGCTGGTGACACATACAGGGAGAGGCCCCTTGGTGGCTATTTCACTTCAGAAACACATTTGCAGGAAGTATAGCATGCATGCAAGACCTTCTTGGAACTAGAATGAGTGTGCAAATGATGTCACACTGCAACAACTTTGGTGATGCTTTTCCTGAACAGCAAGGAAGAGCGGGCATCTATTATTAGGCACAATATATGGATGAGAGTATGAGAGATTAAGCACCTCAACCGAACATCACACACCACTAAAAAGGAAACTAACTGAAGAGATGATGAATTCACAGAGAGCAGAGGTTCACATAGGCAGCAAGATGGTGCCTCCGTTAGAAGTTAAAGGACAATGCAAAGCCAAAGAATTGAAAGTTTATTTTTATAATAATGGAAACTTCTGAATGTAATTTGAGGAAATTGACCTAGTGTTTAAAGGGGTTACTCACAGCAAAGAACAAGATTGGGAGAGAGAAATTACTACCTATACAGGTAGTATAAAAACTGGCAGGGAAATACTCTTTGAGCAGTTACTATAGTCCAAAACCTCCACTGTGGACTTTGCATGTATTGCCTCCGTGTTAGCTAAAGGGGGCTTCCCTGGTGGCTCAGCCATAAAGAATCTGTCTGCCAATGCAGGAGATGCGGGTTCAGCTCCTGGGTCAGGAATATCCCCTGGAAAAGGAAGGAAATTCCCCACTCCAGTGTTCTTGCCTTGATGGACAGAGGAGTCTGGCGGGCTACATAGTTCATGGGGTTGCAAGAGCTGGACATGACTTAGCAACTAAACTACCACTATCAAGGTAAAAGGGAAGTGATACTGACTCCATTATATGAATAAAAAAATAAAATTATTGGCTAAAGGCTGTGCAAGGTCACCTTTAACTAAGTAGCAAAGCCTAGGCTTCAATCCACATCCACAGCTGTCCAGTGGTCATGCTTTAGTCTCCATGGGGTATTCTCACAAAGAGGAAGTAAAGTTGTTGAACTTGAATATAGCGACCACTTTAAATCAAGACACAATCATCATCATTTGTCTGGACTACCGAAGGAACTTTCTACCATTATTTCTGTTTTTACCTCCAACATTATCTATTGCTGTGCTGTGCTTCATTGCTCATTCATGTATGACTCTTTGAGACCCCATATACTATAACCTGCCAGGCTCCTCTGTCCATGGAACTCTCCAGGCAAGAAGAATGAGTGGTTAGCCATTCCCTTCTCCAGAGAATCTTCCTGGAGAACCCAGGGATTGAACCCAATTCTCCTGCATTGCAGGCAAATTCTTTACCATCTAACCCACCAGGGAAGCTCAAGAATACTTGAGTGGATAGCTGTTCCCTTCTCCAGGGGAACTCCCCAACCCAGGAATTGAACCAGGGTCTCCGGCATTACTTTGCCAACAAAGGTCCGTCTAGTCAAGGCTGTGGTTTTTCCTGTGGTCATGTATGGATGTGAGAGTTGGACTGTGAAGAAAGCTGAGCGCTGAAGAATTGATGCTTTTGAATTGTGGTGTTGGAGAAGACTCTTGAGAGTTCCTTGGACTGCAAGGAGATCCAACCAGCCCATTCTGGAGATCAGCCCTGGGATTTCTTTGGAAGGAATGATGCTAAAGCTGAAACTCCAGTACTTTGGCCACCTCATGCGAAGAGTTGACTCATTGGAAAAGACTCTGATGCTGGGAGGGATTGGGGGCAGGAGGAGAAGGGGATGACAGAGGATGAGATAGCTGGATGGCATCACTGACTCGATGGAGGTGAGTCTGAGTGAACTCCGGGAGTTGGTGATGGACAGGGAGGCCTGGCATGCTGTGATTCTTGGGGTCGAAAAGAGTCGGACACGGATGAGCGACTGAACTGAACTGAACTCCTACACTGCAGGTGGATTCTTTACCAGCTGAGCTACCTGGGAAGCCCCTGTGTAACAAGTTATCCCAATTTTTAGCTGCTCCGAATGACAAACACTATCTCACACAGTTTCTGAGAGTTAGGAATCTGGGCGTCCCTAAGCTGGCTTGTTCTGGCTTTGAGTCATCAGGATGTTGGCAGGGATCATCTAGAATCATCTGAAGGCTTGAGCGTGGCTGGAGGATTTGCTCCCAGCCTTGGTTCCCTCAAACGGCTGTGGTAGGAGTTTCCAGTTTCTTGCCTCAAGGTCTTAAGTTCCTTGTAACACGGCAGCCGGCTTCCATCAGAGCAAACGATTAAAGACCATGGTGGAGGCCACATTTTTTTTCTTGACCTAGCCATAGAAGTGAAGCACTGTCACTCCCATTATGTCCTACTTTTTAGGAGAGAGTCACCAAGCCCATCCACACCCAAGGGAGGGAGAATTAAGCTCCATTTCCAGAAGCTGCTGCTAAGTCACCCCAGTCGTGTCTGACTCTGTGCGACCCCATAGACGGCAGTCCACCAGGCTCCCCCATCCCTGGGATTCTCCAGGCAAGAACACTGGAGTGGGTTGCCATTTCCTTCTCCAATGCATGAAAGTGAAAAGTGAAAGTGAAGTCGCTCAGTCGTGTCCGACCCTCAGCAATCCCATGGACTGCAGCCTACCAGGCTCCTTCATCCATGGGGTTTTCCAGGCAAGAGTACTGGAGTGGGGTGCTATTGTCTTCTCCATCCAGAAGCAATGGGTATCAAAGAATTTGCAGGCATACTTTAAAATGAGCTTATGCCCATCTTCAATAGATTTCTGTATGTTGCCATCATGATATTTTACTAACAAATTTCTTCCTTATTATTATTAACCTTTATTATTAATCTTTCAATGGTATCTCATTGATTTAAAGATAAAAACCCAACATCTTTGGTTCTATTTGATGTGGCCAGTGCCCCACCCTCCAAACCCCTCTAATGTCATCTACTTTTTCTTTGCTCTCCATTTTCTGGTCACACTCTCTCACTTTGAGCTCCTCCAATATGTCAAATTCCTTTTGATTCAGGGCCTTTGCACATGTTATTCCTGCAACCCAGAATGATCACCATTTTGCACTCACTTCTTCATCATTCACTTCTTAGTCCATAGGATCCTTCCTGAGGGGAGCTTCTTTGACTCTTTAGCCTTTATTGGCTACCCAGCTACAGCTCTTGTGATAGCCTGGACTTTCCATCCTTGGGGCTGATCACAGTTTATGACTACTCATTCATCTCACTATTTTCTACGGCTGTAACAGACTGCAGCTGTGTTCACTATGGAATCCTAGCACTTGGTACAGGGTTTAGCCAGTGTTGTGTATGTGCGTGAGTGCTCAGTTGCTCAGAAGTGTCTGACTCTCTGCGACCCCGTGGACTGTAGCCTACCAGGCTTCCCTGTCCTTCACTATTTGCTCAAACTCGTGTCCAATGAGTCAGGGATGTCATCTAATCTTCTCATCCTCTATCACTCCCTCTCCTGCCCTCAATCTTTCCCAGCATCAGGGTCTTTGTGTCCACAGTATTAATATGTCTTTATCTCGAAACTTAAATAAAGATCAAAAGAAAAGCGTACCATAAATGTGCATACAATGGGATATACCAACCATGGGAACTCCAGCAAGGGAAATACAATTAAAGGAAGATAAGGAAGGGATCTCGGAGAAGGCAATGGCACCCCACTCCAGTACTCTTGCCTAGAAAATCCCATGGACAGAGGAGCCTGGTAGGCTGCAGTCCATGGGGGTCACGAAGAGTTGGACACGACTGAGCAACTTCACTTTCACTTTTCACTTTCATGCATTGCAGAAGGAAATGGCAACCCACTCCAGTGTTTTTGCCTGGAGAATCCCACGGACGGGGTAGCCTGGTGGGCTGCCATCTATGGGGTGGCACAAAGTCGGACACGACTGAAGCGACTTAGCAGCAGCAGCAGCAGCAGCAGCAAGGAAGGGATCTATGTAATCAGAATTCTGCTGGCTAAATCATTAAAGAGATATAGCCCTAATCTTAATCACACTGATGGATTCATTTTGATATTTGGCAAAACTAATACAATTATGTAAAGTTTAAAAATAAAATAAAATTTAAAAAAAAGAAAAAAAAATAAGATTAGGAACAGCTTTGGTTCTGAAATTTTAGCATATATACGCACACTTTAAGGTGATTCTGCAGGTAAGAGACTCATTATCCTTAGAAGTTTTATTCTGGTGTTTTCCCCCATCATCTGCTTGCAACTCCATCACCCACAAACTGATCTTAAAAGATACACATATGGCAGTGGTCTCTGAGCTGTAAGCTGTGGACAAGAATAGAGCCTAAAAAGCATTACTTCCCCAGTCTCATCCTCTCTGTTAACGTGACAAGGGTGAGATTACTGGATTAGAACTATTCCAAGTTTGGGAGTGTCTTTTGCAAGAGACTTTGCTTCATCTAGGTGAAAAAAGGCATCCACTGCTACTCATTGTGTTGTCAAACCCTTTGCACTCGTGGGGACTAGGGTGCTTGCCTTTCAGAGATCCATTCACAGAGCCTTGCAAGTGAGAAACAAAAACAGCTTGCTGGGAAATGAGTTCAGTCCCAGCAGCACAGCTCTGAGCTAGCAGGGAGGACAAACAAAGCTGCTGAGAAGAATGAAAGCAAGTTCAGTGTCTCATTATGGTTTATCTTGCCCCAGCCTCTCAAAAGCTCTTCTATTGTGTCCAGGCCTAAAAACCTCCAGTGATCTGACAAAGCCTCTCTAATTGGGTGCTTGCAGTTCATCTTATTTTTTATTGAAAAAAATAAGCTCATCAGCACTGTAGCCCCAGGGGTCCACATGGAACATGTTTATAAAGAGGTTTGTGTGTTTATTAGTATTACACAAAGCCCATTACACAAAAGCCTCAGAAAAGCATCAGACTCAGCAAGCTTCCAAACATGAACACTTGGTGTGACAAGCCCTAAGGCGTTACTAGTGACAGGCACCCGGGGCCCTGAGAAGGCTCACCTTTCCCTCAGCCCAGGTGACTTGAGTCAAGGGACTTGGAAGGGGACATGTCTCCAAAAAGTCACAGCCCTTTCTTTTGGGTAGAGGCTGTAGGAAACACATTTCCTTCAAAGCAAAACTTACGAAGCACCTACTATGTATCCGGCATGCTGAGTGATGTGAACATGCTGGCATGTGGACGTTCCCTGAGCACCAAAATAATCTATGAAGTAGACAGAGTTTCTGGTCCCACTAAGTCATGTTCATGCTCAGTCACTCTGTTGAGTCTGATTCTTTGCAACCCCACAGACTGTAGCCTACCAGGCTCTTTCATCCATGGGATTTCCAGGCAACAATACTGGAGTGGGTTGCCATTTCCTTCTCCAGGGGATCTCCCCAACCTAGGGATCGAACCCGCATCTCCTGCATTGGCAGGTGGAGTCTTTACTGCTGAGCCACCTAGGAAGCCCTTCAGTTCAGTTCAGTCTTTACAAAGTCACTAATGTACAAAAAGATGAATGACTTGTTCCAGGTCCTACAAATAAGAGGAGCCAAAATTAAAAAGTATGCAAAACCAGATCTATTAAATCATGGAGTCTTTCTTCCTCCTACTAGAATGTATAGCCTCTTAAGTATAAATCACTACTTAAACAACAGCCCCTTTGAAGGTCTCATCCCAAACTAGAGTAGAGTAGTACAAGGAGACCAAGTGGCCTGCAGACCAGAGATTTGGTTCACGATCTGCCAGATCACCTGCTGGACCACCTTGCTGGGTTGTTTCTTCATTGGGATCAGGTTGGCTGTCCCCCTGAAGGAAGACTTTCAGCACTAGTCATGCATCAAGTGGGCTTTCCGGGGGTTCAGATGGTAAAGGATCTGCCTGCAGTGCAGGAGACCTGGGTTCAATTCCTGGGTCTGGAAAAACCCCTGGAGAAGAAAATGGCAACCCACTGCAGTATTCTTGCCTGGAGAAGTCCACAGACAGAGAAGCCTGGTCAGATACTGAGTGACTCACACACACACACACACACACACACACACACACGCATCAAGTAACCAATACCTCAAGAACTAAGAAGATATAATGTTCCACAAGGATAAGCACAGTAGGAAGAAAGCCAAATTAATTTCAACTGTTGCCAGGGGTGTGCGGGGCAGGGGCGGGGGTGGGAGTGGGCGGAGACATCTCAGCAATTGATATCAAATGCCAACTATTATGAGACAGAGCACAAGAGCAAGTGACTTCTGGTTAAACCTGATCAGACTGATTCATAGAAACCATCAGGTAATTGTCTACTAATAGCAGCCGCCTGAAAGGCAGTGGAATGCTTGTAAAGAAGTCTCAGTTGTATCCAGCCCAAGCACTTTCCAACACCAGAAAGGAAAGAACAGATGTGACTATGCTAAATCTATGTAATTCCCATTTTTAATTATGGCACACAAGGGTGGTTGATTTGCATGTTCTTCTTGGTCTTTTCCTCCTCCTCCTGCCACTAAGGTACGTAATAAATGTTGAAGTAAGGCAAGGGTGAAATGCAAATAAGCAAAGATTGTATGACAGGGGCATGGTGTCCCGCTTCCTACGGCCAACTGAGCCCATTTCACTAAGATAGGAAAGAAACATTTTTACCAGTAAGGTGTAAGTGTGTTAGTTACACAATTATGTCCGACTCTTGGCCACCCCATGGACTGTAGCCCGCCAGGCTCCTCTGTCCATGGAATTCTCCAGGCAAGAATACTGGAATGAGTAGCCATTTCCTTCTCCAGGGTATCTTCCATACCCAGGGATCAAACCTGAGTCTCCTGCTTTGCAGGCAGACTCTTTACCATTTGAGTCACCAGAAAACAAGACACAAACGGGAGCCTGATTAACCCAATGTTCACCAAAAACATGCTAAGGTATAAACCCATTCCTTGAATATTTCTTGCTAAATTGAGGTTCGGTTTTTTGCACTGCTTCTGCATAAATGAAATAAACATTTTTGAGTAGGCCACTACCATCGGTCATCTGTTTGCAATCAAAATAATTGGTACAGAGTCAAAATAGACTTTTCTTCATATTCCATATGCTAGTTGTATGTTAGCAAAAGCGTTAGTCATTCAGTCGTGTCTGACTCCTTGGGATCCCATGGACTGTAACCCGCCAGGCTCCTGTGTCCATGGGATTCTCTAGGCAAGAATACTGGAGTGGGTTGCCATTCCCTCCTAAGGGTATCTTCCCCACCCAGGGATCGAACCCAGGTCTCCCACATTGCAGGCAGATTCTTTACCATCTGAACCACCAGGGAAGCCCATATCTTAGGAGACCATCTGCAAATTATGATGCTGGCAGCAGTCACTGCAGAGGAAAGCAGCAAGGTATAATCAGCATAGGTGTCATTTTAAGGAGTCTAAATCCATTTGTTTGTTCCAAATGTGGGTTTGCCTTGGGAAAGACCCGAGGCATTTTTTTATTTTAAACCAAGATGGCAAAGTATAGCCCAAGGACCAAATAGGGCCCTCTTCACCTATTTTTATAAATAAAGTTTTATTGGGACAACAATGATACTCATTAGTTTTTGTAATATTATCTGTCTGCTTTCAAGCTATGAGAGCAGACTTGAGTAGTATTGAGAGAGATACGCAATGCTGAATGTATTTACTACCTAGTGCTTCATGAAAAAGTTTGTCTACTCCTAATCTAAACTATGCCCAATTCTACTTCAAATTCTACATCATCAGTTCAGTTCAGTTCAGTTGCTCAGTCATGTCCGACTCTTTGCGACCCTATGAATCGCAGCACACCAGGCTTCCCTGTCCATCACCAACTCCCGGAGTTCACTCAGACTCATGTCCATCGAGTCAGTGATGCCATCCAGCCATCTCATCCTCTGTCGTCCCCTCCTCCTCCTGCCCCCAATCTCTCCCAGCATCAGAGTCTTTTCCAATGAGTCAACTCTTCGCATGAGGTGGCCAAAGTACTGGAGTTTCAGCTTCAGCATCATTCCCTCCAAAGAAATCCCAGGGCTGATCTCCTTCAGAATAGACTACACCCAAACAAATCAACAAAGCTTACTATTGTTGTTCGGTCAATTAGGTGTGTCAGACTCTGCAACTCCATGGACTGTAGCATGCCAGGTTTCCCTGTCCTTCACCATCTCCTGGAGCTTGCACAAACTCATATCCATTGAGTCAGTGATACCATCCAACCATCTCATCCTCTGTCATCCCCTTCTCCTCTGCCCTCAATCTTTCCCAGCATCAGGGTCTTTTCTAATGAGTCAGCTCTTCCCATCAGGTGGCCAAAGTATTGGAGCTTCAGCTTCAGCATCAGTCCTTCCAATGAATATTCAGGACTGATTTCCTTTAGGATGGACTGGTTTGATCTCCTTGCAGTCCAAGGGACTCTCAAGAGTCTTCTCCAACACCGCAGTTCAAAAGCATCAATTCTCTGGTGCTCAGCCTTCTTTATGGTCCAACTCTCACATCCGTACCTGACTACTGGAAAAACCACAGTTTTGATTATATGATCCTCTTACGGGCAAACTGATATGTTCACCTCTCACTGAGTCATGTTAGGTAGAATCTTCCCTGGTAACATCTGACCAAGTAGAAATTACGAGGCTGGGTGCTTGCATAGCAGTTCCAGGGTCATGGCCAACACCACAATCTTTCATGAAGCACATATGGACTCACGGCCGTCTCCTATGGTCGTCTTCTCAGTGTTTTGGGCAATATATGACATATGAGGCCCAGTTTACATTATGACACAGCTGACATTCTGCCTGGACAAGACAGACTCATAAGAAACTAGTGCCGTCAAGATTTAAATTTTGGGATTAGCCAGGCCAACAACCTATTCAGACTCACAAGTGTCTTAGGCTTAAAAAATATAACTATTATTTTGACTTGGCAGGCATTCTTTGCTTACAGTTACATGAAGACATTCCTACTTAAATGCTTTTCATACAGCAAGTTATTAATATATAAAATCTATAAACAACTATTTGTATTTAACATCAAGAGAATATTCAAACATGTTTAGTCTATCTATAAATTTTCCAGAGTTGAGCGGAAAAGATGAAAAACAAACAAACAAACAAAAACAGGTACTTGAAGATCCCAGAGTGACCGCTGGGCATACTCTGCTCTAATGCACTGTACATGTCAGAATTTAGAGCTCCAGGACATTTGCTTTTTAACAAAAAAATTATTTAGTATTAGGGTATAGCTGATTAGGGCTTCCCTGGTGGCTCAGGGGTAAAAATCCCACCTGCAATGTAGGAGATGCGTGTTCGATCCCAGGGTTGGGAAGATCCCCTGGAGAAGGAAATGGCAACCCACTCCAGTATTCCTGCCTGGGAAATCCTATGGACAGAGGAGACTGGAGAGCTACAATCCACAGGGTCGCAAAGTGTCAGACCTGACTTAGCGGCTAAGCACACATGCAGAGCTGATTAACAACGCTGTGATAATGTCAGGTGAACAGCAGTGGGGCCTCAGCCAGACATGTACATGTGTCCACTCTACCCCAAACTGCCCTCTATTCAGGCTGTCATATAGCATTGATCAGAGTTCCATGTGCCATCTAGTAGGTCCTTGTTGGTTATCTATTTTAAATATAGCAGTGTGTACATGCCCATTTCAAACTCCCAAGCTATCTCTTCCCTTCAATCCTTACTCCCCACCCTTCAGCAACCATAAGTCGGTTCTCTAAGTCTCTGAGTTTCCTTCTTCTTGCTAAGTTCATTTTTCTCATTTCTTCTTAGATTATACATATAAAGGATGTCATACAGTATTTCTCAGTCTGACTTACTTCACTCAGTTGTCACAATCTCTAGGTCCATGCTTGTTACCATTTGTAAATGGCATTACGTCTGGAATGACTGTGTTTTGAATGATACTTTCATTACTAGGAAACTGCTTACAACCAAGCAGGATATGACCAATGCTTCATACAATATTTTGACTTCTCTATAATATTCTGATTGCACATTCATAAGAAGATAAGGGCTCTTGTTCATTGAGAAAAAAAGAAACACATTTAAAACATGGCATGTTTCTGGCAGTAAGAATTCTGCAAGGGTTCATGACATTTCCATGAAGCTGTCTATAAAGCACCACCTGTAAACCTCTTTGACACTATCTACACCAAACATCCCAAAGGCAGTCAGAGGTGGAGGCTCTGGAGCCTCATTAACCTGACAGTGTCAGGGTTTCACATTCTCTCCAGCCTGAATATCCTAGGAAATTTCATGTATTCATCAATTCAACAAATATGTATAACATTTAAGGCAATGTTATGGATACAGAAATGGCTGGGAACAGGTCCTTGCCTCCAAGCACCTCAAAATCTATTTGTTTCATAAGGGCTAGTTTGAGCTGTGGGTTGAAAAATTCAGAACCTTTCTGTAGGAAATCAAATTGAACTGATCAGAAAATCATTTCTTAGGTGGAAAGGATTTTTCTAGATGTAAAGAGATTTTGTGCTGTTTTGAAAAGGCTGCAGTTTGTTTTTTGACCAATCTTCCTGAGATATGCAAGTTTAACATTTTTCATGATAAATCTCTTATTGATTTCGAACAGTTCAGCCTAACGCAAGAATTTAATACTACTTTTTAAAAATGATAGGAAGATAGCTTTTGATAATTGTGAAACATCAAAGCTTTTAATAGTAAATGCTGTGTTATTTAAAGACAAAGAGGGAAAAGCAAAAATTCATAGCCCCTAAATGCAAGTGGATCCCGGAATAGAAAAAGGTCATTAGTGAAATAACTAGGGAAATCTGAATGAAGTCTGTAGTTTAATTTTTTTTTTTTAATCAACTTGCCAAACTTTATTTTTTTTAATTTTATTTTATTTTTAAACTTTACATAATTGTATTAGTTTTGCCAAATATCAAAATGAATCCACCACAGGTATACATGTGTTCCCCATCCTGAACCCTCTTCCCTCCTCCCTCCCCATACCATCCCTCTGGGTCGTCCCAGTGCTCTAGCCCCATGCATCCAGTATCGTGCATCGAACCTGGACTGGCATCTCGTTTAATAGTATTGTACCAATGTTAATTTCTTAGTTTTGATAAATGTACCATGATTATGTAAAATGTTGGCATTAGGGGAAACTAGATGATAGAGTATATGTGTTAGTCGCTTAGTCATGCCTGACTCTTTGTGACCCCATGGACTGCAGCCCAGTAGGATCCTCTGTCCATGGGATTCTCCAGACAAGGATACTGGAGTGGTTTGCCCTTTCCTTCTCCAAGAGTATATAGGAACTGTTCCCTTTTTGCAACTCTAGGTAAATCTGAAATTATTTTAAAACAAAACTACTGAAAAATAGTGTCAAGTTGTTGTTCAAAGTTATTTAGATTTTCTCATACTTTAGAATAGATGTGACAGAACTTTAACAGGAGCACCTGAAATTGGCCAGATAGATAAGGCATGATCTGGACTTTTTTTTTTAAAGTAAGAGTATGGAAGTATAGGTCTCCAGGGCTCTTTCAAATGTAGAATATACTACTCTTCTATGATATTTAAAGACAAAAGCATAAACTAGAGGGATCCTTTGGTTTATTCCAGTGCTTCTCAATTTATCCATCAATACATCCCTTATGGCCAGAGAGTTCACGTGCACCTCAGAGGGTATGGAGGTTGCCAGAAATGATACACCTCCAGACAGAAACTGTATTCGCCCAACTCAGGTTTAATTTTAAAAATTCATGTGACACATTATATTTTATATTATTTACTTATTTAACTGTTCTCTTGAAGTTCTTATAAAATGGATGCTCCAAAAAACCAAAACCAAAAGTTGATTCTCTTATACATATATTAAAAAAGCTGATTCTATCATGTTGATC
Organism: Bos javanicus; assembly: GCF_032452875.1. Taxonomy (NCBI): domain Eukaryota; kingdom Metazoa; phylum Chordata; class Mammalia; order Artiodactyla; family Bovidae; genus Bos; species Bos javanicus. The sequence continues at coordinate 11,951,427 of NC_083871.1, read as the reverse complement.
CAATGATATCATTTCATCTTTGCTTTACATGAAATTTGGTGAGGGCTGAGAGTGGGAAGAAGGGTGGACTACAGTTTCAAAAGCCTAGAGTTCCTGGCCTCATTGAGGTCACGCCATTTGCTAAACCTCCATCACCTAAAGGAATGCCGGCTGTGGTTTGCGCGTGTGGCTGTGCATGTGGGTCTGGGCCATGGAATGCCACACTCACTTTTCTAGTCACAAGATCCTTCAGTCAGGGAAGCTTCCGTCCCAGATGGTCCCTCAGGAACTTTCCCTTTTTATGTCCCCTGCCCTTTTTATCATCTCTATTATTTTCCCCACAGGGTAAAGGGGAGGGCCTTTTATAAGACATCAGATTCAGTCAATTGAGCAGTCCAGGGGACTGGCTTGCATTTATAAAATGTTTTTCTTTCATCTTATTTCACTGTAAGACCACTGTTATGGGATCTGAAACGCTGAATGGAAATGGGTGCCCGCAACAAGGGGAAGTGAATTCAACTGGATGACTTCAGGCAGTAACGATTTGCATGCAGGACGTCCCTGCTCGTTCAGTGGTTAAGGATCCCCCTGTCAAAGCAGGGGACACGGGTTCAATTCCTGGTCTGGGAAGATCCCACATGCCATGGGGGCAGCTAAGCTGAAGCGCCGCAACTGCTGAGGCCTGTGCACCTAAAGCCCGTGCTCAGCAACAAGAGAAGCCACCACAGTGAGAAGCCAGCACACCGCAGAGAGAGGAGTCCCTGCTCGCCGCAACTAGAGAAAGCCCATGTGCAGCAATGAAGACTGAGTGCGACCAAAAATAAAAATGGAAAAATAATAAGATTAGAGTGAAACTCTGATTTGAGAAAATCAGTCCCTAAATTCCATTTATATAATTAAAGGCAAGCCAGCTTGAATTATTTAGATAATCTCCCAATTTATGGATTGGATTGGCTTAATCACTTGATCTGAGATTTATTTCTCAGAGACCATTTCCATAATCACTCAGGAAGTTCAAGGTTTGCCAGTTTTTCTCTTCAATTTTGGTTGGTGCCTGAAATTAGTATAAGAACTATTCTACCTAGTACTCTATCAATTAATTAGAACTGTGATACCATGTACATGGATATAAACTGCAATTAACCCAAAGAACTAAGCATCTTAAATAGTAAATTGTACATCTATGTTCTAAAAAGTACAACAGGAAATCTAACACCCTATTTTCTGGTATATGGTTAATTTTGTAACCACAGTTCCAAAAAGTATGTTTTATTTTTCTTTTCTCTTTAAGGAGAACCGAAACAAACAAACAAAAAACAAACAAACAAACAAGTCAGCCCATGTGGAAAAATCAAATCAGTCAACTCCACCTGTTCCCATGTAATTATACAAGTGATACCAAATCTGATCCTCAGATCAAACTTACAAGAAACTTTATACAGACACATTCAGGAGGGGCATGTTAATAAAAGTCATGGAAGAGGTGTTGGTGATGTGGCACTGCACCATTTTAGAAGTGTCATTTATTTCCTGCTTTGTCACAAAGTAAGTGTTTCCTCTATTTTTCCACTGATGCCCTTCTGAATTCATTTTTAAACATCTTTTAGAAATTGGAAAATGTATTTGCCAAGTTTACAATTTAATCATTTTCATGGGTTGTAAGTTTAAACCACAACTGTCTTTTCTACACGATATTATTCTAATCCTAGCACACAGTTGAAAGGAAATTGTTAGATTTACCTATCCCCAGTATTCATGGAATATTAATGCATTGGATTTGTCCTCTGTGGTTTTTCTTAAGTTTGTAGGAAAAGCAATGTGAATTTTAATTGGATCACATCATGTAGGAGATACAAAAGTTTTTAACATTTCATGCTATTCAGTAGAGTTTATGCTTGTTTTGCTGGTGATAATATCTAAAATTGCTTTTGGAAGCATAAATGCAAAATAAAAATCTCTCACTTGATTTTTAAAAGTCACCCTACAAAAGACTACAGTTTATCTTCTGGAATCTGAAGATGAGAAAAAATGTCGCCCCAAATTGAAGCTAAACCATAACACACAAAACTTGATTTTGTAGTCCAGATATTCCTTCTCCCCTTTGCCACACACATATCCCTAATTGTATTAGCTGAGGATCTCCAAAAAAACAAGTAATAATTATATATATAGTGTGTGTATATATATATACACACACACTAAGTCATTTTAGTCGTGTCTGACTCTTTGTGACCCTCTGGACTGTAGCCCGTCAGGCTCTTCTGTCCATGGGATTCTCCAGGCAAGAATTCTGGAATGGGTTGCTGTGCCCTCCTCCAGGGGGTCTTCCGGACCCAGGGATTGAACCTGGATCTCTTATGTCTCTTGTACTGGCAGGCAGGTTCTTTACCACTAGTGCCAGCTGGGAAGCCTATATACATTACACATATACATAGAGGGTAGGGCGGTGCTCATGGGATTATGGAGTCTGAGAAGTCCCAAGATCTGCAGTTGGCAGTCTGGAGACCTAGGAGATCCAACGAACCCAGAAGCACTGAAGGCTGAAGGAGATGTCCCAGCTAAAAGACAGTCAAGCAGAAAGAATGAATTTTTTCTTATTCTGCTTTTTGTTCTATTCCAGCCTTCAACAGATTGGATGAGGCCCACTGACATTGGGGAGGGCAATCTGCTTTCATTCAGTGAACATGTTCAGGCCAATATCTGTGCACCCTATGGCCCAGTCAAGTTGACATTTAAAATTAACCATTCTACTGATCAAATCATGGTAGGATATTGTTGTCAAAGGTTGTCAGAGAGCTTGCAAGCTACCTTGATATCTAGTCTCAGAAGAGCTCTAATGAGAGACAACTCATGCAAAAAACTATAGCATCTATCATTTCTATGGTTTAGCATACTTACCTCCTGCTGTCCTCTGATTCCTTGGAAAATACTTCCTGCACTCTATCCGCTTCTGATGGGATATCAGTTATGCTTTAGTAATGGTCCGTCCCAGTACTCAATTCCCCTGGGCACACTGAGTATAAACAGAAGCCTATTTTGCAAACAGGACCAAGGAGAGTCTTGCCTGGGATTGACACACACCTACAGAGAAAAATGTTGCTTTCTTTCTACTGGCTTGCAAACCAGGATGGTGTGAAGCTGTGGTTGCAAGTGGCCATCTTCTCTGGTCACATGGAAGAAACTGTAACAAAAAGTAAAGAGACTCTCATGCAGAGATAAGACGAGACAAACAGAAATAAGACATGGAGGGGAAGACAAACTATTCTGTCTGTCATCCCCTGTTCTTCAAAGAGAAGATTTGAAACTCTGGGTACATGGGCCTGAAGGCATCATTCCTGGACTTTTTTGTTAAGTGAGCTAATAATTTTTTTGTTTAAGTTCATTTGAATTGTGATCAAGAGAACCCTGACGGATACAAACTCTGCTTCTATGCTTCTATAAAAAATTCTTTATATTGATGCTGATACCCACATCCTGAGGATCGTCTGTCATTTGGTAGATTGCCCTTGTTGACCCAGCATACAGCTTTCGGTGGAGAGAACTGAGAGCCACAGGAGAGCATTATGATACTTGATCTTCCAGCAGAATTGGTCTTGGAGAACAGTGGAATGGCAGTGCCACAGCCCAGTTACCCCTTCCCAATAATAAGTCAACAAGCAACAAGACCGTAGGAAGGTTGCCTGGAACTAACACGATTTGAACTGCAGACATTTAAAGGCTGTAAGCCAATGGATACACCATTCATACTTCAGGAGGAATGATACCTAATCATTTCATACAAGGTAGCAGTTTTAGGACACAAATACTAATTAGATTTCCAGTAAGACTCCTCCCTACAAGAGGTCTAAAAGAGCATCACAGAGCCCCTGCTAAATGTGATGAAAGATAAAATGCAAAAGGTGATTAGAGGCAAACAAACTTGAAGGCACTGTTGAGATCCTTTATGAACTCAGACCTCCACCAACATCTGAGAAATAAATCAACATCTGATTTCATAGCTATACGCTATTCGAGGGCTGAGACTACATGTTTTGTAAGCAAAGGTGTTACAATAGTTCTTTTGCTAATTAAAAGTATTTTGTTAAAAAGAGGTTTCAAAAGGCATAGGATGTCATCTGGGTCCCTCGGATGAGTCGCGGCCTCCTGCCTTCTGTCCCCCACCCCACATACCCTGCATCATAGCATAGCCTTTCATTAGAGCACACATTATTCAGTGTCCCAATTATAACATCAGCCACACAGCACAGCATTCTGCAAATGGTGGGCTGGTTGGATTGTGTTGTCAGCAATTTAATATAAGAAAAGACATAGAAATGGCTGTATAATCTGGAGGAGGGAGTCATTCTCTTTTGTTATAGTATAAAAACTTAAAAAATATTCTCAAGATAGATATTAAAAAGGAAAACGAGGAACCTCACTTCTTGGAATGACCATCTTCCCATTACAGATTTTGCTCTCTTATCCTTTTCAAACTGATTCCATATCTTTGCCCAAAAGGTCCCTGTGTAGCCAGACTAAGGAAGTCAAAGCTTTTCCATCTTCTAGAGAATCCTAGTCAGTAAATATAATGACATAAAAAAAAAGTCATCATTAAAAGTCAGATTTGGGTCAACATTTTTTTTCCCATGACTCATATATTTTCTCGGATGCTCCGGATCCACAGAATAACCCCAAATACTACATCTCTCAGTCATGGCGTTTGAATGGTACTAGCACAATTAGCAATCATCAACCCACACTCGATTCATTCATTACAGCTGAACTCCCTATACAGATAGACGTCACACTGAACAATGGCTTCACGTATTCCATCAGCTCTTCCACAGCACAGAGCTCTGGCAATTCACTCCCTCCAATGAGGTCCTCAGCACAACCCAGATAGTCTACCAGACTAGGACTCTAAAGGAATGCTTCCTCATGGATTCACTGCAAGTGATTTGAGAAGGTTCCTTCTGAAAATGGGAAGATACAGCTCCAAAAGAATTCACTTCCCTTTCTGTAAACCTTGGGATTTTCATGTGGAAATAATCTATACAGATTTAATGTCCTCAGCATTTATTCATGTCTGTGGATTTCCTTCCAACACCCACACACATTTCCCACATCCTGCTTCTCTGGAAAAGCAGAATATTCTAGGTCTGCTCAGAGTGGAGCATAATGGAGTAATTGTTTCACAGTTTCCACCAGTTCAGTTCAGTTCAGTTGCTCAGTTGTGTCCGACTCTTTGCAACCCCATGAATCGCAGGACTCCAGGCCTCCCTGTCCATCATCAACTCCAGGAGTTTACTCAAACTCATGTCCATTGAGTCCGTGATGCCATCCAGCCATCTCATCCACTGTCATCCCCTTCTCCTCCTGCCCTCCATCTTTCCCAGCATCAGGGTCTTTTCCAATGAGTCAGCTCTTCGCATCAGGTGGCCAAAGTACTGGCATTTCAGTTTCAACATCAGTCCTTCCAATGAACACCCAGGACTGATCTCCTTTAGGATGGACTGGTTGAATCTCCTTGCAGTCCAAGGGACTCTCAAGAGTCTTCTCCAACACCACAGTTCAAAAGCATCAATTCTTTGGTGTTCAGCCTTCTTCACAGTCCAACTCTCACATCCATACATGACTACTGGAAAAACCATAGCCTTGACTAGATGCACCTTTGTTGGCAAAGTAATGTCTCTGCTTTTAATATGCTATCTAGGTTGCTAATAACTTTCCTTCCAAGGAGCAAGCGTCTTTTAATTTCATGGCTGTGGTCACCATCTGCAGTGATTTTGGAGCCCCAAAAAATAAAGTCAGCTACTGTTTCCCCATCTATTTGCCATGAAGTGATGGGACCAGATGCCATGATCTTAGTTTTCTGAATGTTGAGCTTTAAGCCAACTTTTTCACTCTTCACTTTCACTTTCATTAAGAGGCTCTTTAGTTCTTCTTCACTTTCTGCCATAAGGGTGGTGTCATCTACATATCTGAGGTTACTGATATTTCTCCCGGCAATCTTGATTCCAGCTTGTGTTTCTTCAAGTCCAGCATTTCTCATGATGTACTCTGCATATAAGTTAAATAAGCGAGGTGACAATATACAGACTTGAGGTACTCCTTTTCCTATTTGGAACCAGCCTGTTGTTCCATGTCCAGTTCTAATTGTTGCTTCCTGACCTGCATATAGGCTTCTCAAGAGGCAGGTCAGGTGGTCTGGTGTTCCAATCTCTTGAAGAATTTTCCACAGTTTATTGTGATCCACACAGTCAAAGGCTTTGGCATAGTCAATAAAGCAGAAATAGATGTTTTTTTTCTGGAACTCTCTTGCTTTTTCAAGGATCCAGTGGATGTTGGCAATTTGATCTCTGGTTCCTCTGCCTTTTCTAAAACCAGCTTGAACATGTGGAAGTTCATGGTTCACGTATTGCTGAAGCCTGGCTTGGAGAATATTAAGCATTACTTTACTAGCATGTGAGATGAGTACAATTGTGTGGTAGTTTGAGCATTCTTTGGCATTGCCTTTCTTTGGGATTGGAATGAAAACTGACCTTTTCCTGTCCTGTGGCCACTGCTGAGTTTTCCAAATTTGCTGGCATATTGAGTGCAATACTTTCACAGCATCATCTTTCAGGATTTGAAATAGCTCAACTGGAATTCCATCACCTCCACTAGCTTTGTTCATAGTGATGCTTTCTAAGGCCCACTTGACTTCACATTCCAGGATGTCTGGCTCTAGGTGAGTGATCACACCATCGTGATTATCTAGGTCATGAAAATCTTTTTTGTACAGTTCTTCTGTGTATTCTTGCCACCTCTTAATATCTTCTGCTTCTGTTAGGTTCCTACCATTTCTGTCCTTTATTGAGCCCGTCTTTGCATGAAATGTTCCCTTGGTATCTCTAATTTTCTTGAAGAGATCTCTAGTCTTTTCCATTCTGTTGTTTTCCTCTGTGTTTTTGCATTCATCCCTGAGGAAGGCTTTCTTATCTCTCCTTGCTATTCTTTTGAACTCTGCATTCAAATGGGTATATCTTTCCTTTTCTCCTTTGCTTTTTGCTTTTCTTCTTTTCACAGCTATTTGTAAGGCCTCCTCAGACAGCCATTTTGCTTCTTTGCATTTCTTTTTCTTGGGGATGGTCTTGCTCCCTGTATCCTTGCAATGTCATGAACCTCCATCTATAGTTCTTCAGGCACTCTGTCTATCAGATCTAGTCCCTTAAGTCTATTTCTCACTTCCACTGTATAATCATAAGGGATTTGATTTATGTCATACCTGAATGGTTTAGTGGTTTTCTCTACTTTCTTCAATTTCAGTCTGAATTTGGCAATAAGGAGTTCATGATCTGAGCCACAGTCAGCTCCCAGTCTTGTTTTTGCTGCCTGTATAGAGCTTCTCCATCTTTGGCTGCAAAGAATATAATCAATCTGATTTCAGTGTCGACCATCTGGTGGTGATATCCGGTTCCTATAGGCTCTGCTTTCCAGTGGGCCCTCCAGCCCACTCTGCCCTTCCACCAAGTGGTGGCTTGCACTCTCCTGTAGTCCAATTGGACTCAGGTTCTTCCTCCCTTCCTCTCATATGGCTGGGTGCGTAGACCCTGACCCCTGCCACTTCTGGTTCCTCTTTCTCTTTTCTTATATGAATACCTTCCCATTGTTCCTTATGCTGTATGTCCTTTTTTTTTTTTTTTTTAATTTATTGTGTTTTTTGGCTGTGCTGGGCATCATTGCTGCATGGGCTTTTCTCCAGTTGCAGTGGGTGGGGACTGCTCCCTAGTTGCAGTGTGTGTGCTTCTTATTGCTGTAGCTTCTCTTGTTGTGGAACATGGACTCTAGGGCACACAGGCTTCCGTAGTTGTGGCTCACAGGCCCTAGAGTATGGGGCTCAGCAGTTGTGGCACACAAGCTTAGTTGCTCCTCGGCATGTGGAATCTTCCAGAACCAGGAATCGAACCCATGACTCCTATATTGGCAGGCAGATTGTTTACCATTGAGCCACCAGGGAAGCCCCTGTTTTGATCATCTGCCAGTTCATCACACATGGTTGAATTCTAATCCTCTCCAGAGTTAAACTAATGAATGTGTTCTCTCTTTTACCACAGAAGATAAATTATTTTTTCCTTGACATCAAATGCCTTAAATAGCTACTTCAGAAACCCAAAGGGATAAAAGTAAGAACCTAAGCCAAGAAAACCCACCAAAACCACTCCCCACCAAAACAACCCAGAAACACTGTTACAAAGGGTCAAAATGTTGTCTCTCTTCTACTGAAATTTATTTTTCTATTTTCTCATATATTTGAATCTGATTTTTTCCCTTGGAAGAGGTGGGCGAGCTTTCTACACTTTGAATTTACTTCTAAAGTATTAAAGTCAACATTACCAAACATTTTAAGGCTTGCTTTATAGTTTATAAACATTACTGAATTTAGTATACACATATGATTCAAAAGTAGTTAAGTAGACCCCAGATAAATACTCATGTATTCAACAAAATATGTCCTTATACCAGAAGAAGGGTTAGTGACAAAAGGCCAACAATTTTTGAATATTCTATGGAAAATGGATGCTTTGGTGCAAGAAGGGATATGTATAAAACAGAAAGCTGGAATGGTATAAGTATGGAGTGGCATGGTCTAGATATAATGGTGGTGGAGGACAAGAGGAGAGGGATTTGAGAGTGGGTGTAAAATCAACAGCCTATGCTGATGGACAGGATCTTGGGTTTGGGCAGGACATAATTTCAAAAGTGTGAGGTGTCAAGGAACTGGAAGTTTCTGGATGTGCTAACTGGATAGTGAAAGTACTGTTCCTGAAATTAGGAAAGGGTGGAAGAGAGCATGTAGGGGAAGTAGGTTAGGAGTTTGGTTTTAGACAGGTTGAGTTTGAGATACGCCTCAATTCATCCCAAAGGAGATATCAGGCAGGCAGTTGGATGGATGTACACGTCTGGAAGTCAGATGAGTGGTCTGTGCTGGAAATACAAACGTGGAAGTTGCCACTGTGTGGTTGTTAAGACCATGAAAATAGACGTGGCCATCTGGAGTGGAGTTGTAGAATGACAAGAGTCCCTGGGAAAGTGCTTCTGGAAGGAGAAACTATCAAAAGGGATGAAGAAGCTAGGGCCACACAGCTAGAAGGCATTGGGGGAGACTGCAATAAAACAGATAATAAAACAGATGCTCTAAATATAAAAGCAATGCAAATATGGCTAATGATACTAAAGTCACATAAAAGCTCTTTGTACTTACGGACATGGACTTAAAAGCTGTTTCTGTGCCTAGGTGATTGAAGTTACAGGAAACTGGAAGGGAGGTATGGAGAGCAGAGTGGTTGACATTATCCCAGTGCTTTAGAGACCTCACTGTATTTAACCCTCATAGTAACTCTAACAAATGAGGATGCTAACATTCAGGGAGGTAGACAAGAGGACTCACCCAAGTTCACACAGCGCTGGGAGGCAGCAAGAGCTAGAACTCAACACCCAAGGTTAGAGAGAATGGATTGAATTTGGTTGTCGATAATCTTTTTCTTAAAAATGAATGATGAAAATACTCTTTCTAAAAGTGACCTCAGAATAAATTTGCAAGTCACCTCTGAAATAATCAAAATAAAGAAATAACAGGTGATCATGTTCCATTAAAGACATTTTATTGATGTATGAACTATTTTTTGAAGGGTTGTTATAATACAGGTCATTACATACACCCTGCAATGTGGTCACCCTGCTTCCACTTTGCAGAGCCATCCCTTAGAACACTTTCAGCTGTATGATCGCCCTTGGTTATGCTGTTGTATTCATTTTCATAACTCTAAATGATATGTGGGTGGATACAGCCCAGTTACAGATGCTCATTCTCCCCTCTCTTCCTAGCCAATACAATTATATCATGGTTTTATAGAAAATCATGTTATATATCAGCATAACTTAGTATTTACTGTTCATAGAGACAGATGTAACATATTTATATTTTCTCTTCAGTTAATAACTGCCTCATTTAACTTGCATGCTTTTTAAGAAACCAATTCCTTTTTTAAGTCTTTATTGGATTTGTTACAGTATTGCTTCTATCTTTATGTTTTGGTGTTTTGGCCCCAAGGCATGAGGGATCTTAGTTCCCAGACCAGGGATTAAACTTGCACCCCCTGAATTGGAAGGCAAGCCGTCAACCACTGGACCATCAGGGAAGTCCCTTAATACACCCATGCTTAATTTTCCAGCCTAATTACCTCCTTAGTGTTGCTGTAAGCCAATGACCCGTTGTTTCAAAATACTGAAGCTTTTCAGCTAAGTCCTGTTCCCCAGCACTTTCATGCCTAGTTATGTTTTTATTCTCCTCTATTCACTTTCTGTCTCCCAGGTTTTCTTGGAGGGGTGCTCTTCTCTCAGGCTCTCACTGCATCCTCTTTCAAATGGAATCTATTATCAGAGGATGGAAAGCAATCTGATACCTGTCCAGAGTCATTGACACTTTGAGCACTGGTTCCCTCAGCTGTGAAATGTAAGACTTGTTTCCTGCAGCAGGCAGGTGAATAAAGGACAGAGGGATCCTATTTGCACCTTGAAATCAGTCTAAGAGGCCATCGTGTGTCACCGTGGGTGTTGGAGTGTTGCCTTGTCACTCTCATAAGCACTGGCATCTTGATTTAAGACAATAACTTAACTTTCCACAAGGACCTTCCCTCCAAAAGACGGGTACCAGAGTCATTCCTAGCTACCGAAATACTCAAGTGAAAACTGACTTCAAAATCATCTGTAAACTCTATATATTATTAATCTTTCATTAAACCAAATCATTCCTTAAAATGTAATTTATGTTCAGTAACTTGTTTTTCCTAGTTGTTTAAAGCACATTATAAATATTTTATAAGCGACTGCTGTCACTATTTCAGAAATATAACATCAGGGGATTTTACATTCATCCTTAGGAAAATCATTACGCAGTAAGTTTTAGAGCCAAGAAAACTGGTTTACAGTCACTATTCATTCGTCTTTGAAAGGACTATTGTGACTTTAGAAAAATCAAGCAATTTTAACTATGTAAACTGAAAAGATATGTTTAGATTGGATTTCAATTGGATTGTTCAATCTAATTGTCAATCACTCTAATAGAGACCTAGGCCGGACTTTATAAGGGATCCCATTATCTTGATCTAAAGACAGTGACAATCTCTGGCTAAGGATGGCACACAGACCACAGAACAGTAGGTGGATAAAGACTAAGTTGTCAGATCTCTTCTGATCAAATTCTACTAACAGAAATTCCCTGGCCTACCTGTAGGCTAGGTCAGTTACTCTCACACTGAGGTCCCAGCCCTGGCAGCACCAGAATCTCTTAAGAATTTGGTGGGAAAGTTCTGAGGCCCCATTGGAGACCTCCTAAGTCAGAAATTCTGTGAGCAGGGCCTGGATCCTTCGTTCTCAAATTTTAGTACATGGCACCATCTGGACACCCATTGCAGGGATCGACCCTAATGCAATAGTTCCAAGGCGACACTGGAGCTGCTGGGTCTGGGGACCACACTTTTTGAACTGATGCCCTAGACAAAAGAAATACCATATGAATTAAATGGGTTACTAAATGCAAGATGACTCTCTTTGTCCCATGAGTTTGTCAGGGGAACTTATCTGATTTCCTTTGGATGTGTGCACACTTAGGGAAGAAAAGGGGAGAGTCAATCCTGGAACACACACTCATATGACACCTACTCTGTGGCAAGCACGAGAAAGACAAGGACCATATCCTGGAGTTCACACACCAGCAGGGGACAATGACTATATATATATACACACAGACAAACAATACATTTTTTTTACTTTTTATTTTATATTGGAGTATAGCTGATTAACAATGTTGTGACAGTTTCAGGTGTACAGTGAAGGGACTCAGTCATACGTATACACGGATCCATTCTCCTCCAAACTCCCCTCCCATCCAGGCTGCCACTAACACTGAACAGGGTGTCCTTCTCCAGAAGGTTTTCCTGACCCAGGGATCTAACCCGCATCTCCTACATCATCAGGTAGATTCTCTACCAGGGAAGCCTGGAAGTGAGGATACTATCATTTTTAACGAATGACATTTTGCTTACTCCAGATGGCATGAACTTAGCAGAGGTAAAAGAACAGAAAGAACACTCTAAACACGTGTTGTTCCATAAACAACATATGCAGGTGGAGACCCAGGGCATGACAGGAGCATGGCATTTAAAAAGGTGAGCCAACTACAGTGGGATCTGAGTAAGAAAGTGAAGGAAAATATGGTGAAAGAGGAGGATGGCATTCAGGAGACAGGGTCGCCAGAAGACACACATTTGTAAACAAATGAATTATAATCGTAATTTTGACAGAGGAGATTAATGAAAACAAAAATAAGCCACCAATATATGCTGGGATCATATTAAAATTAACATCCTCCAAAACTTTTAAACAGGTAATGGGCAGACATATCCAACTCTCAAAGTGTCCATTTCACTTCCTAATAATGATTTATCTATTGCTGGGAATACTTACAGTTAGACTGAGGTTTCCAAGATTTCTGCCAGAAATATCAATAGAAGAAAGGTCACTATGCTTGAAAGCTACATGATAGATGAAGAGCTTTTAGTAGGAGAAAGGAAAGTTTCTGTGTTATTTTTCTTACCCAGGCAAACTACTTTTTATCTATTTGATATGATAATAATTTTTAAAGGATAATTTATCATTATGAGAAAACATTACACAGAAATTGCAATGCAGAAATATTTCCTCTTTGGCATCTAAAATGTTCTGAAAGACACCCAGGAAGATCACTGGTACATAAGATAACTTGCTTAGTTTGCCCTTGGGAAGACTCTAGAAGGGACTACTATTTTGGGTTTAAATGCAGTTCTCTGAGCCGAAGAGGTTCTCAGGCAGCCTGAAATTCCTGACATTACCTGAAAAGTTAATGTCCATGTAAGTCCATTTTCCAGGTCCATTGTTTTGAGAGAAGGAGATTGTGGCTTTAATCAAAGAATTCTCACTTTAAAAAGCATAAGCTTCTTCAGACAGTAAAACTGTATGATAGTGAGTTAATTCCTAGGCAGATTGATAAGAAGTCTGGGGTCCCCGAGAAGGAGAAAGGAGTCTGGGGCTCTAGAAGTGGAGATAGGGGTCTGGGGTTCTCAAGGAGGAAGAAAGGACAAAATCTTTTTTTTTTTTTTTCCCTCTACATTCCTTAGTCTTAGTCACATAAAACATTTTTTCTTTAAACCCAGAACTGATGATTACACAACAAACAACTCAGTTTAAACTCTGTACTGCTGCTGCTGCTGCTAAGTCGCTTCAGTAGTGTCTGACTCTGTGCGACCCCACAGATGGCAGCCCACTAGGCTCCTCTGTCCCTGGGATTCTCCAGGCAAGAACACTGGAGTGGGTTGCCATTTCCTTCTCCAATGCATGAAAGTTAAAAGTGAAAGTGAAGTCACTCAGTCATGCCTGACTCTTAGCGACCCCATGGACTGCAGCCTACCAGGCTTCTTCATCCATGGGATTTTCCAGGCAAGAGTACTGGAGTGGGGTGCCATTGTACTAGGTATTATATAATAACAATGTATCCTGCTTGAGGACAGTTTCTCCTTCCTGAAAACCTTCTGACTAATCCTGATATCTTAAAATGTATATTATGGGAGTGGGTCTGGTAAAATTTTCACAAACTTGAGACTTTCTTTTGATTTATTGTAAAAATCAAAAACTATATGACTCCTTGGCTAACACTAGCGAGAGGGGCACTCTCCATTCCCCTTCTGATATCTGTGTCAGAAGCTTTCTCTGTCCCCTTTTATACTTTAATAAAACTCTGCTACACAAAAGCTCTTAAGTGATCAAGCCTGGTCCTTGGTCCGGAAGCTAAATCTTCTTCTTCGGAGATCACCAAACCGACATTGTACACCATAAGCATCAATAGTATAGTGGCGGATCCATGTCATCATACATGTGTCCAAGCCTACAGACTGTACAACACCAAGAGTGAACTCTAATGTATGTTATAGACTTTGGGTGATAATGATGTGTTGCTGGAAGTTCAAAGATGTATAAGCATGAAAGCAGGAACACCATCACAACTGAGAATCACCATACACATTTTGGTAAATATCTTTCAGATTCTCACATCTCTCTTTCTACCTCTATACACACTCACGTGTACACACACACACACAGAGGTGGTTGTTGTTCAGTTGCTCAGTCATGTCTGACTCTTTGCGACCCCACAGACTGCAGCACGCCAGGCTTCCCTGTCCTTTACCATTTCCTGGAGCTTGCTCAAACTCATGTCCATTGAGTTGGTGATGCCATCCAACCATCTCATCCTCTGTTGCCCACTTCTCCTCTTGCCTTCAATCTTTTCCAGCATCAGGGTCTTTTCCAATGAGTTGGCTCTTCACATCACATGGCCAGAGTATTTGAGCTTCAGCTTCATCATCAGTTCTTCCAATGAATATTCAGGGTTGATTTCCTTTAGGATGGACTGGTTTGATCTCTTTGCAGTCCAAGGGACTCTCAAGAGTCTTCTCCAGCACTGATTCGAAAGCATAAATTCTTTGGTGCTCAGCCATCTTTATGGTCCAACTTTCACATCCATACAGGTTAAATGTATATATTTACATAAGAATAACTTTTCATAGAAAGAATACTCAAAATATGTTATAAATCAAATTTTATGATACTGGCACAATTTATATATGGTTGGTCTCACTAATGTTATTTTCTGTTGGCATTTTTTTTTAATGATAAAATGAACATTATAGTGGCTACATCATTTTACAGTCATTTTCTCCTTCGGAAAAAATGTCAGGATGTTATTTCTGCTTCAATGTATAAAATCATGGGGACTTCCTTGATTGTCCAGTGGTTAAGACTCCTCTCTCCCAATGCAGGGGGACCAGGTTCAATCCCTAGTCAGGGAACTAGATCCCCTATGTCATAACTAAGAGCCCAAGTAATGCAACTAAGACCTGGTGCAGCCAAAAAAAAAAGAAGTATAAAATCATTATTCAACATTGTATATCAACATCAAGCATATTTCTGTTGGACATTTAACCACTGGACACTTGCATTAAGGTTTTTTTTGCTAATCTCATAGGTTATATACCAGACCCTGTTGTTAATGCATGATATTAATCTCAGTAGTCAGTTTGAACATCATTGTTAACTTAAAAATACCTTCTTTTGATAAGTGCCTCTATTCTAATCTTTATTGAAATATTTCTTTTATTAATTGAATTTCAAGGCTCTTTTCAAATTATAGCAAGTTATATATTCTGACAACATATATTTTCCGTTTATAACTTTAACCTTACATTTTAGCTAGTATAGACTAAATCATTCTAACAACTAGATCTCTAAACTTATAATGGCTCTTCAGTGAAGTGATTTTGGGACCTAGATGCTTGGATCCTGTGACTTTACTGTCAGAAAAAGACCCAAGCATCTGTGACATCTGCCTTACCATCATCTACCTCCAGCTGAGGTGGGAAGAGAGCATGGGGGAAGTACACTGGCCTTTCATGATTCTTGGCCCAGAAATCAGCATGCATTGCTTTCACTTATATTTCACTGACCACACTTAGTGGCAAATGTGATGGGGAAATTTAGTCCCTGATTGGGCTGTTACATTCCATGTACAACTGTATACTACAGAAAGGATGGATAAAATTTAGGAAAACAGATACAATTTCTTTAAATTTTTATTTATTTATTTACATTTCTAAATTTTTGGCCACCCTGGGTCTTTGTTGCTTTGAGCAGACTTTCTCTAGTTGCAGCAAGCAGGGATTGCTCTCTAGTTGCAGGAAGCAAGCTTCTTATTGAGCCTCATGGGATTCTCTCACTGTGGAACATGCACTCTAGGCACACATGCTTCAGTAATTGTAGAGCACAGACTCAGCAGTTCCAGCGTGCACACTCTAGGGCTCAAGGGCTCAGTAGCTGTGGAACACAGCACGTGGAATCTTCCCAGACCAGGAGTCAAACTCGTGTGCCTGCATTAGCAGGCAGACTCTTATCCACTGTGCCACCAGGGAAGTTCCATAGATACAATTTCTGATATAACTCACTTGAACTATTTTGGCAAGCAGAAGTTTCAAAGTTTTATGAAGTTAAATCAATCATTCTTTTTCTTTGCTAATTATTTTCAGATTCACTGCATGGGAGCATGGAGACTGAGCAGAAAGTGGTAACCTAGAACTTGCAACAGTCTTCTCTCTCACTGGGCTAGGGAGACAGTAATTGGAGTTCAGAGCTTTTCAGGGCAATCAGGACTTAAAAGATCAAGATCCCAGGAAAAAAGGGAACCTACAGAAAACGAAGTCCACCCTTCTTTAGATATCCTGCCCTCAGTACATTTCAGATCAGATCAGATCAGATCAGTTGCTCAGTCGTGTCCGACTCTTTGCGACCCCATGAATCGCAGCACACCAGGCCTCCCTGTCCATCACCAACTCCCGGAGTTCACTCAGACTCACGTCCATCGAGTCAGTGATGCCATCCAGCCATCTCATCCTCTGTCATCCCCTTCTCCTCCTGCCCCCAACCCCTCCCAGCATCAGAGTCTTTTCCAATGAGTCAACTCTTCGCATCAGGTGGCCAAAGTACTGGAGTTTCAGCTTTAGCGTCATTCCTTCCAAAGAAATCCCAGGGCTGATCTCCTTCAGAATGGACTGGTTGGATCTCCTTGCAGTCCAAGGGACTCTCAAGAGTCTTCTCTAACACCACAGTTCAAAAGCATCAATTCTTCGGCGCTCAGCCTTCTTCACAGTCCAACTCTCACATCCATACATGACCACAGGAAAAACCATAGCCTTGACTAGACGGACCTTTGTTGGCAAAGTACTGTCTCTGCTTTTGAATATGCTATCTAGGTTGGTCATAACTTTCCTTCCAAGGAGTAAGCGTCTTTTAATTTCATGGCTGCAGTCACCATCTGCAGTGATTTACTGACCCCTTAACCAGTGAAAGCATGGTGAGAGGCTCTGAGAAACCACGCAGAAAACAGCTTCTTAAAGGCTAATCCTTTAAGCAAAGAACACAGTGATTAGATGGTTCCAGGAAGATGGAATTTTGAGCTCACCAGGGAGCAATGGCCCAGGTCGAGAAGGAATGAGAGCCTGAAGGGGCTATCTCTAGAAGTAACAGCAGATCAAAAACAGAGGAGCTTAACCAGCTATAACTGCCTACCAGAATAAAATTAAATTTCTTAAAATTAATATCTGGTAATGCCATGGAAAGCTCTCCATATCTATTTATGACTAGAGAGATAAACTGGTTACAGGGAACCAGGAATGATTCAATACTTTCCTTTCTCCTTCCTTCATTTTTTGGTTTTACTTGGAACACTGAAAGAATGCTGGCTAACTGCCTTGGAGATGTAAGGTTATTTGTTTTTGCTTATTTTTTTTATTTTCCAGAGGACATGATTTGCTTGTCCTACTGTGAGTTAAGCAGCCTGTGTGTATTGCATGCACTGCCCCCCACACCAAAAAAGTGTTCTTTCTTCCTCTTTACCTTTTGTGGGCCACAGAGACCCTACAATTCTGGGACAGTTGGGGGTTCACATTTGATTTGGCTCTGGTTATAAGCTGGAATTTTTACAAATAAAGAATTTATTACTGCCATCTAAAAACAAATTGTAAAACAATTATTTAGGTATTTGCAACTGGTTTAGGTATTTGATATGAAAATGTAGTCCCGTTCCTTTATTTTAATGCTACTATATAACTGGGGGCAAAAATGCATTCTCCTCAACTCTACATGTTCCACACCTGCTTTTTGTCATTAACACTAAATGTGCTAATTTTCTTGTTTTTAAATCAGTTTTACTTTAAAAAACTTATTTTTGTTACATTCTACAAATACCTTCCATTTACATTTTTTAGAAAAAATCTGAAGAGGGAAAAAGCCATGTAAGCTGAAACCTTTTCTACTTCTAACAAATAAGCAGGGAATAAATCTGCTTGTATAACGTGTTTTTGGGGAAAAAAAATTAATTTCTAATTACACCTTGGTAAATCAACTTTATTTCTTCAGCAAAATGGGTTTTTAAGAAATATAATAATGTGAGATTCTGGAAATGGAAGGCATGACAAAAAGTGCCAAGCCCTTTTTACACTGTACTGCCATCCTATTGTATTTCAGCTTGTGTACAGCGTATTAGAATTACATTGTATGAATGCTGTACAAAAAGTAAGAGTCAATTTAAAATTTAAGGTCATTAGTGGTATCAAAACAAATTGTCTGATCTGAAATAGAGTCCTCCATCTTCTCCAACACATACAGAAATTAAATGCGTGTCAAATACAACTGAAAATAGCTGGACATTTCGATAAACATAAAAACTGTGTCCTATAAAAGTGAACTAAACCCTGTGGGGCCGCTGGGGGACAAAATAACTACTTTTGAGTTTACTATTGTCTTAAGGATTTTCATGAAAGAGGTTTTTTTAAATTTTGTATTTATTTGAAACATTTGATAGTTAGTTCCTAAACAGAACTGTTTGACTCACCATAAAGTAGAGAAAATAAATACATTTTTAAGGTGTGGATTTCTGTTCTATTTAGATTTTAAAAGTTTGCTAATTTCACCCCCATTCTTTTTGTAACAGAACCAATTCAGAAATTCGTGGTGGATCAGTTTGAGAATCATTTTATTTTACTAGTACAGATTTCAATTTTATGGGTATGTTACTTTTCAAATGTATAATAGATATGCTCTGTCTTTATACTAACTCATTCCATTTTAATTTTTACTGAGATTCTCATCTGTTTATCTAAATCTTTGATGCTTCAAGCCCATGCATATTTCCAAAGCAGAATTCATTTTGTGCTTTGAAAGCATTGAACAAACCAGAAAATGCATCACACCATATTCTGAGATGAAAAAGGCTGAATTTGTGTGATTTTTTTTCCAGTAAAAATATTTAAAGTTTTATGAAGTGATATTACATATATTCTACAATTCAATTAAGAATTAATAGATATGCTAACAAGACCTGTGACTAAAAACAAAGAGAAAAAAGGGACTATAAACAGACCCAGAGGTGATTCAGATATTGAACCCATGCATTAGTAACCCATAATAAATATTTTCAAGAAAACAGGTAAAAAATCATCAGATATTAATGATTTCACAATGACTTCTTCCAAATATGTGAGGAATTAGGCTAGCTTTGACAATAAAACCTGACAAGTCATAACTAGAAAGGAAAATTCCAGGCAAATTTTTCTCATAATGATATATAAATTTTTAACAAATATTGTCAAAGTAAATTGTATATGAAAAAATAATACTATATCATGATCAAATTGGTTTTATTCTGGGAATGCAGAGTTGGTTTAACATTTAAAAATTAATTTAAGTCACCACATTAAAAGAAGAACTCAAAAAGCTGATCATCTCAAAAAACTCAGAAAAAGAATATAGTAAAATCCTACAGCCATTAATGATTAAAAAAAAAATTGGGGTAATAGGAATATAAAATTCTTGAATCTGACAAAGCATTTATAAAAGGTATCTAAGAAAACATTTATATGCAAAGTTATAATATTGAAAGTCGTCACCGTGACTTTGGACATAAGTTCAACACTGTACTGGAGATCCTAACCAATAGAAAAAAGAAAAAATAGGGAAAGAGAAAGGATTAGGGATTGTAAATAAACAAATAAAATATCTACTTTTTATAGATGATGTAATTGAAGCAGTGGGTAATCTATCAGAATAACTTTATTGCATTTCTATACACTAGCAATAATTAGAAATGAAATTCTTAAGACAGATAGCATTCATAATAACATCAAAAATATCAATACATAGGGATGTATCTAGTAAAAGTTTTTCAAAATGTCTACACAGAAAGCTATAGAACATTCTTGTTTGAAATTAAGGAAATTCAATATTATTAGAAAAGCACATTGCATTTAAGAACTGGAAAACTCAATGTTGACAATATCATTGTTCCCCCACTGCAATGCAAGCTCAGTCAAAATACCAATAGGATATTTTAAAATGAAACTTGACAAGCTGTTTCTAAAACTTACATAGAAAAATGCAAAGGGGTCTTAGTTAAAACATCCTCGATGAAGAAGAACATTGCAGGAGGACTTATTTTTACTGACTGCAAGAAGGCAATGGCACCCCACTCCAGTCCTCTTGCCTGGAAAATCCCATGGATGGAGGAGCCTGGTAGGCTGCAGTCCACGGGATCGCTAAGAGTCATGACTGAGCGACTTCACTTTCACTTTTCAGTTCCATGTATTGGAGAATTGGAAATGGCAACCCACTCCAGTGTTCTTGCCTGGAGAATCCCAGGGATGGAGGAGCCTGGTGGGCTGCAGTCTATGGGGTTACACAGAGTCGGACACGACTGAAGCGACTTAGCAGCAGCATCAGCAAGTCTCATTATAAAGCTATTTAAGAGAGTGTGTTCTCACTCCCAGTGCAGAAGGCCTGGGTTCTATCCTGATCAGGGAATTAGGTCCCTCACACCATAACTAAAGATCCTGCATGCCCCAGCTAAAACCCAGCTCAGCCAAATAAACAAATAAATACATATTTCTAAAAAAAGAGAGAGTGTGTTGCTGAAGCAAGGATAAAAGAACAGATCAAGGGAATAAATAGATAGCTGTATAAAAAGGCTACAGGTATAGGGGTGTTTGGTTTATGAGAAGGAACTGGGGGGGGGATGGAAAAAGAACAGTGTTTGTAATAATAATGATAATGGAAAAATCGGGTATCCATATAGGAAAAAATGAACTTGATTACTATCTCATACCATACACAAAACTAATTACAGTTAAAGTAGAGATATGTGAATGACAAAACACTAATAATTTACAATGCCAGAAAGATTCAGATGTCTATTACATTGTTCCTCAAAACTGTGACTACTGAAGACCATACACAGCCACAACTTTCTGGGTATCTTCAGATGACTTCATGGAAACTCAAACATAACTCTCCACCTCTCCCCCTAATAAATCCTGCAGAAGCTTTCAACTGCCATCACACAGTGGTAAGCCAGGAATTCCATGGCATCCCAGTGGTTAGGACTCTGAGCTTTCACTGCAGGGGACCCATGTTCCATCCCTGGTCTGGGAACTAAGAATCCACAAACCACCCAGTTCAGACAAAAAAAAAAAAAAAGGTAGGGGGAACAGTTGTAAGACAAAATTAGAGTCTGGACATTTTAGTCTGATGTGTTTGAAGGGAGTGGATGTGAAAGCAAGGAAATGAAGAAGCCCTAGCAAGAGGTTTTGAAACTTTAAATAATGTTGTTAGTTTTGAAATGGAGAGAAAGGTGCACATCAAAAAGACATTTCAAGAGGACTTGGCCATTGGGTTGATAGTGTTGGCAAAATGGGGAAAAGTCATAATGACTCATAGGTTCTGAGGCTTAATGATATCATTAACAAGGGCAGAAAATCAGAAAGGCAAGCTGCTTTGGGGCAGATACTGATTGAGTTTGAGTTGATGGTAGGATATCCAAAGAGAAATGCTCAAAATGATGGTAGAAATAAGCTACTGGAAGTGAAGAAAGGGGCCAGGTCTAGAGTGATAGAGTAGAATGTCAGTAATGTCTGCAGATAAATGACACATGGCTGGCTACTCACTGTCTGTCCCAATTCTCTCCCATCCATTCATTGAGTGATGACTGTGGTGTCATCTGCGTAAGACCAGCTGGTTTTGGAGAGGAAGGGAAAGCTAGTGCTGGTAAAAACGGGAACAGACAATTCTTCAGAAGGCTGCCTGTGAGTAACTCTTAAGTCCCACAGATACTGAGCAAAATTTTGAACTGAGCTTGTCTTAAGGCCTTCCAGATAAAGAGATGTATTAATAGATTCTGGCAAACTACTCCATTATTCCGCGAGCATTGGAGTCTGTCACGTGCTTTCTCTCAACAGTTAAGCTAACCCTCACCCAGCAGAATATCAATGGATGAAGCTTCACCTGTGATTCCCAGGTGGTGCGGGGGTAAAGAACCCGCCTGCCAGTGCAGGAAATGCAAGAGACCCGGGTTCGATCCCTGGGTCAGAAAGAGCCCCTATAGGAGGAAATAGCAACCGACTCCAGTATTCTTCCCTGGGAAATCCCATGGACACTGGAGCCTTGTGGGTTTCAGTCCATGGGGTCTCAAAGGCTTGGACACAACTGAGCATGCATCTTTTACCTTTATGAAGGCTTACCTGAAGATGGATCCACTTAGTTTCTTCAGTTGAGCTGGTCAACTGGTGTGGAAGAAAAGCTTCTTTGTAACTCCTCTTTCCCTGTCCTCTCTGGTACGGGCATAAGGCACTAGATAAATATTCATGGCCATGCATAATGGATGTCATTGGTCACTAGCTAATGGATGGCACCTGTAGCAAAAAAAAAAAAAAAAAGTCATTATTTAATGGAAGAAAGTTCTAAATGGTCCAGATATCAGAGGACTGCAAATCATGAATATTTATGTAACACTATCATTTAGAAACACTTTTTAAAATCTCTCAAACCTTTCTAATTGAGCTAGAAAAAGTCACAGTAGCCTAGAACTAGACATCCAGGCTAAAGGCCCAGAAGTGCCATATTCACACTTTAATAAAGTTTGAGGTGTTGGGGGCTATGAAGGCAAATTCTCTCTCCCTTTTTCTACGAAATCAGTTTTTCTAATTTTCTCTGTAAGAATTGTTATTTCCACATAATTCCTTGCTAATAGTTATTGTTCAGATTATGTTTCTGACCTTGAGGCCCTATTTATAGAGAATTTTAAAGGAGGCAGTGGAGAGAGGCCTTTGGCAAGAGAAAAAATCAAATTCTTAGCATCTCCCATAAAGATTTGCTTCAAATAAGATCAGGTCTTTATCCTTGCCTTCCAAGAGAAGATGGTCTTCTAATTGCAATAAAGAAAATTCAACAACATAAGATAAACAGGAGTGAAAGCATGTGGCCAAACACGTCTGGGTTCAGAACACAAACCATCGCCCTAACTAACGAACCATAACTTTCATGGCCAGTTTATGATAGTGATAAAGGCCTCAGTGATGTGAGTGAGCACCTAGCCCTAAGCTATTCCATGAAACCTGTTTATTACTCAGAACAGAGATGAACACCTTTTATGCAAGTGCTCAAACCACACACATGCTTTAATGTATTAAGAAATAACCTTTCCCCCTACGCCCGCTTGCACTTGGAGAATCTGCTCTGCCCAAAGTACTGGAATCCCTAACACTCAGCATCAACTGCTTGGACCAACCAGGGAGAGACCCCTTATCCATGGTTGACTAATCAGATTTTCTCTTCCAGAAAACTGGGACTGAGAATACTGTGGTACAGGGATCAAACTGGACCATCAAAGAGACATGATGCAGAGGCTTTTGTTCTATAACAGATAAAGGAATCCAATGTTCAAAGAGAAGAGTAAACTAGGTGAGAGATACAGAGAGGAGGCACCACATAGCCCCAGAGGGGCAAAATAAGCTGCATCTGGTCTTTCCACAAAGAAATTAGGTTGTACTTTGTACAGCTGGATTCCAAAATGTCCACCTTGAAATTCTGTTTTCCTACCTGTCCCCAAATGCAAAAAGCAAAAAGCCCTGCAAAAATATAACATCATGCCAACTTTACTCACTGTTAACTTTAGTGTCCATTAAAAAATACTACCTTGTAAAGCAATTTGTAAGTTAGATACTCTGGTTTCTAACTTTGAGACATAATGCAGAGTCTTTTGAAACAGACATTGATATTTTCTAAGCAATAGAAATTAAATCTATCATCTTTAACCTAAAACACTGTTTTATAAATGTTAAGAATGTCTCTAAAATTGGACTATCATAAGGGCAGCCTATGCAAAGTGCCATCTGAAATTTAGCTCTGCTATGGGTCCAGATATTCAGGAAAAAAAAAAAATCAAAGCTACTGATTCACTGACATTAAGGAAGGAGTCATCTCCCAGAATGAGGTCTTAGTAATACATCAGAATTGCTGGACGATTGAAATATCTCAGAGTGAAACATGAGAAAAAGTCTTATCTCTACAATTACACTCTATCTTTCATGTTCTCTGATATCATGCCCACCATGATAAAAAATTTTTCTACTGCCTATACCCACCAAGTCACATGAAATTCACTCTCCTACGGTTCATTATCCACTTAAGACAAAAGCCAACGTGGCAGGTGGTTTGGGAAAATGGTGGAACTTACAACCCCTTCCATTCCTTCGTTCCTTTTGCTTGGGGCATCACATATTCTATTTTCTCGTTTCCCTGAAAATTTCACTTCTCAGTTATGTCACCTTGATCAGTGTTTGTAATGGAAACACAAAAGACCCTGAATAGCCAAAGCAACCTTAAGAAAGAAAAATGGAGCTGGAGGAATCAACCTTCCTGATTTCAGACTATACCACAAAGCTATAGTCATCAAGATAGTATGGTACTGGAACAAAAACAGAAATACAGATGGAACAAGGTAGGAAGCCCACATATAAACCTATGCATCTTTGGGCACCTTATCTTTGACAAAAGACACAAGAATATACAATGGAGAAGACAGCTTCTTCAATAAGTGGTGATGGGAAAACTGGACAGCTACATGTAAAAGAATGAAATTAGAACACCTCCTAACATCACACAAAAATAGCCCCTGTATGGATATGTATGTCCTCTATATTCCTTCACTCTCTTCCTTTTCATTTACCAATTATGTCCCCATTATCTTGGAAGATTTACCTCCGCAGACAAGGGCCAGTGCAATATACATGTTTATCATTCCTTGCCATCTCATTCACATGTAACATACATGGCGCCCCATGAGCACAAAATGCCAGGACCCATAATGCATGAAAATTCAGCAAAACTCACTTTAAAGTGAGTACAGTGTGTTAAGTCCATGACTGAATAAGTGTGGGCCTTGACAACCCTGAAAGAGCACATGAACCAGAATTCTTTTGCAGAAAAGAGAAAGTAACTATTTGGATTTTTAGGTCACCAGCTCAATAAAAACCAGCTTTGTCTGTCTGACATTATATTCTTAGTACCTTTCATTATTTTATTTTTTCTCCCTTTTACATTTTATTATTATATCTCCCTATCAAGTAGGGGCAGGGGCTTCCCTGGTAGCTCAGTTGGTAAAGAATCTGCCTGCAATGCAGGAAAACCCTGGTTCAATTCCTGAGTCAAAAAGTTATCCTGGAGAATGGATAGGTTACCCACTCCAGTATTCTGGGGTTTCCCTGGTGGCTCAGATGGTAAAAAATTTGCCTGCAATGAGGGAGACTCGGGTTGGATTCCTGTGTTGGGAAGATCCCCTGGAGGAGGGCATGGCAACCCACTCCAGTATTCTTGCCTGGAGAATCCCATAGAGAGAGGAGTCTGGCAGGCTATAGTCCATGGGGTTGCGAAGAGTTGGACACAACTGAGCAACTAAACATAGCACAGTACCATGTAGGGGAAGCAGTTTTTAAGACGATAAGTACTTTTGTAATTTAAACAGTCTGCTTTGGTAAACTTAACTCTCGATTTAAAAAAATTACATTAGCATGAGAAAGCTTTCTAAGTAAGATGATTTTTCTGACATGTTTTGATTATAGAACACATGTACTTCTTACAAAAGAAGGAACTGTCACAGACTGTAAGATAAAATGCCATCATTTCTCTTATTGAAAATTCAGTGTTTATTTGGTATAACTATTTCTGATAAAATCTTTATTTAATTCTTGTGTTTTTAGAGAATGGTTGTATAATTTTATGAAGACTGTTTTCCTCTCAAAACATTATTGGATTAAGCT